>NC_065897.1:15000-640000 GCF_905147045.1 Nymphalis io
CTAACCTAACCTAACCTAACCTAACCTAACCTAACCTAACCTAACCTAACCTAACCTAACCTAACCTAACCTAACCTAACCTAACCTAACCTAACCTAACCTAACCTAACCTAACCTAACCTAACCTAACTAACCTAACCTAACCTAACCTAACCTAACCTAACCTAACCTAACCTAACCTAACCTAACCTAACCTAACCTAACCTAACCTAACCTAACCTAACCTAACCTAACCTAACCTAACCTAACCTAACCTAACCTAACCTAACCTAACCTAACCTAACCTAACCTAACCTAACCTAACCTAACCTAACCTAACCTAACCTAACCTAACCTAACCTAACCTAACCTAACCTAACCTAACCTAACCTAACCTAACCTAACCTAACCTAACCTAACCTAACCTAACCTAACCTAACCTAACCTAACCTAACCTAACCTAACCTAACCTAACCTAACCTAACCTAACCTAACCTAACCTAACCTAACCTAACCTAACCTAACCTAACCTAACCTAACCTAACCTAACCTAACCTAACCTAACCTAACCTAACCTAACCTAACCTAACCTAACCTAACCTAACCTACCTAACCTAACCTAACCTAACCTAACCTAACCTAACCTAACCTAACCTAACCTAACCTAACCTAACCTAACCTAACCTAACCTAACCTAACCTAACCTAACCTAACCTAACCTAACCTAACCTAACCTAACCTAACCTAACCTAACCTAACCTAACCTAACCTAACCTAACCTAACCTAACCTAACCTAACCTAACCTAACCTAACCTAACCTAACCTAACCTAACCTAACCTAACCTAACCTAACCTAACCTAACCTAACCTAACCTAACCTAACCTAACCTAACCTAACCTAACCTAACCTAACCTAACCTAACCTAACCTAACCTAACCTAACCTAACCTAACCTAACCTAACCTAACCTAACCTAACCTAACCTAACCTAACCTAACCTAACCTAACCTAACCTAACCTAACCTAACCTAACCTAACCTAACCTAACCTAACCTAACCTAACCTAACCTAACCTAACCTAACCTAACCTAACCTAACCTAACCTAACCTAACCTAACCTAACCTAACCTAACCTAACCTAACCTAACCTAACCTAACCTAACCTAACCTAACCTAACCTAACCTAACCTAACCTAACCTAACCTAACCTAACCTAACCTAACCTAACCTAACCTAACCTAACCTAACCTAACCTAACCTAACCTAACCTAACCTAACCTAACCTAACCTAACCTAACCTAACCTAACCTAACCTAACCTAACCTAACCTAACCTAACCTAACCTAACCTAACCTAACCTAACCTAACCTAACCTAACCTAACCTAACCTAACCTAACCTAACCTAACCTAACCTAACCTAACCTAACCTAACCTAACCTAACCTAACCTAACCTAACCTAACCTAACCTAACCTAACCTAACCTAACCTAACCTAACCTAACCTAACCTAACCTAACCTAACCTAACCTAACCTAACCTAACCTAACCTAACCTAACCTAACCTAACCTAACCTAACCTAACCTAACCTAACCTAACCTAACCTAACCTAACCTAACCTAACCTAACCTAACCTAACCTAACCTAACCTAACCTAACCTAACCTAACCTAACCTAACCTAACCTAACCTAACCTAACCTAACCTAACCTAACCTAACCTAACCTAACCTAACCTAACCTAACCTAACCTAACCTAACCTAACCTAACCTAACCTAACCTAACCTAACCTAACCTAACCTAACCTAACCTAACCTAACCTAACCTAACCTAACCTAACCTAACCTAACCTAACCTAACCTAACCTAACCTAACCTAACCTAACCTAACCTAACCTAACCTAACCTAACCTAACCTAACCTAACCTAACCTAACCTAACCTAACCTAACCTAACCTAACCTAACCTAACCTAACCTAACCTAACCTAACCTAACCTAACCTAACCTAACCTAACCTAACCTAACCTAACCTAACCTAACCTAACCTAACCTAACCTAACCTAACCTAACCTAACCTAACCTAACCTAACCTAACCTAACCTAACCTAACCTAACCTAACCTAACCTAACCTAACCTAACCTAACCTAACCTAACCTAACCTAACCTAACCTAACCTAACCTAACCTAACCTAACCTAACCTAACCTAACCTAACCTAACCTAACCTAACCTAACCTAACCTAACCTAACCTAACCTAACCTAACCTAACCTAACCTAACCTAACCTAACCTAACCTAACCTAACCTAACCTAACCTAACCTAACCTAACCTAACCTAACCTAACCTAACCTAACCTAACCTAACCTAACCTAACCTAACCTAACCTAACCTAACCTAACCTAACCTAACCTAACCTAACCTAACCTAACCTAACCTAACCTAACCTAACCTAACCTAACCTAACCTAACCTAACCTAACCTAACCTAACCTAACCTAACCTAACCTAACCTAACCTAACCTAACCTAACCTAACCTAACCTAACCTAACCTAACCTAACCTAACCTAACCTAACCTAACCTAACCTAACCTAACCTAACCTAACCTAACCTAACCTAACCTAACCTAACCTAACCTAACCTAACCTAACCTAACCTAACCTAACCTAACCTAACCTAACCTAACCTAACCTAACCTAACCTAACCTAACCTAACCTAACCTAACCTAACCTAACCTAACCTAACCTAACCTAACCTAACCTAACCTAACCTAACCTAACCTAACCTAACCTAACCTAACCTAACCTAACCTAACCTAACCTAACCTAACCTAACCTAACCTAACCTAACCTAACCTAACCTAACCTAACCTAACCTAACCTAACCTAACCTAACCTAACCTAACCTAACCTAACCTAACCTAACCTAACCTAACCTAACCTAACCTAACCTAACCTAACCTAACCTAACCTAACCTAACCTAACCTAACCTAACCTAACCTAACCTAACCTAACCTAACCTAACCTAACCTAACCTAACCTAACCTAACCTAACCTAACCTAACCTAACCTAACCTAACCTAACCTAACCTAACCTAACCTAACCTAACCTAACCTAACCTAACCTAACCTAACCTAACCTAACCTAACCTAACCTAACCTAACCTAACCTAACCTAACCTAACCTAACCTAACCTAACCTAACCTAACCTAACCTAACCTAACCTAACCTAACCTAACCTAACCTAACCTAACCTAACCTAACCTAACCTAACCTAACCTAACCTAACCTAACCTAACCTAACCTAACCTAACCTAACCTAACCTAACCTAACCTAACCTAACCTAACCTAACCTAACCTAACCTAACCTAACCTAACCTAACCTAACCTAACCTAACCTAACCTAACCTAACCTAACCTAACCTAACCTAACCTAACCTAACCTAACCTAACCTAACCTAACCTAACCTAACCTAACCTAACCTAACCTAACCTAACCTAACCTAACCTAACCTAACCTAACCTAACCTAACCTAACCTAACCTAACCTAACCTAACCTAACCTAACCTAACCTAACCTAACCTAACCTAACCTAACCTAACCTAACCTAACCTAACCTAACCTAACCTAACCTAACCTAACCTAACCTAACCTAACCTAACCTAACCTAACCTAACCTAACCTAACCTAACCTAACCTAACCTAACCTAACCTAACCTAACCTAACCTAACCTAACCTAACCTAACCTAACCTAACCTAACCTAACCTAACCTAACCTAACCTAACCTAACCTACCTAACCTAACCTAACCTAACCTAACCTAACCTAACCTAACCTAACCTAACCTAACCTAACCTAACCTAACCTAACCTAACCTAACCTAACCTAACCTAACCTAACCTAACCTAACCTAACCTAACCTAACTACCTAACCTAACCTAACCTAACCTAACCTAACCTAACCTAACCTAACCTAACCTAACCTAACCTAACCTAACCTAACCTAACCTAACCTAACCTAACCTAACCTAACCTAACCTAACCTAACCTAACCTAACCTAACCTAACCTAACCTAACCTAACCTAACCTAACCTAACCTAACCTAACCTAACCTAACCTAACCTAACCTAACCTAACCTAACCTAACCTAACCTAACCTAACCTAACCTAACCTAACCTAACCTAACCTAACCTAACCTAACCTAACCTAACCTAACCTAACCTAACCTAACCTAACCTAACCTAACCTAACCTAACCTAACCTAACCTAACCTAACCTAACCTAACCTAACCTAACCTAACCTAACTAACCTAACCTAACCTAACCTAACCTAACCTAACCTAACCTAACCTAACCTAACCTAACCTAACCTAACCTAACCTAACCTAACCTAACCTAACCTAACCTAACCTAACCTAACCTAACCTAACCTAACCTAACCTAACCTAACCTAACCTAACCTAACCTAACCTAACCTAACCTAACCTAACCTAACCTAACCTAACCTAACCTAACCTAACCTAACCTAACCTAACCTAACCTAACCTAACCTAACCTAACCTAACCTAACCTAACCTAACTAACCTAACCTAACCTAACCTAACCTAACCTAACCTAACCTAACCTAACCTAACCTAACCTAACCTAACCTAACCTAACCAACCTAACCTAACCTAACCTAACCTACCTAACCTAACCTAACCTAACCTAACCTAACCTAACCTAACCTAACCTAACCTAACCTAACCTAACCTAACCTAACCTAACCTAACCTAACCTAACCTAACCTAACCTAACCTAACCTAACCTAACCTAACCTAACCTAACCTAACCTAACCTAACCTAACCTAACCTAACCTAACCTAACCTAACCTAACCTAACCTAACCTAACCTAACCTAACCTAACCTACCTAACCTAACCTAACCTAACCTAACCTAACCTAACCTAACCTAACCTAACCTAACCTAACCTAACCTAACCTAACCTAACCTAACCTAACCTAACCTAACCTAACCTAACCTAACCTAACCTAACCTAACCTAACCTAACCTAACCTAACCTAACCTAACCTAACCTAACCTAACCTAACCTAACCTAACCTAACCTAACCTAACCTAACCTAACCTAACCTAACCTAACCTAACCTAACCTAACCTAACCTAACCTAACCTAACCTAACCTAACCTAACCTAACCTAACCTAACCTAACCTAACCTAACCTAACCTAACCTAACCTAACCTAACCTAACCTAACCTAACCTAACCTAACCTAACCTAACCTAACCTAACCTAACCTAACCTAACCTAACCTAACCTAACCTAACCTAACCTAACCTAACCTAACCTAACCTAACCTAACCTAACCTAACCTAACCTAACCTAACCTAACCTAACCTAACCTAACCTAACCTAACCTAACCTAACCTAACCTAACCTAACCTAACCTAACCTAACCTAACCTAACCTAACCTAACCTAACCTAACCTAACCTAACCTAACCTAACCTAACCTAACCTAACCTAACCTAACCTAACCTAACCTAACCTAACCTAACCTAACCTAACCTAACCTAACCTAACCTAACCTAACCTAACCTAACCTAACCTAACCTAACCTAACCTAACCTAACCTAACCTAACCTAACCTAACCTAACCTAACCTAACCTAACCTAACCTAACCTAACCTAACCTAACCTAACCTAACCTAACCTAACCTAACCTAACCTAACCTAACCTAACCTAACCTAACCTAACCTAACCTAACCTAACCTAACCTAACCTAACCTAACCTAACCTAACCTAACCTAACCTAACCTAACCTAACCTAACCTAACCTAACCTAACCTAACCTAACCTAACCTAACCTAACCTAACCTAACCTAACCTAACCTAACCTAACCTAACCTAGTACCTTGGTAACCCTATATACACCGTGAGGTCGGGTGGTATCACGGGATCTACAAACTAATGTTTTTTATTGAGGTTGTCTCCTCTTGGCCCAGCCGGTTAAGGCAAGGCCCTCGGTCCCACCACGGGCTGCGAGACATGTCCACAACACCCGGACGGGGAAACGAGTTTGAGAGGCGGTGACCTTTTAGTCTGTCCACCCAGCATCGATACCGACACTGGGCGAACCTAACCTAACCTAACCTAACCTTTTTTTTTTTTTTTTTTTTTTTTTTTTTTTTTTTTTTTTTTTTTTTTTTTTTTTTTTTTTCGAGGAGGAAAGGCATTTACGCCTGCCGCCCGGACACGACCGGGACGGGTATGCGGGACTCACGGGGCAGAAGGCCATCGTCCTACCCACTAAAACCTCCTCGTTTCCTTCTCACCGCATGGTGGCGGGGTTACGGGAACGCGTTAGCACACCACCGCGACCCCACCTGCGGCCGTCGCTTTGGGTGAGCGACCCACCTGTTGTTTTTTATTGAGGTTTTCTCCTCTCGACCCGGCCGGTGAAGGCAAGGCCCTCGGTCCCACCACAGGCTGGCGCCTGGATGGGGAAACGAGTTCGAGAAGGCGGTGACCGAAGTCTGTCCGCCCAGCATCGACACCGAAACTGGACGAACCCGCCTCTCCCTCCTCCTCTACTCCTCTACTCCTGTCTCCGGCAGCCCGAAAGGACTCCAGAGACCAACTCCTCCTCTCTCCGGCGGCCCAAAAGGACCCCGGAGTCCTCCTATTTGCCACGAAGCCGCTCGCTGGTCCACTCTGCGCAACAGAGAAGTCCCAGGAGCGGCCCGCGACACTTCCGCCGCGTCAGTCTCAGCCGCGATCGACAAGCATTCCGGAAAAACATCGGATTGCTGGTCGACCCCGTTGCCCAGGGTGCACCACGTGGAGGTGACTGACATGCACCCCAACCTAACCTAACCTAACCTAACCTAACCTAACCTAACCTAACCTAACCTAACCTAACCTAACCTAACCTAACCTAACCTAACCTAACCTAACCTAACCTAACCTAACCTAACCTAACCTAACCTAACCTAACCTAACCTGCCTGCCTGCCTGCCTGCCTGCCTGCCTGCCTGCCTGCCTGCCTGCCTGCCTGCCTGCCTGCCTGCCTGCCTGCCTGCCTGCCTGCCTGCCTGCCTGCCTGCCTGCCTGCCTGCCTGCCTGCCTGCCTGCCTGCCTGCCTGCCTGCCTGCCTGCCTGCCTGCCTGCCTGCCTGCCTGCCTGCCTGCCTGCCTGCCTGCCTGCCTGCCTGCCTGCCTGCCTGCCTGCCTGCCTGCCTGCCTGCCTGCCTGCCTGCCTGCCTGCCTGCCTGCCTGCCTGCCTGCCTGCCTGCCTGCCTGCCTGCCTGCCTGCCTGCCTGCCTGCCTGCCTGCCTGCCTGCCTGCCTGCCTGCCTGCCTGCCTGCCTCCCTGCCTGCCTGCCTGCCTGCCTGCCTGCCTGCCTGCCTGCCTGCCTGCCTGCCTGCCTGCCTGCCTGCCTGCCTGCCTGCCTGCCTGCCTGCCTGCCTGCCTGCCTGCCTGCCTGCCTGCCTGCCTGCCTGCCTGCCTGCCTGCCTGCCTGCCTGCCTGCCTGCCTGCCTGCCTGCCTGCCTGCCTGCCTGCCTGCCTGCCTGCCTGCCTGCCTGCCTGCCTGCCTGCCTGCCTGCCTGCCTGCCTGCCTGCCTGCCTGCCTGCCTGCCTACCTAATGTACATATATTATATAAGGCTTTATGCCTTATGTAGAATAAGTATGAACGGCTGAGCTGAGCTGAGCCGAGCTGTACAAATTGTATATAAGGCATTAAATAAGCGTAAATAAACCTTACTCGCAGGTAGCCTTGTGGTGGACTGTCATTGTTTATCTTGTAGTCCTCGTGAATAAGTATTGCACATCGACCTTTGAAAAGAGACAATTTTTGAAACAAAAGTTGAAAAAAAAAAAAAAAAAACAATAAATTGTTATATCCAAACTAAAATATTATAATGTTTTAATTCATATTAGAGCAGGAACCTCATAATTAAATCTTTAAATGTTGGTATCAAAGTGTAATCTTTGAATATAAAATAACAAAATTTACTATTTGAAGTAAATTAACAATATTTTAACGTGAATCGAATTACTTAAACATGACATGGAATGAGATTTTTTTTAATAAAATATAAAGATAATAAAAGTGTAATTTAATCATGCTCAGTTCCAACTCAGCGGTGATATTAAATATGTATAAACTACATACCAAAGTCCAGTAATGTTAAACACTCTTTAAAGCGTTCAAAAATCCATGAAGACATCCTGACAATATATATTCCTTAAATAATCTTTAGAATAATTCTTAAGAGTAAAAATCCAAATTAAGCCTTCAAAATATTATCTAAATAAAAAAAAAAAAAAAAAAATTGAAACATTGAAAACAGCCATTGATAAGAATAGTAGAATAAAATTAAAGAAAATAATCCACAATAGTGTAATCATTGAAAATAATGGTTGAAAATAAGAAATAATTCCAGTTAGAATCCAATTACGTTTTTATTACTATGATTTTTATAATTCAAAAGACTTACCCAGACTATCCCAGTTATTTTTCCAAAAATAACAAAATGCATCATGGTAAATATTTTAAGAATTCCCCTATAAAGAACCACAATCGATGTTACGAACCAGATCAATTAAAATTAAGTTCAAATTTCTAAGAAAGTTTTAAAACTTACGAGTTGAACATGAATATTAACACATACCCATAATACCAAATATTGTTACTCCAAAATACCAAATATTGTTCACGATACCAACACTTGAACAATATTAAGAGTTTTATATAAAATAGATAACATTACGAGTCATAAACCGAAAGGAAAGTGAATCCCTAGACAAATGTCAACGATCACCTCAAAGATAGTAAATCATAATATTTTTATCAGGTCAAGAATGCATAACGCATAATTCAATCGCATAAGTCAATGTTTATTTAAGTTTTTTTTTATTGAAGCTAGAAATTCAAATTAGATATTCGTCGTTTTTATTTTAAACAAATGTAACTGTAACGACAATGTAAGCCACATTACGTTACAATTTACTATAAACTTCGTTGCAAATATTATTATTATTTTTATTTTTTATTTAAAACACTTTTTTTTTAATAATTTTCCAGCATATTTGTAAATACGGCACACGGCAGCGATTTGTGTGTTTGCTTTGGCTGACAATAAGTATGATTATTCTTATGCTATATAAAATCTGAGTTGTACTCACACAGTGAATCCACACCTTGCCTCGACGTTACGCAGAAAGTAAATCCTCGAATTCCCGTTCACCACTCTAGCAACCATCGCCTGCGGCGCTCAGCGACGGCTATCCTCTCAAGATGGCCGTCACTCAGTTAATACACTCAATTTTAAATAATGAATTTAAGTTAACAGTTTTAACGCAACATCATTTTAACTTATTAAATTATAAAACAATTTTTAAGAATTATTTAAACATTACTTAGAATTTTAGAATGTAAAACTAATAATAAAACATTTAAAAAACTGCAGTCACTTAATTAATACAATCAATCAATCAATCAACAGCCAATCGTTGTCCACTGCTGAACATAGGCCTCTCCCAAGGTGCGCCAAAGCTCCCTGTCCTCCGCCTTCCGCATCCAGTTGGTGCCCGCCACCTTCTTAAGGTCGTCGGTCCACCTGGCTGGAGGGCGCCCTACGCTGCGCTTGCCGATTCGCGGTCTCCACTCTAGGACTCGTCTGCTCCAACGGCCATCGGTCCTACGACATACGTGACCAGCCCACTGCCACTTCAGCCTGCTAATTTTGCAAGCTATGTCGGTGACTCCGGTTCTTTTCCGGATAATCTCATTTCTGATCTTATCCTTCAAAGATACTCCGAGCATAGCTCGCTCCATAGCACGCTGAGCGACTTTGAATTTGTGGACTAGTCCCGCAGTTAGTGTCCACGTTTCGGCACCGTATGTCATGGCAGGTAAGACGCATTGGCTGAAGACTTTCGTCTTCAAACATTGCGGTATAGACGACTTGAGGACTTGACGAAGGTTGCCAAATGCTGCCCATCCCAAGCGAATTCTTCGATCGGCTTCCTTCTCGAAGTTGTTCCTACCGACTTGTATTATCTGTCCTAGGTAGGTATATTCACTAACAACTTCGAGAGGTTTCCCCTCGACGTATATCGGTCCCGGCACGACATGCCTATTGAACATGACCTTGGTCTTGTCCAAGTTCATACCGAGATCGACACCCCGGGAAGACTCGCCTAGACTACGCAGCATTTCGGTGAGTTGTTCCAGCGACTCTGCTATGATGACGATATCGTCGGCAAATCGAAGGTGTGAGATGTACTCGCCGTTTACATTGACTCCATACCTAGTCCAATCCAGCGTTTTGAAAACGTCTTCCAACGCGTTGGTGAACAGTTTCGGGGATATTACATCCCCCTGTCTCACCCCTCTGCGCAGTTGGATCGCCTTCGTCTTACAGTCCTGGATGTGGACAGTCATTGTAGCGGCGTTGTACAGACATCTCAGTACCTCGATATATCTCCAATCGATATGACATCTCAGCAATGAGTCGAGCACTGCCCAGGTTTCGATGGAGTCGAAGGCTTTCTCGTAGTCCACATATGCCATATACAGCGGCTGATTGTACTCTTCGGTCTTCTGCACAATCTGCCGAACAGTATGGATGTGGTCCACGGTGCTGTAGCCTGATCGAAAGCCGGCTTGCTCTGGGGGCTGGAACTCGTCAAGTCGTCTGGCGAGACGGTTCGTGACGACTCTAGAGAACAGCTTATACACGTGACTCAGGAGGGAGATTGGTCTGTAGTTTTTCAAGAGGGTTTTATCACCTTTCTTGAAAAACAGTACCACCTCACTCCCGCTCCACGTTTCCGGGGTCTTGCCATGTTGGATGACGGAATTAAAGAGGCTTGCTAGCTCTTTCAGGACCGGAGTCCCGCCTGCCTTAAGCAACTCTGTTGTGATTCCGTCATCTCCCGGAGCTTTGTTGTTTTTAAGCTGTTCTAGAGCCGCCCTAATCTCTCCTTGGTCAACGACCGGGAGCTCCTCGGACTAATGGCGCATAAGAGGGGCGCGCTGGTCATCAATACTGATTCCCACGGGTTTATCCGATCTTGAAGAGAACAACTGCCCATAAAACCTCTCTACTTCTCCGACAATCTCAGGCCTAGAGGTAACGACCCCACCATTTTCAGTTTTAAGTTTTGTCAGACGCTCACTTTAAAATAATGAATATTTAATATACATATAAAATATAATTAATACACTCACTTTAAAATAATGAAATTAAAGTTAACAATTTTATTGCAACACAATTTTAATTTATTAAATTATGAAACAATTTTTAAGAATTATTTAAACACTGCTTAGAATTTTAGAATATAAAACTCATAATAAAAACATTTTAAAACGGCAAACAAATTTAGCACGCTGAGCGTAAAAAATGAAAACTATTTCTTTTGATGTTACAGAAATTCATAAACAAAAATAACCATTGTTACTTATAAATTGTAAGTTTAATTGTAGCAATTTTTTTGTTAATTTAGAACGTAAAATTAATAAGCAAAACATCTTTATAAACAACTAACGGTGTTAACGGAATATGCCGTTTTATGATATCTAGAATAATGCAACTTATTTACTTAAATGTAATCAAAATAACTAAACAATGATGTGTTACTTTTTATAAATCTAGATAATAGTTTTACAATTGAATTTTTAATTTAAAGATTAACTTTTTAACAAATAAGGAGTAATTGTTCGTCTCTTAAAAGACTACTCAACCATTACACCTTCTTTTTAATATTACTTAGTCAAATCATACATTTTAATCATAACATTACTTAGTAAAATAAACTTGTAAATTAATTTAGTAATATTAACATAATTTAGATTTAGGAAAAAGTTTTATGATTTTACGTCGACAAATATAACTTCAAAATTAAAAAAACCGGGATAACATCACTTGCGGGCTCGCAAGGCGGGGGCGGCTAGTGTAGAACATTCTTCCCGACTGTACTGGCCGTCGTCGTGTTTGGACTCTACTACCATTTACCATACTACCACTACTACTATTTACCATCAGGTGGAGTAGTCATTTGTCTTCCCGGCAAATATAAAAAAAAATATTCCATTATTGCTATGTGTACCACTTTATTGATAATCTCAATATGACTCTCAATTCCTCTTCTTCTTTCTCCAGACCCTCTTCCCAGTTCAGCTGGGGTCGGGTCTCCTTATACGTCTGCGTCAGAGAGCTCTGTTCTGGCTTGTCGCTGTACTCAGATTCTCTTTCTGGGCCTCTTTTTGCATGTTTGACCACCAGGTTGCGGGCGGTCGCCTTCTTCCCCGCGGTAAGTCCGGGATATTTAAGGCTTTCTTGATGAGATGGTCATCGTCATGTCTCAGGATATGGCCGTACCAGCGCAGTCGACCTATTCAATAAAACTGAGAGACTTCAAAATACTATTATTCGATTTATATATGGATTAGGCAAATATGACCATGTTTCACAATTTCGTTCTCATCTAAATTGGTTACCCATTCGACTTCACCAGAATATGTACATCCTCTCTATTCTATACTGTGTGTTGTTTCACCCTTTTACTCCTCCTTCATCACTTGATATGCATTAGAAGATGACAATGACGACGACGACTCAGTGCTTTTATTTATGTGGTCTGTGTTTTGTTGCGCGATTCTATGGTACTCGGAAATCGAATCAGTTCCAGATGATATCAGATTAATATTAATAAATATTTGTGTTTATCGCATATATTATGTATTGGTTTATTTTTGTTATTGATAATAACACGGTTAAATAAGCAAATATTTGTTTATTAATAGATATGTTGCAGTTCCGAATTTGAAAATCAGTGAAATGAACTTTCCTTCATACTTTTTTCGGGCTTATGACTGACTGCGTAATAGCGATGTTTTTCTATTTATTTACCTTTATAGAATACAAAATGAGTAATGCCGGTATTTAAAAGTTCATTTCTTCGTATATACATTTCTTTTAACTGTTGTCGAAAGAGTAATTACTCGTATCTCTTTTGATCCAATTTGACTTTTAAAAATATCTGAAAAATGCCTGAACAGCCCTTGTCTTTTTTGCCTTCAGTTGAATTTATCGAAAATTACGCTCGTATTGGGACGAGACAATTCTTCATTGTATTTAACACAAACATTAATCTAACTAAAAATCATTCTTTAAAATTACATTTAATGAATATTAACACTTGCCCTATATACCTCATTTCCTTGAAATGTTCAATACAATATGTACATTATTTTACACACATCATAAATTATTATATACATCTACCTAAACAAGAAAAAATACATGAGTTACGAAAAACACCTAAAATTTAGGAAAAAAAAGCGAGTTATTAAATTACAAAGCTAACAACGCGACCGCGAAAACATAACACACAAATAAAATAGATCATAAAAATAATAGCAATTTCTAAAATGACACCCAAGGTCAAACAACCGATACCAGTAAAAATATCATAATATCCTTAACGGTTAAAATATCTAGATATCCGTAGTCAGAGAAACTAAACTTTGTTTCTCTGTCTACGTAGATATAGAATATCCGATATTTTAAAAAATATCAACAGATAACCTAAACGTGAGTCGTATTTATGAATCGTTCTGAAACCGATTATATTTTTATTAAATCAAATACAATATAGAAATATGTAATTATTAAATATTAGACTTGCGCAAACTATATCATTAAGAAGAAAAAAGAGATATCACATATATATTTTATATCTCGCTCAGAGCCAGAACAGGACGAAGTAAACAAATTAAGAAGCTATTTGTTATTGAGCTAGGTGATAGTGTTACCAGACGTCACATAATAAAAAACCATATTACAAATATACTCAAAAATAGCTGTGATGCAATTATTGTACTATAATTGCCAAATTTATACTTTTTAATTTAAATAAGACAATTATGTGTACCAATATTTTTCAGAGAAATTTAAAAATACTTGTTGTATTATATGTTCGGCGGCTCGACTACTGCGATTATTAGATACTAAAAGATGAATTCTAATAAAAACTTATTTAAAAAATATAAAAAACTTTAATATTTATACTTCAATATAAACTATCGATATGTCGTTCAAAAATATTACATAATTATAATAAATATAAGTAACATAATTATAATAAACATAAATGCACGGGATTCTGTGAGTTCTTCGAAAGTGTTTTCGCCAAGCGTAATGGTAATGCTTACAGCACACATATCCAAGAGCCTAATACAAATGATACTATTTGTAACCTCAACATTGACAAAGAATTAGTTTATAAAATACTTAAAGACCTGGATATAAAAAAAGGAGCAGGAAGTAACAGAATCCCAGCCATATTCTACAGTAAATGTGCTAAAGCATTAGCAGAGCCACTGTCAATAATATATAATAAGTCTGTCAATGTATTTAGCGCTTTTCCAACGAAATGGAAGGAAGCACTAATCATACCAATCCATAAATCAGGACCAAGGAATAAAATAGAAAAAACCATATTTCCATATTAAATACAATAAGTAAAATCTTTGAAAGAATTGTTTATAAGGCGATCGTACCTATTATCCATAACTCAATACCCGTACAACAACATGGCTTTATGGAAAACCGATCAACGGTAACAAACTTATCACTATTTACTAATTTTGTTTACATGGCAATGGACAATAGAGAGCAAGTAGATGTAATATATACCGACTTTCAAAAGGCGTTTGACAGAGTAGACCATGATATACTGATGCAAAAGCTTCAAGAACTTGGAATCAAAGGTGACTTGCACAGGTGGGTTTGTTCCTATATATCAAAAAGGCAGCAAGCAGTTGTTATAGGTAGTGACTTCATATACGCAACTTCAGGGGTCCCACAGGGATCACTATTAGGTCCGTTACTGTATAACGTATACTTGTATGATATATTTAATTGTTTAAAGCACTCCCGTTTTTTACTATTCGCAGATGATAAAAAAGTTTATAAAGTAATAAGTAGCACATCTGACTGCATTGAATTGCAACGTGACCTTGATAATCTTTCATATTACTACGAAAAAAATAAAATAACGATTAATATTAAAAAAAACAGTAAAAATATCATTTTCTAGGAAGTATAAAAATATTGAATATAACTATAATATTGATAACAAGCCGATACAAGAAGTTAAATCAGTGCGTGACCTTGGAATTCAATTAGACTCTAAATTATTGATGGCAGAGCATATAGAACTCATTACTGATAAGGCATATAAGCAATTCGGCTATATTAAACGTATATGTCAATCTTTTAATAATATTGAATGCATAAAAATTTTATATTTTACTTATGTACGTTGTATTATAGAATACGGTTGTAGTATATGGTCTCCGAATTATATAACTTACAAAGAAAAACTGGAGAGAATACAAAAAAAGTTCATAAAATTTCTTTGCTTCAAGGACTTTAAAGATTTTAACGATTATGTTGATATATGTAAACAATATAATATTGAAACATTAGAAACGAGACGACGACATTACGATATGTATATGCTACATGCAATAATAACCGGAGATATAGATTGCAACGATTTATTGAGCGTTTTGTATTTAAGAGTTCCTAATCGCCGCACACGTCACACAGCACTATTCCACACGCCTGAGCTAAACACTAATTATGCACACAACTCTGTCCTTAATCGCATGGTCCACACATATAATTCAAAATACTCAGAAATAGATCTGTTCAGCATGTCAAAACTAGCTTTTAAAAAAGCTATAATTAAAAAAGATAAAAATTCATTATAACACACACACACACACACACATCACACACACACACACTCACACACATACACGCACATATTGGATTCCCACCCGTAAACAGTTTTACTTTTACTACCGTCTTCTAGTTATTAATATGTTTAAGTTACCTGTGTAATTCTATTTTGGTTTTAATTATATGTTATATAATAGTCAATATATCAACTTATGTATAAAAACTGTTGGATTACCAAATAAATAAATAAATAAATAACATAACATAATAGTAATAAATAGTACTAAATATAGATATTTCTAAATAATAAGTTCGATATATAAAACTCTAAAAAAATTTGGTATAACATTAAATCTATAACTAACTTGAACTGCTCAAAATCAGATAATACAGAATTACTAAACATAAGATCTTCTCCCACTGAATCAATTAATTATATCAATGACTACTTTGCTGGCGTAGGTGAAAAACTGGCCACTGATATTGTCCAAACAAGTGGTTCATTTTTTTCCAATACTCATACAAGTCAGTTAAACTCCTTTGTACTTCTTGATACAGACTGTAAAGAAGTACATGATGTACTTATGTCTCTTAAAACAGATAGTGCCCCTGGATGGGATAATATTCCAACTAAATTTTTAAAAATAGCTAAACTAGTAGTTGTTCCAATAATCTGTCATCTAACGAACCTTTGCTTTAGAAAAGGAATCTTTCCGTCCCTGCTTAAACGATCTATCATAACTCCCGTTCACAAGGGTGGTGACAGAGATGACGTTAGTAACTATCGTCCAATTTCCGTTTTGCCGTCAATATCAAAGTTAATAGAAAAAATTATAAATGTGAGATTATTAAACTATTTAAATAAATTTAAGCTTTTGTCAGAGTCTCAATATGGTTTTCGTCAGGGCAAATCCACGGAGGACGCTGTTGAAGCTCTAACCTCGCACATTGTTAAGAGTCTTGACAGTGGTAAAAGGTCTTTGGCTGTATTCCTTGATTTAAAAAAAGCCTTTGATACGGTCTCTGTCCCCATTCTTGTGAAAAAGTTAGAAAATTTGGGAATCAGAGATACCTCGCTGGCTCTTTTTAGGGACTACTTGAGCGACCGAACTCAAGAAGTCAAAATTGGACAGTTTGTTAGTCGTGCCTCAAAAATAACTTATGGCGTACCGCAAGGTAGTGTCTTAGGACCTACCTTGTTTCTAATTTACATTAATGATCTCTGTAATTTAAAAATAAACAATGCTAAAATATTTTCCTATGCAGACGATACCGCAATTGTTTTTACAGATACTAGTTGGACTAAAGTTAAAAATACAACAGAAAGAGGTCTCTTCACTGTCTCCTGTTGGCTGAAGTCAAATTTACTGTCTCTAAACACAACCAAAACAAACTACATGCCTTTTTCCATCTATAATCGAACCCAGCCAGATAGTAACTATAATATTACAGTTCATGTTTCCAATAGCATTAAATGTGAGGACTGTAATAACTGCTCCATGATCAAGCGAGTGAACTCTTTCAAGTACCTTGGTGTGTTAATTGATCAAAGACTATCATGGGATGCACAGCTAGAAGCTGTAGGGTGTAGATTGCGTAAACTAATTTGGATATTTAAGATGTTACGCCACAAAGCCTCTTGGGCCTTATTACATAAAATATATAAAGCTTTGGCGCAGTCAATATTGGAATACTGTATTCCTGTATGGGGAGGAGCTGCTAAATCTAAGTTCATTGAAGTTGAGAGAGCGCAAAGGCTTTTGCTAAAAGTTATCCACTTCAAGCCACATCGCTTCTCAACGGACACGCTATATTCAATGAGCCAGATACTGACTGTCAGACAAATGTATATCCAACGTATCATTCTTAAAGCTCATAAATCATTAAAATTCATTAAATCCAGTTCATTAAACAGAAGAATAAAACATAAAATTGCTGAAACGTATGGTGCTAAGACTACTTTTGCTAGCAACCAATATATAACACGTTCTGCCTACCTTTATAATAAAATTAATAAAATTCTAAACATATATCCCGAACAATATTTTAACGTCAAACAGAAATTATTTGAATGGTTAAAAACAAAAACATACGATGACACCGAATTAATTCTGTTTCATAAAACATAATCTAATCTACTGTAATCTACACATCTACCCACCTACACATACACACACACATACACACATACACACACACACACACACAAACACACAAGTAAAATTTATTTTGATATAATGTTAGTTTACCTACCGATTGTGAGTTTTAGTATATAGTAAGATATTGTTTATTCTTTTTAAGAACATGGACAGAATTGTATGTTATGGAAGAGCGGGTCCTTCTGTCACGAGTATTATATTATACTCACTAGAGGGTCCCAACCTTTATTTGCTATGTACAACTTGATAAAGGATATATCGATATTTCACTAACAATCCTACTCGCGTTCGCGCCTACTCGTTTGACAATTGATATTTACAAATTTACAACGATATTCGATATCGGATATACTGTATGCAGAGTATACAAGACCGATATCGGTGGATATCCGAATATTATAAACACTGTGCGTGCGCTAAGCGCTTCGATATCTAGATATTAGATTTAGTACCATAACAATACCGTATACAGATTATACAGAAACGATATCAGTGGATATCAGTGGATATCCGAATATATAGATACTGTGCGCTCCGATATCTAGATATTAGGTTTTGTACCGATACATAGATATTGTATCTATATACAATTTGTATCGCCCATGCCTACTTTTAATTCAACGAAATCACATTTTAAGCTGACGATGCGATTTTCTAGATTCGTAATAGTTGTTTATATCTTCGTGTTCGCGTTGTTTTCTTATAAACAATGTATTACTGTCTGTCCATAGTTGTTAAATTTATTAATGAGGTCTTCTACTAAAGTAATTTCTTTTTTTCAATGTTGAATTAATTGAATATTTCGACACTTTTGCACCAATCGAATGTAATAAAAATTGCGACTTTTCTCTTTTCACACTCCTTATCGAAGCCAGTGGCTAATAAATAAAGTTCGAAATATAGTAGCCACTTTTTCCAAATTCAATTGTTATTTATTCGTTGTTTATAAGCAACTTCGGTAGGTAAAACGTTAAATTTTTAACCGCCATTTTAAACTTTTGACAGGAGCCACCAAACTAAATTCATTAAATACCAAGTAAATGTTCACAGCACGCACTTCTAAAACCGTGTATTATTATTATAATTGATATTTTAGGCTTTGTTACACCTTTATAATATTCACGTATTAATTGGCACTAAATTAACCGCGAGGCTCGCGTGACCTTGCTCACATAAGTAAAAAAAGCTGGTAGAGGTTAAGATACACACAATACATATGCAATATAAGTTTTATGTAAAAACTGCCCAAAAAAACACTGAAAACTCGAAATTGTTACCAAAACTTTTTGATTGTGACAACTGCATTTGACAGTACGAGTGCGGTTCCTACAGATAATAATTTATTGATTCATCGTTGTGAAGCAAAAGTTTTACGCACAAATATATATTAGACAAATTATAGGATAAATATTAATCTCATTTCAGTTTGACCAAAGACTATAAAAATTTCAAGAGGAATGATAAATGGAACGCGTGTGTATACACACGTCCAATACGTAATGCATATGTTTGTTTGTTGTAGTGTGTGTAACGTTTTATTTTACTAAGTTAAGATATTTCTAATGCATATTTCACAAAAATTTTACTACTTTCTGAACATCTCCTCTATCTAAACTTTAACTGTGCAAAATTTCATTCTTCTTCGTCCACGCAATTGGCGGTAAAAGGGGTACAAAGTGGGGTGCTTCACTTATTTATATTATAGATATAATATCGTATCGATTTGAATCGTCGTCGCGGATTCAAATGGATTGCCATTTTAATGGCCGCCATTGTCGTCCAATATGTTGATTTTATTAACTCAGTCAGTGCGCACGTCTGGCTCTGTCCTGAGAGCAAGAGACCAAGGGGGTCACTCGACAAAATGATCACACGTGCTACTGAGATTCCATCAGTCGGCTACATAATAAAATAGGCACCCGTCTTATAATTTTCACACTTGACGTCTGACAACCGACCAACTTACATGACATACACGTTGTGTGGTGTTGCTATTCTAATAAGTGACGTCGTATACCCGCTTAAATTTATTATCTCTGACATATATATATAAACTAGTGGCGCTGTCGTTATTATTCTATACTTTTATTGCTAGCCGTCTGTGACGTCTAGCGAAAGATCGAAATGCGACGTTGCCACATCGTGCGCATTATGTTCGCGATTCTCGAGTGTTCACGCGTCTTCAGTTACCATACGTTCAGAAAAAATTATCGAAGTTAAAAGTTGCTTAAATTAATTCCCGGACTTGGAAGTAAGATTGCTAATTTTTTTTTCTTTTTTTTTAATTGTATTTGTTGATACTTTGAATTTATACAATTGATTATTGAATTGAATTTATTCTTGATATAAATTCAATTATAGGTAGATAAGTATTTAACCGTCTGCAAAAAGGAGGCTTTAAATCTTCTGTTGTTTCATATTAAAACTGACCTTTTCTTTTATACTTCTTTTTGTAGTGTAATTAAAAAAATATTTCAGTGGCAAATCACAACAACATCCTTATGCCTCGAACAACGTACATTGGTAAATATTTTTTCAATTATAATTACGAGTAGATAATTAGGTAGGTAATCTATTATTCGTTAAACTAAATAGGCATCGTTCATATATTATGTAAAAATCTAAAGAAAAGAATTAATAAGTACATGCGAAACTACAATATTAAAATCATTAACGCAAACAGAGACGACGACACAAGCGGGGAGTTCCCGGGAGGTGCGGTGCGGGTGGCGCGGATCCATTACCATGGAAATCGTTTACCTATAAGCATCCGATACTTTTGATGATAATTTATGAAAAAACTTGTAAAAAAACTAACTTGTTTTAAGTATTAAAATAATGGCCCCTATTGCAGCCTGATAGAAACAAAAATGTATTTAAACTTGTATACGGACGTTGCAATATAATAACAAAGTTTCACAATATGCATCATTTGACGTCCTGGACGTAACGTCCGTATATAATTTGTCTAACTAAACGTGTAAAATATGTTAGTTAATAATTTAATCCATAGATCGTTAATTAACGACAATTCGACAAATAGATTAGCATTTCAGTTAACTCTAAAAAATGTTAACGGTCTCGCTAACTTCTGTTAATTTTTTTTAAGATCACATCGTTTATCCATTGCCTACTATAATAATATTTACCATATCGCTCGCACGGCGCCTCGCCGTAAAAACACGACCAATACATAGTAATTTTATTTTCTTTCAAATATGATTCAATGATAGTTGTCAAAATATGTATGTTGATAAAAACATTAAATCTCAAGCTTAATGTTTTTATTGCTGACAAAAAAATAATTTGAAGAAGAACTTTGGTCAGACGTATTCGATCGGTCTTAGGTGAGAGCGTGGTACTCTCCCAGATGTGGTGGCCTATTCGGCTGTAACTAGAAGGTATACAGCGTGGCAATACCACATTAAAATTTAAAAAAATATAAAAATTGGTCAGCAGCCTGTGTATAGCACCAACTATTTGCTTTTTATCCGATGGACAAGGTGCTCGAAGTGGTTTTCGAAGCCCCGTCTCCCATCCAGGGGGATTAAAACCCCTGGGCTTTATCAGCTCGTACTATACAGGGTTACTGAAAACTCCCTACCTATCTTCAGGGACAGGTCCTGAGAGGTATATGAGCATTTTTTGTTCTACAACTTTTGACTCATTGATTTTTTACAACTTTGTATGAAACAGCCGATCGCTCATTTTAGGTTTCCATATTAAGTGTGGATAAGTCCGACTCACACTTGGCTAGCTTTTATTATTAATTTGTTGAGTAATTTTATGAGAGCATGTAATAGCATTCCTAACACCACATTTATGTTTTTAATAAATTAGCTGAATTATAGTTTTATTTTACAGATGTCCAGCCACAATCTCAGCCGACGAGCCGGTTGGCGTGGTTGGTAGAACACTTGCCTTTCACGCCGAAGGTTGTGGGTTCGATTCCCACCCAGGACAGACATTTGTGTGCATGAACATGTCTGTTTGTCCTGAGTCTGGGTGTAATTATCTATATAAGTATGTATTTACAAAAGACAAGTAGTATATGTAGTATATCAGTTGTCTGGTTTCCATAGCACAAGCTTTGTACAAGCTTAATTTGGGATCAGATGGCCGTGTGTGAAAAATGTCCCAGGATATTATAAAAAAAAAAAATCTGCCTTCAATAGCAATACCTAATAGCAGTACTGATGATTTATTTATGGACACTACTGACAATGAGCAGAACAGAGATTAAGCTTATGTGCCTATGTGTGTGTTCATCTGACGACTTGTCGGTTTCTTTGGAGAATGAGTCGCATTGCACTACAGATTTAACTTCTGAAAGTATTTCATTGGAATTCAACACCGATGAAACACATTTAATAAACCAAGTTGCTACTCAACATTGTAATGTCAACATTAAAGAAACCGAACATATTCTTGTTGGAAACAATGACAATTCAATAATTGAAAATTTTGAAACTTCAAATATGTTGGTGTACGGGAATAACTGGCTCGACGAAATAAAACAGGCGAATTTGGATAACTTAGAAAACGTGTAATAACTCGTTGCCTCGTTGTATTAAATTTTTTCAAAACCTAGTAAGTTCCAGAAGAGGTCAGCACCAATTAAAATATCTACTTCTGATGCTGGTAGAAAGTAGGGTCGGCTAAACAAATTTTAGTAGGGATATTGAGGTTAGACAAATCAACTTCACGACAGGGCATGTCATTTGTTATTAACGGCAATACAAAACAAAATAACTTAGCACTATAGCTGTTATCTAGTGACGTCATTTTAACCTGACATGTATTGCCTACGCGAGAATTCACGTTATTTATGCCAAAGATTGACTCATCTACTTGTTTAGTGTATAACTTGGGCCGTTTACATTGTAGCGGAGTTGTGAATGATGTTGTAGATGAGGTTTGATTAAAACAAAGTTTCTTCCACTACTAATTTATTTCTTGTAGAAATAATAAACACAAAGATAGGCACAGCACAGAGTAGAATGAGAAGAACGAAGTATGAAGATAAGTTTAGATGCAAGAAGGAAGTATCACTTATTACAAAGACTTAAGGTGCAAAATCGTGTAGCAAATTACAAGCGAGAAGCGACGTGCGTTCAGTACGAGATCTAGGATTCGACTGGTTGGCGGAAGGCGGCCGACTGCTGAGCCGATGCGCGTACGTTTCTTTGTTCAAAGTAACGGTATTTTATTTAGAATAGACATTTCTATTATACGATCGCGCGGCGACTGCCTTCCGACATTACATAAATTATTATATTATATTTGAATTATTTATATGATTTTAAAGTGTAAATATTTATATTGTGTATTACATGTATATGTTATAATATATAATATGTATTTATTATATAATTTATACAAGTATATAAAGTATAAGTATATAAAGTATATATAGTATAGTTATATGTAAATATGTTATAGTAATATTTGTATTTATGTTACATTTATTATTTTATGTATGAAAAATATATAAGATATTATATGATTATATATATAATGTTTTATTTATATAAGTTATATAGGTTGTAGGGATCTGGTAAGTGTCGCGTTCGCCACAACATAATCGCTCCGTCATAAAGCATCATGAAGTTTATGATATGTGCTGCCACTGTCGAGTGCCGCACTCACTATATGTTCAACATTATTATGATCATATACTTTAACTAAAGTGGTTGATAATAAAACGCCGCGCTGCTTATTATTATTTTTGCTATACGAAGGCGAGAGGTTCGCAGATACCAGCGTACGACGTTACCAGCGCCAGTGTGAATTGAACGCTCAGGCGCAACTGATGTTGACTGAGACGCTGATATATTATTATCCATGTCATAGCGATTACCTTTAATGTCAGAGACGTGAATTAATATATTGTGCCTACGCTTACATAGCTTGCACTCAGGTTTTTTACAATTGTTAGCAAAATGACCTGAACGAAAACAGTTGTAACACACTTTATAACTCGGTATTAACTTAAGACGAGCTTCATTACTTAATGAAGGAACTGTGAACAATTAGTTAGACTGTGGTCACCTTTACAACAGGGACAAGTCTTAGTGACAGATTCAGGGCTTGGACAACCAGAACTCTATGTCGTTACCATGGATTTTATCTTTGGAATATGTTTGGAATGTGTTTTTGTTTTAAGTCAGCGCGTGTATGAATGAATGGAAAGGAATGCATCGAATATGATTTCGCTATTCTTGTCAATACGGCCCTTAAACTCCTCCCACCCACGATAAGACTCCTGATCTAACTTGCGAGTAACTAAATATATTAATAAAGTGTCTCATTGTATAACTGTCTCACCTAAGGATTCTAAAGAACGCAAGTTTTTATTTAATTGGTCTATCAACCCTTTTAATGCCACAGAAGACTCCCTAGTAACAGCTTCGATATTAAATAAGGCTGATTCTGCACTAATAATCTTTTATTATCATAACGATCGCATATTAAACTCCAAGCAACTGTGTAATTACTAGCGGAAAACTCAATCGATTGAATAACCGCAGCCTCTAGAGAAGCACGCAAATCATCATCATCATCATCATATCAGCCGAAAGACGTCCACTGCTGGACAAAGGCCTCCCCCAAGGATTTCCACGTTGGCCGGTCTTGCGCTGCCCGCATCCCACTGCTTCCCGCGACTCGTTCTAAGTTGTCGGTCCACCTTAATAATAATAAGATAATGGAATTTATTTATTTGGTCAATTTCATCATTATTATGGATGAGGCTAGTAAAAGTGTCACGAAATTCCAGCCAATTACTATAACACCCATTAAACCGTGGTAGGTGTATCGTATGCAATTTAATAGGCTTATGAATACTGACACCTGTATTCCTATCACTACATATAGACTCATTGTCTTTATTGTAAAACTTTAAAAATTCTTGAGATATAGTAAAATGCCTTATAATATAATTATTCAAACTCTGAATGCTCAGAAAACTGTAATTTTACATCGTCAACTGTACATTCCAAACGCAACTGTACCTCATCATATTGCATGTTCAACGACTCGATCCGTTCCCTCCGCAATTGCAATTCAGTGACATCACAACTGCTTAATTTTTTATCATTTAATGCATCGAGGTAATCAATAAATGCTGTTAAGCGACCTTTAAAACTTCCACGCTTCTTTACTAACTCCCTTTCCTCGGACATACTGGGATTCGGTTGTCGTCGACCTGTAATGTATACAATAACAAGTTATATAACTATGTACTATTTTAATTATAAGCTTTAGGCACTACTTTCTAGAATTAATTTTATTTGATTTAACAATGTAAATAGGTAATCTTTAAAGTAAATGTTAACAATATAATTATTAAATTTAAAACGGCAATTTTTATTTAACCTACACAAATAAATAATTATTTTAAGTACACTACGGCTTAATTAACACACAAATATATTAAAAGTAAATGGATTGTAATAATACCTAACACTTATTAATACATTATATTTAACAAGTACCTACGCATCAACTCACACACAACAACAGTAATAATTGAATGTATGTCTCTTAAATGCAATTTTAAAATTATACAACGAAGTAATTACTTCTACAATAACATTTTAATTATTGTATATATAATAGTTCTGCTAATCATATGTATATAATATGAAAAATGAGAACCATTCAAAATGCAAGTTGGTACTTAATTAATTAATTAATACAGGTACAAAATGTACTAACCTTTTATATTTCTTATATATTTTAAAGTTAAACACAACCTGTACGAGTGTTGGGTGACGATATTATCCACAAGAATATGTAGCAGTACGCATAGCAACAAGAATACACACGCCACGCATGTCTCATTATTTGACGTCATCGTTTGAAACAACGAATAGCTCTGAAAAGAGCTGTTTATTTGAAACAAGAAGTAGCATGCAATGACGTAGTATGACGTAATGTCAAGCTCTTAAAAGAGCTGTTTTTATATTTATTATCTTCATATAATAATCTTCGCTTCAATTGGTTCCACTTCTTCAACGAAAACAACTCAACTTGCTGACTTCTTGAAACGCGTCTTCACTCCACGCGCCGCTCGAACTGACTGAACGTGACGCCGCGGTAAAACGAGTATTTGTAGAATCAGCCGCGCATCGATAGTGGGAAATTAAGCGCGGGAGTATAACGCAAAACAGGTTTTTAAGCGCCAATCAAAATTCCTACTTTTAATGTAGACGCGCGCATTTGTTATTATTTTTACATTTTTACAACTTATATTTTTCTTGTATTCCTATTGGTTAATTTTTACTCCACTTTTTGTATATATACTCGTACCGTTTTTCAATAAATCATTCCACGAATTCCACAATATTCTACTGTTCTACAAGAAGAAGTTTTATTTTACTACTACAACGTCCGCCTCCTAAAAATACTTAACACCGTTGAAATATGTGTACTAATTCCAAATTCACTCTGCCAACGTGTAACTCCTCAAGTTGCAGTTATTTTTAATTCCGTTGTTAATTAATATTTCTGATTCATTAATTATCTTCATTAATTCTTAAGTAATAATCAGGCTCGATAATGGACCATGTACGGGAATAACTGGCTCGACGAAATAAAACAGGCGAACAGGATAACTTAGAAATTGTGTATTAACTCGTTGCTGGTAAGAACGCTAATCACCATCAAACGGTGACGATGAGCGGCAATTAAGCAAAATGAAGTTGACGGTATACAGGCTTACACCGTAGCTCCAAACAACAATCAGGCGCTTCAACAGTTGGAGTCATCTCATTATAATTTAAATATGTATATTCCGCCAAGTGAAACAGTACAGTACAGTAACAGCCTGTTAATGTCCCACTGCTGGGCTAAGGCCTCCTCTCCCTTTTTGAGGAGAAGGTTTGGAGCTTATTCCACCACGCTGCTCCAATGCGGGTTGGTAGAATACACATGTGGCATAATTTCAATGAAATTAGACACATGCAGGTTTCCTCACGATGTTTTCCTTTACCGTCAAGCACGAGATGAATTATAAACACAAATTAAGCACATGAAAATTCAGTGGTGCTTGCCCGGGTTTGAACCCACGATCATCGGTTAAGATTCACGCGTTCTAACAACTAGGCCATCTCGGCTTATAAATTGACTTTGATTGTTGATAGTGACAGATGACATTTTGAGTTTGACACATTGACTTTGACAGTTGATATTGACAGATGACAGATTGATTAACTTTGAGACATTGATATGGACAGATTGAATTTGACACATTGACATTGAAGGTTGACATTTACAAATTGACTTTGACACATTGACTTTGAACTCGTTGCTGGTAAGAACGATAATCACCATCAAACGGTGACGATGAGCGGCAATTAAGCAAAAAGAAGTTGACGGTATACAGGCTTACACCGTTGCTCCAAACAACAATCAGGCGCTTCAACAGTTGGAGTCATCTCATTATAATTTAAATATGTATATTCCGCCAAGTGAAAGCGAAGTATTATATAACACAAAAAATCATACCGTTTCTAGCCAATTTTTGCCACCATGTCAGACCATTGTTCCTTCAAATATATTGGAGCAATCTCAGTATCATGAAAATGTATTGGTTCTACCAATTGAAAGTGTAACAAGTCGGTCATTATCCCCGGGTCAGAAGATCAGAAATGAGATTATCCGGAAAAGAACCGGAGTCACCGACATAGCTTGCAAAATTAGCAGACTGAAGTGGTAGTGGGCTGGCCACGTATGTCGTAGGACCGATGGCTGTTGGAGCAGACGAGTCCTAGAGTGGAGACCGCGGATCGGCAAGCGCAACGTAGGCCGCCCTCCAGCCAGGTGGACCGATGACCTTAAGAAGGTGGCGGGCACCAACTGGATGCGAAAGGCGGAGGACAGGGAGCTTTGGCGCACCTTGGGAGAGGCCTATGTTCGGCAGTGGACAATGATTGGCTTTTGATATGATATGATATAACTTGCGTAAAAAAGGAAACTATATCAAAAACATCACAAAATGTTGTGGACCTATGAAAAAAGCAGTATTTATCCAGATATTGACTTCTTGCCATGTAAAAAATTACTGGAGAAAACAACTGTGGAAACACAAAAACAGATGTTAACCATTATCTGAAAATGCGAATACACAAGTTGACAGATTGACTTTGACACATTGACTTTGACAGATTGCTTTTGATACATTGACTTTGACAGATTGAGTTTGAAACATTGAGTTTGACACATTGACTTTGACACATCGACTTTGATTGCTTACATTGACAGATGACAGATTGAGTTTGACACTTGTCTTTGACAGATTGACTTTGACACATTGACTTTGACAGATTGAGTTTGATACATTGACTTTGACAGATTGAGTTTGACACTTGACTTTGACAGATTGACTTTGACACATTGACTTTGACAGATTGATTTTGATACATTGACTTTGACAGATTGAGTTTGACACATTGAGTTTGACACATTGACTTTGACAGTTGACATTGACAGATGACATATTGAGTTTGATACATTAACTTTGATAAATTGACTTTGATTGTTGATAGTGACAGATGACAGATTGAGTTTGCAACATTGACTTTGACAGTTGACATTGACAGATGACAGATTGATTAACTTTGAGACATTGATATGGACAGATTGACTTTGACACATTGACTTCGAAAGTTTGAATTCGAAAGATTAACTTTGACATATTGGCAATTTGACATTTGAAAATTACAGATTGACTTTGACACTTTGACATTGACAGATTGATTGACTTGAGACATTGACTTTGACAGATTGATATTTACAGATTGACTTTGACACATTGTCATTGACAGATTAACTTTGACATATTGACAATTTGACATTTGACACTGACATATAGACTATGCCAGATGGACTTATATACTGACAGATTGACTTTGACACATTGACATTGACAGATTGACTTAGACATATTGACAATCTGACATTTGACACTGACAGATTGACTTTGACATATTAACAATTTGGTTCCACCACCCTTACTTACCCCTAGAAGTGCACAGTCACGATCATTCCGGTACACGTTATAGCATGAATCTAAAAGTTCTTCATCAAAGATATTAGGAAGTAACCAGGTTTCACTTAGACAAATTACGTCATAATTGGAATTTAACAAATTAGAATAGAACTGTAAAGTTTTTGTGCGCAATCCTCTAACATTTTTGTAATAAATATTTAAGTACATAGTTACTTGGAAATGCAACTTTTCCGAACCAATGACATAGCAATCTCAAAGAGCATACTCATTCCTTAAAGGCCGGCAACGCTCCCGCAAGCCCTCGGGTTTTGCAGATGTCCATGGGCGGTAGTAGTCACTTTCCATCAGGTGAGCCCCTGCTCGTTTTCCCCGTTTTACTAAAAAAGCGACTTTTAACAGATCGCGCGATATAAAGATTGCTAGTTTTCTTTCATGTATTGTGATGCTACGAACAGTCACAATGGACAACAATCATCGAATAGTCATTGATTAATCATCCATTAAATAAAATACATTGTTCGATCAAAAGCATATTACGGCAAATAAATATTAATAAGCTTAGAATAATTCACATAGATATTTTTTTATATAATAGGTGAGCGGACGAGTTTATGGGCCACCTGGTGGTAAGCGGTCACTAACGCCCATAAACATTGGCATTGTAAAAAATGTTAAACATCGCTTACATCGCCAATGGGCCACTAACCTTGGGAACTAAGATATTATGTATTTTGCGCCTGTAGTTACCCTGGCTCACTCACTCTTCAAACCGAAACACTGCTAATACAAGTACTGCTGTTTTTCGGCAAAATATCTGATGAGTGGGTGGTACCTACCCAGACGAGCTTGCACAAAGCCCTACCACCAGTAAAACACCTGTAAATTTGCTTGATATTCTTGAGGTCTTTGGTACACTATTATAAATGAAATATCAAAAATCACCATCAATCCTACGTCTGCTAAAAAAATACTAAGGAACACTTTTCAAGTTCTAATGTTGTCCCAGACTTCGACCCATCTAAAATAAATCGGACAACAAGTAATAGGTTAACTAAGGTTAATGTGGTTATGTGCTATTTTGTATGGATGGAGTGATAGACAGATTATACATTATGAGTTACCAAAACTGAACGGTGTACCAAAAAAAAACAAAAAATGGTATGAGAGATTACCAATTAATAGTTTTATTTACGTAGGCAGAGTGGCAAACTAAATTTTTAAATGCGTTCAAGTCAGATGAAAATTATGGTCAGATGTTATCGGATACGTAAGATTTTTTTTTTTTTTTATAGAATAGGAAGGCGGACGAGCATATGGGCCACCTGATGGTAAGTGGTCACCAACGCTCTGCATTTCATACAGTTGTCGCCATTGCGAATCATTATGGTTGGTACTGTGAGTAGATTCATTTTCACGATTTGATCCCACTTTTGATGTCGGAGGGGACATCAGGTCTTTGATCATTATCATCGAACATCATATGGGCGTGCAGTGGGTTATCGCGAAAAAAAAGTAAAAGTTTATAATGCATTATTCCTTACGTGACAAAAGTCTTAACACAGTGATGTGAGTGACAGTCACAGATTGACTTCGAAAAATTGCCTGACATATTGACAAATTAACAAAGACAGATTGACTTTGGCACATTGACATTGACAGATTGACTTTGACATCTACAGATTCATTTCGACACATTGACTTAGACAGTTTGACTTCGAAAAATATACTTTGACCAGATTGACTTCGAAAAATTAACTACTGGTGGTAGGGCTTTGTGCAAGCTCGTCTGGGTAGGTACCACCCACTCATCAGATATTCTACCGCAAAACAGCAATACTTGATATTGTTGTGTTCCGGTTTGAAGGGTGAGTGAGCCAGTGTAATTACAGGCACAAGGGACATAAAATCTTAGTTCCCAAGGTTGGTGGCGCATTGGATATGTAAGCGATGGTTGACATTTCTTACAATGCCAATGTCTAAGAGCGTTGGTGACCACTTACCATCAGGTGGCCCATATGCTCGTCCGCCTTCCTTTTCTATAAAAAAAAAAAAAAAAATGGGTACTGGGCAAGCCCGTGTCGCCTGGCCCAGGCGTAGCAGCATCCACGGAGAGGACACTTCGCTCACCTGTCTTGCAGGTGGAAAACAAAACGGAGAGTAGCAGTCACCGGTTATAAGTCAGCACGAATAGGCGTAAGTGCGGACGCCAGGGGCCACTCTTGACAGTAGGAGGATCCATCGTAGATCCATTGATCAGCTACCGCCTGCTTTAAGTCGGGCAGCCCCCGATCAATAAGGTACTGATCCTTAGCATTAACTTATTCCGCCTGGGTGAACGGAACACAAGCCTTACAGCTTGACGTTGACGCTGTGATATTAACCACCCGCTCAAAGGAACAAAAATCCCAAAACCACCAACGCTGCTTACATGCGCTTTGCGACATGGAATGTCCTAAATATGAGAACAGTCTTCCTGAACACCTACGGAAGCTCCGATTGCGCCCAAGAACTGCGCAAAACTTACAGTATCGACGTGGAGCTTAAAAGGCTCAATATTGATATTGTAGCCTTACAAGAAACCAGAACTGAAGACGAAGGGTTGTTGGAGTTTTGCTCAAGGCATCAGCTGTGTGTTACCAACACCTTTTTTAAAGGCAAAGGATGCGGAAAGTCTCGTGGATGCACCCTCGATCTAAACACTGGCACCAATTAGACCTTGCTCTTACAAGAAGGAGGGATCTACGGGAAACGCTCCACACGCGGGCGTTTCACAGTGCCGATTGCGACACCGATCACAGCCTCGTTGCTACTAAAGTTCGACTTGTCCCTAGGAGAGTCCATTCTTCCAAGCCACGCGGTCGAAAAAAGATAAATCTTTTCAAGACTCGTGACATGGAAGTAGTGGAGTCATTTGGGGAACTCGTCCGCGAAGAAGTTGCAACTTGGGACAGTACGGCATCAGCGCGAGTCGAATGGGAAAAAGTCAAGTCTCTCCAATGTAGCATGCGTTTCTTTGTAAATGCGTATTGGACAGAGCTTTGCCAAAGCATCCAAGCGTGCGCAAACGCGGGGGATATTGGCAGGGTGTACGCGGGCATCAAAAGAGCTCTTGGACCTACCCCAAAAAAGACGGCACCTCTCAAGTAAACTGACGGTTCTGTTATAACAGACAACACCCGTCAGATGACAAGATGGGTAGAATACTACAAGGGGCTCTACTCGTGCCCAGTGGATATTCAGCCAGAAGCAGTGGAGCTTGTCCCGAATCTGGCAACTTGGCACGAGCTAGACGTTGCACCCACAGTAGAGGAACTTTATCTGGCCGTCAAGAAGCTCAAATGCGAAAGGAGCCCCGGAAAAGACGATGTTGTCACCGAAGTCGTCAAGCTTGAGTGCCTCTTGCCCATCCTTCATAACCACCTGGCTAAGTGCTGGGAAGAAAACTTCGTCCCTCAGGATATGCGAGATGCTAACATCGTCACTCTTTATAAAGGCAAAGGCGATCGTCGCGACTGCAACTGTTACCGCGGAATATCTGTACTTAGCATCGTCGGTAAAGCCTTTGCCAGGGCCATTTTAGGCAAACTAAAAAGACTCGCCGACCGCGTATACCCTGAGGCACAATGTGGTTTTAGGTCCCAACGGTCAACCGTCGACATGATATTTTCACTCAGACAGCTACAAGAAAAGTGTAGGGAGCATGGGCAAGCAACATGGGGTATGTTGCTAGTCATTGCATTTGTAGACCTAAACAAGGCTTTTGACTCCGTGAGCAGAGAGGGGTTGTACTCGGTTCTTGTCAGAATTGGATGCCCCCCAAAACTCCTAAGGATAGTGCAATCGTTCCACGAAGGTATGGAAGTCACCGTCCTGCACAATGGCAACACATCCACGTCATTTGACGTACGCCGTGGTGTTCGTCAAGGTTGTGCACTGGCCCCCATCTTATTCGGAATATTCTTCTCGTTGCTTCTGAAGGTTGCTTTTGGAGATGAACAGCAAGGCGTCCACTTACACACGCGAACCGATGGTAGGCTGTACAACATCTCAATGCTCAAGTCCAAACGCCACCGGGAGGACCTATTTGTAGATAGTCTCCTCTTCGCTGACGTTGCTGCCTTCGTTGCTCATGACCAAGCTCAACTCCAGAGTCTAATGGACAAATTTTCCAGAGCGTGCGACCTCTTTTCAATGTCCATAAACTGCAAGAAGACCGTTATTTTAGCGCAAGGATGTTTAGAGCAACCAGTCATTTTGCTTAACGGCGCACCTTTACAGGTGGTTAACAAATTTTGCTACCTTGGGTCGCATTTATCGAGCAATCTCTCGCTTGATGCAGAGATGGACTTCCGCATCGGCAAACCAGCCTCTACGTTCGGGAGGCTCTGTACAAGGGCTTGGGTTAACAGACACTTTACAGTAAAAACGAAAATGCTTGTTTACCAATCATGCGTCCTAAGCACACTCTTGTATGGAGCAGAAACGTGGACAACGTACGCAAAACAAGAACGCCGACTAAACACATTTCACTTACGCTGTCTTCGGAACATTCTAGGCATCACATGGCAGGATCGCGTGACAAACGAGTCCGTTTTAGGCGAGGCACAGCTGCCTAGCATCACGGCCATTCTCAAAAAAAAAACGGTTACGGTGGCTGGGACACGTGCATCGAATGGAGCAGACTCGTCTTCCAAGGCAAATACTACTTATTCACGAAGGTCAATCAAAGCATGACGATGCCTGGTTTAAATTACTAAAAGAAAAACGCACTAGGTGTCATGAGCGGGCTCAAACCTCCACCCATCTGGGGGCGCATACACTTGTCGGGAGTGCGGCCGAAGGATCCTCTCTCGCATTGGTCTCTTCAGTCATGAACGCAAGTGCCTTCGCGATGCCGCTTAAATCATCTGTCAAAGATGCAGATATATGCATATATATATGATGAATCCCGTTAAACGTGATTCCGACGCACGATCATGGTGTGTAATCGCCGTTATATGCTTAGAAGGATCTGCTACAGAAGGCAGTCAGCTCATCATAACGATGTAAGCTATGTAATTTTAAGAAAGGTATGATTTACATAAATATGGTTTTGATTTGATTATTTTTATAATAATCAAATCAAAACCATATTTATGTATTATGTATTTTCTGTTTATAATTCATCTCGTGCTTTACGGTGAAGGAAAACATCGTGAGGAAACCTGCATGTGTCTAATTTCACTGAAGTTTTGCCACATGTGAATTCTACCAACCCGCATTGGAGCAGCGTGGTGGAATAAGCTCCAAAACCTTCTCCTCAAAAAGAGGAGAGGAGGCCTTTAGCCCAGCAGTGGGACATTCACAGGCTGTTACGGTTACGGTTACGGTATTATTCTGACATAATGCAAGTAATTCAGTTAAGAGATTTATAGTTTTGTTGTTTTTAAATGATTTATATTTTAACCAAAACTTTTCAGCTAAATAACGTCTTCGAACAAATAAGGGTGGTAAATTAAGTTCGCTTTGCATTACGTGGATAGGAGTTGATTTTATAAAGCCACCAATCGGACGCAAACACAAGTTTTGAGTTTTATCTAAGTTTTTTAATTGAGTGTTACTACAATTATCGTACAAAAAGCATGCATAATCCAATCGACTTCGTATGAGTGAAATATATAAACGTCACAATTGAGAGGGATGAATTCCCCAAGCTTTTTTTTTTTCAGGGAGGAAAGGCATTTACGCCTGCCGCCCAGTCCGGGGGGACCGGGACGGGTATGTGGGACTCACGGGGCACAGTACACCAGCACACTGGACAGAACGGTGTCGCCGAACGCGGACACTGCCGCCCAGATCTCTTCGCTTCCGGCCATCTTCTCGACGAGGGCCGGAAGCGAAAAGTCCCCTCCCACAGCCGTGGATAGGACCGCGTGAGGCTCCGCCCAAGCCGGGCACACAATGGTGGCATTCCATCGTCGGCTCCCTACCGACCACCTCACACAGGTACCGGCTGAACCAACCGTGGCCGGTCAAAAGCTGTGTGAGGTGATACGAGGGTGGGCCGTGCTTGCGCTCGACCCACTTCTTCAGCACCGGCCGAATGGCCGCAGCGAGGTCCCGGCTAGCACCCGGGACACCCAGTCTCTCAGAACACTCGGTGAATATCCTCTCGCGGGTCTCCTCCCGCCACATCCGAACCTCACGTGGGTGGGGCCGGTTCTCCTCCGCTCTCGCTGCCGCCTTGATCCGACAATAGACCCTCGAGTTAGCCTCGGCCTCGAGGTCCCATGGCGGACTTCCGGTGAGCAGGCACGCCGCGGTGTACGACACCGTGCGGTACGCCCGAGCCGCTCTGAGCGCCATCGCTCGCTGCGTACGTCGCAGCGAGGCGACGTTACGGGTGCTCAGAGCGTCCGCCCATATCGGCGCCCCGTAGAACACCATCGAGCGCACGACGCCGGTGTACAGGCGCCTGCAAGAGCCTCCTGGCCCACTCACGTTCGGGAGGATCCTCTCTAGCACCCCGGCTGCAGCCACTAACTTTGGGGCCAAGCACCGGAAGTGCTCTTCGAACTTCCACCTGCCGTCGAGGACGAGTCCCAGGTACTTCAGCGTCGACCCAACGGCGATGGAAGTTCCGCCCACCGTTATCGCCGCCCCCGGAGGTGGCGCGTTACGAGGCCCGTGAAAAACGAGGGCATCGGATTTGTGTAGCGCCACCTCGAGGCCCAACGCGCGGGTTTGGTGGACCACGTGCGCCACCCCAGCCGTGGCGCTATAAGCCGCCTCCCGGTATGTGCCACCACGGGCCGACACGAGGGTGTCGTCAGCGTAGCACGTGACGCTGATCCCCCGCAACGTGGCCCCGCGCAGCACCCAGTCGTAGCCGATGCTCCACAAGAGTGGTCCTAGTACCGACCCCTGCGGAACACCGCACGACAGCGACCTGACGGCCCATCCCTCCATAGTCGGGAAGGCCACCGCCCTGCCCGAGAAGTAACCGGCCACGGTACGCCGCAGGTAGCCCGCCACACCGTGAAACCGCAGGGCCTCCATCACGGTTTCCCAGGGCAGGGTGTTGAAGGCATTGGAAATATCAGACACCTCCTCCTCAGCCAGGGCCCTCACCCTGGCGATCGCGTCGAGCGTCGAGCGGCCTGGACGGAACCCGTACTGCCGCTCGTCGAGTCCCGGCTCTATGCTACCGACGAGACGGGCAGCGAGCACCCGCTCAAAGAGTCCGCTCTCCGCTCGGGGAAGAGCGTGTCCACCACCCTCGCCAAGAGCTGCAGCTGGAGACTGCTGGTCAGCGGAGGAGCCCAGAGTCAGAGCTTTTGTCTCACGACCCGATACGGACGCCCCCACGGATCGCTGTGTAGCGTCTCCAGCCACTCCTCCCACGCCGCCTCTTTGGCCTGTGCTATGGCCTTTTGTAGAGCCTGGCAGGCGGTCCTATATTCGGTGTAGAAGACCTCCTCCACGTCGTAATCACGGACCCTTCGTCTTCTACACCGAACGTAACGGCGCCGTGCCGCCACGCACGCCTTGTGCAGCCGATGGAGCTCCGGACGCCACCAGTACACCTGCCGACGCGGCGGGTGCGGTTTAGCCCTCGGCATCGCCGCATCGCACACCCGAGACAGGGCGCCGTTGATCCGGCCCCCCAGGCTTCGACGACGGCCGCCTCCTTCGCCAACTGTCCGTCGAGGCGACCCAGGCACCAACGCGGACGACCTTCCATTCTCCCAATAGTGGGCCAAACATCCGAACAAGCCGACGCAGAGACATCGAACCGAATATATCGGTGATCCAACAGTGTCTCCACGCCAGTCTCGACTCTCCAATTTTGAGCACGGCGGGCCAGGGCGTTGGACGCGAACGTAACGTCCACGATGGATTCGCCCTGCCGCCGCACGCACGTGCTCTCCGACCCACTGTTGAGGACCGCCAGGCCCAACGAGACCGCCCACTCCTCCAGCACCTCACCCCGGGCATCAGCCACCGGAGAACCCCAAGCTGTTGATTTGGCGTTGAAATCCCCCGTGACCAACACCGGTGCGGGCGCTGCTTGCCCGATCAGAGTCCCGACCTCCACCAGCATCTGCTCAAATTTGGCGAGACTCCGACTGGGCGAGGCGTAGACGGCGACGACCGTTATACCGCCGACAACGGCCAGCACGCACCCCCTGCCTCTGGCCACACCCTCGATGGCTGGAGCGCCAGCGACCGCAGGGATGACGATGGCCACGACCCGTTCGTGGTCGGAGACCCAGTCGTCCCGCGAGGGAACGAAGTAGGGCTCCGATACCACCACCACGTTGATCTGCCACTCTGCCATGCTTTGGACTAAGAGGTCGAGCAGCATGACTCGCGCCGACACCCACCCGACCCTTATGCGGCCTGCCTCCACTACCTTCTTCGCGGCCGGTACAGGGCAGCTCAGCCACAGTGAGCCCGAACCCCTCGAGCCGCGAGCGATGATGCCCGCTTTTATGGCCCCAGTAGCCCTACTGGGGCCATAAAAGCCTCCTTCTTCAGCGACCGCCGCCACGGCTTCCTCCGCCGTCACGGAGTCGGCCAGGTCTAATACCCTTAATTCGACACACTTTGTAGGTCGATGGACCTGAACGATCTCCGGACTCGGTACTTCACGGAGCTTTCCTGCCAGGGCATCCGCCGCCTTCTCGGCCTCGTTGGTGCCCGGTGGCACCTCGAGCATGCTCGCTCCCGTGGCCGCGGTCCGGAACCGTACCACGGTCAAGCCGACCTCCCGAAGGCTGATCCGGCTCTTGGCCAGGTCCAGAGCCTTCTCGTAGATCCACCCCTTTTCTTCGGCACTGAACTTCAGCGTCAATGTTATCGCTGCGGTGCGAGGAGGGCGGAGTTTCCTCGTAGCCGAGACCTTCTTGGTGGCCCCGGAAAAAGTCGGCTTCGCCAGTGCCGGCTTAGCGCTCGACTTCTCGGCCTTTTTGGCTTGTTCTTCGCGACCACGGCGCTCCACGTGGTCGGAGTGGCGGCCGGCTCCGCGGACGGTTGAGGAGCCTCCCTCCTGGCTGCCGCCTCTTGGGCAGCCATACTCTTCTTTGGCCGCTTCGGCCTGACCGCAGGCTGGACGGCGCTGGCCTCGACGGCCTCAGCTGCACCGGAGGTAGCAGGAGCTTCCTTTCTCACAGTGGCTACGGCCGCTGCCTGCACTGCCCTACGGTCGGCGGCCAGTGGAGGCCGCAGCCGAGGCTCCGGCAGGAGGCGGCCCTCGAGGCCCTCGAGGCGAGCGTTCACAGGCTGTTTCGGTTCGGTTTCGGCTGGGTCGAAAGTCCCTTTTGGTTCTATTCTGAAACGTCCGGTTTCCAAATTGATTCCTTTACCTAAGCTGTAAAGAACTGAGGGTTCTTGGTGGGCGCTATGTTAGGTTAAGTTAGTTATGCTATTTTTCGGTAGATGGCGTTAACCAAAAGAGTCTCAATTCTGAATCGCGCTGGCCAGAACCCAAGATAAAACCATAAAGTGTTTAAAAATGTTATATTTTTTTTGTCTTTCAATACAGTTATATATTTCAAGGTGTGTTTTAATTTATCGTGTCAAGTAGTAAATTATATTTCAATTGTGTTAAGTGAACAGCCACCAAAAAACGATTTGAAGAAAGTGAAAGGGCTTTTAAAGCCCTACATTTACCTGGTGATGCATCTGATCGTGAATTAAAAGGTCTCTTAGAAGACCAAAGGACAGAACACAAAATAAATGAAAAAGGCTGTTCTTTGGGTTTGCTAATGAAGAGATATTATAAAGCATGTAAACAAAAGTATTTTTGGAAAATCGCAGTAATACTTTTAGTAATAAATGTATATAGGATTACAGCTGGTCGAATATTATTGAGTACATTAGCAATAACAATGATACAGGATATCTCAGGGAGTTCAGATATTCTACAATACACTTTAGTCGTCTACGGATTCTCATTGTTAGGGGCTTGGATTTCTTGCATAATTGTGAGCAAATTTAAAATGAGAAGTATTTTATTGGTATCTGGAATAATAGCTAATGTCATACAGATAATATTAGCTGTTTGCCTTTATATCTGGCTCGACGATAGTGGTCAGGCGTGACCAAAAATGTATTTACTAGCTTTATACCTGGTATCAATAACGGCAGTACCGTATTCTGTGCTTGAAACGTTACTGTCGGAGTTGCATCCTCTGGAAATAAAAGCGATTAACACTTTCTGTTTCGGCGCCATTTGTGGTGTTATGCAATTTTTAAACATCCGATATGCTTTAAAGATATTCTCGTTGATAGGATATCATGGAGTGTTCTTTTTACACGCAATTCTGATTTTTTTCTGTATGATATATCTCTACATATATTTACCTGAAACTAAAGGGAGAACTTTGCAGGAAATCGAATTTTACTTCAAACATAATACCTTTGATAAGAATAATAGCATCCCAGAAAAAGCGACAAACATATTAAGCAATAGAAAGAAATATATAGAATCTCATTAAATAACTTCTTAAAATAGAAAATAATATTTATAATAAATATGAAAACTAATCTCAACATATTTTGTTTCATTGATTTTTTTAATAATCGTGAACTAATCCTGAACAAGCAGCAGAACATTTAAAGAGCAAACATTTTTTCTTATTTTTTTCTATTTTATATTATACGTAGGTGGATGGACAAAGTAAGTGGTCAACAGCGCCCGTATACATTACATTAGTGCTGTAGGAATTATTAAGCATTACTTACAACGCCAATGGGCGCATTGATGGCGATCAACCCTGAGGAATGAGGTGTAATGTCCCTCGTACCTGTAGTTACACTGGCTCTGTACATGCTTGTTATAATTACACTTCTTGTCTATTTTTATACTATATTTCTTCATCGATTTTAATATAGAAAAACACCAAAGCAAAGCAAAGCGTATTATTACGTTTAAATGTAGAATTATATGTTTTGTTTTTATTACATCTTAATACAAAGTAATTCCCACGGGTGAATAAAATAAGATGTAAATTAAATATCCCACTAGTTACGTCAGTAGCGGTCCGATGGTTGGAAAAATCATTTACTTAAAATATGTATTTTTAAGTCTACAAATTACAATTACAACTTAATATTTAATTAAGACTAACTTCTAGATCGAAGTTGCTAGATCAATGAGTCATTATCTTGACCTAAGAAAGGAGCAATTAAATAAACTTGAGCGTATTCAAAATCTCTGTTTCGGTTGTATTCGGTTTATATTCGGACTCCTCAAATTTGACCACATTTCTGAATTTCGCAAAAAACTCGAGTGGCTCCGATCTGTCTTCGCGGGAATACTCATATTCTTTCTCTTCTCTACTGTATACTTTTTCATCCAAATTCTCCGCACTATCTTAAACACCGTTTTGAATTCCTTAAGGACTCGCACGGCCGCACTCTACGATCTGACGAGAATCTAATTCTTAAAATTCCTTCTCACTCTTCTTCTTTTTGTCCACTGCTGAACATAGGCCTCTCCCAAGGTGCGCCAAAGCTCCCTGTCCTCCGCCTTCCGCATCCAGTTGGTGCCCGCCACCTTCTTAAGGTCGTCGGTCCACCTGGCTGGAGGGCGCCCTACGCTGCGCTTGCCGATTCGCGGTCTCCACTCTAGGACTCGTCTGCTCCAAGCGGCGGTTTTCAAATGTTGATTTTGAGTAAAACTCTACATAATATTTGACATAGAAATGAAATAACAAATAAGTGTATGTAAATTACATACACAATTACACAATGTAATTAAATTGATTTTTTTTGTAAATTACATGTACGAGTAGAAACGACGTTCGTTGTCTTGTAATTGGATGATTACTCTTGATCAACTGCATATGTTTTTCTTTATTTTAAATCAATTGCTGCTAATATTCAGTGAATAAGTATTGTGTATAAAATAAATGTAGCCGTAGCGGGACAATAATTTATAATTAAGTTAATAAAAACATAACGTGTCGCTAATAGTAACTGGTGGTAGGGCTTTGTGCAAGCTCGTCTGGGTAGGTACCACCCACTCATCAGATATTCTACCGCAAAACAGCAGTATTTGGTATTGTTGTGTTTCGGTTTGAAAGGTGAGTGAGCCAGTGTAATTACAGGCACAAGGGACATAACATCTTAGTTCCCAAGGTTGGTGGCGCATTGGCTATGTAAGCGATGGTATGTAATTACACTGGCTCACTCATCCTTCAAACCGGAACACAACAATAACAAGTACTGCTGTTTTGCGGTAGAATATCTGATGAGTGGGTGGTACCTACCCAGACGAGCTTGCACAAAGCTCTACCACCAGTAAAACATATATCGGAAAAGAACCATCCTCCTCGTTCCGAAAACCCGTCGTCAGAGATTTAGTGTCGTGACGTCATTTGGATTATATGGGAGCACAAATCACCGAGCTCACACTATCAGTGAGTAAGTAAAGTTTCTTACTTTTTTTTTCTCGCAGTGGAAACCTTCAGAAAGGTACCCGGGTCCTATGGGGGTGAAACCGTAAAAGTAAAGTTTCTTACTACTGTAACCAAACGATTAACAACAGCTCATCAACTGAGGTCGTGACCTCCTCATGTCCTCGCTATCTGTCGCCTGCACCTGTGTTACCATGTGATTTTCGTCATTTAATTAAATTAAATTTTATTCGGGGTAATTTTTTTATTTTGTATTTTAAGATCGATTACATTGATAGAACCGACTTACGATACCTAATAACCACTTCACGGGTTCTTGTTTACACCTTTTACCTATTTATCATTATAGCCGAGAAACATTTGAATAGTTCGTTTTTAATTTTAATATTTTTGATTATTTAAAAGCTTAAAACGCCATACAAAAAATTAAGTGTGCCCTTTTTTAAAATTTTACGAATAACAGTAAAATTTAAATTCTTGCGCAAGACAATAATTTATAGAAAAAATATTATAAAATCCTGGATGGTTTTTTTATTTTTGTTTTGATGGGATAGAAGATTCGTATGGCTTAAAAGATAGGGCGTAATCCTGGGGCCGTGGATGCGTGAGGTGGGGGCCTCGCGTGTCCTATTTCAGACGGCCCTGAGAAGGACAGGGGGGGAGGCGAAATTACCTTTGCCCTGAGGGGAACTCCGCCGAGCCACGAGCGGAGTACAGCGCGAAAGAGGCCGCGGATGCGTTATATTAAAACGATCCCGCAGCCTCTCCGATCCATGCTGAGGACGGCCATCGCAGTAATTTTAATAGGTAAGAATCCCACATAACCCGGTTCCACCCCCATGAGACCCTGGTACCTTACTTAAGGTTGCCACTGCGAGAAAAAAATAAAAAAAGAAGGTTCGTATGGACATGTTCGCAAAAAAAAATTATATATAAATATACTTTTGGGTGCAAATAACGTAATGCAAAATATACGATGTCTCAATATCCTTTTTTTTAAGACTGGAAAAACGTGTTAATCGTTTCCCCCACGGGAACGGGGGATTATATGGACTCGCCGGTGTCTAAGGCGCCGAGTGCGCCCCGAACATCGGAATACCCACTAAAAAACCAGCGGTACCCTTTCCGCCGTAACGACGAGCGCCACGGGATCGCTTGCGCATGCTACCGTGACGCTCTGAAAATATAAATGTCCCAAGGCCTGTCGTTAAACATAGCCGGCTTTGATTTTAGTGAGAACTGTTATCATATGGAAAGGTTTTATGTTGCATGCTCCATAGTGAGCTCTGTGAGTAACTTAGTAATTTAAGCCCCCAAAGGAAAATCCGCAAACGTCATTTACAAAGAAGTGCTTCGATTATTAATTATAAATACAGTTTTCAGAGACTTGATAAATTTTGTTTAATCTGAGTTTGATAGAAAAAAAAATTGTGCGCTTGCTCATTTACAGTATTAACTATATCCTACAACGTGGATAGATGACCGGAATATTTAAACAACAGAATCATAGATCGAAAGACATGTTTAAAATAAACTGTTCTTCAACGCATTAAGGCACTATAAAATATATTAAGTGAAACTATATGGATCACAGTACGTTCACTGATGATTATAAAAGAATTAGCTTAAATCTAGCTAAAATTAAATCATCTAAACTCACACAAGTATAGGTTTCAATATGGAATGATAGGTCACGTATTTGCTCAGTTGTTAACATTACAATAATGGTCTAAAATCTGGAATAATTCTAGATTTTTATAACATTACCGCCAACTTAAGAAAGGCCCAAATTATCATTAGGGTGTAAATTTAAAGAAATTAAAATAATTACTGTCACTTCTCAATATATATTTAATAATGTTATAAATGTACGTAAAAACATAAAGCATAAGTACTATTACCCGATCACACAGGTTAATAAGTCTTTTGTAGGACAATGTATATGCTTTTACAACTGCATCCCAAAAAACATTTAGAAGTATTCAATTGTGAAATTTGAAAAAATCAGTAAGGTCCCTTAATGATTTTTTCAAATTTCAATTTTACATAACATTAGGAATAAAACGATCACTTCTAGGCCAATTAAAATTATATCATTATATTTCGTGTACAATTGTTCATATTACTTATAATTGTAAAATATGAGATAAAAATGCCGCTAAGTTTCTTTCACAGTTCTTGTGAGGTTTGAGCTGATTACTTCCGAACTGGTGGTAGAATTTTGACAATCAATATATTGAATACAGATTTCTGAATTTGACTACACAGATTATTCCTATCACAACGTTTTTTGCATTAATTCTGATAATAATATTTAACGTTCCTGAGAAACACGAATAAATAATCCAATGCAGACAAAATCATTATAATATGATTTTAACAATCATTTTAATTTACGAAGCGTATTTTACGCTTCGTAAATTTTAACAACAATAATAACACATAAAATAAGCAAAACAATACATGCCAGACATGAACTCATCAATGCTACTATACCGTAACCGTAACAGCCTGTGAATGTCCCACTGCTGGGCTGAAGGCCTCCTCTCCCTTTTTGAGGAGAAGGTTTGGAGCTTATTCCACCACGCTGCTCTAGTGCGGGTTGGTGGAATACACATGTGGCAGAATTTCAGTGAAATTAGACACATGCAGGCTTCCTCACGATGTCTTCCTTGAATGCCGGAGATGAATTATAATCACAAATTAAGCATATGAAAATTCAGTGGTGCTTGCCCGGGTTTGAAACTACGATCATCGGTTAAGATTCACGCGTTCTTACCACTGGGCCATCTCGGCTTTTACTATACATACTATATTAATTACGGCAACTGCTCTTCGAAAATAATATATAAACGTTGACGAGATAAGTATAAGAACAAATATTGAAATACTCGCAAGTAATGAACACCATCTTAAACATTTGTATTGTATCTTTTATAGTATTTTTTAAAATTGAAAATATCACAATGTGTTTTAAGTTAACAGCGATTTTTTTAATGTCCATAATTTTATGGTTTCGTTATTTTCGTAAATATTTTACATATAAATGTACATGTGCTGTATCTCTATTGGGAAAAGTTGTGATAATTACTGGAGCCAATACAGGAATTGGATATTATACGGCTTTAGATCTAGCAGCTAAAGGAGCCAGAGTTATATTAGCCTGTCGCCATGAAGGCAAGGGTTTGTCAGTTCGAGATAGAATCATTACCTCAACTGGTAATTCGAACGTGGTCTACAAACATCTGGACTTATCATCGTTAACTTGTGTAAGAACCTTTGCGAATGATGTAATTAGAACAGAAGACCGACTAGACATACTTATAAACAACGCAGGAACGTATGGCGCTAGCGACAAGTATACAGAAGACGGAATAGTCGAAGGACTTCAAGTGAATTACTTCGGGCACTTTCTACTTACACTTCTTCTATTTAATTTACTGAAAAAATCAAAACCTAGTAGAATAATTAACGTCAGTTCAATTCTACATTATTACGGATTCATAAAAATTGATCATATCAACGAAATCGGAAGAAAAGACCTCATTACATATATTAACAGTAAACTATGCAGTGTTTTGTTCTGTGTTGAGTTTGCAAGACGATTTCATGGAAGTGGCGTGGTGTGTAACTCCGCACACCCGGGTATGATCGACACAGCGATAAGTGCTCAAGCGAATTTCTTCTTCAAGTGGATGTTTAAGATTTGCTGCTGGATATGCTACAGAAGTACTGAAGAAGGCGTCCGGACTATCACACACCTTGCGGTATCGAAAGAATGTGAAAATATTTCGGGAAAATTTTACATGAATTGTGTACCACGATATTTGTTCCCCAATGCACGCAATCCTTCCGTAGCGAGTAGTCTCTGGAGTCTTTCGGAGGAGCTGGTCGGTACAAAACTTGTACAAAGGTATATCACTAGTCAGGGTTTAAAGATTACTAATGAATAAAAACACTAATTGCTTCAGTCATTTATAACGTTCTTTTAATGTATTTTAAAAACTACATATTGGACTTTAATTCTAAAAATAAAAATAAATGATAAATAAATGATTAATATAAATATTTAATTTAGTATAATTTTATTGAACCTCTGGATGAAGTTGATATTTAAATGGCAGTCAGGTGCTTAGAATGATTTTCTTTTATTTTATTGAAATTTGCTCAGGGAAAAACCAGCCGTGGAAACATTTAGGCACTTGTGAAGGGGTTAAGAATTCAGCTCGCGCAATCTCTTGTAGGTCTGTAGCGTTTAAAATTATCAGTGTCACTGCGTTGTCAATCTTTCCCCATACTACCGCACTCAGCAACACGCCATCGTCCTCTCCCTACAAACAAATTATGTTAAATTTAAAATTATTATTATATACTAAACACTTCGTCTTATTAAATTTGTGTTACATAGTTTATCATTTTGTATTATATAAAAAATATATAACCAAATGGGATTTTAAATACGTTAAAGATTTTTATATCGCACCTTCGCATCGGGATGAGCTATAAACACAGGCTCGCTGGGGTACCCGTCATATTCACGCCAAGTCTTTACCTCACCAGTTAGGGTATCTATTTTAATAATCTAAAACACAATAAACTAAAGTTAGAGATTAATAAATATCAATATTGTTAATGAGAAATGTTATCAGTTATTAAATGTCTTATTACCCGATCTATACGTGAAAATATAAACATTAAATATAATCATATTATCAGAAAATAAAGTAAAAGTGACTCCTTACCGAACCAGCGAATTTCGATCTAACTTCTGATCCTATTCCGTAGAAGTATCTGTATGATCGCCCTAAAAAACGTTTTTAGGGTTTATTTTTTAACATAAATAAAACTGTATAAAGAGTAATTGATGAATATTGTTTGTAAAGGTGTCAAGTGAAAGGTAGGTAGTGTGGTTATTCGATGTGGTTATATGGCCGACTAGCATTGAGGAGGAGAAGGAGGAGGAACGCTCCTCGCGTTGTAAAATGTATTATTAGTGTTAGGTGAGTACACAAATATAAAGAATTGGTAACTTACCATTATAAGCATCATAATTTATTCTTGGTGCTTCGATTCCAACGTCTGCCAGTAAACGTGCTTCAACTTTAGCGAAAGGTGGCGTATCCAATGGAATCTCAAACCTCTTTGGGCGGCACTGGCACCATTGTCCGTAGTCGGGGTTACTGTCGGCGTTCTTTAAACAGTATTGATTTATTAACAAGTCAATAAACATTAATGAACAAAAACTATCAATTTTTTTTATATTAGGTGTCATATAATTAATTTGTTATTATTGAGACCTTCAACTGTTGTGCAAGGTTTTATTAAATTAGCTATTTATAAAAGATAAATAGCTCACGTAATAAGGATGTAACGAGTACTACCTTAATAGCTTCGACGTACATCGCATCAATAATCTTCGCGTCTTTGTATGAACAAACGTCAATAGTCAGTTTGCCATCCATCTCGAACGAATTGATGATATGCATGAAGAAGAACGTGTCGGCTCGGTAGCGGATGTTCTCTCCCGTATTACGATTTATTAGCAGGATTTGCGTCTGAAATTATTTAAGTAGTAAAAGGCAAATAATAAGAATATAAGAACTACGATCCGGTCCGGGCACACACTAACAGTGTGTGTGTGTTTATTTATATCAAAAAGTTTGACAGACTGTCAAATGGGCCCGTTGATGGTAAGTGGTCACCACCGCTCTTAGACTAGTACCTTAAGAAATATTAACCGTCCCTTACATCACCTATGCGCCACTGACCTTGGAAACTAAGATATGATGTCCCTTGTGCCTGTAGTTACACTACCTTATTTACCCTTCAAATCGGAATTTAATAATACTAAGTCTTTGCCTGTATTTATTTAAAATTGCTCTGTATTTATTTAAAAAAGCCAAGATGGCGTAATGGTTAAAACGCGTGAATCATAACCGGTGATTGTGGGTTAAAGCCCGTACAAACACCACTGAATTTTCCTATACTTAATTTGTGTTTATAGTTCATCTCGTGCTTGATCGTGCTTAGAATATGTGATGAGTGAGTGGTAACTATTTAGACTGGCTTATTTTATTAATTAATAATGATATTATACACGTAAAACGAAAGAGATATGTTACTAGCGCGCGCAAATTGAAGACTCAAATACGTCCCGTTTTTATAATAATAATAATCTTTTTCTTTTTTCTCAAATGTAATGTAATGTAAAGTAGTAACTATATGCCCATCGAATATTTATCAGTTGTTATTCACGAAACTTACCTCGTACTCAGGATACCAGGACAAAGTCGATGAAAATGGTTTATTTATTATAATATTTTTCATCATACCAAAGGCCGATATAGCAAGTGGCTGCTCTATTATTACGTAATAGTTGTCAGTTATACCTGAAACCAAAATCATATAGGTATATGTGTAAAGATGGTGTCACCAATAAGGGTTGCCATCGAGCAAATTGACGATCGTAAAACTCTACCAAATCCATTTTTAAACTATTTACACAATTGCTCAACCTAGTCTTCAAATAAAACCGTTTCACGCTGGACCGGCGCCTAGGACCTACTAACCAATTATTCTACCGCCAAATACAAATACTACCAAATCTATTGCTGTATTTCGGTTTGCAGGGTGAGCGTCATAGATCTCGTGGTTATTGGCTTGTAAATAATGTCAGAGTTAGTTTACTGTTTGTTTACATTTCCTGTGTATATGTTAGAGGTCCATTCGCTATCAAGTGGTCGTCGTCTTATCTTAACCCGCGATTTGGCGGTCCCCGTCTGTCTTGTACGGTCTTATAAGTACTTAAATGTCAATAGTTATATTAATAACGTAGTTACCAAACGAGTGCATGTACGTCGGCGAGAAACGCCATCGAGGTTCAATAGTACTGACGACTTCAGCAGAGTCGAACATATCTCCTGGAAACGAAACATTCAATATGTACGTTTGTTTAAGTCACTTCACTTTCGATTCGCCATTTTCAGAATTTAAATGTAGAATTTACATGAAGACAAGAGACAATAAGTATTTACTATTCCCCATCAATTCAATTGCATACAATCTCCATCAATTAAATTAAATTACATAAAAATCTTACGCTATAAAATGATTATGTTCTACAAAGAAAATTTTTACCTTTAGTGCTGTAAGAAAACTTTACGATCACATGTTTTAAAAATCCTCTGATAATTTGTACCCCAACATTGTAAACGTCACCTAAAACAGAGCACATATAGATATTCATTCGCAGTTGTAACTGATATTATTAAAAAACTTCGACTTAGGTACTTATTACCAAATATCCTACCGCCAAACAGCAATACATAGTATTGTTGCGTTCCGGTATGAAGGGTAAGTGGGTAATATTTCTTTGACTGCCTCGTTGGCCTAGTAGCTAGATGTAAGGCCGCAGACCTGGAGGTCCTGGGTTCAAATTCCAGGTCAGACAAATAAAAAGTTATTGGGTTTTTCTGTCGAAAATTCTCAATAGCAGCCCGGAGTATTGAAGTTGGTAATGAGTACACTTCCGTGCCACAGAAAGCACGTAAAGCCATTGGTCCTGCTTCTGACCTCTTTCAGGTTGTGTCTCATGCAGAGTTAGGGAATAAAGAGTGCACCTGCGTTTGTGCACACTCTTGTGCAGTGTTATAATATGTCCTGCGCAGTTGGGTAATCTCTCTTTAGATTGGCCGCCGTAGCCAAAATCGGTCTGGAGGACCTTATATTATGGTCCGTGTTGACTTACTATCAGGTGATCCACATGCAGTCTGGCATAATTGCCAAATGTAAAACCTCACCGTCTCGGGCTCTACATGACATCCATTTTGAGGATGTCTCCTACGAGATCGCACCTCGGCTCAAGACGTAGTCGGAGGGGTGGGAAGCGCTTCTGTACGAAGCACCATACTAAATCACGACCGATTTCGTGATGTCGCAAGTCTAGGACCTTGTTTCCGCCGGCGAAAACGGTGTATGTGTGTCGGGTGTAGTGTTTTCCCTTCGAAGGGAGCGTTTGCGACAGTTATGCTGTCGTCTTTGTCATCTAGGACGTGCATCGGACGCCTGAGTCTGTGTGGGAGGTTACCTCTGAGGGAGGTATATGAGCAGGCCTGCGCTATCAGCGGATTACCGTGTCATTTAGCTCTCTCAAAATACGCCGTAGAGAGAATCTTGAGATACTTGGCGATCGAATCGATTTTGAAGTCCTTATGTAGGTCTACGTTACGTACGTACCATGGCGAGTTGGTAGCGATATGAAGAAAGCGATTTTGTATCATCTGCAGTCGTCTGATCTGACACGGTGAGCAGTGGACAAAGACAGGGCTCGCATAGGTCATTATGGGACGTATGAAGGTTTTGTACAATGTCGTCTTATTTCTAAGGGACATTTTACTCCTCCCACATAGCATCACATATAGTCTTCCTAGTACGAACGCTGCCCTGTTGCGTACTCTTTTGATGTGGGACTGGAAATTGAGTCTCCTATCGAGTGTGACTCCTAAGTATTTTACTTCGGATTTCCACGGGATAGGTTGGTCGAAAAGGGTTATATTTCCCGGGTTGCCCATATGATTCCTAATATAAATAGGATTGCGGGTGAAGTGTACTGCTACACTTTTATCCGGATTAACTTCAATTCTTCACTTCCGGAACCAATCGCCTAGTGCGTTGGCCGTGGATTGGAGACGCTTTGTCATGACTGCCGTCGAAGGCGTGGTTGTGTATAAGGCGGTATCGTCCGCGAAGAGGGCTAAGTTAACTTTTTGGGTTGAATTTGGAATATCATTCGTGAATAACGTATAGAGTATCGGTGATAGTGCGGAGCCTTGAGGGACTCCTGCCCTGATGGGGAGAGGTGATGACAGAGTACCTTCGACTCTGTAGCGGAAAATACGATTCGTCAAGTATTCTCGTATGATGAGAACGAGTCAGTCTGGCAATCCTAGAGTATATAGTTTATATAATAAACCATTGTGCCAGACTTTGTCGAATGCTTTCGCTACATCGAAGAATAGGGCACCCGTCGAGGTGGTTCTACCGATGGCGAAACCCTTGAGTATGTCTTCCGTTAGGCGGTGGACCTGATTGACGCACGAGTGCCCAGCTCTAAAACCGAACTGTTCGTTAATCTGAGTCTGTTTGGCCTCTACGTGGGCTAACGCGGGAAGGGACACTAACAAGGTTATATTATACTTACCGTTCGGCATGACGTGAGGGTGCGCCGTGTGGCACACGATCAATGAATCGATAAGGGTCTTCCTTTCTATTGTCTCGAGTGACTTCGGATTTATTCTAGAATTATTTTCATTAGAAATTGTTTTATGGGATTAGTAACTTTCAAATTGTACGAATTAACGTACTTTATTTTTTTAATAATACCGTGAAAAATCTCACCTGAATACGGTGGGTACCTCCGTCATGGCGTAAACTTGATCACCAAATGGATGTACAGAGATGCCCGCATTATCTGTTATAAATGCCATTGGATCAAAAATCGAAGATATTCTGAAAAGCGACAACCACAATAATATCAACGGTCGGTCGGTCGGTCGGTTATCAACATATGAAATACTGAAAACCGAGTTACGGTATCTTTTCAATTTTATGTTTATTATAGTCAATGTCCACAGACCGACATTCATAAAAAAATACCTTTATTTGATAGAAATACGGTCTCAATTTTGATTTAATACAATTTTTTCTTTACAATTTATATTTTACTATCTTTTGTTCTTGCATCGATGTTCAATATAAATAAATAACTTACCGATCAAATATAGTATGGCACGGGTCTGGCACTGACTTCGTTCCGAACTCAGTGATGACGATGCGATTAGCCTTTTTATTTTTCTTTAATGTTTCTGAGTTCAAAAACCGGCATTGGTAAGTCACTTTACCCTTCTTTATACCGAATCTGTGAGATGGGAGTTTATTTAATAGATAATTAATTATAGAGTGCATGTGCATTACATGACGCTTTAGCGGAGAACATAAAATTCTTAATTTTCGAATGAAGAAAACCTTATCTACCTGTGCAAGAGAGCTGATCCATCAAAAACATGTACGTATTCCGTTGAACCGATTCTGATTGTCCCCGGTCCATTTCTAATCAGCGTCCCACTCAACCACGATGGAACTTCACCTAAAATTAATCAATTGGGTGTTACCATTTGTAAATAACATGTTTTATTTGTTAGTAGATGAAAATACATTTTGTGCATTCAAATAATTACCGATTGGTGAAGCGAGCGTGTAAATATTTATGTTTTACTTCAAATACCTGGTTGTATAGTGGCTAGACTACGAAGCAGATTGTTAGACTACGAAGCAGAAGCAGACTACATTCAGATATCCTGGATATAAATATCGGGCCACGTCGAAATAATTTATCGAAATTATCTTTCAAGTTATCTTTTAAAAAAGTAAAGTTATCTTTAGATTCGTAAGGGAATAGAGAGCGCACCTGTGTTTGCAAAGAAGACGGCTGCCCTATAATTTGTATTGGTAGTTGTCTAATCTTCCCTGAGAGATACCAATATTGTACATACCTTTGATTTTGCCTTCTAAGGGTTTTCTGACTTCCTCTTCACAGCATCGGAGCCAGGTCCCCATGTCATACTCCGGATACAAATTATCAGTTTTAGACATTGTTAAAGATTTGATTGTTTCAACTAAAGATTGTTTCAGTTAATTTTCTGTAATTTTAACACGACATATTTAATTTGTTCATGCCCTGTTATTCTTTAATAGTTCCAAGTTTTTTTGTGATCATTGTGTTTGAATATATGAATGCACATTAGTAACGAATTTCAATTAATCAAATGGCCCTGTGGTAAGAACGCGTGAATCTTAACCGATGATCGTGGGTTCAAACTCGGGCAAGCACCACTGAATTTTCATGTGCTTAATTTGTGATTATAATTCATCTCGTGCTTTACGGTGAAGGAAAACATCGTGATGAAACCTGCATGTGTCTAATTTCACTGAAGTTCTGCCACATGTGAATTCTACCAACCCGCATTGGAGCAGCGTGGTGGAATAAGCTCCAAACCTTCTCCTCAAAAAGAGGAGAGGAGGCCTTTAGCCCAGCAGTGGGACATTCACAGGCTGTTACGGAAATTCATACTTTTATAAAATAGAAGAAATATTAAAACGAAGTGATAGGCTGATATATGAAGTAGTTAGCAAATCGATTGTTCTTGCTTGTGTTGATTTGCTTTTGGTATAAATGGTGCTTGACGTTATACGTAACAATCGGTTTGACTCGTTACTTTATTTAGTTAGTAGCGAGCCAGTTCATGTCATCGTCGTAGTAATTATATTCTTTAAAGTGAGCGTTACAAATTATAGCTCCTAAGCCCAAGTTCTGCAGAATTTTACATATAGCAAACATCTAAACCATCAGAATAAGGTATGTTTTATCTTTGTTCAGCTCAGAGCCAAGATTGCAATAAAGTCAACATTGTAACAAACTTTTATTCAATATAAAAGAATTACACTTATTACTTATGAGTTCCACCTAAAGAGTCCCTATAGATAGTTCAATCCACAATGACGGGTCCACTCTTTTTTCTAAGCCCTACAGTGCAAGTGTGCAATGTAAGATATAATAGTGAAGCGCGTCTGGGTGGATTGAAAACGAGAAGAAGTTACGAGTTACTGCTTTTCCCTTTTGTTAACAGGCATTAGTACAAAATAACATTATTGGAAAACAAATAATGACAAAATTTAAATCCGTACAAACACAATTTTAACTACTACAATTAAGTCACCACGAGCAAGGCTTATCTTAGATTATAAAAATAATTGAATACCTATCTGTTATAATTCCGATATCTATTTGCGGACTTTGTCCACAACGATTTTCAGTGATATCGCTTTAATGACTGTAGAGAGAATTATAAATACAGAGATTTGATGATAAACTTAAATTGCGATAAAGACGGAAGGCCAAAATTAATCTAACCTAACCGAATTTGGATTTTAAACAAGATCCTGGTGAACTGTGATTTTAAGTACTCCAGCGATCGATTAAAAGTATTTATTTTTAATCGATTCCTATTTAGCTAAGTAATTTAAAGCACATTATATATTTATATAGGTAAAAGTAGAATTAAAACACGTTTGAAAATGTTCCACAATTTGCCAAAGCCCCTCTTCTTGAGAAGTAATTATGGAGCTCATTCTACCATGCTACATTAATGCAGATTGGTTGAAAGACATGTGGCTGAATTTTAACACAACACATCTCCTTTGGCATCAAAATATATTCTCACGATGTTTTCCTCCACCGCAGACCACGAGATAGATTACAGTCTTTCACAAATAAAACGCTTGAACAGAGAGACTTGACCTCGCCCAGCCTTGCCAGTTGACCGGCCTGAAATACGTCACTTTCAAGGAGTTTGCAGGCAAGCACCGCTGAATTTTCACGTTTGTTTTTGCATTTTCACGGAGCTCTTAGTCCATCGGCGGGATATTTGCAGGCAGTTATTTTACTTTGCATTATAAACACAATATGTTTTTAGATTTTAGCCGAATCAACAATTTTTATGACGCAGTTTGAGACAGTATTAATACTTAATGAAATTTAAAAGATTCGCTGGAAAAAAAAGTATTGAGCAACTCACCTTGTATAGACTCGCTATAAATAAAACTTCGGCTGTTTGTTTTTGAACAAGGTGTAGTAAACTCGTGCTCGTAATAGGTCTGAATGTGAGTATGAAATTTAAGTCATAGTTAATTAAATTATAATGACAGATAACGTTAATACGATTACACTGATACATAATGAGTAATTATTTAAAAAATGAAGGAACGCGTCACTAGCTTCTTTTTTTGGATAAAACAATAATAATAATAATGGCCACAAACTCTATAGATCTCGTAGACAATATTTTCTTCATTAACTCTCAGACGATACTAGCGGAATTGTAGACAACTCCAACATCATCTGGAGCCGTGCCAGAAAGAAACTTTTTTTTTGTTTGGTCATTAGGACACCTTCTATGGTTCCATCATCTATGTACCATACATTTAATTTAAATTTTAGATGAATAGAGCAAAATATAATACCTACAGGCCCACTTATCTCAAAAATATGGCAAATGAATTATTAATCATTAGAACAATATCTGTTCAGTCTATTAATTATGATTAAGAATAAAAATGTATATTTTAAGTCCTGGTAATTTAATCTTTAGGACGATTTAATCTGCTTAAATATAAAAAAGCTATAACGCTTACGAATACGCTTCTGGGTATCTTCTGGACTTTATAATATTCGATAAATAGTTTAAACATTAATAGTAATAACTATCGCTATTTTATAGAAATATGTACAAAATATGTATGTATTAAACGTGTAACGTATTACGGTAAGTATATTTCTTGTATTATGACCGACAGCCCCACTGGCCGGCTTGATGAACAGATTGTGTATGCGAGGTGAGAATGCTTTTGCTGTGCAGTACAGGACTGGTTGTAGCGCTAACAGGTTCGAATGATGGATAAACCTTTTATAATTACAAATAAAATAACACTAAATGTTCAAATTTAAATAACATATTGTATATTTACAATATATTGAAGGAGATTAAGAAATGGAAGACTGAAAACTGGCCCACGTTCACCGCTGCTCGGGCTCACTTCTGGACTAGCTGGACATGGTCTCGTGTCTTAAAAATCAATTTATATTATCAATTATAACTGTTTTTTTTTTGTTAAGTGGGCAGTCTGGCATTCCCAGTAATAGACCACCTGCTATGGCAAAAAAATTGGCAATGTAAGAACTATTAAAAATCTCTTTCATCGCCAATGCGCCATCAACCTTGGGAACTGCCTCATGTGTCTGTAGTTACACTGGTTCACTCACTCTTCAAACCGGAACACAACAATAAATATTACTATTTGGCGGTAATTTGAAGTGGTAAAAAAATTGTGGGCTACATATTTGCTAAATTTTACAATTATTTAAATGCATTCAATATTAAAATTTCTTAGTCAGAACATTAAGCGCGAAATAATTTAAGGCCAATTATACAAGAATATTACCTCGTGTATTAAGTTTATTACCGACGTGATCGTTGTATCGCACAAAAAAGTAACGAAAGAAGAAGGAAGAACGAAAGAAGATCGTTTGTGATAATATTGTAGAAAAGGAGTCTTTGGATTAACAACTTCAAAATTTTAGTCGCCATTATCTAAATAGCTAAGAAATGTGCAAAGGATTAACTATTAAGAATTAACAATTAACGTAATCAAATAAATCAATCAACAGCCAATCATTGTCCACTGCTGCACATAGGCCTCTCCCAAGGTGCGCCAAAGCTCCCTGTCCTCCGCCTTCCGCATCCAGTTGGTGCCCGCCACCTTTTTAAGGTCATCGGTCCAACTGGCTGGGCGCTGGCTGGTAGGGCGCCCGCCCTACGCTGCGCTTGCCGATTCGCGGTCTCCACTCTAGGACTCGTCTGCTCCAACGGCCATCGGTTCTACGACATATGTGACCAGTCCACTGCCACTTCAGCCTGCAAATTTTGCAAGCTATGTCGGTGACTCCGGTTCTTTTCCGGATAATCTCATTTCTAAACTTATCCTTCAAAGATACTCCGAGCATAGCTCGCTCCATAGCACGCTGAGCGACTTTGAATTTGTGGACTAGTCCCGCAGTTAGTGTCCACGTTTCGGCACCGTATGTCATGGCAGATAAGACGCATTGGTTGAAGACTTTCGTCTTCAAACATTGCGGTATAGACAACTTGAGGACTTGACGGATGTGGACAGTCATTGTAGCGGCGTTGTACAGACATCTCAGTACCTCGATATATCTCCAGTCGATATGACATCTCTGCAATGAGTCGAGCACTACCCAGGTTTCAATGGAGTCGAAGGCTTTCTCGTAGTCCACAAATCCCATACACAGCGGCTGATTGTACTCTTCGGTCTTCTGCACAATCTGCCGAACAGTATGGATGTGGTCCACGGTGCTGTAGCCTGATCGAAAACCGGCTTGCTCTGGGGGCTGGAACTCGTCAAGTCGTCTGGCGAGACGGTTCGTGACGACTCTTGAGAACAGCTTATACACGTGACTCAGGAGGGAGATTGGTCTGTAGTTTTTCAAGAGGGTTTTATCACCTTTCTTGAAAAACAGTACCACCTCACTCCCGCTTCACGTTTCCGGGGTCTTGCCATGTTGGATGACGGAATTAAAGAGGTTTGCTAGCTCTTTCAGGACCGGAGTTCCGCCTGCCTTAAGCAACTCTGTTGTGATTCCGTCATCTCCCGGAGTTTTGTTGTTTTAAGATATTTTAGAGCCGTCCTAATCTCGCCTTGGTCAACGACCGGGAGCTCCTCGGAGTAATGGCGCGTAAAAGGGTCGCGCTGGTCATCAATACTGATTCCAACGGGTTTATCCGATCTTGAAGAAAACAACTGCCCATAAAATCTCTCTACTTCTCCGACAATCTCAGGCCTAGAGGTAACGATTCCACCATTTTCAGTTTTAAGTTTTGTCAGACGCGGCCTCCCAAACTTGCGAGCGAACACTTTCGATCCCCGATTTTGCTCAATCGCAGCCTTGATGGCACGGGTATTGGAGCGTTGGAGATCGCGTCGCGTCAGCGTTTTTATTGTTCGGTTTAAGGCTTTATCTGATAAAAACGATGGTAGTTCTCGTCGTTTTCTCATGAGCTCGAGTGTCTCAGCAGAGAGTTTTGGTGCGTTGTCTCTTCTCTGTGGCGGAAAACACTTACGGGATGTGTTTTGCAGTATTTTGACCAGCGTGTCGGTTTTCTCATCAATGCTGCTTACGGTTTCCAACGCGGTGAATTGATTTTGAAGTTCCATTTGGAACTTTTCGGAGCCTTGAGCAGCTTGGAGCATGGTAGGTCGGAGAGTAGACCTCATCATTCTCGATCTTTCAGCTTTGAAGTCAATATTTAGAGTGCCTCGAACCAAGCGGTGATCACTTACGGTATTAAACCTGTTGATCACTGAAACATCTCTAAATATGTGCCTTTTATTCGAAATGATAAAGTCTATCTCGTTCCTTGTCACGATATCCTGGCTTCGCCAGGTCCACCTCCTCTGAGGCTTCTTTTGAAAGAAAGAATTCATCAAAAAGAGCCCTTGCGCTTCGAGAAAGTTTACCAGCATTTGCCCCCTGTGATTTCTGCAGCCCAAGCCGTAAGGTCCGACTTTCGATTCACCGCTATCTTGTACTCCCACTTTAGCATTAAAGTCTCCCATAACAACATTGTAGTGGGCCTTCGAGGTGTCGTTGAGGGCCTTTGCGATGTCCTCGTACATCGCTTCGACCACATCATCAGAGTATGTCGAAGTTGGCGCATATACCTGTACGACCTTCAGGGAGTACCTGTCGGAAAGTTTTAGGACAAGGTACGCTACCCGGTTCGACACACTACTGATTTCCACAATGCTGCTAATGAGATCCTTTTTGACTATAAAACCGACACCACCCTGGGAGAGGTTATCACCTTCGCGGAAGTAGAGTAAGTTACCGGACTCTAGAGTTATCGTGTCTTCCCCCTGTCTTCGGACTTCAGATAACACCAGTGTATACCAGTTTATATGACTTAACTCTACTTCTAATTCGGCGAGGTGATGGTCCAGCCTCATCGAGCGTCCATTGTATGTTGCCATGTGAAGTCGTTTTATATGGTAGCCTGCCGTGAACCGGTGATTCTTAGCACCCCCTGCCCTGCCGATACCGCGACCGCTACATTGGTCGGGCCTAGCGGGCTGTAACTGCCGGTAACTGGGGGCCTTTTTTTGGGCGCATCTGCCATTACGGAGGGTTTGCCCATACTCGCCGCGCTGGGCAGGCGCGTAGTGTATAATATATATATAATAAAAATTAACGTAATGTTTATGTTATATTATATTAGCTTCACATCCCAGCTTCCCCCGGTCTTACAATCAGGGTCTTTACAAAACATTTTTATCGTAAAACATCGTGTAACTCTATCGGTTTACGCGGCGCATGCCAGTAAAGCTCCAATTTACACAAACAGGAGGTGGGACTTTGTTTTATAATACGCAGTCTTCCGAATATATTGTTTAGTATTTAATTTGTTACCTTAACTATTTGAGAGGAGTGTTATGTATGTGTAAAGGTAACATTGTAGTTGCTGTATTTATAATCTTTATATATACAATAAATGCGGTGAGCAATGCCAGTGCATGAAAGATTTCTAAATTTCTAAAAAAAAACAGTGGTAACATAAAAACTATCTATTTTAAATAACTTACAGTAATCATTTACTAGGAAAGGGAATAAAATAACTAATAGTTTAATTGTCACAAGGTATTAATCAAAAACAAAATAAATAAAATCATCATTAGAAACGTGAAAAACTAACTAGATAAATATTGCATTGTACACTTTGTAGTTCCAACCAGTCGTTTTGAAAATATTGCAAGATATTTACATAAACGCGTTAAAATCACTATCATTGTTTTTTTATCCTGGTAACCTTTTGTTTTTTTTTTCATAAAAAGGGACTATTTTGCACGTCGCAAAATTCGTTTGTTTTATTACTAGGGCCTTTTATTTTATTCTCCTTTATATTCCACGAACTTTTCAGTAATGCACCAAAGACCAGCTGTTACTGTATTATTAATCTTTGATAGAACAGCTCGTTCTCTGCAATCTACAAACAGTTTTCCTGTGGCGCTCTCGCACTCTTTGGCTATTGACACGTGCACCACCATCTGTGAGCCATCCTCAGCTGTTCTACTGTTAAACGAACACAATACTTTAAACAACATTCTGAAGATGAAGTTGCCTTCATTCAAAATATTTGTCAGAATTATTCCAGGATGTATAGAATTCACTACAACTCCAGACTTATCCAGCCGTTTTGCGAGCTCTTAATGTATCACCAAGTTACATAGCTTACTATTAGCATACATAACTACTCTATTACATTTTGATTTATTAATTGTGTCTAAGTCTACAAATCCAAACAAATATATCATAAAGCTAACATTGACGATTCTACTCGGCCGTTATGTCTTTAAGAGCGGCAACAATAGCACGGTGAGCAGGAATGGCCCATAATGGTTCACTTGCATGCCTTCAATAAGTCCGTCCATCGTGTATCTATCGGCAAAGGAGCACGCTCCTGCATTGTTCACGAGGACGTCAAGACGGTCTTCTGTGTCTAGAATGTCACTTGCAAAACTTCTTATCGAGGCAAGATCATATAAATCTATTTGTTTCAATATGACTTGCTGATTTCCGTCGCGGCAATTATAGAATCTTGAGCGGCACGGCCACGCTGTATACTCCGACATGCGAGTATCGTTCGAGCTCCTTGCTGCGCCAGTTTTTTAGCAGTGTGAAATCTTATTCCACTGCTGGCTCCCGTAACAATGACAACCTTGCGTTCCATTGAGGTTTTGCAAACACATTTCTTTATACTTAGTTTTAAATATAGATGAAAATTTATAATAATAAATATGATTACAATAAATACCACCCACATTATCGTCTAGCTCAAATCGAGCGCGGAAAAACACTAACAAGTTTGCGGTCATTCAAAGAATTATAACAATATGTGGACAACAATTCGCGTTTTTCCCGTTAGCTTCATTCCGTATTTTCAATAGTCCGTTTAATTTTCAATTCCGTAATGGTTGCTTCTCAAAACCATTTTTTGTAACTATATCTTAGTCTATACGAAAAAATATTAATACTGCAAATTATTTAGAACTGTGACTATATAAATAATGAGGATTTAGTCTTAGAAAACCAATAGATTGCCTTTATTAATTATTAAATTTACGATAAGCAAATGTATTTCATTTACATTAACAAAATCATATCCTGAAGACGTTCATGCTGTAATATATATTAAAAACTATCTTTATAATAATATATTTGTTGCAAAAATATAAGCAGGAAAATGTTACTCGCAACAACACAAATAGTTATCAGTTTCTGACTTCTGGACTGAACTGTAGAATATACCTAGTTCTACACATATGTGCATATTGTACAATCAGCTTCATGTATAATATAACAGACAACATTATCAAATATGTTAAGAAATAATCGCAAGACCTCCCCGAACATCGAGCGCTACCAAGAAATACCATACCGTGAGAAATAATCACACCATGCATTCCTTGAAGTTACCACCTGTTGCCAGCGTCGCTGCTTTGTTTCGCAAGACCTCCCGAACATCGAGTGCTACCAAGAATTACCATACCGTGGGGACCATTCAGTGATTCACCGATTTCGTTATAAATATGTAATTCAGACTACAGATTTTCACTTTTTGTTCTGATATCGAACAGACTGTCACGTATTAGAAATTAGAAATAATTAATTGTTAAATTTAATTACTTAAATAAACGTATAAGTTAAATTCGTTCGGTTTCATTCTGCATCCTCAACGGCAGCCCTACGTAATTGGCGCAGTCGGTAGGATGCTCGCGGAACGTTTCGCGTAGAAGATTTCCGTAATCGTGTGAAGCCCCGCCGTAGCTTGTCTAGCTGCTGCATCCAGAGCATCCGAATCTACGAGTAGTGCTGCACCAGAGGTATCCAGACATCGATAACGCAGAGAGACCGAAACATGTTCATGTGAGTACACTAGATTCTTTTTAGTGGTTGCTCAATCCTAGCCTAACTAACCTGTTAATAAAATTTGCCAAGATTTTTCATTTAAGAAAATCGAAGGAACCTAGGATAGTTATTGGTAGTAGGCAAACTTTCGTAGATAATAGAAGAGATATTAGTTTAAGTAGTATAGAAGAACAAACGGAAATGTCTGAGTTAGACACCATTTATAAAGCCTTAAGGTTGGTACCCGAGTTCGACGGGAACCCAAATGTACTTACTAGATTTTTAAAATTATGTGACCAATTGGTAGGACAGTTTTGTAGTGATAGTAGTAGTGAATTAAGTAGGTGTGCTCTTCTCAACGGAATTCTTAACAAAGTAACAGGCTCTGCTGCTCGCTTAATTAATTCTAATGGGATTCCATCCGACTGGCAAGGCATTCGAACTGCTTTAGTGAACAACTTCGCGGACCAACGAGATGAGACCGCTCTATATAACGATTTAGCTATTTTATCGCAAGGTTCTAGCACCGCGCAGGAGTATTATGAGCGTTGCCAGAATCTATACAGTACTATAATGACCTATGTAAACCTGCATGATACCCTTGAGACCACCATTAATGCTAAACGAGATCTTTATCGTAAATTAACGCTTCAAGCGTATTTGCGAGGTTTGAACGATCCCTTAGGATCGCGCATACGTTGCATGCGCCCTGAGACCATCGAAAAGGCATTAGAATTCGTACACGGGGAGATGAATACTATGTACCTACAAAATCGGAACCAAAGATTACCTGACAAAAAATCTATAAATTCTATGTCCGTACCAAATCATTTTGTAAGTGCCTATAAAATGCCTAACCAACAGTTTTCAATGCCCGCGCCTAAACCTTTTAACTTTAATATACCTGGCTTTAATATACTTCCACCATCTACACCGCAATGGAGACAGAATCTGTATCAACCCCGCCAATTCGGTCCAACACGTACGCAACAAATTTTTAGATCGTCACCGCCAAATTATAACCCTCAACAAAATAACTTTCAAATAGGTTCACGTCTTAACCACCAAGCTGTTAACCAACCACGTCCTATGAGTGGAGTAAGCCATTATGTTACAAGACCATTGCCGCCTACACAACCAGCAATTACAGGACATAACTGGGCAAAATCCGGGAACCCACCCCCTACGAACTACTTTAAATCTAAAGTAGTAAATTACAATAGTTTCATTGACAATTCTATATACGATGAATATGTCGATTATTACGATCCTTATTACGATATTAGCGAGTACGTAGAATACCAGCAACCGTATGAATATTCCGTACAGGAACCTTTAGAAAATTATACAGAAACACCCCAAGTGGAAGCCGATAGTGTTAAAACAAACGAGCAGGATTTTTCGAAGGACCGGAAGTCCGACACCTTAAGATAGAAATTAATCTTCAAACCCAACGTCAGCTTCCGTACATTCAAATCGCATCACCTCCTATGAAACTATTAATAGACACAGGAGCAAATCAATCATTTCTGTGTCCCGAGGTAGTGGAAAGATACTATAGTAACTTACAAGTAAATTACGATCCTTTTGAAGTTAAGAATATTTACGCCACCTCTAGAAATTACTATTCAATCACGTTACCTAGCTTTAAAGAATTTAATGATTCGGATAATACGACATTTTACATTTATAAGTTCCATGATTATTTCGATGGGCTTATTCGTACAGACCTATTAGATAAGTGGGAGGCTGTAATAGATTATAAGAACAAATTGCTAAAAACTAAAACCGCTTCAAATCCTATTAAGCTATATGATTCCCGCAACGCGAATTTGTATGAGGACATTATACCAGCGAATACTTCGAAATTACTTAGGATTCCGATAAATATTCATGACGGACATGCATTTATAGAAGAACAAACCGTTTCAAATTGTATTATTGGCGAATGCTTAACCACCGTTTCGAATAATAGGGGAATAGTTGAAGTAACCAATCCAAGTCGAAGCGACGTCATATTCTCTATGGACCGAGCAATCTCTGCAGAAATGTATAACGTACAATGTACACCTGCCAATAAACAGCAAGATCGCATAAAGGAAGTAATTTCGCGTCTACGCACTGATCACTTAAATATCGAAGAACGTACGAACTTAGAGCTGCTTTGTGCGCAGTATGTCGATGTTTTCTACTTAGAAGAAGAGCCTTTAACTTTCACCAACAAAATAAAGCACTCGATTAAAACAACTGATGAGGTTCCGGTTTACACAAAAAGTTATCGGTATCCCTATGTCCACAGACAGGAAGTACAAGAACAGATAGGTAAGATGCTAGAACAGGGAATCATTAGGCCTTCGAATTCAGCGTGGAGCTCCCCAATTTGGGTTGTAGCTAAGAAAGCAGACGCGTCAGGGAAAGCTAAATGGCGTATAGTAGTTGACTTCCGAAAGCTCAATGAAAAGACCGTAGACGACAAGTATCCCATTCCTAATATAGCCGACGTATTAGATAAATTAGGTAATTGCCAATATTTCACAACCTTAGACCTTGCTAGTGGCTTCTATCAAGTAGAAATGAACCCCCAAGATATACCTAAAACAGTTTTTAATGTTGAACATGGCCATTTTGAATTTTTACGCATGCCTATGGGCCTTAAAAATAGTCCATCCACTTTTCAGAGAGTCATGGACAATGTGTTGAGAGAGCTACAGAATACTATTTGTCTAGTGTACCTAGATGATATAATAGTATTTAGTACATCCCTTCAGGAGCACATAATTAACCTAGAAAAAGTATTTAAGAAATTACGTGAGTCCAATTTTAAAATACAGATGGACAAATCAGAATTCCTAAAACTAGAAACGGCGTACCTTGGGCATGTCATTAGCAAGGATGGTATAAAACCTAACCCTGACAAAATATCGGCAATTAAAAATTACCCCTTACCTAATACCCGTACAGAAATAAAACGCTTTTTAGGATTACTTGGTTATTATAGAAAATTCATACCAGACTTTGCTAAAATAACCAAGCCTCTGACCCAATGCTTGAAGAAAGGTTCCAAAATTGTCCAAGATCAAAATTATATCCAATGCTTTGAAAAGTGTAAAACTCTACTTGTCAATGATCCGATCCTTCAATATCCGGACTTTTCAAAGGAATTTATACTCACAACAGATGCTTCGAATTTAGCAATTGGAGCCGTTCTTTCTCAAGGCCCCATTGGATCAGATAAACCAATAGCATACGCATCGAGAACGCTTAATTCAAGTGAAATAAACTACAGTACGATAGAAAAGGAATTACTCGCCATTGTGTGGGCAACGAAGTACTTTCGACCCTATCTTTTTGGTAGGAAGTTTAAAATTATGACAGACCATCGGCCTTTGCAATGGGTAATGAACATGAAAGAGCCCAATTCGCGCTTAACACGTTGGAGACTACGCCTAAGTGAATATGATTACACAGTCATTTATAAACCAGGGAAAATTAATTCCAACGCCGACGCCCTATCACGAATAGAAATCCACAATGAAGAGTCTAGTTCTATTGTCATTAACATCTCAGACAAATCTGATTCAGAGAGAACCAAAAGTATCGACTCAAGAACCGACAGTATTCATAGCGATGTAGAAAGCCCTATATTAGAAGTCCCTATTACTGATGATCCCCTTAACAAATTTAGCAGACAAATCGTATTTAACGTTGTTGGCGATATTAAAAGTAGACCTCACATAACTCACCCTTTTGAAACTTATACAAAAACTTGCATACAAATCTCCAAATCAAACCTAGAACAAGATGTAATAGATGCCATAAAAGAATACGTTACACCACGTATAAAAACAGGAATCTTAATTAATCCCCCACTTGAAATGTACAAAATTATACCGGTTATACAAAGATATTTCAAAAATTCCGCAATGAACCTAGTTCTTTCCAAATTAGAAGTTGAAAACGTTAAGGATTACCTAAAGCAACAAGAAATTATTAAGAACTATCATGAAGGCAAGACGAACCATAGAGGCATTAATGAATGTTGTTTAGCTCTGTCTAAACGTTATTTCTGGCCAAAAATGAAAAACCAAGTGACAAAATTCATTAATGAGTGTCTTATTTGCGGTCAGGCAAAATATGACCGAAATCCTGTAAGACCTAGATATGAAATTGTACCACCGCCTACCAAGCCTATGGAAGTTGTACACTTGGATCTATTCAGCGTAGATAGTAACAAGTACCTAACAATTATCGATGCATTCTCGAAATATGCACAAGCATATTCTTTGAGAGATGCTACAGCCGTTAGTGTAGTTCAGGCTTTATTAAAGTTCTCTTCCCATCATGGTATGGCTCTTAAATACATTACGGATAATGGCCCTGAATTTACAAATCAACTATTTTCTGAATTCACTAAATTACACAAAATTGAACATCATAGAATATGCCCCAATACACCCAATGAAAATGGAATGATAGAACGCTTTCATAATACCCTACTCGAACACTTGCGTATCTTAAAATTAGAACACCGCAATGAATCCGTTACCAACCTTATGACGTACGCTGTAATGGCTTATAATAGTTCAATCCATTCTTTCACGAAATGTCGCCCAATAGAAATAATTACTGGTCATTTAGATCCGCGAGATCCTTTAGACATGAATATAACAGAGCACCTATTGCAGGAATATATACTAGATCACCGTAAGCGAATGTTAAAGGTATACGAAATCATTAATGAAACCGCCCTTCAGCGTCGTACTGAAATAACCGAGAACATTAATAGAAATCGCGAGCCTGAGCAAACATATGCACCTGATCAACGAATCTATGTCAGAAATCCCCTAGCTAATAGACAGAAATTAGCTGCCCGCTATACGAACGATACGGTTGTAACAGATTTACCTATACATATTTATACAAAGAGAAAGAGAGGACCCGTACCCAAGTCGCGCCTGAAACGGGTACCTAATAGTGCTCGTTTGTTACAGGATACAGAAAACACTACTCGCGTTAATGCTGGCTCAGGTCCTGAAGCTGTGTCAAGCAGACGTGATAACACTTGAAAGCTTAAAAAATGGACCGGGTATTCTTCCCTTCAACCTAGGATCCACTAGAATAATTTCCCATTTCCATTCTTTTGTTCAAATTATAAATTTAAATAATGTGCGAAATAGGTTAGAACCCGTTCGAGAGAAGTTAAGCAATCTAGCACCTGACTTAAATAATAAAACGTCGTTACTTTACGCTCCGCATATCAAATATCTTGCAACGAAATTAAATGACATGTCAGAGCAACTGTTAACCTTTCAAGGAAAACGTTCAAAAAGAGGCCTCGTTAACGGTCTTGGTTCCATAATCAAAAGTATCTCCGGAAATTTAGATTATACGGACGCACTAAAGTACGAAAATGCCATTGCTATTCTACAAAAGAACGAAAATAACTTAGCCATTGAAATAAATCATCAAATAAGTTTAAGCAAGCAGTGGGCATCTCAGAGTTCAAATGTTACAGATAGGATAGTAGAAAACCAGAGGAAAATAGAGAACATTATTAAAACCATCTTAGATAATGATGTTAGGAAAGAAGAAGATGCAATTAAGTATTTTCATTTAGCCCAGCTACTTACAATACTAGGTGATGACATAGACAATTTGTCACAAGAGTTGTCAAAACTACAGAATCTATTGGCATTCATAAGAGCTAAAAGCATCCATTATTCCGTTCTCGATTACGACACTTATATAGTTATGTTAAATAAACTAAAAGGTTTATACAATTCAAATGTAGTGCTAGATATTAATTTTAGGGAATATTTAGATCTATTAAGATTAGGATATTATTATAAAGATAATGATATAATCTTGGTAATTAAGTTTCCAATCATGAATCCCAATAACTACATCCTTTACAAATTGTCCTTAGCCCCTAATAGTAATGATAAAATTATAATCCCTACCTATCCATACGTAGCAATTCACGAGAAAGATCTACTGTATATAGAGACAGAATGTCCGAAGTACAGTCACGGTCATCTTTGCGAGGACAACTTAAACCGACACTATGGAGAGCAAACGAGCTGCATTCAACATCTTATACTCCAGCAACATATCCATGAAACCTGTCGGGTTACTCCAGTAATCTTATCTTCTCAAGCCATGGAACAATTGGATGATCGTCACTATGTTCTGAGCTTTCCCAACTTAACGAAAGTTCATTTAACCTGTTCTCAAGATCAATACAAAAACCTTCTCGGAAGCTATCTAGCTGAAATACCTAAAGGGTGTGCTCTACAAACGTCCATCTTCACCATCACTAACCACCATGATCGAGTAAAAGGACAAGTTTTGAAAATGTTGAATATAGAATATAGTAATGAAGATCCATACAAAGCGACAGCGAAGAACATCTTGAAATTGAACAGTATAGATTTGACTCACTTACATTCAACCAATACCAGGATTGCCTCTCAAGAACCAGTGACTTTGGAATTGTCGAACTTAGACACGCTCTATCACACGACTATACCTGTCTACCTACTCATCGGTGCATCAGTACTCACTATTAGCATCGTCCTCATTCGTCGCAAATGTATGCTTTCAAAGAATACTAACCAGAAGGAAAATGAGGCAACCAGAACACAAGAAGTCCAGGACAGCCCCAGAGATCCTATGTCTCTATCAGCACTATTTTCGACAAAAGTCTCCAAATAGCTGCTGATCCTGCGGAGGGAGTTGTTAAGAAATAATCGCAAGACCTCCCCGAACATCGAGCGCTACCAAGAAATACCATACCGTGAGAAATAATCACACCATGCATTCCTTGAAGTTACCACCTGTTGCCAGCGTCGCTGCTTTGTTTCGCAAGACCTCCCGAACATCGAGTGCTACCAAGAATTACCATACCGTGGGGACCATTCAGTGATTCACCGATTTCGTTATAAATATGTAATTTAGACTACAGATTTTCACTTTTTGTTCTGATATCGAACAGACTGTCACGTATTAGAAATTAAAAATAATTAATTGTTAAATTTAATTACTTAAATAAACGTATAAGTTAAGTTCGTTCGGTTTCATTCTGCATCCTCAACGGCAGCCCTACGTAATTAATACATAGAAACATCTAAAGTAATCAATAACATTCATACAACCAAAGTCGTCGAATTATTTAAATCATCCATTATGTTCAAATATATCGGAGCGCAAACATCATCAAATACATTAGTTCAATCAAAATAGTAACAATCAAAGCGCTAGTGGTTTATAAATCTAAAGTATTCAAAAATTTAAAACACACTATGAAAACAAACCTTATCACAATACATTTTAAAAACATTTCACACAGTTGTGTATTTATGACATATTGCAATATGTTAATATTTAAGATGTTCTGTAATTTTGTTCCGATGTTGGGCACCAAACATCTTTCAATTTCGAAACTATATTAACTATCGATACTATAAATTCTATTACAAGTATTGGTCCTTTATTTGAACCTAATTTATTGCAAATATTTATATTGGAAGCTAGAACTATACATAGATCTTAATATCACGACACTTAATAAGGTCCAGTGTAAGGATTAGACCGACAAACAGATTGTGTTTTCAAGTATAATATTTTGACCTATCTTTATTTACTAAGATTAATTTTGACGACAACATTCGACTTTTAATGTTTCATATTTTATTGTATTTTATTCATTACAACATATTCGTTTCTCATATACATTATATTATTGGCAATTAAATACATTGGCAATGTAAAGTTTTGTTAATGTGTTCAATATTGGTGTCTGACAATGGACATAAGAACTTGCACATTTTATTGACAAATTAAATTGAGAATATACTATGTAATTTATCATGTTTTTAGCAAATTATTTTTAATAAACTAAAATTAAAACCCAAATAACATTGATTATGAAAAATTAAACCTTTTTTTAACGCATGGCAAACCTTCAAAAAGGTACCCGGCTCCCTTAGGGGCTGGGCATAACCCGGGTTATGTAGGATTTTTACCCATTAAAACCACTGTGACGGCCATCCTCGGCACGAATCGGAGATGCTGCGGGATCGTGTTGATATAACGCATCCACGACCTCTCCCGTGCTGTGCTCAGCTAGTAGCTCGTGGCGGAGCTCTCCTCAGAGGGCGAAGGTAATTTCGAAACACTCAACACATCCATGTGATGGTGGTGATGAAGTAAAACATCGTGAAGAAACATAAATTATTACGCAGGACGAAATTCTGTAAATCCATTAGCTCACAGTAGACCAGCGAGAGAAGGCATTTTGTCCAGCAATGAGATATTTCCAAGCTATTGCTTACGGAAGCAGTAGCCTGAAAATATCTCATCATATCAGTATAGTCTAAGATTACCTACTCAGATTCCGTTTTTTTTTTTTATAGAATAGGAAGGCGGACGAGCATATAGGCCACCTGATAGTAAGTGGTCACCAAACGCCCTTAGACATCGGCATTGTAAGATATGTCAACCATATTGTTGTTTTGCAGTAGAATATCTAATAAGTGGGTGTTACCTACCCAGACGAGCTTGCACAAAGCTCTACCACCAGTGAAAAATTATTAATTCTCTCTGCGATGGTCTGCCACGAAGACAAACTCGTAGCTAACTAGACATGACCTTTGTACTCTTATTACACATTTATATTCACAAGCAATAATTTTATTAATTAATGATAATAAAAATAGTCCATAATTACAATTTTAAACAAAGTTGATTAATTTAATTTAATCCGGCAAGAACCATCCATGGAAACATTTCGTAGTTTGTGACGGTGTCGTGAAATGTGTTCGTGCAATTTCTTGCAAGTTTTTAGCGTTTAAGACTAAGAGCGTGATGGCGCGGTCGTCTCGGCTCCACAGCACGGCGCTGAGCAGCACTCCGTCGTCTTCGTCCTGAAACACAAAACGCAACTTCAGTGAGCTAATGTGCAAAATATAAAGGTTGACACACACTTTAACACGTTTCGGAATTTCGGTTCTCACACGTTTCATACTAAGATCATTTGTATGTAGGAAGTCGGATTTTTAAGTTACGAAAAGAAATACCCTGATCTTAGAAGAACCTCAGCGCATTTTATTTATATATTTTTTTATCATGTTTTTACCAGTTTACAAGTTTTTGCTTGTGGAACTGTTCAATACTAATAAATATTTCGAGTTTGTGCTAATTTGTTTTGTTTTGACGAATCCTGTTGCGTATAGTTTACTATGTAGTAAGTAGTGTATTTATACACTGACAACCAACGTATCTTTTAGTACTTTTATATTCAATAACTTAAATGATTTTGAACAAATAATATATAATGTTTGTATCCACTGTACTGACCTGGCTGTCCGGATTCGCAATAAAAATAGGTTCGCTGGGATAGCACTGCGGCTCTCTCCAATATGTTACATCGCCAGTATTCGTGTCTATTTTAATAATCTGGAAAATAAACAATATTCGAGATCTTTGCGATTACCTTTACTTACAAAAAACCAGGTACTACACACAGTGAGAAAGCTGTTTGTAATTATTATGTTCTAAGTCTTGTGTCTTCATAGTGTCGCGGCAATGATTACGTTTAAAATCAGCAATAGCAATTTAATATAATAAAATTTAGGCTAAGCAATCAAATGAATGAAATAAAATTAACCCAAAACAATTTTTTGTCCTATATATCAATCTTGAAATTAGAAGAACATGTTATTAAAATGATATTCAAAATATAAGAAAAAAATTACATAGGAAAAGTACAAAAATATAACATAATATCATCTCCCTTGTATCTTTTATATATCAGATCATACTACTGTAATACCAGAACCAATACTGTTCAGCCGTGAAAACTAATAAATTTATATATAATATTTATATATATATGTAATATAACAAATTATATATATATGAGATGGTGCTAGCAATATATGTTCAATCATAAAATAATATATCAATAAATAAAATAAATTTATGTAGTTATATTGCATAGTATTATAAACAGTGATTATAGAATAACATTTAGTTGTATTTTGTACAGCATACAGATTGAATGTATTTGGGCTGTGTAAGTATGTATGTATATTAATGAAATAATTTAGAATTCCATGACACTGGCGTGACGCCTAGGTAGGGGGTCATTATAACCATATCTATATTCATTATGAGTCTATTGCCAAGTAATTATCATGTAACGGTACTTGTATGCAGTCTTCGTAATTAATATTATTATGTTCAATTAAAAAGATAATTTGAGTGTTACCGTTTCGTACAGTTTTGTTAATTAAATCATAATTAAATGTTTTTTTATTTGTCCTGCTCTTATATTGTTTTAGATGTAAGTGGAAACTTTATATGCGCAATTTTATTATATTATGTAAGAATAAATCGTTTCCAAAATAAAATAATTACCGATCCGGCGTCACCGCTGTCGACGTCTGATCCGATTCCGTAAAAATACCTGTACGGTTTTCCTAAAATGAAAACAAAGTTAATTTTCTATGTAAAAAATATTAGTACAGAGATTTATATAATGCGATGAACAATACGACGGCAATTTTAAAATTTATAAAGACTGCTCTCAATGATTTTCGGCAAAACAACAGTAAGACTGTATAATATACTACAGTAAATAGTACGATCTCGGTAATAATAATATATAGTTGTTTACTTAGAAGTGATTACCATTGCATAATTTATAGTTAATCATCGGCGTCTCGACACCAACGTCTGCAAGTAAACGGGATTCGACTTTAGTGCGGGGCGGCGCCTCGAGGGGGATTTCGATCCGTTTGGGGCGGCATTGACACCATTGGCCGTAGTCAGGGTTGCTGTGCATATCCTGCTCAAAAACATTTTAGTAACACTTTAGACTTTTTATAATCTGATTTTTCTTATGTAAGTATTAACGTTTACTCCCTAAATAAATAACATTAAAAAGTAATTAAAATAATATTAAGTACATCAACGCTCTAAATAATAAATCGAATCTAGAATCTCATGATATAATATCAATTTTTTTTTTTTTTATAGAATAGGAAGGTGGACGAGCATATGGGCCACCTGATGGTAAGTGGTCACCAAACGCCCTTAGACATTGGCATTGTAAGAAATGTCAACCATCGCTTTTAGCCAATGCGCCACCAACCTTGGGAACTAAGATTTTATGTCCCTTGTGCCTGTAATTACACTGGCTCACTCACCCTTCAAACCGGAACACAACAATATCAAGTATTGCTGTTTTGCGGTAGAATATCTGATGAGTGGGTGGTACCTACCCAGACGGGCTTGCACAAAGCCCTACCACCAGTAAAATGGTTTAACCTTTATGGTCAAAAATCAATCTTTGTCGGGCACTACGTGATAATGAATTGAGATACAAAAAAACTCAAATTATGTATTTGTTTCCTTACCTTTATCGCCGCGACGTACATGGCGTTGAGTATGTTTCCATCTTTATACGAGCACACGTCGACGTTCAGCGTGCCGTCCTTTTCAAAGCAGTTGATGACGTGCATGAAATATATCGTGTCCGTCGGGTAACGCTTCTCCTCGCCGGTCACTCGATGTATGAGGACTATGTTCGTCTGGGAAGAAGGACGAGAACAACTTCACACGACATTATAATATACTTTTATGTTCATGATTGATTATTGAATTTTTATATCAAGTTAACTTTTATCAATCGAAATCGAAGAAATCAAGTAATACATTGACAATTTTAGTTGATAAGATTGACAAGAGTTAACTGACGATTACATTTGGACTGGAATTTAATTTAAGCTTAAATCAAAATCAGTTTTTTAAATATCGTTATGACTAACTTAATAGCTAGGTGTCTTATGATTTATAGCGCTAATAATTAAATAATGAATTCCGTTGAACAAAGAACGTGCTACCTCGTATTCGGGGTAGCTGACCAGAATGGAGGCGAAGGGCTCCGTGAAGATGTAGCGCCGGCGCATCAAGTTCAGTACAGATATCACCAACGGCTGTTCGATTATCACGTAGTAGTTCTCCGTTACACCTGCAACGTTGCTTGTGTAACAATTTTACAAAATACAAAGTTTCAAATAACTTGGCTACAATTATATTTAGATATCTAGATTCAACCATAAATAACCACTTATGTCGACTACAGTCGACTAGGGAGGATATTGACGAGAGACATTTTTTGCTATCGTGCTTGTGTAGTAGTTTGTTAGAATTAAATATTTTTAACAAAATATTATATAAGTGTACCAAATGAATGCATGTACGCAGGATTGAAGCGCCATCTTGGCTGCGAGCTGCCTACAATCTCAGCTGCCTCGAACATGTCCCCTGAAATAATTTTTTGAGAAATTATTTTCCAATAGTGTATTAAGATTATTATCTTTATTTGTAATTTGGTACATATGTTTGTTTTTTCATATAAAAATTCGTTATGGTATATTATTTTATCAGAATAACCACTCATTCCATAACCGTATCACTAAATGTGTCAAATTGGTTACCATCAGTTGTGGATTCATCTAATCTTTCTATATATTATCAGAATGTTCGAGGTCTTCGAACAAAAACTAATACATTTTTCAGAAACTTATTAATTAATGACTATGATGTTATATGTTTGAGTGAAACCTGGCTCGCTCCAGGTATCTTCGATGCTGAGTTATTTGATTGCCGTTACAATGTATATAGATGAGACCGTGATTATGTCTCAAGAGGTGATCGATTTGGAGGCGGTGTGCTTATAGCAGTTAAACGCGGTTTGATGGTTAAAGAAACGAAAAATTACCAATTCCCGAGTGCTGTCGCTGACGTTTTAATGCTTTCTATAGAATTAAATAAACAGCCAAGTTATAGGGTTCTGCATCTGTTCTGTTGTTATTTTCCTCACTGTCGTAATCAGTTAGATTGTCTTAATGATTTTTTGAGACCGTTTCAAATTGCCACGTAAATAAACCTGATGACTGCTTTTTAATTATAGGTGATTTTAACATCACGTTCGGCTGGATGGAGCTCTAGTAACTCTTATACGAATAATTTAATGATTAGTAACGATGTATTAGTCCAGTCATTGTACTGTTTTCTTCCATTTACAAAATTAAATCAATTCAATACTGTATCAAATATAAATGAAAGATTTCTTGATCTAGTCATCAGTGGAGTTACTTGCAGCGTGAATCGATGTAATGAACCTTTGGTCTTTGAAGATTCTCATCACCCAGCTTTGATTATTCATCCTAAAATATCATGGAGTCCTTCACTGCGGGCGCCAGTGCGTTTTATACCTAACTTTCGGATTGCAGATTATGATGCAATAAACTCAGAATTATCTCAGGTAGATTGGACTGACTTAATTGATGATAATAACATAGATGTATCCCTTGACTGTTTTTATGAGGTTATTAACAACATAATTAGAAAATATGTTCCAACAAAGAAATCTTTTAATACACGCTATCCTCCATGGTATTCCAAAGCTTTAATAAAAATTATCAATGAAAAACTGAAGTTTCATAAAAAGTGGAAAATATATGAGAGATCGAGTGACTATGATCAATTTGACTATCTTCGTGATCGCCAAAAACGTGTGCAGCTAGACTGTTACAATAGATATATTAGAAATGCTGAAAATAACATTAAACGTAACAGTAAGATCTTCTGGTCTTTCGTAAAATCCAAGAATGCTACATCTGATATACCTGATTTGATGTTTTATAATACCATTCAATCATCGGACAGCAATGAAATTTGTCACCTCTTCAACACTCACTTTCAGTCTGCTTTCGAACCAGATACTAGCAATGTATCTTCATTGCCTTTGGACCATTCTTTAAATTCTGTGTCTATAGGTACAATTGATGTATCTGTTGATCTAGTTAGGAAATATTTGAGAAATATTGACATTAGCAAATGTAGTGGTCCTGATAAAATCCCTCCGATTTTTTTGAAATCCTGCTATAATAGCTTAGCACTACCCCTTTGCATGCTATTTAACATATCTCTTCGTAGTGGAAGAATTCCTAAAGTGTGGAAACAATCGTATGTGGTACCCATTCATAAGTCTGGTGATAAACATAATATACAAAATTATAGGCCTATCTCTAAATTGAATACTATTGCTAAGTTGTTCGAGAAAATTGTTTATGACCATTTATACCCTATTTTAAGACCGGTTATTATTGACCAACAACATGGGTTTATTGATGGTAGGTCGACTGAATCTAATTTATGTGAATTTACTCATCAACTTGTAGCTGTGTTGGATAGTGGTGGTCAGGTGGATGTAGTGTACACGGACTACTCAAAAGCGTTTGATAAGATTTTACATTCCTTATTAATCAGAAAGCTTCATTTATTAGGTATACACGGTGATCTGCTTAGCTGGCTTGAATCATATTTAAGAGACCGCAGTCAAGCTGTTGCTGTTAAAGGGTTTAGTTCATCATTTGTGTCCGTCACGTCAGGTGTACCACAAGGGTCTCATCTTGGGCCTTTATTATTCAATATTTTTATTAATGACATTACCCAAATCATTTCTAATTGCAATATTTTACTCTATGCGGATGATATGAAAATTTTTAAAACTATAAACTCAACTCAAGACTGTGTATCACTTCAATCTGACCTTAATAACTTAAGCAACTATTGCGTTAAAAATTTCTTATATCTAAATATAAAAAAATGTAACATAATAACGGTCACAAGGAAAAAGAAACCTATAGTATATAATTACTCACTGCAGGATACATTATTAGCCAGAATATCAGAGGTTAGGGATCTGGGTGTATTTTTAGACCACAAGTTGTCGTTTACTTGTCATATCGAGTATATTACTTCTAAGGCTTATCGTATGCTTGGGTTCATCTTAAGATTGAGTAAAGAATTTACACATTGCTCCACCCTTATTCTTTTATTCAACGCATATGTTAGGTCCATACTTGAATATTGTTCCACAGTTTGGAATCCCAATTATAACATCTACGTAGATAAAATAGAAAGATTACAAAATAAGTTCTTAAAAAAATTGCGATTTAGAGCTGGTTTATCTGATAACAAAGATATCTCTAGAATAGTCCCATTAACTGTGCGTAGACAATTAAGAGACCAAATATATTTGTATAAAATAATTAATAATATGGTTGACTCTAAATATCTTCTAAGTAACATATTATTTAAATGTCGTCGTCTTAGTGCTAGAAATAATTCTTTGTTCGTTGTACCCTCATGTAAAAATAAATTTACAAAGAATGTGTTTTTGTACCGTTCTTGCCTAAATTATAATAATAACCTCCAAAACTTAGATATTTTTTGCCCAAAAATTGGTGTTTATAAAAGAGCAGTTCGTGATATCTTAAAATGCTAATTGTTTTTAACTCTTTTACCTAAAGTGATAATGTATTTGCAGTTTTTATTTTTGTTTTACTTTCAATTTTAATTTAATTTAATTCAATTTGTTATTTTTTTTTTTGTGTATTAGCTTTAAGTGGAAACTTGATTGATTTGTGATTTTTGTTATTTTTGTTTTATATTACAGTGTTTTTAAAATTGTTTGTTTCCCAAATAAATAAATAAATAAATCACAATGTTTAACGAGTTCAACTCTTTCACATATTGATGAGATGTGATGTATACGCGAACCTTTTTTACTTTTTCTAGATAAACCGTTTATTTGGGTTGTGTATATTTTGTTTACTTTTCTCATTCAAATTTCGTTTCGATAATCAATAGTGGCAATAATCAATAATAATCAATAGCAATTGAAGGCCAAGAATGTGGAGTCAAAATAAATGGCCGGTATATTAACAACATCAGATACGCTGACGATACAGTCCTAATAGCATCATCTCCTGAAGAGCTGCAATTAATTATGAGCCGTGTTAATGAGTGCAGTGAAAACGCTGGTCTGAGGATGAACCTATCAAAAACGAAGATCATGGTGTTATCTAAACATAGCTTCGATGACATTGCTATCATTGTAGCAGGCCAAAAAATTGACAGGGTGCGCAAGTACAAATATCTGGGGACATGGCTTAATCACACCTGGAGCTGTGAACATGAGGTAAAGACTCCCATCGAAATAGCTCGAAGTGCCTTTTGTACGTTGAAAAAAGTACTCTGCAATCGCAGACTTAAGATCCCTGTGCGCATACGACTCCTACATTGTTACATCTGGCCTATACTTCTTTACGGATGCGAGGCGTGGACAATTAAAGAAGACCTCAAAAAACGTATAGAAGCTTTCGAAATGTGGGCTTATAGACGTATGTTGGCCATTAGTTGGACTCAAAAGGTCTAGAACGTGGAAGTTCTGCGACGCGTCAACCAAAAACGGCAACTTTTGGAGACTGTCAAGAAGAGAAATGTTGCATATCTCGGACACGTGCTTAGGCATGAAAGATATGAACTTTTGCAACTGATTATGATGGGAAAAGTTGCCGGAAGGAGAGCTGTTGGGCGCAGAAAAAAGTCTTGGCTGTGCAACATCCGTGAATGGACGGAAATCGCGAGTGCTGCCGAACTCTTTCGCCTCGCGAAGAACAAGAACGAGTATGTAAAGCTGACTGCCAACCTTCGCTAGTCGGAGTGGCACTCGAAGAAGAAGAATCAATAGTGATGAGAATTGAAATGGAATTGGCATATTTCGCTACTTATATCAACAAGTCTTACTTCAATCACAGGTCCGGTGCTGCACGCACAATTCTTTTTTTTATTTTTTTGTGATTAAAGTTAAAGTACCTTTATCGCTGTAAGGAAACTTCACAACCACGTGACGTAAGTCCCCTTTCACAGTACTCAAGCCCACGTTGTAAACATCACCTAAAAAATAGTAATAAACATTGAGAAATACTTCCCTCTTTCCTGTTAAGCCTTATTTTAAAGTAGTGCCAAACAAATCAGACCATAATAACTTATTCATATTTCAACTATAAATAATATTCTATGTATCGTTAGCCACAAACGTGACCTTGCGAGACTCGTTATAATTTTTTAATTTAATTACACTATAATTTAAATTAAATTATACTTTTTTAAGCACAATTCTATTCTGTTGAACAATTAATGAGTATTTCATGTAAGAAAATAATTATAAACTACTTCTGGCATACTATTGCTTTTGTAAAATGTAAATAGATATAACATTAGATGATTGTAAAGCTGAGCAAATAAAAAATACTACAAAAAGTGTAGATAATTGTGGAAACTCAATCGATTTCTATACAATTTTATTTGCGTTTTAATGTAAATGTAATATTTATTGTTTGTTTGCCTTTCAAAATAAAAATATAATTATTGATAAATTGAGATTATATAGAACAATGCATTAATGTTATAGTATGTATAGGCCAGGCGGGTCTTTACTTAAATAACATTTTATATTTTGTAAATCATATTAATGTTTGATAATTTCACTGTTTCAGATAGTGTTGCTGATAACAGCGATCGCTTAATTATATGACGCTAAATATATCAAACACTATATAAACAATTAAATTAATTGTTTTATTTTATTTTAGCAAATTTTTTATATTTTAAATTAAAAACTATATTAAAAATCTTTAACGTTTAAGAAACATTACGTGAAGCTAATTTCTAATAGAAAATATATATTTATAAAAATTAACGGTATAGCTCAAGCAGCTGACACCTCATGTAATGGTGACATACTAACCGTTGGGCATGACGTGCGGATGAGCAGTGTGACACACGACCAACGAGTCGGCGAGTTTCTCCTTACCCACGGTCTCGAGGGTCACCGGGTCGATTCTGAGTTATTATGAAAAAACTTAATGAAGCTGACTGATTGAGATGACTTTTATAAATAATTATCGAATATTGTCTCTATATTTATAAGAGTAAGGGTGTTTCTCTAATACATAAAACTATGTATTTGACAGACTTTAGAAGATCTGGTAAACTCGTATGTCTTTGGTAATCACTTACGTTACTTTACATAATAGTAATACAGTAACTACTAGGATTAATGTCAACGTATACCAATTCATTAATTAATTAGCACTACAAAATACTCTGCAATGCAATTTGTCCAATGTTTGCGTAACGAAGCGCAGATAATCGACTTTCAGATTATAATAATATAGTTATAACAACTGTACAATCATGGTTGAAGGAATCCAGCATGATTCCTCTGAATGGTAACGATATTCAGATCATACTTACTTATACAAGACAGGCACTTCAGTCATGGCGTAGATTTGATCTCCGAACGGGTACACCGAGACGGACGTGTTGTCAGTCTGTTCCATAGCGAAGTTAAACATTGAAGAGATTCTAGAATTTACAAATTGAATATCCCTCTTATTTGTTTATAGTGAAAGTAAAAACTACAACCGTTCCAGAGAAGTGAAAACCTGAGAAGAATCAGAAAAACCATTGAGGGTTTATTTTTTTTAAAGCTTCCATATTTATTTAGATTTCAAGCAACAGCCTGGCAACCATTTTATTATATTAACTCAATAATAAATAAAAATATGATGACATATAATATGACATGACATACTTAATGACATACTTCGTCGGGCTTTTGCCACAGCATCGATTCCTGCTACTTTGGAACCGAATGATTTATGCAGAGATGATGGCCAAAGACCCAATGGAGCGACATTAGTGCCATGTTCGATGGGACGTGTTCTTGTGTGGGATGCAACTTGCTGGATGGAGATACGCTGGCAGTATTTCATATCAAGAATACGTCTCGTAAGGCCAGTGCAGTCGCTGAAGCTGCTCAAATACTCAAGCGCCGCAAATATTCACTTTTATGCAACTTATATGAATTTGCGGGGCTGGGTTTTGAAACATTGGGTCCATGGTCGTCCGATACAAAAAGAATCATAAAAGATATTTCTAAGAAACTGGTCCACACTTCAAGTGACCCAAGAGCTGGCGCTTATTTAGCCCACAGGCTGAGTCTAGCGGTGCAGAGAGGCAACAGTGCCAGCGTCTTGGGTACAATGCCATAGGACAATCTTTTAGACGGCGTGTTTCTGCTTTAAATTTGTAATGTGTATTTTGTTCTTTTTATTTTAATTTTTATTTTATAAAAATGTCTGTATATAACTAAGAAATAATTACATTTTTCAATAATATAAAAATAAGTAATATAAATAAATTAAGATACCTAATGAAATAGTAACATGTTGGGAATATGTCAAATCTTTAAAAAAAAATACTTTGTGATTTTAAAAATGATTCGCCGTTGAAAATTGAATGAATTATATTTATTTATAAGTAAAATATTTTTAACTTCTCGCCGGCGGCTTAGCCCATATATAGGGGGCAACGCGTTTTTGTGTACTCGTTCTATTTTTTTAACTAGTCTATACATATAATAAATTTGTAACTGATTGCTGTATGTACATGGACGACATGGACACTGGTCGTAGGGCTTTGTGCAAGGTCGTCTAGTTAGGTACCACCCACTCATCAGATATTCTACCGCAAAACAGCAGTACTTGTTATTGTTGTGTTCCGGTTTGATTTTTCCGGTGAGTCAGTGTAATTACAGGCACAAGGGACATAACATCTTAGTTCCCAAGGTTGGTGGAGCATTAGCGATGTAAACGATGGTTAACATTTCTTACGATGTCTATGGGTATTGGTGGCCACTTACCATCAAGTGGCCCATATGCTCGTCCGCCAACCTATACTATAAAAAAAAAGATATTTGAGTAAAACTATTACCGGAGGCCTTTATCAACGCAAAGGAATGATCACGCAAACAAATGATTATTATTATTAAAGAACCTAAAACAATGATTGTTAGTATTTTTGTCTGTTTGTCTGTCTCACGTCGTCGTCTCATTTATTCGACGTGATTCTTTAAATTGATATAACTTTATTATTTATAAGCCGATTGAAATAAAACGAGCACAAACGCATAGACAAACAGACAAAAATTCTAAAATAATTTTACTCATATATCTTTCAAATACAAACAGCGATCAGTTACAGATTTTTTATGTGTATAGATATAGATAAGGGCAGACGTGTGATAATGACGTAGTAAGGGATGGCATTCTCACCGGTCAAATATACTCCTGCAGGGGTCGGGAACAGCCTTGGTCCCGAACTCTGACACCACGATGCGTTTCGCCGTAGTATTTTTTTTATATGTCTCTGAACGAACGAAACGGCATTGGTAGGTCACCTTTGCATCCTTAATGCAAAACCTTTAATAAAATTAGCACATTATACGTAGGTATATAAACTTACTTAAATAAGTGTAAAATATTTTGGTTGTTACATTAATACAAATATAGTAAATATAAAGAAAAACTAATTAACTGAAATTTTGTGAGGCCATTTGGTTCTTTTTTGGTTTTTAATATTAAATGGTTACAGAATTAACAATTCAACGCAAATACATTAAATGCTTTTTGAAACCCAAATATTACTTAAGAATAATAATAATTCTGATGAGCAGTGCCACCTCGTGTTGTGTACACAAAGTACTCAACACGAGCAAAACGACGATATGCGACATCAATGTACATAATCATAATATATATAATAAAATCATAATATATATAATAAAATCATAATATATATAAATAAAACGATTGATTACAGAAGCTAATCCAAATGCTGATATTTATCATTTATGTATATAACAGCTGAGGTGACTTAATGTATTGGAGATTAACCAAACAAACCCCCCCCCCGCCTCCCAATCAACGGAACATTGCCTGTGCCTTTTGATGTGCTTAAGATTTGTTTTTAACTATCCCATGCTTCTGCCAAGCAAGGAAAAACAGAAAACATTGTAAAGAAACCTGCCTGTGTCGGGTGAAATTTTGTTATCTACCTGAATTGGCGTGATGTTATAAGCTTAATACTGTTGCTATATTTAAACATTTTTTTGTAATATTTACCTATGTATGATTGCTAAGCCATCGAAAACGTGATCATATTGATATGAACCAATTTTATTGCAGCCAGGACCATTCCTCAGCAGGGTGCCTCGTACCCACGACGGAATTACACCTAGAATGCAACTCTACATTATACCTTAATCGATATAATATTCTTACACCACTTTTACACCATCACCGTTCATTTTAACAATACGTTTCGTAGCGTAAATCAAGACGGCTCAGTGGTCAGGACGGATATACAGCGACAGGTCGCGGGCTCGAAACGAGTACCATTAATATGGAACATACTTTAACTGATTATATTATATTATGTCAAAATAAAGTGCGTAAGCCATGAAACCGCACTAGAGCAGCTGTTCCAATAGCTTTCTTATGATTTTGAGGAGGCCGTCGACCTAATGGCTATTGATGGCAAGTGGCTACCTTGGCCATAGACACCTTAAAATATATTTATATTTACCAACAAGAAGAGAAGATCGAATCTTCAATTTAATAAAGTATCATAACCGAGTAAAATATATAAACTTCTTTGACCTTCGACTGCATGACGTCAGAGTTTGATTAGCGAAAAAAAATACTGACTGTTACTTGGAGAGTATCGAAAAAAAGAGTTTTTGTTCATACCTACTGTTCTGTTATCTAAGAGTGCGATATAACGGTGGGACGAAATACCTATCACTCGAGTCACATACTTTGAGTATTTATTATCACAGGCGCGTTTCATCCCATAGAATGTTGTATCACTTGCGGTCAGATGCGATCGCTAATAAGCGCGTAGAGAACTCGGACAGTATTTCCATGTTCAAAGCAATATTACATCTGATGACATGTAATTAAAAAATTCTCGCTGTTTTTATCAGACGAATACCTGTGCTAAATAAAGTCATTTGACAATTTAAGTACACATTGGACGTCATGACAGTTATTTATCACCGAGCAGCAGATATGAGAAAGAAATACTTCCACCGTAACAAACGGCTGAGAAACTCAAAATGAATTAGTACAATCCATTTAGATCTTAAAAAATACGAATTTACTTACGTATATTTTAACTTTATTTTAATGTGAAAGTTTGTTCTTAATGAAATTAGTGCCTACTTTTGTGCGAATTAGAGAAAAATAATATAAAATATTCGTAAGATTATTAAATAAGTATTTTTTCAATAACGAAATATAAAATAAAGTTAGTGACTCATGCTATTGTTGATTATAATAAAATTAATGTTAAGTACCTTCGTACTTAGCTTGACTACCGAATGTTCTTCGATTTTATTACATTGACAAACGGCCTTGGTCTGTGGCCATGACACAGTAATCTTTTATAATCAATGTCAAAATGAGAAAAAATAGTTTTGGGTTAAAACTTATTTTTTAAACGAGTTAACGAATTATTATGTTAACAATTCGAACTAATTTAACCGAGATCTCAGTTGAAACAGTTAGTTCACCTTTCGCGCACGATCCGCGGGCGGTGTAAATTCAACGCGTCCGCTCCACGATGCAGGGACCGTAGTATTCCCGTAACAATTTAAGCCGGAATAATAAATAACAAGGATATACAAGGCTGCAGAATAGTAATAGAGCATGAACTACTATAGTAAGCTAATGACAATTTAATAACAGTACGTTCAACTTACAAAATTTGATCGCTTCCTAATGGTACTCGCGATTTTAGTCACATTAAGTTTTGATTATAGAAAATGTATTGTAATTTCCGATATTATTGAAGCTATATAAATTTATCAATAGTTTTTAAACATCGACAATATAATTTAAATTGAAAAAAAAAACTCTTTAAAGTCAAAACAAATGAAATAAAAACAAGTGTATACCCGTTGTCTTCCCTTCCAGGGGTTCGTTGACCTCCTCGTCGCAAGTCCTGAACCAAATGTTCATATCATAATTAGGGTACAGTTTTTTCGTCTCCTTCATCTTTGAAATTGGTTGTCAGATGTATCCGACTGCTGCAGAGTAAGTCGCTCGCTGACTGAACGCTAACACCTCCGTGCCAACGGAATGTAACTGCAGGCGTACTTGTTCTAACTAAACAAAAGAGTACACTTTACACAATATATGCTGTAAGTATAATGTACTAATAATTGCTTACTTCAAAATGTAATATTTTGATTTGTTAATGAATTTGATTATTGAAATTTAAAACACAATAATATAAATATAATATTAATAATTTGATATTATTTGAACAAGAATTTTTAAATAACATGATTGCATTGAATACATAACACAAGTAAATATTGTAACACCTATGATTAACTTAATTGTTTCAATAATTTTTTTATGTTTCCTTAAAGTAAAAACTTAACTGACACTTTATTATTTACGAATATAAACAATGGCGTCACATCTAGTTTAACATGTAGCGCACTTGAGGTATTTTTATAGTTTTTATTGTACTAACTAACTACTAAACTAACCGTTTAATTTCGAACAGAAAAATAAACAGTCGCACAGTGAGTGCGTGCTTATTATGGGACGGTGAGTGACTGACGGTTCACACTCGTATGTGAACACCGTCTAAAAATACATCTGGCGCTAGTGCTCTCACTACTATTTCAGCGTTGTAATGCGTTTCTCATTCTGTCATAAATTAATTGTACAAATGTTGAATTATAAACAATAATCATCCTATTTGTAATGCAAAATTTACAAAAAATCATAAGAAAATCTTGTAAGGCATCGTGCTTCGATTTACTGATCTACTATATAAATTAAGACATAATAGGAAGTAACCGCCTCGTTATCTCTCTTGTGACAAACTTATGAGACATTCATGTTAATAGATTTTTGCTTCGGCAAGGTATCCCGAATATCAGTCTAGAGTTAAGAAATTGGTTGCCCTGCACGGCAACTTATCCCCCTAGCCGTGTCGGACTGCGATGTTGGACTGTCACGAAAGTACATTATGAGTGAGAGAAAAGATAATAAAGAGTGCACTGTTTGTGTTTGTTCAAGTTTGTGAGATTGACCGCAGGTAACCAAGTACGCTGTGTAAATACAAGAACGCAAAAAAAATATTGCAATTGATCAAATGTGAAAATGACATAACAAAGGCCGCCCCCGCGAGCACTTAACACATAACAATAACACTTCGTTTTTAATATATTACTGGGTGTTGACTACCTCTAGCTCGGTCAGACTAGTTCCCGGTAGAATCTACATTCTAAGCCGGTAAATACAAATTTATTTGAAAAACGGCAATTATATCACAATATTGAAAGCATCGAAAAAAATCGAATTATTATTATAATTCGAATTGTACCTACCTGTTATATCTACATCTCAAATGAGTTGCGATACAGAAGGATTTCTAAGCTTTTAGAGGTTATCGCCCTCTCACAGGGCAGGTGCACAGGTATCTATGATATAATAAATTGTGTTATCTGTGTCTAATTGTTGCGATAGCTCTCAGATTTTTATCAGACATTTATCTGTATTATTATATTCGTTATTTTTTCTTTTTATCTATGAGATTTATACATGTTACAATTACACAACACACACACTACACAACTACACAAGAGAGAGAGAGTACAGCTGTAAATTACAATTCACATGGAAAACTTCATTGTAGTGATCTGCGGGCTCAGACAAAGACACACAGCGATTGTCTAATTCGTTTTTAGAAACGGCAAAATGTTATGAGGTATTCCATATATAACGTGATCAACTTCTAACGTATTGAATTAAGTAATTTTGAAATATAGGTTTCGAAAAACCGTCAATTTCGATGTCTAACATCACATCACATCTTTGACAAAATGTTTAAGTTGACTTACTTTGAAATGACTGTATTCATAATTGGCATAACTAAACCGATTCCAGCTGCGAAATCAAGTTGTTGATTCAAAATTGAAATAAGGCCGTGAGGCCTATTGGTATTGGTAATATTTATTTTGATATGAAGATAATAATACCAAGCATCTTTAATTTTATTTTTATCACGTAGTTGTAATACTAATTGCTTAAATGGTTGTTTATTTTTCTATGGTTACTGTAACGTATCAATATGTTTTGTATTTGTTATAAAACTAACAAGAATACGGAAGACAAGAGTTTGATGTGGTCGTTTATATCTTCTCTTTATAACTCAAGGGATAACACGTTCTCATCGGTTATTCAATTTAGAATAAGATAGAATTTGTTTCCTAATCACCTCTACTTCCTGCAGTGATACAATTTTAATTGTTAGTCATACAGAGAAACACAAACAAGGGAAAACCTTGTCCCAACACGCACACCGACACAGGAAGATAACGCAAGCGAAGCATCAATTATAATTATCTTTATGAAGACAAGCGCTATATATTATATTCTATCTATATATTCTATATATTATATATATATATATATATATATATATATATATTCCATCGATGATGTATAAATATATTTATATTTCCAACTTATAGAGAAATTAAGTTTTCACCTTACGATGTTTTCAAATATATTTTACTATGTACGCAAATATTATAGCAGGAGTTTCCCATGTGTATATACAGTATCTAACATAGGAAGTTCCTGCCAGAATAAAACGTATATCATAAATGTCACAATTCAAATATTCCAATTTAGCAACAGACTATTGACCCTAAAACAGGTCGAGTTTTTTATCTACTCGTCACTTCAAAGAAAAGAAAACAAAAGGTAATATAACACAAAGAACAAAACCTCATGCGATACAGAACCGTCTGTTTGAGGATTAACATAGTGTGGAACATTCAAAAATACTTCAGAGATTTATTTAGTAAGAATTAATGAACATTTCGTTTTAACGTAATACACGATTGTATAAATAAAATTGACACTTGTTTTGGTTGACGCATGTCATTCTTTAATCGATATATCTAAGCGTAATAAAAAACAAAGTAAACAAAATATTATAATTGAAATAACTTATATGTACCGTTATATGTTATATTCTGTTTAACTCTGTCCAATTTGTTATGATATCGTTTATAAAATCAATTTTAGTTAATATCAGAGATTTGGTTCCATTTCGTTTGAAGTTTATACCATTCGTAGACGCGACCGTGAATTAACATAAAGAGGTCTTTCATTACAATTTTCCACAATTACTGATGGTTTGTTGTGATTGAACGTCGCTTGCAGTCGTAGGCTCCCACACCGTATCGTTGACATACTGATTAGGCATTTGAGCTAAACGTAATCAGAACTCCGATAGGTTTGCGCAAAATGGCTCGCTGGCCTCTTATTTTCGAGGACGTGTACAAAATATCCACAAGATCTATGCGTTTGAATTGTTCTCACCCATTCATCGCTGATCGAAACAAGTTTTGGTTGATAAAAGTCGTTTTTCTCCGTGTCATCGCATTAGTTTGCTTCATTTTCCTTCTAAATTCCATCATATGTCACGATGTTAAAGCCAAAAAGTATACTGAGGCCATTAAGAACGGTATAATGGCAATAGTAGCAATGACGGTGACCTTCAAACATGGTATACTCGTACATCGTCATCGTTCAATAAAGGATCTCATTAAGTTGATCGATAGAGATTACAAGCTTGCGGAAGATTTATCTAGTGAAGAAAGAAATATTGTTTTATATTACGTAGAGAAGGGAGTCCAAATCTGTCGTTTTTGGCTAGTCGCCGCTGGGCTCACGAGTTTAATGTTCCCGATAAAGGCGCTCGTTTTGATGGCACAACATTGTTTGAAAGACGAATGTGCGTTGATTCCAATGTTTGATTTTACATACCCAAAAGTTATCAACGAATACAAAGACATATTGTCTGTTTATTGCGCCACGTTCCTTTTGTGCATCTCGTTCGATTTATATTCTATGTCCGTTTATATCGGCTTCGATCCTCTGGTGCCCATTTTTATGTTACATACTTGTGGACAACTGGATTTAGTTAGCAGAAATTTATCCAAAGCACTCAAGGAAGCATCGACCACTCAAGAAAAAAAGGAAAATTTAAAACGCATTAATCTTAAGCTTGTTGAAATATACAGGTTTGAAAGATGATTAAAGATGTTATTTGTATATTCTTGCAGATGGTTAAGTTGTATAGAGCATTTTTAATTTGCAGATTTGTAAAAAATGTGCAAAAAATCTTCGTTATACTCTACGAATTTAATATGAAAACAACAACTTTTCTCATACCATTTTCTGCTTTTCAAATTGTGGAGGTAATATTAAATTTATTTATCTATGTGATGTCATTTAATATCTCAAAATTAACTACATAGTTACACTGTTTCAGTCGTTACGCAATAAGGAAATTACAATAGAATTTATTTCATTTTTCTTCGGCGCAATATTACACTTCTATGTCCCTTGCTACTACAGTAATCTCTTGATGGTAAAGGTGAGTAATGCTTAATTAAAATGCAAAACCTACTAAAATGAATAAGCTCTCATAAATTTTTGTATAATTCTGGCAGTTCTTCGCGGACACTTACCATTTACCGTCTTTCTGGGATCTTCATCTTATTTGCTCTTCGTTTCAGAGCGAGTCACTTCGACAAGCTATTTACGCCTGTGGATGGGAAATGGAGTCTGATATACAAATTCGCAAGACAATTTTGCTCATGCTCACGAGAACTTCTGCGCCGCTTGTCATAAAAACTGTGTTTTATCCCATATGCCTAGATACATTTGCGGAGGTATTCAATTTACATTACTAAAAAAATAACTTCTTATTATTATTTTATTTCGCCCGTATTAATATATCGTATTATAATAATATTACACGCTGACTTATTGATTAAAAAATATAACTATAAAAAGCAGATAAATCTCCCTAACTCATAATTTAATAAAAAAATGCAATAAGTACAAAAACATTGCTTTTGCTATACGTGTCTGTCTTATTTGATTTAGGAAAGCGAATATTTTGGTGCTAGAAAACTTTTATTAAACTGCAATGAGTTGTCGTAGTGGCGCTGGATACCTTTCATCCGATATTTATCTTTGAACCTTAACGAAAGAATTATATTCATATTTAATCCTAAAATAAATTATTAATATAGTGCGACTTATATTTCTTAGTAATATATTTTGTACTAATATATATTCATCGATACCACTACGTTGAAGGTATGGGCATGAAAACGTCGACGTATGCCCTGTATAACGAGACAGTAATCGGACGAAAAGGGCTCAGACGCAAAAAGGCATGGCAATCGAGCTTAGTCCACTTTATGCGTCCCCCATTTAAATCGATAAAAATTTTGAAATATCTTCTTAGTATCATCGACCCTTGGTCTTTAAATTTAAGTTTTCAAAAATATTAATATACTTTCTTCTTTTACTTTCTTTGCGTGAATTTTCAAGCACCATGTAAAGTTGATGATAAATACAGAGAATGAGAAAATAAAGAGATGTATTTGTACATCAAGTTCATTTACACATTTAACATTCACGCAATAATTTAACTCAATATTTCAAACATAATATTTGTTACGTTCATTTCAGATGGCCCGTCAAGCTTATGGCATCTATAATATTATGAATGCAGCATGGGTATAGAATCGACTTTTTAACTAATAATTTAAAAAAAACTATCTTAATTAAAATAAGTTATAATTGCAATTTGCAATTTAAAACCCTTTTTGTGTTTCCTTGCTTACACTGTGTACATATCTCAAATCAAATAATTCTTTAATCAAGTAGGCTTATGAAAGCACTTGTGAATCGTCCTGTTACATATCAAAATCAATTAATAGCTACCTAAAAGGAAGAATGAGACTTAAATTTATTAATAAGCAAAGCTTGAGGATTCAACAACCGTGAGGATTTATTGACTTAGTAAAGTTGGTAACAAGTCGGTGTTATAAGTTTATCTTTACTTTTTTTTTATTGCGGACGAGCATATGGGCCACCTTATGGTAAGTGGTCATCAATGCTCACAGACATTGACATTGTAAGAAATGTTAACCATCGCTTACATCGCCAAGGCGCAACCAACCGTGGAAACTAAGATGTTATGTCCCTTGTGCCTGTAATTACTTTGGCTCACTCACCCTTCAGACCGGAACATTACAATACCAAGTACTGCTATTTTGCGGTATAATATCTGACGAGTGGGTGGTACCTAACCAGACGAGCTCGCACAAAGCCCTTCCACCACTGATCCTCTAACTCCTTGACTACAGTACTACGATCGTCTTATAAAATTGGTATATATTCAGCTATCAGCAAATGTATTTGAAGATAAATTACTCACTTCGTCATTTTCAACGCATATATACTTTAGTTTCGTTATTAACAATGTTTTGTAAACAAAAAGAAAAGTTGATTAAGATTAATCTTACAAAATACCGTTAGATTCGAATCGCTATTGACTTCTAAACTTATAATGCGTTAACAACAGACCAGCCTGCAACGGGTAGAGCATAAGTGTAAGCGATATGTGTGCAGCATTTGTTTTACCCGTGAGGTTTCGAATCAGTAATTTTGCTCATATATATTTTATAAGAACTTTCGAATCTTTGATGAATTTATCTCTAAATAACAAAACTGGCGATTTATGGTTTGTTTATGTAAATGAAATTAGAAATATAACTATCAAATTAGAGCCCCTAGCTTATATTTTTAATAAAAACATAGATTCTAGTAAATTTAACCAAATTTTGGGATTTATCTTGGGCTCCGGTGGAGTTCCTTTCATCTCTAGTAGGTAGGCTCAGCTCTGTTGTTGAATAATTCCGAATTGCCCTATTCCAGACTATGTAAAACTTTGAGTGGTAATAGCATTATTATCATTATTAGCAAAATTATTACGATTATTGATAATTCTCCTGCTCGTCAAACTTGTATAGAAAAATTGTTATGCAAATCTTGGATATCTAGCGTCATAATTATATACTCTTCATGAAGAAGAAAGAACACTTAAGAATTACATAGAGTATGTATTATTTAGGCGAATAGCGTCTAATTCCTCATATAGTTACAGGATAAAAACCAGTAAAACATAAATACATTCGAAATTACTAAACAAGTGTACTATATAAGTAAACGTATATGTGCAGTTGGCTAGTCAACACTGCTACTAAATGTAACACAATATTCTCTTTGGGTGTTCGATTATAGAGTAAGTGGTCAGCACGGGCCAGGCTCGCGCGGCAGGAACCAGCCGTGCAGGCACTTGGGCGCGGGCGAGGGCGTGCGGAAGAGTGCGCGCGCCCGCTCCCGCAGCTCGCGCGCGTCCAGCAGCACCAGCCACACCGCGCGCTCGTCCGCGCTCGACACCAGCGCGCTCAGCACCACGCCCTCGTCTTCCTCCTGCAGTAGCTCCGCTTTAGTTCATTGACGAGAACGATTGCTTTGCAACGCACGCCGGGCGTTTGCTAAGTCGTATATTAAATTTTAAGCTTCGACTGACCGAGACTAAATAGTGAAAATTAATTATTCAATACCTTAGCCTGAGGACTAGGGACAAAGACGGGCTCACTGGGGTAACAATCTTTGTCCCACCACGACTTCGTCTCGCCTGTCACGGTATCCACTTTGACAATCTGGAATATATTTAAATAATTAAAAGAAAACATTAATCATGCCATAATTTAATTATATAATGTAAAAAAACGATTGATGCTTTTGAAAACGTGACATATGCCAAGGCATGTCCGAGTGACGCTTCATACAGTGAATTAAAATTAGTTTTTTATTTAATATTCTACTTAAGAATTAACCCTCACCGAACCGGGATTTTCAGCGTCAACATCCGAGCTGATAGCGTAGAAATATCTATACGGTCGGCCTAGAAAATAATGAAAATCGTTTTAATTGTTATTGGTAGCGTTTGATGATTCATAAGTACATGTGAAATTCTATTCGTATAGAACATATTTTGATTTTGATTGTCATAACCGATTTTTTTTTAATTACTAAATATTAATTTGAGTTATTGTCCAAAAGTATGGTGTAAATCAAAGTCGGAAAGTAAACTAAATCGGATCCTATAGATTAAGGTATAGCTTAATGAGTTGATAAAATTTAATAAATTAGCTATTATATTGTATATTTAAAATTGTTTTTAATTATTAAAAAAAATCTATGAAAAAAATACTTATTCTCCCAAAAATATTTAAACATTCCAAGCCAAAAGTAAAAAAAGAGCCAATTTGAATTTGAGTACGTTAATTTTCTTTCAATTATTATGTATGCGCAAATTGAAACAAATTATAAGGCGCTGTTTTATTAAGTGAAACCTTATACCGTTATACAAATCGTAGTGTATTCTAGGGGTTTCGCAACCTAGATCTGCCAGCAGTTTGGGTTCTACTCTAGTCAGCGGAGGGGCGACGAGGCTCATCTCGAGGCGCTTGGGTCTTCCACGAAACCATTCAGCGTAATCAGCATTACTTTGCATTGACTAAAAGTCTATATGTTTTTAATACGTCCATTCGTCCCAAAATAAATAATACTAACTTCATTGCCTTTACATAACTACTAACTCTTTACACACTTTGTCCGTCTTCATATAACATATCTTTTTTTAGATATAACAAGAAATTTAAATAATCATACGAGAAAGTTAAAAGTATTTGATTTTATAAGGGTACACAAATATCATGTGCAAAAAACAATAGCAACAAGTAGCGAAAATTTAACGTACAATGATTTTGTACATTCGTCAATGTTTACGTTCCTATCTATAGAGGAGACTTCATTTACTTACTTCGATCGCATGTATATACATTGCATCTATAACTTTAGCGTCTTTGTACGCGCACACGTCGACCACGACGTTACCATCTTCCTCAAAACAGTTTATTATATGGAGGAAAAACAGTGTCTCCGTTCGATATCGCTTTTCTTCCTTGCCGCTCTCCCTGCCTAATAATACAACGTGAGTCTGAAAATAGATAATAATTTTAGTTACTTTTCCGGTGTAATAATGTATGTTAAGCATATAGTTAGTTATAGCATGCTGTGATGACAATATTGTCGCCGTGTAATCAGACTTAATATCTGTTCGATTAAACAAACAACCATTTTATTATTAACTTCTTGACGAGAGAAAATCTTTAATACATTATATTACTTTATTATTCTTTAATCGCATTTAAGGTAAAATAATATTAAATATGAAGTCATATTTAACTAAAATCTTAGATCTCGCTATTCTGGAATTTCCAATGTAAATAAGCAGAGCAGTGTGCGAGGGGCAACGAATGTGAAACTTTAAAAAAACGATCCCGCAACCTCTCGGATACGTGTCGAAAAGTATTCGCAAATAAAAAAGAAAAAGGGATTAGGTTAGCGAAATCAAACTCACCTCTTGTTCCGGATACCAGTGCAGACTTGAAGAAATAGGCTGGTTGGTTAATTGGCTCCGTACCAGACCGACGAGGGACACCGATAACGGTTGCTCCAGTAACACGAAGTAATTCTCCGTCATTCCTATATATTTATTAATGCTTCAAATGCTTAATTATTGGTATTACTACTAACAATACATAAATCTTTGCCATAAGCAAAGTCTTACATTGTACTTTTATACTCGGGGACATATTGTAAAGCTTCTGTTTGGATCATTGATGATAACTAGTTTATATGGAAAAAGTAATCGTTGAGCGTAGCCACCATGGCTCGAAAAAATACAAAAACAAACGCATACAGACAAACGGAAACATATTTTGAAGATTAATTAATTGTCGTTGATTTTATCTTATAAATTTTATCTAAGTGCTATAGACAAAGTTTTCATCATGAGAGAAGTTTGTGTATAATTACCAAATGTATGCATGTACGCCGGATTCATTGACCATCGTGGCTTAACGCTGGCGACGATATGCGCCTCCGCGAACATATCTCCTAGAACCATTAAAACTTTATTTACTATCTATATGATATTTAACTAATTTATACATATTAAAAAACCATCGGGTAGGCGAATCAGCATATGTAGGCGCAGTGGTGTACGGGCAACCTTGTGTATAGAGATTGTGGATAGAGAGTGTGTAATAAAAACTAGTGCTTGTATTCTACAGTACATGGCCTGATATTAATAATGTCATTAAAGGGATATGTACATTCACGAGTAACATTTACTATTCAAACATTACGCTGAAGCACACGCCTGCGAACTGCTGCGTGCTGCGTGCGATTACAGCGCCTTATATATCAAAATCACTTGTTTACTATCTAGTAATGACTTCTATCCTCTAAATAATAATAAGGGCCTCCAGACTGATTTCGGCCACGGCGGCCAATCTCAAGAGCGATTAGCCAACTGCGTAGGAGATTTTTTTTTCATAGAATAGGAAGGTGAACGAGCATATGGCCCACCTGATGGTAAATGGTCACCAACGCCCATAGACATTGGCATTGTAAGAAATGTCAACCATCGCTTACATATCCAATGCGCCACCCACCTTGGGAACTAAGATTTTATGTCCCTTGTGCCTGTAATTAAACTGGCTCACTCACCCTTCAAACCGAAACACAACAATACCAAGTACTGCCGTTTTGCGGTAGAATATCCGATGAGTGGGTGGTACCTACCCAGACGAGCTTGCACAAAGCCCTACCACCAGTAAATATTATAATGCACAAGTGTGTACGGAAACACAAGTGCACTCTCTATTCCCCAACTCTCATAATACGATGGGACGACAAATCGACACGACCAGAAAGGGTTCAGGCGCAGGACCAACGGCTTTACGTGCTTACCGAGGCACGGGAGAATTTTATGACAGAAAAACTCAATAACCTTTTTTTTATTGGCCCGACCGGGGAATCGAACCCAGGTCCTCCGAGTCTGCAGCTTTACATCTAGCCACTACGACAACGAGGCATTCTATCCTCTAAATAATGAATAATGGTAATAGATAAAGCTGGCGGGTGCTTACTTACTAAGTAATAATTAAGTGATCTTGTGGGTTTTTTTTCATAGAATAGGAAGCGCGGACGAGCATATGGGCCACCTGATGGTAAGTGGTCACTAAACGCCCTTAGACATTGGCATTGTAAGAAATGTCAACCATCGCTTACATAGCCAATGCGCCACCAACCTTGGGAACTAAGATTTTATGTCCCTTGTGCCTGTAATTACACTGGCTCACTCACCCTTCAAACCGAAACACAGCAATAACAAGTAATGCTGTTTTGCGGTAGAATATCTGATGAGTGGGTGGTACCTACCCAGACGAGTTTGCACAAAGCTCTACCACCAGTAAATTAAGTTGTGGTTACGTTTTTCGTTAAGTTTCTGTAATTGCACCTATGATCTAAGTAAAAGACGTTTCACGAGATAAAAAAACAATATAATTAGAGATTACTTATTATGTTCAATATGACACGATTTATTTAAAAAGCAAAGCTTTTCTTTTCCAGACATAATAGTCAAACAAGATTTATTATTTTGACCGTCTATTATAATATTACCAAACGGGTAATATATTGAAATGTGTCCGTGTTCAGATTTCAAAAACTATTATTTTCAGAATAAGTTGATTCGAGAACAAAACCACTATAATATTTTTGCTACTGCTATAACATTTATGTAGATATTTATTTTTCTTAATACGACGTAAGCATTTTTATGCTAATTTTTCATATCTCGTAGCTCCAACACATTGAAATCAATCCAGTACCATAGATAAAAACCTCTTACCTTTTTCAGTGAAGGGAAATTTAACAACATTGTGCAGCAATCGACCGCGAACAACGGACATACCAACATTGTAAACATCACCTGGAATCATTAATTATATTTATATTAAATAGAAGAAACTAAAAACAATTCATCAAACACCACCGAGGAAAAGATGAATTTAACCAGAATTTGACAATTTGATTTAAGCTCGTGGTTTCCGGTTAATAAACCGGAATCGCTTACATTTCAGCCTCTTAAAGCAAAGTTATATTTTTATTTAATAAAGTTATATTTTAGTAGTTCACCATTGGCCATGACGTGAGGGTGGGAAGTGTGGTTGACGAGAGCTACACTTTCCGTTAGGTTTTTCCTTTCCATTGTTTCAAGTGTTACTGGATCAATCCTGCACGGAATAGTAATTCTCTTTTTAAATATATCATCAGTGATAATATAAAAAAATACTTATAAATAACTTAAAGATGTACTCTACGCGTTTTACCCAGTGTATCCTATCTTGAGTCGTAATCATCTAATACATTACCTATGGATTACGGGTCCTTCCGTAAAAGCATATATTTCATCTCCGAAAGGATAAAGTGAAATCATCGCGTTGTCTGATATGGACTCTCCTGGATTAAACAGTGCAGCAATTCTATGAAACGAAACATATGGTGAATATAGCTTTTAAAGTATATTTATAATATAACATAGTTATTAGAAAAGACGAGTTAACTTTAGTCGCATATTCCTTACAAAAGTTACCTCCGAACGGTGCCGTATGTACCAATGGCCAAGGGGGCACGAGCCCAGGCAGCACGTCTTCTAGTTTTTTATTTTTTTTATTTTCACTTTTTGATTTGATTTTCCAATGAAATTGAATCGAATAAAATTGAACCATTGAAATTAAGGAACCTACTTAATCAACATAATACAAGAGCTCTCAGCTCATTATTAGTTTCCTAAATAATAAAATTAGCCATATTAAATATACTTCCTACAATTTAAGGGGTGGAAATTAATTTGTGCCAATGCGTCAAATCATAAAATACCTTACTGCCTCCAAAAGCAAAGCAATGTGGTCACTTTTTAATATAATAGATAGGCAAGTGGCTCACCTGATGGTAAATGGACACCGGCGGTCACCTTTGAAATGGTCAGTCTGTAGAAAACAGACGAGTGAAATTGAGCGCAGAGCCAGAGGTTACGTGGCCACGAATCAGTAAGTGGACATTGCAGTTCTGTTGAAGACAGCAATTAACGTGGTCGGTAAGCCTTAACGAATTTCCTATTGTTCTATATAAGGAGCATTACATCCCGAACCTACATAATGGTTGGTCAAATTACTTTAAATAATTAACGTTTATTTGTAGTGGTTTACCACATTAGACTCCCTTCCAAATTAAGATAATTGTAAAAGTTCGTCGTCTTATAATAACTCAAACCCTACCTATCAAATATAGTGTGACAAGGATCCGGCACGGCCGCGGTGCCGAACTCAGTGACCACGATGCGATTGGCGGCGCGATTTTTCTTAAACGTGTTTGATTGTAGGAAGCGACACTGATAGGTCACGTGACCGTCGTGAATGTGAAATCTGAAACAGCAGGAATGTTTTGTATGAATCAACTAAATAGCTTATAAGTACAATCAAAACGAACGCGCTCACGATGAGTAATACGTAGTAATAATAGTACTGATCCTTAGTTATACACTTACGTACCTGTGCAGTAGAGCTGCACTGTCAAACAGATGCTTAAACCTCATCGAACCAACGTTAAGGGATCCGGGCCCATTCCTCAATAGAGTGCCTTGCAGCCACGACGGGAATTCCCCTGAAACAAAAATATTTTAAATAAATAAAATTAACATCAACATGTGGTAAGGAAAAAACGCCTTTACATAGTTAAACATAATTTAACCGGTACACTCACAATTATTCTACAAACGTCATGCGTTCATCTATTATCATTTTAGAAATATTTAATTAAGCAGCTGTACTACAGAAATAGGCCTGTAATTACTATTTCTAACAATACAGTTACAATCTTGAAAAGTTGCGAAACTGGTATGTACTAAAAACCTTCTACCGTAGCCTTACCAATCGAGAGTAAGTCTTCAAATAATCTTATCGTTTTTAACTACCGTTTGGTGTATTAACGAGCATATTCACCGGTAATTTGACCTTCGAGAGAGTCAGTCACTTCCACCTCACAGGATCTCAACCAGACGTTGCCATTACAGTTTGGATAAAACTTCCTTCTGCATTCCGCCATTGTTGAGCTAACAACCGATTCACTGCAAACACTCTCTTATGATGTAATAATTTCCAATAAAACATTTTAAAAAACATATTCAAATTTGAAAGTTAAATTAAAAACATCCTTAGTTTAAAATAACAAGAATTTTATTTGAAGACAAGTTACTCATATGTTTTATACAAAAATTACACGCAATAGTATGATATAATTAAATATTCATTTAGTATAATTAATACCTCAATTAACGTAAACTGTAAACGCAATGATTATCTGAAAATGTTATCAGCCCTTTAAAGATTTAAACAATGTAATGATGGATTACTATTTGGTAATAAAAGTTGTAAACAAGTATAAATACATAAGCATGTTCTAAACACGTTTCGATCAGTATTGATAGTGTTATTAGGTTTGTGATTTTCAAGATTATTGTATTGCTCTGTTGTGTAATCACATATTGTGGAGCGCCATTCCGATATGAGTAGGTACAGGCGATTTTAGTTTTAGATAAAACGACGAGCAGTAGTTTTTACTAATGGAATTACGGCTTTGATAACAATCAAACAGTTTTTTTATAAAATGATAACAAAGTACATTTCGATCATTCGTATAATAGACGTAAGATTTGCAGTAAGAGCCTACATGTAGCTGTGAATCGTTACCACATCGAGAAAGGCGCTACTAGAACTGATCACGCGGTTACATGACCGTTTTTAACGAAATTGGCTTTACATAAATAAAATGATAAAGATACTCGTGTATGTGATTAATTTCCATTTTTATCCATTTAATCAGGTATTAGAGCATTATGGGACAGTAAAACAATTTATTCATATAACAAAAATGTCGAATAGAATTAGTAATTTGTTTGTATGTATTACAAATAGTTCATAATTTCATTCTTGTACGTCACCGTACCAATTATGAGCTGTGTCCAAAGTAACTTTGCTATTTAAGCCCGTAATCTGTAAATCTCCTCATTGTAGGCGAATTAGCAAATAAAAAAAAAACAAAAATATAGAAAAAAAAATAGGAATCGAGATGGAAATAGGTTTTTTAAAGAGATAAATCAAAACAACTATACAACAATAAAGTAAAAGTATATCGACACGAATACTTTAGATAAAAATATAGAACGAAAGAATCAAAACTGAGATAAATATTATTTATGAGATATCCGCCACAACCGAGGGTCCAAGCAGAAGTGTGTAAAAACAGCCTGGCCGGCCGATGAGTTCGGCAGGGCCAGTCTCCACCATCACGACATCAAGTCGAGCCGCTAGGCCACGCCCCTTATTATCTATATATTCTTAGAAACCAGATCAGAAGGGATTTTTTTTTAAAACAAAATTACAGAAAACTAGATAATAAATTTAATCAATTTTACAAAATCACAAACTATTCGACAATTTTTACTAATGAATTTATGTAACAACAATTCTCCTAATTTAATTCAAAACTAACCCTAGCAACACGACACTAACAAACTTAATCGCAATGGATTACAAAAATAACACAGTATGACACCAATCGACCGAACACACGATAGCAAAAAGAGAGCTGTCTACCGTCCACCCTCCTTTAAATACACTTCCTCCCACTACTACCCTCCTATATTCCTACAATATATATATATTTTCCTTATACCTTCAAGTCGACACTGTAGCGCCGCTACCAATGTTAAATTTGGACACTAAAGTAAAGTTTGCCAAATTTTGCTGGACATGGTTAACCACACAAAATGGAGGTATCAGCCATAAGTTCCTTAGGTTTTTTTTCAATTTTTACACTGTCAATGAGTAAGTGGGATCACTTAAAATCAAGTATTTACTTACCCGACTAGTTTCCTGGTTTGTATAAATATATAATTAAATGCTGCACTAATATTTATTTATACTGCGCTGCGCTGGGCATACTTCTTTAGTAATTTGGTTTTCATTGAACCTTACCGATAGAATAGTTTTACAATTTTTTTTTTCTTTTAACAATTGGATCTCTACTGGTTATTACGTCCACAGTATTCTTTGATTTTTTTTCCCTGTTATTCTTAACTCCGATCATTACGAATTTAAAAACAGGCGGTGAAGGTCTTCGTAGGACATTTCAACTCCATATGTCTAATATTTGCTAGAGTTGGATATTGGAGCTCTACGTCTGACTCCAACTACTAACTTTATCGAGGTTATAGTTACGTTTGGCAATAGCTATACAGATAGCATTCGTTTACTTATAAACTTTTTGCCTACATATTTTATAAAGTGTATTTACTATATAGCCGAGATGGCCTAGTGGTTAGAATGCGTGAATCTTAACCGATGATCGTGGGTTCAAACCCGGGGTAAGCACCAATGAATTTTCATGTGCTTAATTTGTGATTATAATTCATTTCGTGCTTGACGGTCAAGGAAAACATCGTGAGGAAACCTGCATGTGTCTAATTTCATTGAAATTATGCCACATGTGTATTCTACCAACCCGCATTGGAGCAGCGTGGTGGAATAAGATCCAGACCTTCTCCTCAAAAGGGAGAGGAGGCCTTAGTCCAGCAGTGGGACATTAACAGGCTATTGTACTGTACTTTACTATGTTGTTTATTAATTGAATAAACCAACCGAACTTTTATTGATAAATCACAATCAAAATGCTTAGCGTAATTCAGTATCGACTGTCTACGAAATTAACGAAAAAATGCATTGTCCAGAGATTGATATCAATTTTGCTTTAAACGCGGTAACAATTTAAATGATATAATTCTAGTAATAAAATGATTACACGACTTTATTTTACAAAAAAACATAATATGCTACGGAATTATAAGAAAATAGTAACCAAACTCGACAACCTGCTTTAATTTCTTAGACTACAGTTAGCGGGCTATTATTTCTCAATAATTATAGACGATACTAACGTTTGAGTTGAATAATAATTCAAAATGACGTTTTTATTTTACCATTCTTGTCGCCCTTACTGATTAAAAAATATAATTGTGTTAAGTTGTAAAATATCTGTAAAACATAAATACATTCGAAATTACTAAACAAGTGTACTATATAAGTAAACGTATATGTGCAGTTGGCTAGTCAACACTGCTACTAAATGTAACACAATATTCTCTTTGGGTGTTCGATTATAGAGTAAGTGGTCAGCACGGGCCAGGCTCGCGCGGCAGGAACCAGCCGTGCAGGCACTTGGGCGCGGGCGAGGGCGTGCGGAAGAGTGCGCGCGCCCGCTCCCGCAGCTCGCGCGCGTCCAGCAGCACCAGCCACACCGCGCGCTCGTCCGCGCTCGACACCAGCGCGCTCAGCACCACGCCCTCGTCTTCCTCCTGCAGTAGCTCCGCTTTAGTTCATTGACGAGAACGATTGCTTTGCAACGCACGCCGGGCGTTTGCTAAGTCGTATATTAAATTTTAAGCTTCGACTGACCGAGACTAAATAGTGAAAATTAATTATTCAATACCTTAGCCTGAGGACTAGGGACAAAGACGGGCTCACTGGGGTAACAATCTTTGTCCCACCACGACTTCGTCTCGCCTGTCACGGTATCCACTTTGACAATCTGGAATATTTTCAATTAATTAAAACATCATTCATGTCACATCGAAGTGTCGATGACTATTATATATAAGTCAATAGTAAGTTAACTCAGTATAAAGTCAAGTCTAAGGGTAAGTCAGACATATGACGACTTAGCTGCGTCATTGACATGAAGCACAGGAGGTGATCATTGCTCGATAATGAAACTTTAAAAACGGACGGCAGGTGGAAAGAATGTGTCTGCTGATGTGGACAGACTCTGAGATTATTAATGCAATTTATATAATTCGTTTCTATTTAATATATAATGTATATTTATGTACATATATCTATGATTTTTTAATTAAGGAAAACAAACTGCGTAGTATTTTAGGATATGTTTTTTCACACATACAAAGGCCACTTCAGTTTCTTCTGATGATACTAAATAATAACGAGTTTTCAAATTATATATTAAGCAATAAATTAAACAAACTAAAATGAAAAAAAATATGAAAGCTCAAATACAAAAAATGACATGTAACTAAGGTAAGCCCCTTACCGATCCTGGATTTTCTGCATCAACATCCGAACTGATAGCGTAGAAATATCTATAAGGGCGACCTATAAAGTAAATGAAAAAGTTTTAAATTCTAACTATTAGTAAAGGTTCTTGTTCAATTGCTACAATATTAGTTTCAATTATCGTCTAAAGGTACAAACATTATCTAAGTGTCTATTGTATATTTTGCGTTTCCTGTCACGATCTCAATCCGGAACATCAGTACCGGATTGAGGATTGCGGGATCAGCCGCAGATAAAGATGCATTATAAGAGAGATGCTAATGAGTTGATTCACTTCCTTTTATAATTTACAAACTTTGCACCTTTTGTTAACTATCTCAAATTACTTTGAAACTTAACTATGAACGGTGAATTACGAAACTGTGTTTGAAAACTAAAACTACTGATTTGTTTATACTTTACATTTCAAAATACTCATCTTCCGAAAAGCTTGTCTTCTTAGCCACTCCAAGCAAAAAGTAAAAAATAAGCCAATTTTAATTTGAGTAGGTTAATATTACTTTCAATTATTATGAATGCAGAAATTGAACTACATTATAAGTCGCTGTTTTATTAAATGAAACCTTATACCATTATGCAAATCGTAGTGTATTCTTGGGGTTTCACAACCTAGATCTGCCAGCAGCTTAGGTTCTACTCTAGTCAGCGGAGGGGCGACGAGGCTCATCTCGAGACGCTTGGGTCTTCCACGAAACCATCCAGCGTAATCAGCATTACTTTGCATTGACTAAAATATTTATAAATGTTAAATCCTTTACAATGTTCGTTTTGTACAGATAGTTTTAGAGATATTACAATAAATACCAATTAACTTGATGCGTGCGGTAAAGTTCACGTTAATGGGTAATAATAATTAATATTTGCTTATAAAATACCGGGCGGCGCAAAAGTAATGGCTCTATTTGGTTTAGCTACAACTTGTACTCTAAATTGAAAAACTACAATTAGTTTTTTTATACTATACACTTGGGTCATGAAGTTTCTCCAATTACATTAGAATTTGAAAATGATAACTTTTTAATATTAACTTCCAGACTTGATAAAGATTTGAGCTCTATTTATAACATTTTCCATAATTTGTCGCAAAACTTCTGGCGATATGTTTTTTTATTTTTTTTTTAAATATTTTCTTATAAGGCTGCGAGAAACCCCAAAGAAAGAAGTCTGGAAAGTTCATGGCGGGCGAAGAGCGGGAAAGTTGTAGACAAAGGAGTAACAAAGCGAAGTTCGCCGAGCTAGTTGGTTGGTACTCCCGAAGACCCGAACAAACTACGGTAAAAAAATAATCACCTTCAAAGATGCGCAGATTTATAAAAAATTACCTCCAATAAGTAAAAATTGTAACTCAATGCTAATGTTTAAATCTCAATAAGCACAATATGTTATAAAGACCTATTTTTAATTTTAATAATGTACACACCTACTACCAACGTATTGTTCACCAGTTTAATTATTATTTTCTTTTGTTTATACTCGTAACGATACAACTTATTTCTTTTTTTATAATCAGATTAATATTATATAACACACGTAATATTATATTACTATCACAAAATTATTAAAATTACAAGAACGACGAACTTCCTAAATAATATTTTCTTTAAAATTGTAAATATTTCTCATGTAAGTGACTGTATAGTCTTTTTTTAAGAATAAATGTCTATAAACTGATGTTCACGTAAATTATTCCGTAAAAAACATTCAACAAACGCGATTATTCCAAGTTCTTATTGAGTAAAACGGTTTATGTTTATTTTTTGTGTATTTTATATTTATTAACTACATAGCTTTTAATACCAGAAAGATATGGCTAGACGCCATTTTGAAAAAATTTAAATAATTTATATAGTGCCAGTAATTTGCGCCACCGTTATAAAGTATCAACAGAAAAATGATGTAGAAAATATCAATCGGCATAAGTATTAGGCATTTAAATAAAACGTTTACTTTCGTTACTTACTTCGATCGCATGTATATACATTGCATCTATAACTTTAGCGTCTTTGTACGCGCACACGTCGACCACAACGTTACCATCTTCCTCAAAACAGTTTATTATATGGAGGAAAAACAGTGTCTCCGTTCGATATCGCTTTTCTTCCTTGCCGCTCTCCCTGCCTAATAATACAACGTGAGTCTGAAAATAGATAATAATTTTAGTTACTTTTCCGGTGTAATAATGTATGTTAAGCATATAGTTAGTTATAGCATGCTGTGATGACAATATTGTCGCCGTGTAGTTTTAACGTCCATTCGGTTAAACATGTAATGTTCTATTTTCAATTAATCCTTGTTTTTGTTCTTTGATCCACATTTAAGGAAAAGTGACAAATTAACATTGAATATAAGACCAAATACTTGAATTTCGCTACATTGGATTTTTCAATTAAAGTTTAATCAAATTATCTTCAACATAATCGCATATCACCAGCTGAATATGAAACATAGTAGGTATTGACCAAATATATATTTATTTTCATTATTTTATAATGTTTTCACGAGACCAATATCTATTTTCAAAATATACATTAGCTTTTTCCGTTTATATGGCTTTAGTCTCACCTCTTGTTCCGGATACCAGTGCAGACTTGAAGAAAGAGGCTGGTTGGTAATTTGGCTGCGTACCAGACCGACGAGGGACACCGAGAGCGGTTGTTCCAGTATCACGAAGTAATTCTCCGTAACTCCTAATAAAAGAGCTGTTAACGCTTCAATTGCTTAGACATTATAACTAGTAAAAGCATTAATATATAGTAAAATGTTAGCCATAAACACTTTAACTTGGTGGTAGGGCTTAGTGCGTGCTCATCTGGATAGGTAACTCATCAGATATTCATTGTGTTCCGATTGGAGGGTTGGAGAGCCAGTGTCACTACAGGCATAAGGAATATATCATCTTAGTTCCCAGAGATGGTGACGTATTAGCGATGTAAGAAATGATCAATATTTATTACACACAACAATTCTTACACGCGACAGTGTCTATGAGCGTTGGTGCTCTTATCTATTTTATAAAAAACAAGCACATACAAAAATTATCATATTTTTATGATAAATTAATTGTACTTGATTTAAAATTTATATAATTCATGTAGTGGCTTTAGCGGAGTTTCTATTATTGATTTTCGAAAATGGAATTTGTTTTATCGCTTTATGTATATTGTATAATCACCAAACGTGTGCATATATGCCGGATTCATCGATAGCCGTGGCTTCAAGCTGGCGACTATATGCGCCTCAGCGAACATATCTCCTAGAACAAATATAATTTTATAAATTATTTATTTATTTGTAAGCAAACAATTATTTAGGTCGAAATATTAAAAAAAACGCTAATGACTAATTAAATTAGAACACAAAAAGGGAACAACAATTGAAGATTAATTCCTGTGGCAACACTTTGCAGTATGCATATACACATGTCATAAAAAACCTCCTTTAAATTCAAAAAGAATAATTTGAATTAATTGTAATTAGTTTTGATTTTAACTTTATTTATCACTGAATAAGATTGTAATACAACCGTATATCAATATAATAATAATGTCCTCCAGACCGATTTCGGCCACGGCGGCCAATCTCAAGAAAGATTAGCCAACTACGCAGGAGATATTATAGTGCACAAGTGTGTGCGCAAACACAGATGCACTCTGTCTTCCCTCACTCTCATAATCCGATGGGACGACACGACCGGAAAGAGGCACAGGACCAATGGATACACGTGCTTTCCGAGGCACGGGAGTATACACACTTTCAAATTCCAGACTCCGGGATGCTACTGAGAATTTTCTGACAGAAAAACGGAATTAAGCCCAGACTAGACCAACGAGGCAGTTATTATTATTTTATATTATTATTTATCAATATGCTGAGTGTAGTGTGTCATTGTGTAGCTTATATTATACATCAGAGATTATCTGTGTCTGTATCTTACCTTTTTCTGTGAAGGGAAATTTAACAACAACGTGTCGTAATCGACCTCGCACAACGGACATACCAACATTGTAAACATCACCTGGAATCGTTCACTAGTTATTAATATATATATTCTATCAGTTAATACATTGTATTAAAAGCAATAAAACGGGGAAATAAATAGTAATCATTTGAAATAGTTCGTCAAAGCTTCGATGCAGAGCAAAGGCCTATCACCTTAAGGTAAGGCAAAGAGCGTAACTTAGACTCGTGGTTTTCGGTTAACAGTTACATTTATACATACTTGGCTATTTCAGCCTCTTAAACAAAGTTTTGTTGTTATTTAATAAAGTTATATTTTAGTAGTTCACCATTGGCCATGACGTGAGGGTGGGAAGTGTGGTTGACGAGAGCTACACTTTCCGTTAGGTTTTTCCTTTCCATTGTTTCAAGTGTTACTGGATCAATCCTGCACGGAATAGTAATTCTCTTTTTAAATATATCATCAGTGATAATATAAAAAAATACTTATAAATAACTTAAAGATGTACTCTACGCGTTTTACCCAGTGTATCCTATCTTGAGTCGTAAACATCTAATACATTACCTATGGATTACGGGTCCTTCCGTAAAAGCATATATTTCATCTCCGAAAGGATAAAGTGAAATCATCGCGTTGTCTGATATGGACTCTCCTGGATTAAACAGTGCAGCAATTCTATGAAACGAAACATATGGTGAATATAGCTTTTAAAGTATATTTATAATATAACATAGTTATTAGAAAAGACGAGTTAACTTTAGTCGCATATTCCTTACAAAAGTTACCTCCGAACGGTGCCGTATGTATCAATGGCCAAGGGGGCACGAGCCCGGGCAACACATCTTCGAGGGAAAGAGTTTCCTTCCAATTTGAATATGGAGAAAACCAAGGCGTTCTGCCGAGTGTATCAAGGCGGACCTTATCGCGGTATACGTCAGAGTGCTACGTGCAAGTAACAGCAATCTATGCGTCTCCTTAAGAAGTTAGCCGGTTTTTATTGAGTATGGGATAATGTAGATTGCCTATTTACCGTATTCGGTACGTGACGGTTATGTGGTCGGTAAGCCTTAACGAATTTCCTATTGTTCTATATAAGGGGCATTACATTCCGAACCTACATAATGGTGGGTCAAATTATTTTAAATAATTAACGTTTATTTGTAGTGGTTTACCACATTAGACTCCCTTCCAAATTAAGATAATTGTAAAAGTTCGTCGTCTTATAATAACTCAAACCCTACCTATCAAATATAGTGTGACAAGGATCCGGCACGGCCGCGGTGCCGAACTCAGTGACCACGATGCGATTGGCGGCGCGATTTTTCTTAAACGTGTTCGATTGTAGGAAGCGACACTGATAGGTCACGTGACCGTCGTGAATGTGAAATCTGAAACGGCAGGAATAAGTTTTGTATGAATCAACTAAATAGCTTATAAGTACAATCAAAACGAACGCGCTCACGATGAGTAATACGTAGTAATAATAGTACTGATCCGTAGTTATACACTTACGTACCTGTGCAGTAGAGCTGCACTGTCAAACAGATGCTTAAACCTCATCGAACCAACGTTAAGGGATCCGGGCCCATTCCTCAATAGAGTGCCTTGCAGCCACGACGGGAATTCCCCTGAAACATTTTCCAAAATTTTATATCAATCTCAAAGAGATCGGATGACAAGTCGTTTTAGTTAGTAAAATATAACCGATAAAATACAAAATTATGTTAAATAGTTCATATATATGAATTTATTTAAAGAGACATTAGTATGGACTGTTGCGTCTGAAGCTGGTATGTCATGATCACATTTGGACATGTCTTTGTACCTCAACCCTGCATAATATTGTACCGAATCAGTCGGTAGAGCAGACTCGACGAACATAAAATCAAAAAAACCACCTCCAATTTACCAGTTATTAGACCTTCAACAGGTTCAGTCACTTCCACCTCGCAGGATCTCAACCAGACATTGCTGTCACAATTTGGATAAAGCTTCGTTGTGCATTCTGCCATTGTGACCAAACTATTTGAATTACTTTTTTACTGCAAACACACATTTTTTCTTTGGAGTAAAATATCCGAACAAAAAATTTTAAGTATACACATATTTAAATTTTAAGTTATATTAGAAGTATAAGTATAATATAAGCCATTCTTTATTTAGCAACGTAAAGTAACACAGACACAACAATTATATTCATGTATAAGATTAGTATGGCGTATTAAAATCTTGTAGCCATAAATTACACTTACTATGTTTAATATTACCATAGTATAAGGAAACTGAAAAAAATTAAATAATTGAAACTAATGTCCGTAAAAAAGAAAGAAGATTTAGGTACCTACTATAGAACTAAGACATTACACTCCACCTGTTGATATTAAGCAACGAAAGTTTTGTACATAAATGATTAAAACTCCACTCGATAAATGACAATACATTAATTTAAACAATTCATAAACTGATTTCTATTTCCAAATATTTTTTTAACTTGATGTCGAAACACATTAAACCGTTTGTTATTGTTTCATGATAAATGAATTTCAAACTTCTAAACATGTGAACAGCGCAAATTCGACTGAAATAATAGACTTCAGGGGCTACGAACATACCCCACGACCCATTCCCCTCCCACGACCTTCCACAAGGCTAAGCTTTGCGTCGAAATGAGAGCGGGAATATCGCTTAAGATTCAATGTTGAAGCGAGTTTTATTTAAAGCGATTTAATAATAGGTTGTTCGGAAAGTGAGTTACTGATTTCCCAACAGATGACTTCATTCTATTCTTTCACAGCCGCCTTCAAAGTTAAGCCGCATAATCAATATATATTTTGATACATGGAAAGCAAGAGCGGACGTCAGGTCTACAGTCCTTTAAAATATGTCTATTATTGTAAAATAAAAAACATTAAATCGTGATCTACCTGATTTTAGATGTGTTTAAAAGTATTAACTGCCTTTTTTCTAATGTAACCTTTAACTAAATTTTACAATAAACATTTATTGAACCCCGCTCACACTGTTACTGCACCGTCGTTAAACTCGTGCCTTGACAATTATACACGTGCACAGAAAATTATATTTTTCATGTTGTTAATAAACGAAAATGTCCGCTAATGATATTCAAAATCAAACAATATTTTTTTAACTTCCAATGACCGTATATAAATTCAGTTCTTTTATCTCATATTCAACATTACAATAAAATAAACTATTACAATTTATTTTTCTTATTTAATTTTGTTTTTAAACTGTTACTTATTATATATAACGCGATAGCTAGTCTCTTTCAAATATAATTGTAATATTTTAAATATTCTTCGTAAGAATTGTTGAATCTGTTTTTCAACCACCTGAAGAGCGCAGTCGAGGTACGAGTAGAAAGAATTAGGAAAGTTTACTTAGTCGAAGTCTGGTCGAAGCTTGCGTCATGAACTTTATTAATTGACAATGGCCATTGCGAATTATTATCTCATTAAACTACTATTAGTCCATTAAGTCAAGGTTTAGACTTTATTTTAACTAGGGTGACCTACTGCCCAGGATCCCAGGACATGTCTTGATTTTTAAGACTGTTCTGAGACATTCTGCAGATGCTGCATGTCCTTTTTTCAGTTTGCATACATTATATAAGTATGATATTTTATTAAACCATAATACATTATCGATACCTGTATCGAAATAACAAAAACCTTACTTTTTAAGTAATAGGTATAAACCACTAAATATTACATATAATATACTATATATTCTATGCAGTTCTTAAATTTCGTAAGCTACGCTCCGAAAGTGCTAGCCGTTTTCGTTACTTAAATAACGAATATATACATATAATAATATAACATATGTCGGTTTATAATAAATGAACGATCGAAACAGCTTATTATTACTTTACTTACATCAAAAACGTAGTAAACAAAATTTATTAAAGTAGACGTTGAACGAACCGATATTAAATCGGAGTACCGCTCATTACCCGGGTTCCTTCAAACGAGGCGTGAAGAGGCATCTTGCGGGCCGGCACGGCTAGTACAGAACATTCTTCCCGACTGTACTGGCCGTCGTCGCGTTTGGACTCCACTACCACTTACCATCAGGTAGAGTAGTCATTTGCCATACCGGCGCATATAAAAAAAAATTACATACCTGTCGTCTACATATGTCGTTTGGATTAGTCGGATTAGTCAGATAAAGCTTCATCGGGAATTTTACATGGCGAATATTAACAATTACCTTTTAATAACAATAGTTAATGTTTGTGCTTCAACAATTTAATAATCAGTAGTAAATATCTTACTTATTATATAATCGTTGAAATTTCGCAAAGTTAAATTTGAAAAATACAATATTAAACTGAGTCCATTGTTTAAATTAATGTTGCGAGTATCGGTTGTTCCTGACATTGGAGCGAGGAAGGGCGGAAGCTCTGGCGTAAGTGTAAGTCGTAAGCAGTAGCGTCATGCTTTATATCTGAATATTAAATATTGAGTATTGAAAATTGACCTACACTACTGTAGCAAGAAAGATATGAAAATTATTTATTTCGACTAATATCTTGATACAAAACCGAATTAACATCACTATTACACACATCACATATTATAAAATAAAGTGTCCCAGCCGCGTTTACCTCTCTGAACGGAAAAAAAACAAAAACTACCGAACAAATTTCCATACAGTTATCACCAATGGACGGAATTTTCACGTGGAAAGTTTAGGTGTATAATACATTAAAACAACTAATCATTGAAATCAGTTTTTTAACAAAACGCTCGCCGTTCTATAAGTGAGGTACCGGAGGAGTCCGTTGACTATAATCCAGGCGTAGTAACCACCGTGTCCTCCCACGAGCGGAGCACAAGGTCACGTGGCAAGTTCAACATGCACGAATCATACCTACCTGTATCTATAGCTACCTAGCCTACGTATCTGTCCTATACTTTACGACGTAACGTATATACGTGACGTTGTAGACTCGAGATCGCATAGCTCCAGTGGGCAACTTAAATGACGGTCGCGGATTCAAATCCCGGCAAGGACCCTTCGGTATTTCACATATATGTTAATCGTGTAACGCAATTCATCTTCAATCCATGATGAAGGGAAATAACCCTTCTTGTAAATAGATTGAAATTTAAGCCCTGGTTTTCGCGGTCATTTACAAACTATTGTTTGAAAATTAGCAACTAAACAGAATCATAAAACTTCAATTATAGACACACATGTATCAAAGCCTCGTTTAAAATTTATAATACTTACAGATTCTAAAAAGAGCAAAACCCTAGAAACCCTTAGTTCAAGGTATGAGATACGATTATAATAAAAATCTCAACTTAATTATAAAATATATTTACTGTCACCGATTTTATTAACAGAACAAATGTTATAAACAATGCTAGTACTCATTTGTGAAATGAGTATTTATTTACTTTTTCGTCTTGTTTCGCTTTCATAGCAGGGTCTGCAGGTTTGGCACGGGGGACACACACAGCAGGGACAGATTTTATCTGGATGGAGGCAGTACTCCTCACCAATGGCGTGACATCGACCAAGGTTTAACATGTCTTCCAAATCACATCTGTAACATTTAACATTAAACTATTAAAAAGTACAAAAACCCATGTTCCATGATATTATTGGTGGTTAATAGTAGGTGTCCCCAAATATGCGGGCGTAGCCAAGTACGCCACAACCCCACTAGGAAAATCCAGGGTCCGATCCAAATAGAACTAACTATAATAATTATTACTTCCTTTTGAATTAAAGAGGGTAGAGACCGAAGGGCACGCCGAGTAAGTTTAACCAATATTTATATTTTGCATGAATAGGTACATATATTTACTTGCTATCTTCTAATATTCTTGCTTCAATTTGATTAAGATTGGGCACGGCATACTCCACCACGCCACCCTTGCCGATAGTGACCGGCGTGGCACAAATATTCATGTTGTAACACTTTACTGGATGAGCTTGTTCGACGAGCGCACTGTCTATGAACGTCGGTTTCTCAAATAAACCTGTACGAAAACATCTTCAATATCATTAATGTGTATAGCCTACACGTCTCATGTATATAGTACCCATAGAATAACAAGTGATAACATTTTGTTTGTTAAATGTAAATATAATTGTACAATGATGGAGTGTCTTTATATAATGTTACTCATGTTGCAATGAAAAGCCTTGAATATGTGTATGAAGACCCGTGACACTATTTTTTGGGTACAGATAATAGAACCATCACTTACATCGCCAATAAGCAACCAACCTTGGGAACTAAGAAGTTATGTCCCTTGTGCGTGTAATTACACGGGCTCACTCACCCTTCAAACCGGATCACAACAATACCAAGTACTGCTGATTTGCGGTAGAATATCTGATGAGTGGGTGGTACCTACCGATATAGACGAGCGTGCATTAAGCCAGTACCACTACCGTAAGTAATAAATTTATTAGTTTTTATCTTTTGCATGAAAATAATAATAAAACCAAAGAACTTTTCAAAGTTTTCACACAACACACAGATATCTCATTTTTTATATTTAAAAAGCAACGGAAACAAACCTTTCATTATGTTAACAACAAATCTGGCTGTTGAAAACCCCAACGACAAATGTCCTTGTTCGTTATTGCATTTAACCTTGCAGATGATGTCGTCCGCTTCTCGCACCAACCTCGTGAGGCAATCTACCTGAGTCTAAATATTTAAAATAACTCAAAAAACTGCCTCCCCTTTTAATGTTATTATAACTCTATAAATTACGGAAAACTGTAATAAATTTTGACTGAGGCGTCAATTATAGAGGCCAAATCAAATGTAATGCTACTGGTGGGGATTGTAGATTCTACTGACACTTATTGCTGTTTTTCATTAAGTAAATTGCAATATAATCTATTTAAATCATTCAAGCAGAAATACGTAAATTGAATACACTCTTCATTATCTTGATAGTCATTACGGACTAAAGGCCTTACGTCATCGTGATCGCGTCTAATCCAATTAATTTCATTGCCAAAGCATGTTTAAATTGACATTGAATTTCGATACCGGACGGTTCTCAAAGGAAATGACTTCGTTTGGTTTGTTCTCAAAACGAGTACCACTTAGTCGTAATTTACTAAAAAAAAAATCACTTAAGATGCATACAGTACAGTACAGTAACAGCCTGTAAATGTCCCACTGCTGGGCTAAGGCCTCCTCTCCCTTTTTTGAGGAGAAGGTTTGGAGCTTATTCCACCACGCTGCTCCAGTGCGGGTTGGTAGAATACACATGTGGCAGAATTTCGATGAAATTAGACACATGCAGGTTTCCTCACGATGTTTTCCTTCACCGAAAAGCACGAGATGAATTATAAACAGAAATTAAGCACTTGTAAATTCAGAGGTGCTTGCCCGGGTTTGAACCCACGTTCATCGGTTAAGATTCACGCGTTCTTACCACTGGGCCATCTCGACTTTAAGATGCATAAAGAGTGAATTTTAACAACACCTATAGGACCTTCTCGCTTTTCCTAATTAAAAAATCTAACTCTCTGACTAATTTACTAAAATATATAAGTAATATACTAGGTACAATATTTAAAATTCCATAGACAATTCATATTATGCTAATTATTAAAAAAAATTGTCTAATATTGTTGACAAATTATACTGTATCTAAAGTATATTTGGAATAGATTATATATTACGTACAAGATAAAATATTAGGTATTTATTAATCATCGGAGCCGTAGCCAGAATGGGTAGCGATCAAAAAATATTACATATAATTGTAATAATTAAATTATTGACGAATAGAAAAGAAACCGACGAATTAAATAGTAATTTTCGTGCCACCAGTTCTAAACGTAGACGATAATCTTAATAGGCATGATGACAGTATTAAAGAATTAAAAAATTAATGATTTTAGAGAAGAAACTATTTTAAATGGATTCTATAAAGTGATCTCATTTTAATATACATATTGAGATGAATAAGATTTTTAATAAAACAAAAGTATAAAATTCTGCAATCGGCCATTTTATTTGAAACTCCAATCAGAGCGAATGACGTCACGCATCAGTATCTATAACCCTTTCTCTTAAACAGCTGTTGTGTTTACGCGATTCAAAATTAATTTTGCATCATTTAATCAGTTGAGTCGTTGGTTATTCGGGGTTTTGTGAAGAAAATAAAACATTCCAAGATCCGTCAATGATGGAACAAGGTTTTGTTAAGGCAAATTCCTCTAATTTGCCCAGGATTTATTTGTTGATGTTAGGAGAGTTTCTTTCATCAAATAAAGACTTTTGTTCATATGAATTTCGAAATGTGAAAACTTCCTTGTAAGTACATTTTTATTTATCTTTAGTGTTATCATAGGTTTTTTTCTGTTAGCTATATAGTATTACTCTCAGATGAAGAGCCCTTATATTGTTACCAGTAAGAATTTTTAAGACAATATTTCATTTAGCTCCACTAGTACTGAATTTGTGAATTTACCTATTTACGAATACTTCTATAAATCTAAATATATCATAAATATATAAAAATCTTTATGAATCTCTGCCTCTATATATTTAAATGAAACATCTAATCTCAGGTGATTATTTTAAGCTAATTACTAAACCCTGTCCATTGCCACCTTCTGTATTCATATATTAATCTCAATCATCAATTTTGTTTATTTTAGATCGTCACGACCGTCATATGGGGATGATGCTATTAGCTAAGTGCCATGACACCATGACACCTGCGGGTGTTTTTGAGCGAAATTCAAAATAGGTAAATGAAAATGCAAATATTTGCGTAACAGTTAGTTTATTACTGAAATAAAATGATTTTCAGTAATAGTAGACGTGTACCTACATTATAGAAGGTTATTTCAAAATCAGTCATCATTCCTATTGTCAGCAATCTATCTAATGGTTATGACTATTACTTACCAATGCACCAAATATTTGAATGAATTGTTATAAAGACAGTTTAGACATAACCTGAGGAAAATTCCCAGCTTTAGCAGCGGAGAACACTGGCACCCTTGTGCAGCGACCCGTGCCGCAGACGACAGGAGTATGCGACTTGGAAGGATCGGATCCCGTGATGGAGCAGAACAGCTGGTTCGCCCGCATTGAGTTGATTGCGTTCACTCCGAGGACTTTACGCTTATCGTACGTCCGCGCTAATTGTAAGGTCTGAAATACATACACGAGTGTCTACACCTGCACGTGCATTTCTTTTTAAATGCAGCTCAATGTTGATGTTCGCTTTATATTATTACAATTTAAAGGTAATATAATTTTATATTATATTTATATAAGCCACCCGTCCAGGCTTTGCAAGCTATGAATAAGAGTCTACGATTACATAAAACTATTATATTATAATGTAAATAAGTCTATTGATAATTTATTAACATATTAAAATACTAACGTGGGTGCATAAGGCGAAGTTGCAATCGACCGGCGGAGTCTGTATGGCGACTACAGCTTGGGGACAGAACTGCGCGCAGGCGATACTGACCGTGCGCACAAGCTGCATGTTCTCGAAGAACAGTTCTCTGTCACTAATATCGCAGCACGGAGGCAACACGTAGTGACCGCCACAGATGAGAACTACGTCTGCATCCTTTTAAATTACACGAGGTGATCACACATGATAAATTAATTATTATTTTTATTGCTATTAATAACAGCCTGTATATCCCACAGCTGAGCTCATGCTTTCGCTCGTTTTGGATAAAAGGTTCACTAAGAGACTACAACCCATAGGTTGGTGCGACATTGACCTAAATCACATTTAGGTTGATGCTTTTCGGCACATACTAATCGTGAGTCAAAGGCTGGGATACCTAATATAAGAAGCGATCGTATGCTATTACGTACTTAAACTCGAAAAAGAGATACCTACTTTCATGAAAATTATAAAGTTTTGCCATAAAATTACCTATACTACGATGATGATGATCGTCTCCTGACCGATTTCGGCCACGGCGACCGACAGGACACATAATTAGGTACTAGTGTGTCCGCAAACACAGACGCACTCTCTATTCTCTCACCATCATAATCTGATGGGACGGCCATCCGACGCGACCGAAGGGTTCAGGCGCAGAACTACTGGCTTTACGTGACTTTTTTGCGAGGCACAGACGCGCTCTCACAAATGACTGGCTAATATCGAGATTTTTCGACAGAAAAATCCAATAACTTTTTTTATCGATCCGACCTGGTTTTGAACCCAGGGCCTGGGGATCTACGGCCTTATATCTTGCCAATACGACCACACCAAAGAAGCGGTCACGTCTAATTTAATAGGAAACTTTCACTTTCAGATTTAAAAAAAAAGAGCGTTACCACAAGTTGATTTGACATTACATAAAGAGCATTTCGTAAATACACTCTTCCTTGGTAGGCTTCCACTTCCGTAGTTGTGTCCATGTGCGCCAAGTCGGTGGCCACACCCAATACTTTATGCTCAGGCTCATCGTCGTATAAAGCTAAAATCTTGATGATATTTTGTTGTTTGAGAAAAAGTGAAACTATGCGTCCTACGTCACTGCCGGCGCCAATTACTGAAACCTGTTCGAGTTATTTGTCGTAGTAAGGATTTATAGCTGACTTGTCGATATTGAATTGTTAAAATAAGTTATTATTTACCTTAAAATTATCAAATACACGTATTGTCGATAAATAACAGCCTTTACGCTAGTAACAATCGTTAAGTAAGGCCTCGTCTACCGTCAAGTAGCTGCTTATGTACCAAGGTACTGCGGTACTGGTTGGAGAATGAATACACGTCGTGGTAAACATTTGTTTAACACATGGTTGCCACATATTTTCCTTCACCACTAAGTATTAATTAAATAATAAACAGAAATGAAAGCGAGATGCTTTGCACGTTGTGGTGTTTGTCAAGTTAGAGCTCCCGATGTTTGATCGGTCGGATTTAAGGTCCATGTATTCTTCCACTGGCCTGTCTCAGCTCTCTCCGAATAGTACCATATTATACAAATGGTAAAGTTATCATTAGCGTTACCCATTACCGCTTTTTTAATGTCATGTCCCAAAAAGTTGACCTTTTGTACACATGTATATTATTTCGTTGTAGCTATATATTTATATCCCAACAAACCTTTCTTGGTGAAAATCTAGGAACCGGGCAGAACTTCTGGCATTCTCGTTCCATCTGCGCTAAGACGTCCGACATCACGTAGTTTTGGTAGGTGGCTCTAGGCATCACTTGGCAGTTTAGACGGATTTTACTTAATATTTGACGGAACATTATTATCGTTTATTGCTAATTTCGTAAGATTGAAAATGATGATTATGGAATATTTATTTTGTTTTATTTATGGAGCATTTTAGACAAACATTTTGTTGATAGGACTTAGACAAGTAATGTCAAAAACATCTTAAGTATTTCTATAGAATAAGAGGTATTCATTAAAATCTTATTTAAAACGAACTTCTTGTTGCAAACCTACTTTCAAAGTTGACCGTCAAAACTAAGCGTTTGATTTTTTTAAATGCATATAATACGTTATCCAGGGCATTTAAAAAATCTCTATCATTTATTGAGACTTAAATTTGTCACTCGATATATTGGTGATGGTCATACGTATACAATTATATGTTCTCTACCTTGCTTAAAGATATATTCCGGGATAATGCAAATAAAATAGCCAAGAGAACAGACATCAAATTTAATAGATAAGTTTCACCTATATAATATATTCATAACATTCATATTGATTATTATATTGTCTACCCATATACAGGCATACTCAATCGTGTGTACAACAACACAGGAATTAAAAATGACTAGAACTATTCCGTGTGAGAGCCGCCTAGACTTCACTTCTCAATGTTAATCGTCACGGACAAACAACGTTGGCGCAAGTACAAAATAATCTATATTTTTGAATTTGGAAAAATTTGCAATCGTTCAATTCGTTACACATGAAACGACGACGAAATTTCATTCCTCGCACTGTCTTGCGTAGCTGTAACGTGGTGTGTATATGTGTGCATAACACGATTCCCTCATTCTCGGTGCGTGTATCTGTATGTGTGTTAGCTTGCGTGTGTGTGTGCGTGTGTGTGTCCGTGAGTGTTCCCGCGCACGTGTTTTTGTGTGGGCGTGAGTGATCGTGTTTGTATATATATGTCTATATGAGTGAATAGTTCATCTTTAGCTTTCTTTATATTAGTTTCAAAAATATATTGTTATATGAACTTGCAACCTGATTATTTGTCATTTGAATATTTAGATCGCATACTGCAACAAATGTGGCGCAGTGCATTATAACAACAATATCCTTAATAAGTACAGTTTAAATGTTAATATGGCAGTTAATAAACAAATACCGCTTATTACAGAATCATTAACATTTTATTTTTTATTTAAAATGTAATACTTAAGTTATAAACATTTAGAATTAAATATTATATTAAAGAAAAACAACATATTTTTCAATTTTTTAAAATGTTGACAATGTTTACTAACGAAATACGATTATATATAAAATCTTTCTGATATTTTAGTAAAATCGAAAGCAACAAAAATAACAATAATCTATGAAATTATAACAAACGTAATAAACAATATTTCAAACACACGAAAGTTAAATGCTGTTATTTTAATAAATACTTCAATACAAGAAAAATATAACATTTATGTATTCATAATTAATTAAGAAAATATAAACGGTGCGTATTATACCTGAAAACATTTTATTGTAAATTCACTTTGCGACAATTCCCTAAACCCATATACGCCCAGAACTTTAAGTTGCACGGATTTAAATCATTTTTACGCGTCATTTATTAAAGACCCACAGGACTATTAGGACTCTGCTACAGTAATTCATTCAGTAATTTTCAGTTGATTACTTGTTTTCATTTCAATGAAAACGACCCCACAAGCATTTATGGGTTAATGACGTCATAATCGTGGAACAATGACGTATCTGCAGCTATTGTCCGTTCATATTTTATTATGAGTTATTTGTGCCGACTGACTTGTGTTTATCAAAAGGAAAATTAACCTTTCACATATTTTTTTTAATCTGAAGCGCTAGACGGCACGAGTGAAACCGAGTTTCCATACAGCATTCCTAAATATATATTAACAAGTATTTATGTCGGTACGTGACCCAAGTCGAAGACCTAACCGTTAATTAGGTTTGAATACTGCGCAATATGACGAGAGGTATATCAAGTGTATTTTAGTTTTGCAAGACAACTTTAAAATTTCTACAATTATTGTTAATAAATATGTTAATTAATGTTTATAATTCAGTACACCAGTAACTTTGCAAATGTTGACCGTATTATATAGAGGTTAGGATTCGTTTTCTAATAAAACGTTAACATCAACGACCTTGACCTCAAACACAGCTTACATATAATAGATTTGTAGACAATGGAAACGCGGCTCAACCTTCGGTTTCCCTAACGACTGCAGCTTCGCACGCACTCTTATATTCACAACCCATCTCGGAATACTTACAAGTACATCATAAGAAGTGTGTTAATCACTAGAGTCACTCCGCTTGTCACGTTTAACATTTATCTTTTGGAAGAGAATTTTTTCAACTATTCTGTTCCAAAAAAGATGCTAAACTAAAAACAAGTTAGATTAATAAAAGTTTTTCCTTTAACAATTGAAGAATTGTATGTGTTACAGTCAGTCAGAACTATTTTCCGATCGAAACAACTCCGACCGACAATATTAGTGAACAGCTCGCTTTTTTTTAATTAGAACCGGAAAAGCAAATGACTCCACTTCACCTGATGGTAAGTGGTAAGTGGTAGTGGAGTCTAAACGCGACGATGGCTAGTACAGTCGGGAAGAATGTTCTGCACTAGCCGCCCCCGCCTTTCCGACCCGCAAGATGCGTCTTTACGCCTCGTTTGACCTGGATTCCAGGTTGTAAGAGGAAGGGAACACCGTAACCGTAACAGCCTGTGAATGTCCCACTGTTGGGCTAAAGGCCTCCTCTCCTCTTTTTGAGGAGAAGGTTTGGAGCTTATTCCACCACGCTGCTCCAATGCGGGTTGGTAGAATTCACATGTGGCAGAATTTCAGTGAAATTAGACACATGCAGGTTTCCTCACGATGTTTTCCTTCACCGTAAAGCACGAGATAAATTATAATCACAAATTAAGCACATGAAAATTCAGTGGTGCTTGCCCGGGTTTGAACCCACGATCATCGGTTAAGATTCACGCGTTCTTACCACAGGGCCATCTCGGCTTAAAGGGAAGAGAACACGTGTTTTGGTAAAGAGTTCCATTTTTTAGTGGTGCGAAAAGGAAAAGTGTTGCCAAATTTATTAGTGCGCGATGGAATTGAAGTCACAGTAACGCGGTGACATGGAGAGCCAGCACGCGTAGACTAGTGAAGGAAAGGGGAAGCAGGAATTAGGGAGAATAATTTTTCAGAGCACTTGCCGTGATACATAAAGCGATACAACAACAAGCACAAGCGATAAAAAGCGCTTAGCGCTGCTATCTCTCGACGCAATTGTAAAGGCTCGATCCAAGTCCTCCAGTAGGTACTTAGCGGAGCCATCCCAAAGGTGCAAGCAATATTTAACATAAGACCACACCTGCGTTTTGTAGAACATGAAAAAACGCCGCACTTTGTTCAGAACTCCGAGTTTCCGTGAGGCTGTTGTGATGACAGTCTCGATATAATTCCTTGGATTGTTGTCGCTCCGAACGACAATTCCCAGCATGGCAATATTGCTTTGTATCACCAGCGTAGTGCCACAGAGGAAAGTAACAGGGTAAAAACGTTTGCTCCCGTCAGTCAGTAAGTCTCTCGGGCGGCCTAGAGGAGCAAGGCTAATCTAATGTAACCTTACCCATGTGATCAACCCAAAATATCGTGGACCAGATGTTTCGTAACTGTAACACACAAAAGACAAGCGGAGCGAACGAACCTTACAACTATATTTTATTTAAAACGATTATAATCTTGACAAACAGTTCTAGAGTGGACAGAGAAGCTTTGTAGAAGAGCTATAAAAACTTCCAAAAATCGCTATCAATATTACAAATTTCGAATAAAAAATAAAATTTTATTGAATGTTTTTAATTAGTCTAGAAGTTAAGAAGTAAGTTATGTTAAAGTTTCAAAATAAGTAATATTATAATAATATTTTTAACTCTCGTGCTGCGGTCACACATTCATGAGAGATTTCTTAAAATATTTTTTCTCCGGACCAAGCCGGCTTTATTCTAATACAATTAGATGTTCTTGTACGTACATTAAAACTTCAGGATTTAATATTTCAGCAGCGACTAACATACTACTACTGAAATACACTTTCCAGTACGACGTGGAGTAATATTACGTTATAGTGAAAATATAAACCTCTCGACACGTTACGGTCTCAAACCGAACTAAATTAAATATATCTATACAATCTCCGCATGTTTCAAATTAAATATTTTAGCATCTAACGTTCGAAGAGGCGCTCCTGACAACTGATGACTGTGATTGAGAACTCACCGGTTGGCGTGTTCGGAAGGGTGGAGGGCTTTGGGACTCGAGTGTGGCGAGGTGCCGGCATCACAACACGGCCGTCGGTTACGTCCGCATCGACTACATCACGACGGCGTGATACCGACCCAGGGAATGCCGAAACACTATCTTCTCTGTATTTTTCAATGAAAATCTGTCTTTTTACGTCGGGTGCTTTAATTCGTTCCAGGATTATTTTTGTCGACGAGACTCCCGGGTGTGTCTGCGGGAGAGTGAGCTTTGCGCAGTTACACTCTGGTAAACGGCGTTAGGGTATAAAATATTACATCTAGACGTTTAATGTTTTCGACAGTAACTATTCATACTTTTAAGACATAATGCAATCATTAACTAATTCGATTCCTTTTAAAAAAACTGACTAAAGTTCAAAAGTACGGTGCAAAATTGTACCTCTAAGTCGACATTGATAGGGAATCTCCGATAAAAGGTTTCGTGCTTTGTCTTGAAGCACACTCGTGCTCCGTCGGCCGAGTCGGCCGAGTCGGTCACCCCACCACAGCTTCGCTACGCCGCCGACTGAATCGACTGAGGTAACACAGACATTACATCGTTTGAAGGAGTTTATAACAATACTCGCGAATGCTCTCGGTGCGTACCCACGTAACGTGTCGAGAGGTCAATACACAGTCACGACCCAGAACTAATAATCCCTTGTTCATCTTATTCCAATAGCGTGTTTCAAATAATAGTGGACATATACACATTATCAAACCAAGAAAGAAATATTGCTACGATCACATTAGAAAATATGAATAATTACAAAATGTAGTTTAACACTTTGAGAGTAGAGTTAGACGCTTACATGTAGAATACGTATGTATACATATATTACGAGCATATCGAAGCTGCAGCTGATAAACTACTAGACAACGCTTACACACTAGTTGGCGAAGTATACAACGCTATAAAATATTAAGTACTTAGATTTTTCGCAATTGTTACACGATAATGTAAGATTATGACAGACTTGCATAATGTCACGACAGACTTTGTATTATTATTATATCTATAAAAGTTTATTTTGTCTTTAAACGCGATTTATTATCATTGGCATTATTAATTTATATTATAATCGCATATGTTGCGTAACAGTAAACACTTTAAGGTCTGTATTAAAAATATTACGCGAAAAAAAGTTAATTCAAACTACAAAGAGAACAGTGAAACTTAAATCGAGAAGTACAAATGTATTATTTTACCGAAGAAAATTATTTTTAAGATCTTTTAGGATGCTTTGATATTAATAATTAATAAGTTAATTATTGCTTCACGAGGCATCATCGTTTAGGTACAAAAGCACTTCTAAAAGAGAAAGAAAAGACAGTATCAATTAGGCCTTCGATATATTTGACAAAGGGAGGAGAAACTATCAATATCAGTATCATTAATTTTACTTCGATTAGGAGATACACCAAACCTACTTAGCTAATGACAAGTATTATATTAATTCAAGGCAAGAACGTGTGTCGCGTACATACTCGACCAAACTACTCGTAACATTAATTACTCGCTAGCTACACTAATTGTTACACGACGCGTTGGGCGCACGAAATATTTGTGACGCGTCGACAGCGCTAAGTGAGATATTAAAAATATATTAAAGAACATGGCTGCCATTACAATCTGAAAATGCAAAAGGAAAACTTAACAAAATAATACAATAAACCTACGACATAAATGTAACAGTGATAAATAAAATAAAGCCAAAAAATATTTTAAGCGTTATTTGCTTTTTTTTTTTGCTTTTTACTGCACTCTAAACAACTGAAGACAAAAATAATTTGAAAATAATAGTTGGACCAAAAGACGGTTAAAACAATATTAAGTTGCACATTTTATAAATAAGTTTATTTTGATAAACGAATCTTAAGTTTCTCGAGTCTGTACTCTATACAAAATATGTAATCTAAGTGAACTGGTACACACTGCACGACAATGATAGCATATTATGAACCCATTTTATAAATGACTACTCTCGGGTTCATCGGCATCATGCCGAGGCAGCGGCGAGTCCGTCGGTTAAAGCCGAATATAATTTATAAAATGGATAATATACATCGCTAAAGTTTAAAGTAATTTGAACCCTGAGTGAATTTTTGAGTGAGAATAAGGATTCGTGACTGATTCTACTTTTGTCCGCCGTTTGGCCATATTGTTACTGGACTATAATGCGTTGCATATGTTCATATATTTAGCAAATATATTACCATACAATAAATAATAATAAATATTTACGAAAGGCAGCCATTTTTGCCTTAAAGCTTTTTGTATGAGATAATGTTTCAAATGCCTCCTCATTCGTATGGGCCTAGGCCTCGTGGCCTCGCGTAATGTTTCGACTATCGCTATCTACACGACGACACAATGTTGTAACAAATTAACTACGCAATAGAATACTTCATTCGGATTATGAGAAAGTAAGAGATTCCCTGTTTGTTTTGGTTTAGATTAAACACAAATGAAAATTGGGAAAAGAATTATAAATCTGTATATATTTAAACTTTTTTAAACTGCAAATATTTTTACCCTTGCTTTTATGACAACCATATTCTACTTACATTGATCTTAATGAGCCTACTGGCAACATTGTGCATACAACGATTACAAAAGTGTTCCGCTTCATGAACTCTATCGCTAACTTCGTACGACGCAGTAGTAGAACGAGTAAGGTTATAATAAGCTATTATTGCAGGTGAAAATTAATTTTCTAATCTTGAGGTATTTCAAAAACTTCCGCACATTGCGAACACATTGACGTCTTACAATATACACAAGTCGACCTCGAATTTATACCTAATATTGCCATATTTAATTTCATTTACGACGGACATTATAGGTAAATTATAAACATTCTGGAAACGCTGTTTATTACAATTAACTTAATTCAATTAGGATTAAAGATGAGATGCCAAATTATTACATCAAAACACGTATCTATTTTATTAACTAATATAAGAGCATGACGTCTGTATGATGGCCATTATTTGTGACTAACGTAAACGTAAGCGTAACGTTGGGGACGTTACTTTAACTAACTGAAATGTATTCAATTATAATTATGATAATACTGTATATACAATATAATCGTAGATTATTCAGCCATCATACTCAGGATCACATCGATATTTGAAGGTATGTATTTGCGCACGAACATTAGTTTTCTATAAAGATAAAACTTAAACTATATCGTCCTACTCGTATCAATTTAAGGGATTTGAGCAATGCATATATTATTTTAACATAAAAATCCACTACACAGCGGCGAGTGAACGTATTAAGTTATATACAAAATGCAATACGTAAAGCAGATTTCAATTTGAGTAACAATTGTTGTAACCCGGAAGTTATCAACATGTATTATTGTGCGAACGGTGGACTCTCATGACAGGTATGTTACATTTATTTAAAGTTTGCGAGGGCATCATCGCTTTCGTGATGTAGTTCACTTGATTATATGTGTGTGTGGTTCTTGTCTGGTACGTCGTACCAGTATTTGGTACCATTCGGTTTTGTTACGCACACTCAACTTTTGGAACAAATGCAAGTTGACTAAAATCAATATTATTCTTTTTTTTAGACTTAGTTTTTTCATAATTACATCGTAAATCTGCTTTGCATTCTTGTATCGGACAAAGAAATTTTTTCCATAAATAAAATGCCCAATATTACGTTAAACTGTTATTCTGTATTTGCTATGCTTTAGAATTTCCTCAAACTGTTCTCCAACAAACCCGGTTCGTTCTAATAACTACCATTCTGTCAAGTGGAGGCTTTCCTGCTCTGTGTTCGCGTGATTGAAAAAAAAAACATGGAACGTTTCAACTTTACGTTTTTTATTTAGTTATTTATATCGTGAATCGAGTAATAAATATACAAAGGGATCGAACACACCGCCGGACTAAGAGAAGTGACACCGACGCGAACATCTGTAAAGTTACGGCCACATCTGTGCGACCCAACGACTAACGTCGCGGTCTGGCATCACCGACGCAGGTGAGACCGATCTCCGAATAAGCGATGTTTTATAAAATTGGTTAAAGCGATTTCACTAAATTCGAAAGGACATTATCACTCATAGAATCTATCAGACGAGCTATTCGGATCGATCGCTCGTTTATTATAAATCTTATTAGTTTGAGCTTAAAGTTTGTTTTTAAAAAACAATCAGATCTTTAGGGCAGACTAGATTTTATTGTGCGTAAAGAACTAACTAAGCATTGGAATGTTAATCTACAACCTACGGTTACCGACGCCGGTCAGTGCAAGCCGGTAATATATTTACATAACGGTTTCGAAATTATATTTAAATCTCTTTATTTACTACTATAGTCATTTTTTTAAATGAATAAAAAAAAATGGAAAATATTTCGAAATAATGACTTTTAAGTAAGGAATATTAGTCGCTCAGTGTCAGGCCGAGAGGCGCAGCCGCCGACCGGCCCGCGGGCTCCTCGGCTCGAGAATACCTTCCAGTAAACTACTAATACTAACAACATTTTGTGCTCGAGAGTACATCAAAGAACAGGTCGTGCTATAGATATGTATCGACGCTACTGTCGGGCGCGGTGACGTCACAGCGAGGCCGGCGCTACGGAGCTCCGGGGCCGCGGCCACGGCGACCGCCAGCTACGAGATCACGGAGGCGGCAGGCGGCGAAGCGGTCCCCGCTCCGCTTCGCTCCTTAGGTGGTAATATCACAGATTCCTACAGGAAATGAACACGCGGGAGGCGCCGCCTAGCCCTCGGGCGCGCCGCCGCACAGCCGCTCCAGCTCCAGCAGCTCCTGCGGAAAAGCGCAGTTAGCGGACGCGGCGGCTAACCCCCCCCCGCCCGGCCGCTCGGCTCACCTGGTCGCGGCGCAGCAGCAGCGCGTGGTGGCGGCGCTCGTGTTCGCGCGCCAGCTGCTCGCGGCGCCGCGCGTGCGCCAGCTCCAGCCGCGAGCACTCCGCCACGCCGCGCTCCACCGACTGCAACAGGCGCGCTCTGAAGTCGCGACTCGCGTAGCGATCGGGAGTGCGAGTTCCTCCGTGACGTTGCAGGTCCGGGAGGAAGTGCAATATCGCAGATGCCGATCGTTTTTTTTTAAATAATAGAAGGCGAATGGGCCGTCCGGTGGTGAGTAGCTCCAGCATCGTCTATCCAGTGTGATAGGAGACCCTGTCGACCCGAAAGGGACGGATAGGTATGTTAAAAGTATTACTAAAAAAATGATATTGTGACCCTCCAATATCCAAATATTTTTTAATCTTAATTTATAATATGACACCAGTCGGCGGGTGGCAGTCGTAATACCGCTGACGTGTGTACCCCACGTTCACACTGAGCTCGGAGCCGACCGGTGCGGCATATAGTCCTGTCGACCGAAATAAAAAGGCCCCAAATCACCGAGCTCACACTCTCAGTGAGCGGTCTGAGCCACTTGAACACTAACGCGTGATTATTAATTGTCTTTATTTATTAACTTTTTCAGGGAAACATACTGTAATTCTACACTCATAAGCAAAACATTTTTTTCATAACACAATACACAACTTTCCACGACTTATTAAAACATAAACGATAACATTAACCAGACAGTTTAAAGAGAGAAAAATTAAAATAAAAAGACATTTAATGAGAGTGATATGACATTACCCTAAACTATCGCGATCTTATGATTATGGACTACTTTTAAGTGGTCGTTTCGTAGCTGTGCTTGTGTTCCGCGATATGTCGTATTCTAACCAAGAATATCTCAATATGTTAATGTGTCTGGATAGGAGTGACTTTTGACCAAATAAAATTGGGCACAAATGTACTACAACGCGACCGTGCCAACTATGTGTTACGGAGCCAGACAGTATCGCTGTTGGTAGTAAAGCCATAGCGTCCTCATCGAATCATTTGACACACGATCTCAACTCGGACATATTAAAAAAGCTCTTTCAGAGCTGCATAAAATTCAGCTTCTTAATACTGTAACCAAACGATCAACGGAGGTCATGAGGTCATGACCTCGCTGCCCGATAGGTAAATGCCTACTGAGCGCTGTTGCCTGCGCCTGGGTTACCATGTGACTTTTCTCATTTAAAAAAAAAAAAAATTCGGGCAGGGTCAGTCGGGCAGGGTTTTTCTTACACACTGAATATTATACATCGACAATTTAAAAAAAACATGACTGACTCCATATACCGCCAATGCTTACCGAGCTCGCTTGCTAGTGTGCTGTCCCTTAGGGCTGTTAATACACTGGCTCAGTCAACCTACAAACCGGAAAATTCCAATAGATGAACCTACCCAGACGTCACCAAATCTCTAGGTGACGATGAGCCCTTACCACCGGTGACTGACCATTTACGATAGATATAAAGTCTAAAGCGATACGGAAAGGTTTGCGTGTTCAGATCCTACCTGCGAGTGGATTTCTCTCTTTATCCTCAGTATCTCGTCTTTATCTCTGTTGGTTTTTTTAGACAGCGCTTTGACGTCTTCCTTCCGCGAGTTTGCCAATTTGTTTAAAATTTCCTTTTTTTCCGATTCTAATAAATCCTGAAAATTATAAAAAATATTTGATTATTTTAAATGTTTAATTCTTTCAAAATGCGAGTTATCGTATGATTCATCAAACTTATTAAAAAAGATAATAAATAATAAAAACCATTAGCAGATTCCTAATTCACATATAACATATCAGATATCACTAATATCTGATTTTAACCGTCAAACCGAAAAACACGAAACTTCTTATAGGTAAAAAAAAACATTATAAATTCAGGATCCACTTACGCACGCCTATACAAGGCGTTCAAGCTAGGAAGATCGACATAATAATTACAAGCATAGTGAAGAACGACCTCGTCCCACGCCGGCGAAGTGTGAAAAAAGTACAAAAGTTTGAGTCGAATCTTAGAAGAAACGATTGGTTTCTTCTATTTTTGAAGCTTCGATTTATAAATTCTATCGTTTATTAAGAAGATGAGTTTATTTTTTTATGGACTAAAAAAATCATATTTAAAATATAAAAAATACTGGCGAAAGAATTTTTATCTAAAATATCTGCAAAAATGTTTTTTTTACAATTTTTTAAACTTCCAAGTCCTTAAATTATTTTTTAAAGCAGCCGATCGACGCATGACGTCACATCGCCCAACGTCGCTCGCTCGCCCATACAATTTCGCCTGTAATTTCGCCTGTATTATATTCTTGATTTTATTTATATTTCGGTTCGTATAAAAAAAACTTTCATATATTTATTATACAGTACCATAGCATATTAATACAACAAATATAACTCAGGAAAAATACTTTTTCCATATATATATATATTATCAACAAAAAACAAGTAGATATTTTGATGAGCATTTTAATTTAAGTACCTTAGTGGTAAAAATTGTATTTATAAGTTTTTAGTTTGAGGATTAAATATTTAATTTCTACAGGCTAGTTATAGGTATTCGTTTAATATAAACATAGTTCAGAATGTTTGTAATAAGAGCCTTGATGCGTTGAATACCGATAGTGTTGTCATAAGAGTTTGTGCCGATGAAAAATACATTTCAACTTTAATCTTAGGTTTATTGTTAATCTTGAAGATGATTTGTGAACAACGCCATATCGCCAATGGTATGAGTTGATAAAATCCTTAATATCTGTGACCCATTCAATTTGATTTTTACCACATTATGTTTCTTTGCAAGTCAAATTGTTGAAATAATAAACATCAAATAATAATAGTCATTCCTAAACGAAATTTTCTGTGTCGCTCGCTGTCGTGAGGCGCTTGTTTTTTTTTTCTCTGTTCTGTTACTTGCGTTTACCGAATAAAACCGTTGTTAAACCTTATCTCGGATTTTTATTTCCAACAGGTTATGGGCCCAGGCCGTATACCTAAAAGTTTCAAGGTTTAATATTTATTATCATAAAGTACAGTACAGCTGTTGATATTTCGTAATTTCATCGAAAATCGTCCCGAGAAAAATGGCTATGTCTAACCTACAAATTGAGAAATTGGCCGGACGGGAAAATTATTCGACTTGGAAGTTTGCGGTAAAATCATATCTTGAACATGAAGATTTGTGGGAGTGTGTCGATCCTGGCACCGAAGTCGACTCCAAGAAAGACGTCAAGGCCAAGTCTAAAATCATTTTGTTGGTGGAACCAATAAACTACGTCCATATTGAAAATGCACAGTCATCTAAAGAAGTATGGAGTAACCTACAAAATGCTTTCGAGGACTCCGGGTTGTCGAGAAAAGTCGGCTTATTGCGAGATTTAATCAATACAACACTGGATAATTGCACAAGCGTCGAAGAATATGTAAATAAAATAATGAGTACTGCATACAAATTACGAAATATCGGTTTTCAAGTTGATGACGAATGGCTGGGAACACTCATGTTGGCAGGTTTACCTGAGAATTAAAACCGATGATCATGGGTTTGGAAAGTTCCGGCATAAAAATTTCGTCAGATTTTGTCAAGATAAAACTTTTACAGGAAGTGAAAGTTTCCAAGTCTTCAGCGTTATTTACAAAGCACAAGAATAACTCTAAAAGCAATGCCAAGCAAAAGGGAAAAGGGCCCCGCTGTTTTAATTGTAATAAATATGGACACTTCAAAAATCAATACACAGCGAAGAAATCTGACCAAAACAGTTTTTCAGCAGTTTTTTCAGCTTACAGTGATGTGGAACCGAATGACTGGTACATTGACTCAGGTGCCACATCACACATGACAAGACGTTGTGATTGGCTATATGATATGCAAGCATCTCCGATTCAGCAAATAAAGGTGGCTAATAATGATGTTGTCTCCGTGCAAAATATGGGTAAAGTAAACATTCAAACCATTTTTTGCAAAGATGATTGTCCAATCCAGGTGAGAAATGTTTTATATATTCCTGAGCTGAGTGTAAACCTGTTATCGGTTAGTCAATTAACCAAAAATGGCTGTAACGTGGAATTTAGTGATGTGGGCTGTAACATATTTAATGCCAATAAGATACTTATAGCTAATGCAAGTCTAATCAATAACATGTATAAATTGAACACTGTTTCTGCTAATGCTTATGCTGTTGCATGTGAAAATAAGACAGATATTATTACATGGCATAAAAGAATGGGGGGCATTTAAATTTGGCTGATGTAAAGAGGTTAGAATTGTGTGCTGAGGGTATAACTATCACAGATAAAGATGTTGATAGTGTTTGTATAACGTGTTGTGAAGCAAAACAAACACGATTACCGTTTCCACATTCTGGTTCAAGAGCAAAAGCACTACTAGAAATAATACATACAGATCTATGTGGTCCGATGGAGACACCATCTGCTGGTGGTGCGCAGTACTTCATAACTTTCATAGATGATTATTCCCGTAAAGTATATGTGTATATTCTCAAGAACAAAATGGATATTAAATCGGTGTTTCAGAAATTTAAGGAAGAAGTAGAAAACGAATTAGAAAAGAAAATAAAAATAGTAAGAAGCGACAATGGAAAAGAATACTGTAATAAAGAATTCTCTGATTTTCTAGCAGCTTCCGGCATCAAACACCAGACCAGTACTCCGTACACACCTGAACATAACGGGCTAGCAGAGCGGATGAATCGGTCGTTGGTGGAACGGGCAAAATGCATGTTATTTGGTGCAAAGCTGCATAAACATATCGCCGTCGCGGGTTTTAGCTGAGGTAGCTCCCTATGAAAAATGGACTGGTAAGAAACCAAACCTTTCCAATTTAAAGATTTTTGGTTCCAAGGCCATGGCACATATCCCAAAACAAAAACGCTTAAAATGGGATCGTAAGTCAAGGGAATTAATTTTTGTGGGATATTGTGACAACACAAAAGGCTATAGACTATATGATCCAACAAATAAAAAGGTCATAATTAGTAGGGATGTTATATTTATTGAAAAATCATTAAATAATGATGATAATAATATACAGCAACCTGTATTTACCAAACAGCTTGTGGATATTCCTCTAAGTACAGGAAATGATGAGGTGACATCTATTGTTAATACTCGGAGTGAGACCCAAGATGACACATTGTCACACTCAAGTACTGACACATCTTTTGATAGTTGTGTGTTGAATAAAATGACTGATGATGAAACATATTATCCTAGTTCCAATGATGACAGTAGTGCTGATGGTAGTTTTACAAGAAATATCACTTTAAGATCACATCAGAGACACAATAATTTCATGTGTGTTCAACAGATTTTAGACCCACTGACTGTTGAAGAAGCCTTGTCAGGCTCTGATGCTGAACATTGGAAAGCAGCAATGGATGAGGAGTTTCAGTCATTATTAGAAAATAATACCTGGGACATCACTACTCTTCCAGACAACAAACGTCCCATACCATGCAAATGGGTCTTCAAGAGGAAGACTAATGAAAATGGAGAAGTAGTGAAATATAAAGCACGGCTTGTTGTTAAAGGTTGTTCACAAAGACCAGGTATAGACTACACAGAAGTATTTTCACCAGTGATAAGGTATGCTTCTTTGAGATATTTGTTTGCGCTGGCAGTTAAATTTGATTTGGACATCTGTCAAATGGATGCTGTGTCAGCTTTTTTTCAAGGCGACATAGAGGAGGAGATTTATATGATGCAACCACCATTGTATGGCAACGGTAAAAATGTATGTCGTTTAAAAAAATCTTTATATGGATTAAAGCAGGCAAGCCGGCAATGGAACAAAAAGCTTAGTTCTGCTCTTAAAAGTATGGGTCTATTACAGAACAAGTTAGATCCATGTATTTACTATAAAATTGTTGACAACAGTAACACGATTTTTCTAGCTACATATGTTGATGACATCATTTTATTTACTAATAATATGGAGTCCAAAAATTATGTCAAGGAAGAGCTAAAAAAACATTTTAAAATAAAGGATTTCGGAGATATTAATTATTGTATTGGCATACATGTAGAAAGAGACAGGAAGAAAGGAGTTATATATTTAAATCAGAAAAAATACATAACAGAAGTTCTAAATAAATATGGCATGTCTGATTGCAAGAGTGTTAAGATTCCAATGTATACTAATACAAAGTTAAAAGGAATAACTGAGGAATCCAGTATCTTGAATGGAATCCCTTATCAAGAAATTATCGGATGCTTATTGTATATTTCACAAATTACTCGGCCTGATATAAAGTTTCGTTATAAATATGTTGAGTTAATACAATCAAATACCTGAAATGACACATTGGATGTCATTGAAGCGAGTTATGAGATATTTGAAGGGGACTCTAGATTATATATAGATTGAGTTATAAACACAACTCAGAAGAAAATATAACTCATGGCTTCTGTGATGCAGACTGGGCAAGCTCAGAAGATGACCGGCGTTCCTGCACTGGGTACATATTTTTGTTTCAGGGAGGAGCAATCAGCTGGAATTCTAAACGCCAGCCAACTATTGCTCTGTCCACGAATGAAGCAGAGTATATGTCTTTGTCGTCCTGTGTTCAAGAGGCTATGTGGCTAAAGTATTTTCAAGAAACATTTTGGCCTTTACTGAAGAATGAGGCAATGATTATTTACAGCGATAACCAAAGTTCTATTAAACTTTCAGAATCCGATGGTTACCATTCCAGGACGAAGCATATTGATGTGAGGCACCATTTTGTACGCGATAAGGTTGTTAAAGGGGCCATTGATGTGCAGTACATACAGACAGACTTGATGGTAGCTAATGCACTCACTAAAGCGACTCCACATTAAAAACTGGCATACTGTGCTTCCAAGATGGGGTTGATTTGAGTTTAAGGGAGGATGTTGAAATAATAAACATCAAATAATAATAGTCATTCCTAAACGAAATTTTCTGTGTCGCTCGCTGTCGTGAGGCGCTTGTTTTTTTTTTCTCTGTTCTGTCACTTGCGTTTACCGAATAAAACCGTTGTTAAACCTTATCTCGGATTTTTATTTCCAACACAAATACGTAGTCTTATACAGTATAATACAAATTAAATCAAATGATTCTTCATTCAAATAAGCTTATAAGGGCACTTTTGAATCGCCATTTTACAGTATTGAATTAAACGTAAATAGACGGCCAGTACAGTCGGGGAAAATGTATTGCACTAGCCACCTCCGCCTTGCCGGCCCGCAAGATGCCTCTTCGCGCCTCGTTTGAAGTGACCCAAAGGTTTGTAAGAGGAGGGGAACACCTGAGCTGGTAAAGAATTCCATTTTTTGGAAGTGCAACAAAGAAAGGAGTTGCCAAATTTCTTTGTGCGCGATGGAATTCATGTCACAGTTAAGCGGTGACATCAAGAGCTAGCACGCGTAGACTTATAAAGGAAGGGGGAAGCAGGAATTAGAGAGAATAATTTCTCAGAACACTCGCCGTGATACAGTCGATAGAAAGCGCTCAGCCCTGCTATCTCTCGACGCAATTGTAACCGCTCATGGCTGCAACAGATCCAAGGCCTCCAGTAGATACTTAGCGGAGCCATCTTAAAGGTGTGAGCAATAGTCAAAGCAAGACCGTACCTGTGTTTTGAACATCAGGCACAGTTGTTGTGGCGTGAAAAAACGCCGCACTTTGTTCAGAACTCCGAATTTCCGCAAGCTGTTTTTATAACAGCCTCGATGTAATCTCTTGGACTAAGGTCGCACCGTACGTCAATCACCAGCATGGCGATTTTGCTTTGTATCTCCAGCGTAGTGCCACAGAGGGAGGGAAGAGGGGAAAATGGTGACTTTTTCGCTGAGTGCGCATACCTGTGTTTTCTTGGCATTAAATTCAACAAGATTATCAGAGCCTCATTTGGCGACGAGTTCTAACGTCCTATCGTCGATAGCTTCACCCCAGAGGTGTGTTACGTACGCTAGAAGATCACCTGTGGACCGTTTTCGTCGAAACCCGTACTGACGATCATTAATTAGACAGTGATCTTCTAGATAATGGATCAGTTGGTTGTTTAGTATTCGTTCCATCACCTGACAAACCACTGAAGTCATAGCTATTGGCCGATAATTTGCCGGGTCAGACCGATTCCCTTTTTCGGGAACCGCTTGCACATTAGCTCTTCTCCAAGCCTCCGGCACACATCCTGAAGAGAGAGAAAGTTGGAACACAGGAGACAGTTCCGCCGCGCACTTCTTCAGCACTACGGCTGGTATTCCATCGGAACCGCTAGTTTTCCGTATATCAAGTGATTGCAGCTCCGCGCGCACATCACGTTGCCTGATTTTATGTCAGGCATCGTGTGGCCACATGAAGGTATTGTTGGTGGCAGCGCACTACAATTATCGATCACGTAGTTATCGGCAAAGAGTTACCTGGCTTAACTCTTCGGAAGGTCGGCTTTCTCCTGCGGACTGTGAATCCGGTCGGATTCCTGAGCGGTGGCAGCGAAGGTTGGCAGAAATTGTTTTGCACAGATTTAGTCAGACGCCAAAAGATGCTTCTTTCGAAGGTTCCTTTCTATAGGCTTCCCAAGAAATAATGCAACTGGATCACCAGTTTCACCAGACGGACTATCAAGGTAATTGTCGACGGTGCACTCTGATTTAAAATTCGTCAATTCTAGTGTTTCACAAGGATGTGTGTTATCACGTAGTCTGTTTCTTCTGCATATTAATAACATGTGCAAATTAGCAAGATTCAATGTTGCCAGACAACAGCACTGTAAAAAACAAACTTAATACACCGAACGCGCTAATATTTGTCGGGAACACGTCGAAGAGTATAAACTTGTGTCTGAAATCACAGGTGTTTACTAAAGCCTGGGATTGGGTCCAACCAAATTTGGTACAACTCAACCCCAATACGACACAAGTTTGCGCGATGACTTCTAAAATGACACATTTTGTCATATCCCCTCATTTTGAGAATACAGCCTCGCTTCCAAATTTAGTATCGGGACGTTAGGTTTCGAGGTCTATTGAAAGGTGAAACCAAATTAGCCTCTAAGAGTTTATTTTGCTCAACAAGGTAAGTCAGTACATAAGGCGAGGCAAACTGCGAACTGGGGTGTCGTTCTACAAGATAACGCACTACCCCCGCCGATCGATCGGTCGTCGATCGTCGAAATTACTCGATCATCCACCCTCGTAGTCACGTCTGACTCGACTACTTCTATCTTTTTCTGCGGCGGGAACGTGGTCTGGAGCAAATTTGAGCGAAATCGGGAGAACTGCTGGAGGAAACATCTCGAGATGGATAAATTATTTTTGTACATATACGAACCTAGTCTTACGATAAATACGGAGGGCGTCACGTTCCGGGCGCCTCCGACTACGCACACCGACAGACTCATCTTTCGAGTCGAGGAGTCGGAGGGAGGGGAGGGGAGGAGCGTCGGCACTTACAGTGAGAGCCTTCATCTGCTGCTGCTGCTCGGCGCGCAGCTCCTTCTCGAGCGCGGCGTAGATGGCGTGGTGGTACCTGCACACAGTCGGCGTTAGCGCGGCGCGGCGGGCGGCGCGGGCGGCGGCGCGGCGCGTACCTGAGGCGCAGCTCGCGCTCGCCGGCCGCCGCGCCGCCGCCCGCGCCGCCCGCGCCCCCCGCGCCCCCCGCGCCCGCCGCGCCCGCCGCGCGCGCCGCCAGCCGCGCCGCGAAGAACTTGGCGGCCGCCGGGCGCGCGCCGCGCCGCCGCAGCGCGTCCAGCTTGCGCGCCAGCTCGGCGCGCTTGTCGCGCACCAGCTTGCTGTTCAGGAGCGCGTCGATCGCCTCGGCGGAGTCCTCCTCCGCGGCTCCGCTCCCGTTCCACTTCGCCTCCGCCTCGTCTGAAATTCGATTCGGAAGGAGCCTCGGCGGGCGCGTATCGGCCGGGCCCGGGGGCTCCCGGGGCTGCCGGCCGACGATCCGAAATCGTTCCTCGTTTTGACCCTCTCGTGTTTCTGTGCCTACCTGGACCTTTTTCCCCTCGAATGTCCTTTTCGGGTTCGATCGGCCGCCGGCCGCTCTCGGTCTCGTTCGGGACCTTCTCGCCGCTGGTGTTCGGCTTGTTCGGACTGCCGTCCGTGCTGCCGTCCGGGCGCGTCTACGAAACGAAACGTCTATTACGTGTCCCTGTCCCCCCCCCCACTCTACTCACTTCTATTTTTACTCCTTTGCTGTCAATAGAGGGAGACTGAGAACTCGATGATGCATTTTATTAGCACGAAAGAGTATTTTCAGTATAAATAAACAGTCGCAAGAGTATTTTCTATCATTAATCTAATTCGTACGATAAAGTATTTACGTATCTTATCATGTATAGTACTTGAGTACGTGCTCTTAGTATATACAAATAATATAAGTGTTGATATAATTGTTCTAGTGTATACTGTAATTTTGATTTTTAATGATCGGCGACGTCGCGCAGATGTCAAATATTTTTATATATAACTTAAAAAACGATACTGCCGATCACAGGAAATGTTTAATTTAAGGTGAAGACGAATTTAATTCGGTGTCTTGTCCTAAACAATTCTATTTTTGTTGAGGTTGTATCGAAAGCAAAGTTTTTTTTAATGTTTGAGTCGACTGACCGGTCCGGGCGGGCCGGGCGGGCCGGGCGGGCCGGGCGGCCCCCCGAGCGGGTCGCGCGGGCGGCGCACGGGCTCGGCGCGCGCGGGCTCGTCCGTGTCGTCCGTCAGCACGGCCAGCTGGTGCGCGCGCTTCTCCATGTCGCTCTGGTACTTGATGGGGTTGGCCAGCGCCTCCGCCAGCTCGGACAGGCGGTCGGGCACGTAGTCCTTGACGCGCACGTGTAGCAGCAGGCTGGCGGCCAGCGGCAGGCCCAGCTCGGCGCGCAGCCCCACGTGGCGGTAGCCGGGGCACAGGCCCAGCACGGGCAGCACGCGGTGGCCCAGCAGCCGCCCGCTGTCCTCGTGCGCCGCGATGCGCAGCATGGCCAGCTCCGGCAGCACCACCTGCGGCGACGCGGACAGGCCTCGGACTCAAATGCTTCCGAGTTCACTCGAGGTGCTCCGAGACAACTTCACCCGTTAACTACAGTTAAATCTTCCGAAATGATTTTAGACGAGATTACGTCCTCGCACTCGTTATATTGAGTGTTTTCCCGACGCGGAAGACGACAATATATTTTAAGTAGCCCCGGCGATTGCAAATTTTTAGAGCTAGGGATTAATTGTTACATAGAAACGATCAAATCCAACATTTGTCACAAAAGTTGCTTTAAAATGCTATAATTGTATTCATTTGAAACTTTTAAAAGGCACTCCGACGACGACGCGAAGTCGTGTATCTGCCAACAATACCGATGTAAGCCCTCCCAGGCGAAAACAATATTCAACTGAAAGTTTGCGAGCGGGCCGCGCTTCTGGCTTTATTAGCTATTCGCGCGCGGACTGAAAAGCAGTCGGGGTACAACTTTGAAAACTAAATTAATACATCTCCAATGTTTTGCAACAATATTAATAGTATAAATGTTGAAAGGTAAAAACTAATCACGCCATTAAACTTGTGAAATCGTAAGTAAAACTGACTTTTGTTTCCTTCAAAAATGAATAAAGTTGATTCCCTTTGTTGTTTAAATCAATGTTAAAGTAATTTGTAACAAAAAGTCTTAAAAACTACAGTTATCTTTAAGATAATCTCAGTTCTGTTACTAGATAAGTTTCCAATAATGCAAAAAAGTTCGTGTAAAAGAGAAACTGTATCACGTATGGAGTCGGTTTTTGGAATTATGACAAATGGTAATGGGTAGCCGTCTGATCTCTAACGTAAACAATAATATTAAAAAACTTACCTTCTTGAACACAAACGGCTCGTCTCCATACACGGGATTAATTCCATTGTTCGGAACGACCTTTGTCCTAAACTTCTTCCGGACCGTGTCGGCCGGTAGACCGAACATGTCCACTTCCACATAGGTCCCGGTGCGCTTGTCCGTCAGCAGCTGCCCGGACACCACGCTCACCGAGAGCGAGCCAGCGATTATACCATCTACTGTACTCTCCGCGAACGGATCCAAGCGACGATCCTGTCAAGTAGTTATAATGAATTAAGCACCAAAACTTTTACCGAATATTATAACACTCGTTATTAAGAAGTAAATATTTCGTAGGTATGAATTGTGTATTGATTGTATTTAAAATTTATCTCGAGGTGACTGAAGGGACGTCGGCGAAGAACAGACGTTCGTCAATGATATTCGGAATAGGCGATTTGAGACTATTGTTGCTTCATGCGCGCGAACGCGATCACTCTCTCTGCCTGCCGACCCTCGCCGAGAGGGGCCGCGCAACTGCGGGCCGCGCTAAGAAACTACTTAAGGAAATCTTATGTGTTTTGTTAGCCCGTCACGTAACATTAGCCACTTGACCGAAGAGGCGCTTGCCTTTTCATGAGCACAAACTCATACTTTGAACATGTTTTGTGTTAAAAGGAGCATATGTTTTAAATGTTAGAGACAATAAATACCTTTCTTCTCATAAATTCCGGTTTGAGTAGATATCCACATCGACGGTTGTATTCAAATGTTCCTAGATTCAGCTGCATCGCGAGATCTAAGGTTTGATAATTGAGCGCCACTAGCTGACAACCTGCGTTCCAGAATACCTAACGAGAAACATTTCAACAATTAAACCAAAACATTCGTCTTTCTTCCGGAAGTTAAAAGAATTACACTTTCATCAAAAACATACTTATTATATTCTCGAAGACAGGTTCGTAAAAGCACTTTTAAATCGTAATTTTACAAGAACAAATAATGTTAAAGCTAAGGAAAGTACATTCTATCAATTGAATGATATATGTATGTTAATAAAATATAGTTCAACTAATATATCCGGTCCGATCTTCAATAGTTCTAAATGTCTTCTATTCCCTTCTATTTCTATGTAGCGTTATTGATGTTCTCAACGAAGCTGTGTACTAACCTGTGGCATAAAATTCGACGAGTCGAACCGTGTCCCCGCGGGGTAGACGCGCGACAGCTGGTGCTTGTTGTAGTTCACGAACTCTATCGGCCGCTCTTTGAGCAACGTCGTCGCTTGTTTCTCGTCGAACGACGACATCTCGTAGAAGCGGTTCTTTTCTGATTTTAATATATTACGACAATGATTGTAATACTATTTAATTACAAATTAAGCGATAACACGCGAACGGTGTCACACTGAAACACGATACAAAATTTAGCTCGTTATTGCGGCGACGTGGGATGTTTATATCCTGTGCGAGGGCAAAACTCCTCTAACTCTTGACCTAATTCCGGAGTTTCTACAAGACACGCTAATTAAGACATACGATAGTGGATCAAGTTACAGCGAACTCGGAGCGAGATAAATTGAATAAATTGGAAAAATCTTTACGTCCAGAATAATAAAACGTTGTAGCAGATTTTGTGTCATATATCAATTTAAATATTCAATCTAAAACAAATTATTTATTTTTCATTTTAATCTCTTACTTAGTTACTAAATTCCCTTAGAAATAAAAAAACATTTAATGAATATTTTCCAAAAAAACAATCGACCGTTTAAATAAAAATCGAAACGTTTTTGTTTATTGTTCCGGATAACTTAACGATATATGTCGAATGCGGTACGTTAAATTTTTAAACACATTAAAAATTCAAACACTGCATATTACATTAAACTAAAATCGAAAACCTCAGCAGCGCTTTCTTTACTACAACCTGGGGCTTAGACTTCTAGTGGGATTCAAATTCGCCTACTGACTCGTTAAGTAAAACCGACGGGAACGATGCGGGAAACGAACGAACCGAAACTGCGGTCGTGTTTTGCGAATGTTAGTTACGTTCTCATTCTAGAGCTACGTGACATGGCGGCGGCCCACCAACGCGATGGCCAGCGGGTGGCGCGGGCGGTAGTACGGCAAGCGCTCACTCTCGGCGTTCTCGAAGGAGGAGAAGTGCACGGGCTGCACGTAGTTGACGAGCGCGGAGATCTCGGCGGCGGCGTGCGTCTCGCGCGCCTCCTCGGCCGCGCCCTCCGCCTCCCCGCCGCCCTCCTCCTCGCTCGAGCTCTCCGACTCCGACGACGACGACTCCTCCTTCGAGCCCTGCCGGACCAGCTGCGCCCACACATGTTATTACGGCGGGGTGGAATGGAGCCGGCCGTCTCCGCCCGTCGGTGACATGGGAGCCGATTACGGGATTACTTTATGTTAAATACCATCAGTATTAGGAGCCTATATATGTATTCCCAGGGAGGTTTGGCGTCAGGCAGGCGGTCGGCTGTAGTCTACTGAGCCTATTGTTGTTGTGTTTATGTCGAAATGTTACGAAGCGAACTCCGTCACCGTCAAATGTCTTCGATTGAGACGAGTGAATGATGCATGACTTCAGTTTATTCAGTAACGATTACATACGAATCTTCAGCTCACAGGCGAGGAAATCTGCCTTTGAAAATACTTGTTTAAGAGTGCCGTCAGAAGTATACTAATCAGGAGGCATATTTAAAAATCTATATTCAAATAAATCCAATCGTAATTTTATATAAAAATATATAAACACATAAAACATAAACAGAGAAATAAGAAATATATGGAAAACTATATTCACTTTTTCCATGACGTAGTCGTCTCCCAACGAACAGCACCATTGTCTCATATTTTAATGAATAGGTATTAGGTATTGTAAATAAATCCAGTTCAAGTTCTTACCGGTCCGTGCGCAATCTCTCCATTACCCTGAGGGACTGTTTCACTCTTATCACCCTCTTCGATCACCGGCTCCTCTTTCTTGTGATGGTGGTGATGTTTCTTCTTGTTCTTTATTATAATTTTGTTCTTCAGCATCGCTGGCGGTGGTAGCTCTCCTCCTACGAAAAAAAAATAGCAGTTGTTGTTGTTGAGCTGATTATTTATTTATTTTAATTATTATTGCATATTTGATATAACTATAGCACGTACTATTTACCCTGTACTCAATGGTAGGTTCGCCGTCCAATCAGATTATGAAAGCGAATAGAGAGCACCCGTGTTTGCACACACACTTGTGCACTATAATAGAGGCAGGCCGCAGTTGTGCCAAGGTCGAAATTCGGGAGGTATATTATTATAGGAACTATTTACTTGTGTTAAAAGTTACTTATATTTGAGCTTGCTTCTATTTACCATCAGAAGGCATATTTGCTTGTTAAGGTTGCCTTTATATATTTTTATCTGCCATATATATTAAACGCATTACATTTTAAGCTCGAAGGAAAGACGATTTCGTCTGAACGAGTATACGCGTAGTCGTTGAAGGCTGGTACGCTACAGGAGTGCATAATGACGATCCATTTGCGTGCGGTTTCATAAAACTATTTACGGAAAGTATGGCGACGCTTCTTTACGGCTAACTTGCGGGGGAAATGCATTTCTTTTAATATGGCAGGCCTCTTTATGCTCTATATAATCTTGCGGTAACACACTTGATAATTATTACGTATTATTATTATGTTTTTATCATACATGGAGTATGTAACCGTCCCGTACAACTTCTGCTTTAACATTATCTTTGGTAATACAGCAAACATTACGTGTAATGATAGATAATTAATTGATTGTTCATTTTAAGTACACTATTTTGACATTTAATTAGCAAAAGGCTAACCTGAAATTAGACTAAGACGGTGTTAAAACAAATTAGTAAAATACCCGTCTAAAGCGGTAAAGAAAAGCTCGTAACGGCTAGCCATTATTGTTTTAACGCCCGACGGCAATGGCACTGCAGAGGGTCACTTTTTTATAATATAGGAAAGAGGTCGGGCAAATGGTCGGCACCTGATGATTAGTGGTAAGTGGTCAACATTGGCGATGTAAGAAATATTAACCACTCCTCACGTCGACAACGCCCACCAACCTCGAGAACTAAAACTGTTATCTCCTTGTGCCTGTAATTACATTGGCTCATTCATCCTTTAAACCTTCACCGGAACACAATAGAAGAATATCTGATGAATGGGTAGTACCTACCAAGATGGACATGTACAAGGCCCTCCCACCAAAAAGCTCAATAAACCGCATCACGACTAAGCGATGACAGGCATATAAATTACGGGATTAGCGGGAAAATAAAGATAACGCGGATGGAGTCACAGCGACTTGGCTAGTAATGGTCATAAATAAAGTTAATTATCGGTATTGAAAAAAATCCTAACAGAAAAACTTAACATTTTGTTAGTGATCGCATACGACCGCAACCTTATCTACTCACAATACGATACACACAGGTCTCATATTGTATACGTCTAACGTAATAATTATCTGATTAAACTCTTATTAAAGTTTAAACAATGGTGACGTTTAGATACTTTGAAATGTTAATTTAAATCTTGTATTAGATTTGTTCTACGAAAGCGACTTTAAACTCATTCCAATTCTACAAATGATAAAATATTCAAACAAAACTTTGTTACGGGAGACGTTAGTTTGAAACTTTATATTTCGAAAAAAAGAACTTATCGAAAGCTCTTTCGAATCAACACCTCAATTATATGGTCTAATAACACCTAGAACTCTACCGAGTGAATATCTAAGCGCTAAATTAGAAAGTACATCTAATATAGTAACTATAACTACCGCTACTTACACAATATTCTCTTGTAAGTTAATTGATTTCCACATCACAAGTTCTCAGGCTTTACGATTTTTTCCACTTTAACCACAAAAACTGTAGTTAACTTCCACATAATCATAAATTACATCTCTGTCTAAGAATTAATAAAAGCGTTCGACGTTCCTATCGGTAGTTTTTATAATTAGCGCGAACATAAAAACAGACAGACATGGCGGGGTACTCAAAGAATATATAAAAATACATATTTTTTTTGAATAGGAAGGCGGACGAGCATATGGGCCACCTGATGGTAAGTGGTCACAAACGCTCATAGACATTGGCATTGTAAGAAATGGTAACCATCGCTTACATCACCAATGCGCCTCCAATCATGGGAACTAAGATGTTATGTCCCTGTACCTGTAATTACACTGGCTCACTCACCTTTCAAACCGGAACAACAATACCAAGTACTACTGTTTTGCGGTAGAATATCTGATGAGTGGATGGTACCTACCCAGACGAGCTTGCACAAAGCTATACCACCAGTAATCCCCCGCCCCATCTTTGAACGGGTAGATATATTTTGGATAAGATTTTTTTGAATAGTGAGTGTGCGTCTACATCTCGAAAGGAGTAACTATGCAAAATTTAGAATCAATCGGACCTTAAGTTTCGGAGATCGCTTGATGAGTCAGTCAGTCTGTCGGCGTTATTTCTATTTCATCTTTAATTTTACCAAAATGCAAAAACTATAAAAGTCTTTTAGATATTTTTTTTTATACAAGAGATAAACTCACAAAACACGTAGGTAAACAAAACCAAAGTGTCCCTGTTTACACGAGATGGCACACGACCCACGACACATGGCGCAGGCTGTCTCCGATGACTCATTGCTTGATCAAACGCCAAAGCGGACCCGCACATTTCAAAGAAAATGAGCTTTAATGGAGTTGAGACGAAATTGATTTCTATTATTAGAGAGAGAAATGTCACACCTTTAACGGTCCCGACTCTAATTAAAGTCTATTTACCACGGGACAGGTCAGGTGTGGAGTCAGACAATATAACGGAGTATTCGATACCGACTTCGAAATACATCTATATAGAATTTATTCTCAGACTCGTTTTATAAAATAATTTCAAAAGTTTTCTATAATAAGTCGTTAATTTTCTTTTACTAACCTGTGATGTTAAATAATAATAATAATATCATCAAAAGTTCAATGTTTTAAATAAATAAAGAAGTTGAATAGACTACAAAGGTTGAGTGATTGTTTGTTAAATAGTCTAAATCCGAGTATATAAACATTATAAACATACTTTATGTAATTTGCTTCCTGAAATAAATGTTTACTCAAAATATAAACCGCCTAATTGTAATAAAATATTTTACGACATAATGTGAAGGTGTTTTACGAGCTCGCAATTTTAATAGCGTTTGATGATAATCTAATAATACCTGCCCCCTGTAGGCGAACGTATATCTTGTAACACGTAATGTTATAAGTATATAATTATGTATAAGTTAAGATAAATTTAACATTTGATGTTTTGGACAACTACAAAAGCATCAGCGTTAAACGTTAGAGATTATCTTCCCTTATAGACTAGGCCCTCAATGTGTACACACAATATAAATGAATATTAATTATTCAAGGAGACAAGGCGAAGGGCGAAATTATTATATGTTTATAGATGACAGCACGCCTTATGAACGAAAACAACATACAGTGGGTATATCATATATTAAAAGTTGTGAACGAACATGACGTCATGAACTGATTCTTTTCTTAACTGAACCGAAGGTAGTTTTACTTTGATTACTGAAAAGTAAAAATAGATTTGAATTTACTAGAAAGTAAAAAAAAAATACGCACTTGCACACACATTGAGTGTGTTTAGTGTTTAAGAGCAGAGAACTGTCTATTTCTTCACTTTAATAGTCCGATGGGACATTCGATTTGATCGGAAATAGATCGGATACAAGACCAAGCGGGTGCTTTCCGTGATACGAGAGTGTAACCCTGGCAACTTCCTAATTCCTTAATAGAAAAACAGAAAGTTTATATCTGCCCTATCCAAAATTTTCTATTGGAAGTTTGGACCTCGCGATCTACAGCTTTATAAGCCACTGGAGCTATGAGGTAGGACAACTTCATTCAGATTTGCGATTAACTAAATAAAAATTTGGTTTAAAACCAATATAACGCAGTACAGAGCCATTAAATATCATGATATACCCCCGGACACCGTCCGCTCGTGCACACGCTTTTTTCTGATTCTCGGTGTTTTAATTAACTAAGATGTATAATTATAGCGAAGTTAGGAGCTGCAGATATACTAAAGATGATGCAAAGTTTGATGCTTCCTTAAGAACTTAAAATTAACTCCCTGGTGGACATGGTTCGAAGTTTAGAGTCAAAATTTGATTTGTTAAATGCAAATATTGAATAAGGGCAGAGTTCAACAGTGGGTAGGATGATCGAAGATAATGATAATAATCGGACATATCAGAAGAGCGAGAGGCAAACGACGTAATCTTCAGAGCAGCACCCAACTAGACAAACAAAAACGAGTGCGAAGATATTGACGCGATGAAGACGTTGATGTCAACTAACGACGACAACCGAGCTATGACGAGAAGCGGCGAGGGCCGAGCAGTCCCCGACGATTTCCGAGTTCGGATGATCATCGATCCTCCGAGCATCGATGCGCCGGCGGCGACACCGTGCGGCGATACAGTTGAAGCTATCGGCCGCCGTCGTTTTAAATCAGCGCATAGACAACTAACTAATGCGGCATATTCATCGGTGCGTCCGGCACCGAATGAGTTAAGAGATGTTAACGAGACGGAGCAGTGGACTACAGTGTGCCGGCGTAAAATACTTCGTCCAGTCATTCAAGGTACGGGCGAGGTTGACACACAATTAATAGGAATAGAAAAATTGCGTACTATCCATCTATGGTCACTTCAAAATGATGCTACTTCCGAAGTCGTACAGGAAGTCGTGCATATAAGATGCAGAAGAAAAAACCTAACACGTATGTTGTGGAGAAGTTAGATTTAAAGCATAAAAGGTACGCTTCATTTGTAATCATAGTACTAGAAAGTTTATTTTCGTTTTTTATGGAGGCGGAAAATTGGCCCCCAAATACGAGATTGAACGATTTTTTTCTTAGGAGAAACACCAGCGATCTACGACAAAATTAAACATGGGTCAAGTGAGTCTAGTAAGGATAGCGAGTGTTTAGTGTTATACTATCAAAACGTACGTGGACTACGCACGAAATTGCACCAACTAGCTGCCGAAATTAGTGCTTCGCAGATTGATGTATTTTTATTAACGGAGACATGGTTAACGTCGGGCATTTAAGAAGAGGTTGTGCCCCAGGGGTAAAGTATTCAGAGGGCAGACCGGCCAGGTTCAAAACGTGGTGGGAGGATTTCTATCATAGCAGCTCCACGATTTCAGCTTAGACGGATCACTGTTACGAATATGATATCGACGGGGTGTGAACTAAATTGTGCAGAGTTATATATACTAAAACATCTATTAATTACTCTTGTGTGAATTTATATTACGCCAAATACGGACGAAGATAAATATTTGATAGTGTTTAACGTTATTGAATCGGTTTGTGAGAAATTTGAGAATGTTTTAATATGTGGGGACTTCAACATGAATTCCACAAATGTTAATATTAACAACAACTTCGAATATTTACTGGAGTTTTGTGAACTACAGCAGGTAAATAGAATTCTTAATAACTTCGGAGGGTTACTGGATTTGGTTCCGGCCATTGCGCCGTTGGGCGATGTCTCTATGCACCGGGCCACCGATACACTCACACTGCCAGACGCTTACCATCCTCCTATCGATAAAGTAGTTGTCCGCAAGCTAGAGGCAAACAATAGTATTTCGTCAAGTAAACAGTTTATTGATGTTGGAACCAGCACTGAATGGGATTTCAGAAGAACTGATTTTTATACACTGTATCAGAGTTTAAAGCTGTGGCATCCCGATACAGCTGTGGCAGAATTTTATGTTATTCTCAGTAACTGTTTAAATAACTGTGTTCCCCGTAAACCGCGTAGGGCAATGTAACCTCGGTACTGTTACGCTGTGTGGTACTCGCCATCAACTAGGCGCTTCATTAGATTCAAAGCGCACTTTCATCGTTTTTTATAAAAAAACCTTACATTGTAAATTCCGTGTTAAGTTTTCCTATTATAGCGCTCTATAATAGGAAAACTAGTCAAATTAAGCATTAAAGCGGACTTCCAAATATATAAAGATCGGTTTGAGAAGGATATACGATTTGATCCGTCGACGTTTTGGGGTTATGTAGCGTCAAAACGTAATAAAGGGAAAAAACGGAGACCTATTTTAAATAATCGGAGATCAGTACCAGACAGCGAATGTGCTAAGCTATTTGCTGAATACTTTAGATCTGTGTATTCAGATAAACCACCTAAGTTAGATGCACAAAAAAGGTGGAACAGGCTGAGGTGTCTAACCGTCGCATCCATATAGGGTCTTTGAGTCTGGCCGATGTGAACGGCAATACACATCCCTAGGTTTTGTTTTGAGGCAGTCAAAAACTCTTGAAAGTGATGCTGTGGTCAAAATTTTGTACAACTGTTTCGTCAGAAGCACGTTAGAAAGTAACTCAGTTATTTGGAGTCCACATGAGGTGAAATACAAACTCATGGTGGAGAAACTCCAAATGCAATTGTTGAGGTGGCTTTACCACTTAATTACCAAGCAATACGGATTCTTCGTAGGGTATCCTTATCTTTATTCTAGTTTTTTTGTACAAGGAATGTCAGGATCAATTCCCTCGAAGTGCGATGACATATGACCTTGCTAGGCTATTTCTTCTAGTTACTCAGGGGTACTATTTTCAATCCCTCAGTGTCAAAAAATAAAAAAAATAAAAAAATACGCGCGTTGACTTTGCTCAATAATGTCCTAGCTGGAATCCAAGCCTCGACTTGTTTAACTGCTGTATTTCGCAAAACGACAGCGAAATACATACAAAATGTAATAATTAAGTGAATAAGTGTATTAATGAAGTAAGTAAACGCTTTAGGTTCAACCTGTAATGTTTATTTATATTTTGTAAATAAATAAATATGTAAATAAATGTGATAAGGCCATTCTCCTTTCGCAGCCGCCAAACGACTGAAGTGGCTCTGCGCACGCACGCCGCGTACGCGCGCGTCAGCACGTCCGTAGCGCACGTTACGCGATCAACGGAGAATTAACTACGTCGATTTGGTTAATTCCAGTCGTGGTTGAACGTTATTTTAATCATATAGACAAAGCGCAGCTACGACGCATTTTGCTTTCTAATGAAGCAGCCACGTTACTGCAGAGCTAAAGTCCTGTTTCGTCATTCTCAGAGTGAGGACGGTTTTTTTTGATGGCACAGGCTGTCATTTATCCATGTTATAATTCGTATCAAAGCAAAACTATTACAAAATTTAATATTAAAATCTCACCCGGTTCAAGTGGATGCGTATCTAACGCTTTGTCGAGCAGCATTTCTCCGAATATATCTCTACAGTAGTTGGCGATTTTGGCCTGCTGGCGCGGGTTGCAGTGGTTCTCGAAGCTCAGTATGACGGGATAGTCGGACGTCTTGAAGGCGCTCTCGGCAATCGCTTCCAACACTTCTTTGGCGCTGATTTCTGGGACGAATGTGTAGCCATGAACGATGACGGGCTCTTCAGTTCTACCATTCCAGAAGTCCAGCTCCACGCACCTGGCAATATAATTAATCTTTTTAAAGTTTTTAATTAATTAGTATGTTTTCATTTAATTTAAATATAAATATTATACATTTGAATTTAATTAAAGTTGTTTTTAGCAAATATCACGTCCTCATTGTTGTACATAAACGCAAATCTACTAAATATGTACGGTTGTGGTAACTATCGACGATTTTCTTTTTCTGCCTTCAGTAACTCTTATTTGTAAAGTATAAAAAGCAATTATACTTTGCAAATAAATACATCGACATAGCTACATTTGCTATTTCACTCAATTATATAAATACTAAAATCAATATACGACTTTTTATTTAAAAAAAAAAAACTCTTAATCTAACGAAGTAACCTACGTTCATCCAATTCGCTGTCACTGAGGCAAACAAGTCAGACGCAGTCGTGTCCCGTGGTACGATAAACGAGAAAATTCCCGTAGCATCTAAACTACTGTTCCAAATCGAATATCGAAATGTCATGAAATAGACATTCAAGTTTCCCATTCAACCGCCAACAAGCTACGAGCTACGAGTATTGACAACTTGTAAGTATCAGCTTGTATTAGAAACATCCAATTCCAACATTTTGATTAAAATCCTTTAGATTAGCTGTTACTTATTTTGCCAAGTTGAAAGAAATTCCCAATGTATTAATTATAAGAAATGTTCTAGTAGTTACATTTTCCTCTTCAAATGATTTTTCTACCAATTCTATAAAAAGAAAATAAAAAGCAATTTCGTAGTAAATAGTTTCAAAATAATGTTAAACAATATTATCTCAATTTGCCAAACTAGAATCCTATTAAATGTAAAATTAGGCTTTACCGTCCGGTAAAGCTTTACTACACGTAATAATACACGTAAATAGGGTTTCGTTTTGCAGCTCCTGTGCTGGAACGCTATACGTCCTTTACTTTAAGGTAAATTTAAGGCTTATTATTATTACATTTACAAGAAGATCAGAGGAACGCACCTTGCCGGGTCGGCTTGAGGGAATGAGATATCGAGAGATATACCTTAATGCAATATTTTTAAATGCTGGTTTAAATAACATGAAATTTCGTAGCCAGAAATTATATTAGTGTGATAAATTGTATTAGTTACAGCAACACATAACAACTGATAATTTCAACAAAACTTAATAAACGTTAACAAGACTAATCACAAAAAAAATTTGATAAGATACAGGTTAATTAAATAATTCTGCCGTGTCAGTGTGGGTTGGCTGGTGGCTTCAGTCAACCGATTCCTTCGAACATATTTTACATCTATTACTGCGAGAGGAATCTTTTCAGATAATTGTTATTGGACGCTGCAGATTACTTTTGCTATATAACATTGATAAATATTTAGCAATTAATTGATTAAAATATGTATTATAAAATTAAAACAACTTTTTGCTGGCATGCATATATGAACTAAGAAAGAAAGAGGGTGACGTAGTTATTTTAAGAAATTTGGTTCGCTTTCCTTTACCAATGCCGACCAACCAATAGTTTCGTTCCAAATAATTAGATACCACTGTTTTCCTTAAATTTAAATTAAAGTCACCTAAAAGTTTCAGTTACACAATTCGTCCTAAAACGATAAAACGACATCTCTAAAGCGTCGTCTACCCATCAAAAGCAAATTTCATAAAACTTTTACATGGCATTCCTCCGATGTAATAACGAGCACAAAGGGGAACATGAGGTCGCGGCTAAAACATCAAAAGCTAATATTCTAAAATCAAAAAAACGTTACGAAACCAATAAATATCGGTACACGATAAAAATAATATCGGACAAGCAGTTAACGCTCGCATAAAAACCGATTCAATAAAGCGAGCCAGTGTTTATGTTTACACCGCCGTCGTCCGCAGCTCACCGTTCGGTAACGTGTATTTATATTAATACGTTACGACATTAAAATCGCATTATATTCATTTCGTAAGTAATAAAATTAAAAGATAACTATACTGATAACGGAAACAACGTGACTGCGAACATGTGCACATGCTCATAACGTTAATACTTTAAAGAAGAACGTTTTGTTCGTTTGTTTGTTTTCAGATTCACGTAAACTACTGATCAGATTGATATGCAACCCTTACGTTATGTTAGTTCATAGTTTCAGGTCGGTCATAGGCTTGAGTCCGAGTTAAATATTTGTATTTTTTTTTTTTTTTTTTTAATCCTGTAAAGTCGTTTGTCTTGTTTCTGAGGTCAGTCCGGTCGTGTCAAGTTGCCATGCAATAGGATTACGTGGGTGAGGAGATAGTGTCCGTGTTTGTATTTGCGCAAACACTTGTGTCGAGCGTCTCATGACGGCCACGTTTCTTTATCGACTTTTATATTTTATAGGAAAACCTTAATAACCATTTGCGTTCAATAAAAATGGAATAAATAGAACGTTAATTTGATTTCAATGTATTTGTCTCTGTCGCCCAGTGTAAAACCTCATTAAAATAAATTACATTCAATTTGAGAGATATCTGTTAGTAATAACGACTGTCACACTTGAGTTTTTGAAACATAAAAGAAGATAATTAAAAATAAACGCATTTCTAACTTTTAATTCTGTCGTTTTCATTCAGCAACTTTGACATGCTATAATTTTATTTTATTGGCTCACACATATCGAACCCAGCATAACAAAGTATTGATGTTTGCCGGAAGGTGCGCCATGCATCATACCGGCTAAAAACCTACGACACCGGCAGTGAAAATAACAAAATATTTGCTTCGATCGTTGGTAATTATATCGACCATCGATATAAATACCAACTTGTTATTTCTTATCTAAACGTTTGAGTCGTTAAAACGATACGGTTACAACGATGTAATAGTAATTTATTGAAGCAATGTTTGGAAAATTGGGATCCGGTGAGTAAGAACTACAAAACAGCCTGTTGTTAACGTCCTTGACGGCTTGTAACCTTAATGAAATTATCTCGTTTAATGCTTAATTTTCTCGCAAAATTGATGATGATGTTGACGAATTTGATTAATAGTTGTTTACACGAAATGAAAGTATAGTCCATCATATTTCCTGGTGGTTGGTCTCTGTGCAAGCTCGTCTGGGTAGGTACCAACCACTCATCAGATATTCTACCGTAAAACAGCAATACTTGGTATTGTTGTGTTCCGGTTGGAAGGGTGAGTGAGCAAGTGTATTTACAGGCACAAGAGACATAACATCTTAGTTCCCGAGGTTGGTGGCTCATTCGTGATGCAAGCGACGGTTAACATTTGTTGAAATGGCAATGTCAATGGGCGTTGGTGACCACTTACCATCAGGTGGCCCATATGCTCGTTCGCCTACCTATTCAATAAAAATAAATAAATCTAATATATAAAAATCTCGTGTGTTTGTGGTCGAACTCCTCCGAAACGGCTCAACCAATTTTTATGCAATTTGTTATGTATATTTGGGAGGTATGAGAATAGGTCGTAAAGTATATTTCATACCGCTAGCTAATAAGGGTGTCCCTATCCAGATTTTTTTTTTTTTTAGATATTTTTTTATTTGTATTTTATATTGCATCAAAAAATACATATAACCCCAAATTTTCATCCACCTCACCCATCCCTCAATTTTGTTATCACAATTTTAGTAATTTTGTATGAATAATATCAAAATAATTACTTATAGTGAACCTCAATCCTCATCGAACTTTCGTCTATGTATTATACAACAATTTGGTCTATTTGTGTTTGTGTGTTACAGTGAAAAATGTCAGCAAGACACAAGGAGCCCCATTTGGGCCGTCGAACTAATAAAGCATCAAGCATGCCTAATAATAGAGCAGAAAGAACAGATAAACCAATACAACAAAATAACGAAAATGTGCGTGTGAGCATGTCACCATTGAACGGTTTGCTCACAGGCACATATCAAGTAGCAAGTCTGTTCCTGAAGTCCATTCGCACACGAAAAAAGGCAAAGGACTTCGTTCCTCCCCGGGTCTCTTCTTCCCCAACCGTACATTGTTTTATTGTTATCGTTTTAATTTACACGGGACTTATATCGTGTCTTCATCTCAATTTTATGGAGGAAAGTCAAAAAACCCAAATAGTAGCAAGTGTAAATAATGCAATCTTGAAAAATAAGTTATTAAATCATGTGAATTCATTCAAGTATATATACATTACATACATTAAATATACACATGATTCGAGAGTTTACTATTGACAGTATAATTATATGCGCAGTGTCAAAAAAACTATCGAAAGAAAAAAATATTAATGACTATTATTTATCAAGCAATTATAACAATATTTTTTATTATTAGATTTTGTTTTAATTCTTTGAAACCTTTAAAGATATTTTTGATGTTTAATTTATTGTTAAAGGGTTTAAATTACTTTGACAATATTCAAAATAAAATCCTATAGCAATAATATCATTATTACGAATCAAATTTAATTATTACATGCAATAAGTAAAACTTAATTCCATTTGAATTCTGTTACCAGCGAAATATTTAGCAGTAATTCAATTCGTCTGTTTTAATAGAAACTGTTAGTTGCTATTAATTGAATCGATTGAAATGCAATAAAAAGACGCGGATGCCTTACTGGAATTATAAAAGGATTAATTTAAATTAATATATTAGGAGTCACGGCAAAATTAAAATTCTCGCACAAGAAGAAAAATCATGGTGATGGCTAACGAGCGACAGCGAAAGAGCCAGCGCCATGTTTATCCCATATTCTTCCGCCAAACAGCCATATTTAATATTGTTGTGTTCCGGTTTAAAGGGCGATGGAGCCAGTGTAACTACAGGCACAAGGGACAATTTAGTTCCCAAAGTTGGTGGTGCATTCGCGATGTAAGGAATGGTTAATATTTTTATAGTGCCAATGTATATGGGTGGGGGCGACCATTTACCAATATTATAAAGGAAACAAATAACGGACCACCTTTACAAAAGTTCTGTCTAATAATGTGGGACGAATGTACGATGAGCCACCACTCATACACAAAATCCGTAGACATAACCTAAGAAAACAATAATAAATAAACACATGAAAAAAATCTCAGGGTGATGCTTTATGCATATATGTATAATGACAAATAATAAGTTGCAAGGCCAAACGATGTCCGTTTGTGGCTAAGATTTGGGCACACCGTATTTATCACAAGGATAAATGTACGTGACATGTTCACGGGTGGGCAAACCATTGAGCTTATTTGTGTTAGTTAAAGACGGACTGATAAAAAACATCGTACAATCAATTGCTCTTCGAAATTAAATAACTACTTTAGGATAAAAATATATTACTTTTTTCACTTTATATTTAACTTTTAATCAAACAATGAATATGTCCATTACATTAATGAAATACATTGAATTTTGAAAATGAATGGTTGATGGTTGTCGTCTACAGCGCTTCTATCCTTTTTCCGTCATAGATCCCATCCCCACACACTTACAATAAATACGTTACTTTTTATTTAAAAACCAAAATATTCATAGATATAATTTATATGGCAGAACAACGTTTGCCGGGTCAGCTATATATATATATAAAGTCTTAATAGGATTTTTTATTATTATTCATTAAATAAGTGACAAATCCAATACTTAAACACATGAAAAATTTTACAGGGTCCATATATGGGCAAAGCCGGCCGCTTACATCAGGTGGTTCATTTTATCATTTACCCCTGAACATTGTTATCGCTCTAAAATGTAGCAATGTTGTCTCCGACATATGGAATTACGTAATTACCTGCACCCCGCTAAAAGGCCCTGCCTGTAAATCTCCACACTCGACTTCCCCGTGATCTGGTGGCCCGTGAGGTAGGTGTTGTGGGAGCTGTTGATGAAGTAGTGGGCGAGCGGCTGGTCCATGTCGTCGCACAGGTCCAGCTTGTTCGGCGCTACTATTGGATTATCTTCCGACATTAGAAACCTGTAAGAATTTACCTTGTTAGGAAATTACGATATGTTGTAGATAAATACAAGTTACAAGTTGCAATTAGGATTTAACATGCTTGCCTTTGAATGCAGATGCAAGTTATCAAGTAGCTTTTACTATTCAAATCGAGTCCAAATATACTTTATTCGAGTAGAGTCTTAAGAGCTCTTTTGAGTCGTTATTTACAAGATTATATTTATATCGATTGTTGTAAAACCGATTCACATTGTGGATCCTGTCGGGACTCGGTAAGAAGCTCTATAGTAAAACCAATACTAAATAAATAGACGCCTTTACATAATCTTGTAGTGTCTCATATGCCATATGTTTATTGAAGATTTTTAAGAGAAGATTTAAATATATTAGTTGACAGAGGTATATCCATTTACCAATTACATATCCATAATCATTAAATTCAAGACGACGGAAGCCGAACTTCCTCAACCCCGATTGCCTAGTTTACTCCACCACACTACTCCAATTCGGAATACAATCACTAAAGTTACACGTGTTTCCTCCCTTAGCCCTAGGGATATAACATTATTTGAAAACATCCTCAACAATTGCAAAACGGAAACAGAACACAGCTGCTCAAATAAGCATTTATTAATAGACAATGAGACCAGATGGCTGAGAGTATAAGACTGTACAGATTATGAATCAAAAGTCCTAGTTTCTAATCCAAGCGAGTTTAGTACATTTATCATGTGTTTCATTTTGGTGAATACAAGCAGTATTTTGGCGAAGGAAGATTTGATTATTTTGGAATAAGTTCTAGAAGACGTCGCTACTTACAAGAAGACTTACATTTGTTAAGTTATAGCCAAAACAGCTCAACCATAGGGCTGTCTATGTTAACAGAGATTTGTTACATTTTCTAGTCCTTCTAGCACAAACTTAAAGTTTATTTATTTAAAAAAATATATATTAATAATGCGTTGAAGTACCGTGAAGTAAATACAAACATTGCTAGTAGTTTTGAACAAATATAATAAAAATAAGTTCCTCTTTTTTTTAAATTAGAATTATGTTTGTATACGACACGCCACAGCTACTATTGATTAGCCGCAACTAATTGACGTCACTAATATATTCGACATCAATTAAATGTACATCGGTTGTAATTAAATCTGTAGTCGCTTACAATCACAGTATCAATAAACTCTTAACAAGTCATTACATTGCTGACCGTTATTCGTCACATTTCAATCAAAAAAAAGAAGACTTAAAAGGATTACCAATACTTTTACATAAATAGTACATACGTAGGTGTAACTTACTAAATTAAAGGGGCGCACCGTACCGACCGCGGTGTCTCACTGCAAACAAACGCACGCGGAAAGCTATACGCCCTCCGCACATAAAGCTATCCGGCTCGACGGTGTCGTAAACACCATACACCTTGATGTTATGTGAATTAAAAACACAATACAACACGTTTTAATTATATTAAGCCCTGTTACTATGATAACGACTTAATTCAATTTCTTGAAGTCAACGAGACGAGTGTATCTGCCCCTTCTGATCAAAGTTTTATTTTTAATTTTTAAAAACCTTCTGAACCAGCTGTTCATAATACAAGGAACACGTTTTTGTTTCTTCGCTAAGATAAAATTCAATACAATAAAATCAAAGAGCCAAGACACGCGTGACTCTTAGATAAAGTAAGCGACACTTCAACTGTAGCTCAAGACGTAGTAAGTGAAAATGGATGAACATACAACCCACATAATATAGGCGTATCTCATATAATATTTCCATCACAATCGCTTCGCTTTTGTCGGATAAATTATGTTACGTTTCTGATATTACACGGAAACCTCTACCGAGTACCGAGTACCGATTGTATATGTAATTTGTATGTATATATGTACATTATATGTACATCAGTCGACGTTCTACTTCCAGTATCAACATACGAGCGGCGCTGTTTATTCAATGTAGCATTCTTGCTTACACTTGCCGACCGACGGTGGCGGTAAGGATCGTCATAATCCATATTTCAAGCCGGTTGATTGATGTATCGATATGTTCGATACAGTTCATTTGTTTTACTTCTGGTGTCCTATTCCTATATTTTTTTTTTTTTATATTCGCCGGGAGGGCAAATGACTCTACTCCACCTGATGGTAAGTGGTAGTAGAGTCCAAACGCGACGACGGCCAGTACAGACGGGAAAAACGTTCTGCACTAGCCGCCTTCGCCTTGCCGGCCCGCAAGATGCCTCTTCACGCCTCGTTTGAAGAAACCCGGGTTGTAAGACGTGAGCTGGTAAGGAATTCCATTTTTTGGAAGTGCGACAAAAAAAGGAGTTGCCAAATTTCTTTGTTCGCGATGGAATTGATGTCACAGTTAGGCGGTGACATCGAGAACCAGCTCGCGTGGACTTAAGAAGGAAGGGGGAAGCAGGAATTAGAGAGAATAATTCCTCAGAGCACTCGCCGTGATACAGTCGATAGAAAGCGCTCAGTGCTGCTATCTCACGACGCAATTGTAAAGGTTCAAGGGTGTTTGTGACCTTTACGTCGCCAATAATGCGTACGGCACGTCGATGCAACCGGTCCAAGGCCTCAAGTAGGTACTTAGCGGAGCCATCCCAAAGGTGCGAGCAATATTCCACGCAAGACCGTACCTGTGTTTTGTACAGCAGGCACAGTTGTTGTGGCGTGAAAAAGCGCCGCACCTTGTTCAGAACTCCGAGTTTCCGTGAAGCTGTTTTTATAACAGCCTCGATGTAATCCCTTGGACTAAGGTCGCAGCGAACGTCAATCCCCAGCATGGCGATTTTGCTTTGCATCACCAGCGGAGTACCACAGAGGGAGGGAAGAGGGGAAAATGTTGACTTTTTCGCCGTGAGAGCGCATACCTGTGTTTTCTTGGCATTAAACTCAACAAGATTATCAGAGCCCCATTTGGCGATGAGCTCTAACGTCCTATCGAGTTCAATGACAAGATTCTCCCGCCTCTCCTCAGTTTCTCCCGCCCAGCCAATGCGCGTCCGTGGTATCCACCATGCACTGTACTATCATCTGCATAGCAATGTATGTTCCCAAGGGAGAGCATATCATTGATATGCAAAAGAAAGAGTGTGGGAGATAACACAGATCCCTGGGGGACCCCAGCATTCACTACATAGAATTGTGAAGTGCAACCATCTACTAAAACACGAAGGCTACGCTTGTGTAGGAAGCTGGCAATCCAGGTGCATAGCTGAGCAGGCAGACCATATGCCGGTAGCTTGGAGAGAAGACTTCTGTGCCAGACCCTGTCGAAAGCCTTGGAGATATCGAGGCTGACAGCCAACGATTCTCCATGCTTGTCGATAGCTTCACCCCAGAGGTGTGTTACGTACGCTAGAAGATCACCTATGGACCGTTTTGGTCGAAACCCGTACTGACGATCATTAATTAGACAGTGATCTTCTAGGTAATGGATCAGTTGGTTGTTTAAAATCCGTTCCATCACCTTACAAAGTACTGAGGTGATAGCTATTGGCCGATAATTTGCCGGTTCAGACCGATCCCCTTTTTTGGGAACCGCTTGCACATTAGCTCTTCTCCAAGCTTCCGGCACACTTCCCGAAGAGAGAGAAAGTTGGAACAGGCGCGTTAACACAGGAGACAGCTCCGCTGCGCACTTCTTCAGCACTATGGCTGGTATTCCATCGGGACCGCTAGCTTTCCGTACATCAAGTGATTGCAGCTCCGCACGCACATCACGTTGCCTGATTTTAATTTCAGGCATCGTATGGCCACATGCAGGTATTGTAGGTGGCAGTGCACTACAATCATTGATGACGGAATTGTCGGCAAAGAGTTTAGCCAGGAGATCAGCTTGCTCTTGCGGACTGTGAGCTAGCGATCCGTCCGGATTTCTGAGCGGTGGCAGCGAAGGTTGGCAGAAATTGTTTTGCACAGATTTGGTCAGACGCCAGAAGCTACGGGAGCCCCTAGGATGCGAAACAAGGTCATGACCAATCTGTACAATGCGCTGTGCATCCGCTCTCGTGTATGCCTTTCTACAGGACTTGGAATTTTTATTATAGTTTGCTTTCAGTGAGTCAATGTTAGATGCCCCGCTAACGCAGCCGTTGATCCACTTGCGATATGCCGCCTGCTTAGCTGATACAGCATCGGCACATTCACGAGTGAACCAACGGTTACGCGTACTCCTACTGACGAGATCTGAGCTAGGAATGTAGTATTCCATTCCCAGCATGATCTCGCCAGCAACAGCAGCGGCACTAGCTGTCGGGTCATTCCCACTGAAGCAACGTTCCTTCCAAGGGACCGACGCATAGTAATCGCGCATACCGTCCCAATCCGCCGACTTATAGTGCCAAACGCGACGTTTGCATACCGCTAGTGGCGGCAGCTTGGCCTGTGGCACTCTGGTAGAAATAAGGCTGTGATCCGAAGAGCCAAGAGGAGCCTGAACCACAACCTGATATTCCACCGGGTGAGAAGTCAGCAGAAGGTCCAGTAGAGAAGGTGCTTGCCCATCAATGTCTGGGATCCTGGTGGGCTGATCAACCAGTTGGGTCAAGTCATGTGTGAGAGCAAAAGCATGAGCAGTCCTTCCAGCATGGTCAGTTTTGAGGGATTTCAACCAGGATTCGTGGTGAGCATTAAAATCCCCCAAAAACACCAATTCCGCGTTAGGAAATTGCTCTTGCGCAGCATCTGCCACCCGACTAAGATGGTCAAATAATCGGCTTGTCTCCAAGTCACCATTGTGGGATCTGTAGAGGCACACGTAGACTCGGCTCTGACGAACCAGGTCCACACGTACCACCAACATGGAGAAGGAGGTGTCCTCCAAGCAGCGCAGTCGGTGACAGCAAACATCCGTCCTGACGAACAAGCATACTCCGGCTTTCGCTTTGAAGGATTCTTCAAGCGTGTAGCCGGGATAATTAAGGTAGCTGTTATCGGCAGGACGGAGAATTTGTGTCTCCGTGAGAAACAACATTGCTGGCCGTGCTGTCTCGAGATGGTGGTGGACAGCGTTGAGGTTAGTGTGGAGTCCTCGGATGTTAGAGAACTCGACCTCAAACAGCGAGGGTATGGTGGGGGTGTGCACCGCTGTACGACCGTTATTTCTGTTTTGTTGCGCCATTTGGGAAAAATAAATTGGAAAAGAGACGTGAAGCGAGCGATGTATTGCCACGATAGGGATGGGCAAAGTGTGGAGGCGTGTTTCCCCAAGTGGTTGCCAAAAGGAAAAATACACTGACCCGCCGGACGGAAGGGCCCCCGCACCCCCCCCCGGAAGTGGCCGCCGGGACCCCACCTACCGGTCACCAACCAGCACGACGGTCCACCCCGAGATTATGCGTGGCCTGGTGGGGCAGCCTCACGAGCTGGTTAGGCACGCTCGGGCCCCTGTACTATGCCACGGGCGGCCAGCGGAACAGCCGTTTCTTCGGGTCTCCCTGACCGGCAGGTCAATATAGTTTCCCTCGGCATTGGTTCAACAGCCGTCTCCAATTGGACCAACACCCATCGCGGCAATACTCGCTCGGGCTCTGGCTGTACGCTGGCTGACCTCGAAACGCGGCTGCAAGCCACTTTACGAGTTTTTCACCATGCGTACGGTGGTAACAAGCCAGGCGGATGTTAGCATCCTACCACCAGATGAGCAGATGGTCGCTCAGATATCCCTTAGTCGCCTCTTACGACACCCATGGGAAAGAGAGGGGCAGTGAAATGTATTCTTTCGCCGTCACTGCACGGATAATATAATATTGTACAATCATCATGAACATGTATTATCGTAATGTTTTAGAATACACATTATGCTAAGAAGCGCCACAGTACATTATATAATATTCTATCAGAAATATGTCTTATTCACTAACGCTACATGTCAGCTCATTGCCTCGACGGGTGTAACTTGGTCGTAGTCATGAGAGTATGACCACCGTTAAAATAAAACAAAGTTATACATTAACTTATATATAAAATTAAAACAAGATTATAGTTGAGAACAGTTAATTAACTTTAGAATAAATAATTTACTGATAAAGAATTTAATATATTTTTTTTATATTTATTCTACTAAATGTTACTACAACATATATATGTTAAAGAGGCCTCAATGTAGATAATTATTACACGAGTACATGTCTCGATGTGTCGCGGCTACGCGACTGTGGTGCATGGAGTTATGAATCACTTACATCTTCTTAACAGTTGAAGAAACGCTCACCGAGCGATACTCACGGACTTTTCTTTACCTTATAACCAGTTCTATTTTTATACATTGCTTTTCGATCTACTTTTATGTATTTTTATATATTTAATACCATATGACACAACACAAGAATTATTTGTATTGTACGAAAATCGGACGTCATGCCAAAAATATACTCTACCAGCGAATCTTAACAAAAGCAATAAGGTATCGGACACGGAATTATTAAAAAATTTAAATCACATTTCATAAATAATTTGATTGATTGAAGAAATGATGATATAGATGCTGAATAAAAAAATATATATATATTTGATTTTTTATGATTCGATTAATATAAAAGTGTGGATTCAGTAACCGCTGATTTCAATGCAGGAAATAAATAATAATTGAATTGTATTCAATTGTATCCGTGTAACTTGGTCGGAAAAGAGAAGCGAATGAGCGATGTGCGTATATATATTATCTTTTCGAGTTAGAAAACCAATTATTTTTACGTTTGTCAAAGTACGATTTTTTAGCTGTAATTAGTAGTTAATTAGTTAGCGAAAGAATTACTACTCTTGGCTTTTTTTCGCCGCTGATCTACATTTCGAGCCACCCGGCTTCGAGGGTGCTGGCTGGAAGACTAATTAAATCAAGTGAAGTAACTATAAATAGTATGAACGTTGAAAAGTGATTGTTAGAGTTCACTTGAATAAAGTTCGTTTTAAAAGATTTTATTTATTTCCACCTGTTAATATTTTCAAGCAAGTCTTACAATTAAACACAATTTATGGAATCTGTTGCCCACCAGTATGTACTTACTGTATTTTTTCGTTTTATAAATATAAAATACAGAGACTTAAGTTACCTTAAAAATCCGTCGAAAGTTAATTGCGAGCGCTGCTGGTGATACTTGTTGTGCTCGTAAGCCTTTATGAGATCTCTTGCTCGTTGAATATCGGCGTAAGGATGAAGAATTTCATTTAAACGTGGATCCCTTTGTACTTCGTTGAGGAAATCGACCAATTGGTTAGCCGACAAGTACGGTTTCCCGTCGGTGCTGCAACAAACGCGCAACATAATTGATAATTCTTGCTTTAAAATTATACTGCACAACGAAATCTAGTTTCCGCCCGCAGCGCAGTGTTCGGCACCCATCGTGCTCTGTACTCCTACTCCCTGATCACGTGTATGCAAAATTTCATGATGATCGGTTGAGTAGTTAAGACGTAACAAGCGTAGTATTATAAATACTTTCTGCCATAACCAGCAAAACGGTAGACGGCTTGCGATTCTAATTTAGAAGCAGCAGCAGGTATATTGTTAAGATAAAATATTAATCAACACACAAAAGGTATTTTTTTATTCAAAACAATAGCAAACAAGTAATCACGAGCCAAGTCCGTTTGACAGGCTTTTGGCGTCCGAGGAGCGGACGGACCCGAGATCATGAAACGTAGGCAGCGTACGTCTAATCAGTCTCGGCGACGACGAGACAGATGGGCTGTTAGCAAAGGGAAACGAGACTAATCGTTAATTTAACATTGATATTCCAGAAATAACGCAATCTCACCTTTATTGTTTTTTTTATCTGAATCTTGAAAAGAAATACATACAAAAATATACGCCTAAGTTCGCTGCTGTGAAATAAGTGGCTGTGCGTGTATAGTTGTTACGCTTGATTGCGTAATTACAATTAAAGCAATAGTCGATTATCGATTTACTTAACACCGGCAGACAGTCCGCAGAGTGTATCGGTACAATAAGGGAACCTTAATAACTTACAGATTATTAAAAATCTTTTGAACTTCAGTACGCTGCGTGAGGCTTTTGTAGAAAGCAAAGAAATCCTCAAACTGGAACTTGGATTGGCTGATGGTGTCGTTCTTCCCCGTCGGCAAACCAGATTCGCTCAGCGCTTTCTCGACGCGTTTCTTGTCTTCCTTGTTTTGTGCGAACAAGCGGACGATACTGTCGAAACAATTGATATTGTAAATCATTTAATAAACATTCATAAAATGAATCACAGGTACTAGAATACCCCACAAGAGATCAGAAACATTTATTAATGTCTATCACAGACTGACTGACTGACTGATCGCCTATACCTATTAAAACGGACAGCCAAACAGGCCACCTAATGGTATGTGGTACCTGCACCACAGGATATTGGCACTATAAAGAGTATATATTCCTTGCACCGTACATATTTCGCCGAGAACATGTTTTGACCCTAACTTCTGTGATTGCACAGGAACAATCAGCCTCACGAAAAAACTTCTCAGAGTTATAAAGAATACGGACATATATATATATATATATATATATATATATATATATATATATATATTTGTGTGTGTGTGTGTGTGTGTTTTAGTTCACAAAGTTTATTCGGAAACTTTTAAATTATTCTGTACATATGTTTTTACTATATATTATCTTAAAAGTGTATATACTAAGCACTTCTACTAAAAATTATTTAAAACGATAACAACGATAATCACATTCGACGCGATTGCCAGTATTAAAAAGTGGCACTGATTTCTAAATGTCTTTTTTTTTACGAAATAGTAAGATTTCAAAAGATAAAAATTCAGCTAGCAATAAGGAAAATAAACCTGAAGGCTGCTTAAAAACCACTCCGTGCGTCCCTTTTACCCGTCAGCCTATCAACCTGCCATCGAGATAAATCCTTTTCAAATCGAGCTCAGATAAATCTACCGGTTAAAATTTGCATGCGAATTGAATATGTGCCGCCGAAGCGATTCGTTGGGAAAAACGTTCAGGGCTTATCGTTGAGATATTTGTCTGAAACATATTTCAAAAAACACCAACACGTTATACTTCAGACGATACCGAATAATACAATCATAATAAAATTACTGAAATCTTCAATATCAGTCTTGAAACGTACCAGAATTAGTAAGCAGTGGTCGCTCTGATAACTTTATACTACAAACAGAAAATTTTGACCAATACATATATTCACAGCAACTACTGATTCGTTTGAAAGAAACTATTATTTTCGATAAGGGAGCTTGCAGGCTATAACATTTTAAGTTCATTAATTATTTTCGAAAAAATCATTTTAACTTATAAAATTACAAACGAACACGACAAGCAGCAAGCGGTATCTTCTCATCAAGTCTGACCTTTCATCTGAAACAAAAGCCCTTCCTTAACCCTAACATTAATTGAAACTGCAATATATACCAATAACGAACTTCTACATGCTACGAACCATCAGCGCTACGAATCTCGTAGTAAGCAAAGCTACAAACTTAATTGTCTACGAAGTTACGTCGGTAGCGGGGGCTGTAATTGTGTATAATTGTAAATTGCACATTGCCGTCTGTCGAGTGACTTCGACGGCGGGTTTATTTGAGAAGTCTTCTTATTAGAAGACTAAGGCCAATAACGAGTCAAATTACGATGTCTTGAATTTAGAACAATTAGAAAAATAATCCTCTAATAATAAACTCAACGATAATAATACTGTGTGTGTATGTTTTTTAATAGTTAATTGTTTTATTTTATGAACACAGTCCTAGAAATAGATTATCTGATGAGTCAGTAACCTTCACCGATAAACACTGGCACTGTGATATGCTACTCTATACATCGTCAATGTTCCCAAAATTATGGAATACAAAATATCATTTTCTTTATGTCTTTTATTACACTAACTCAGCCTTCAAACCATAATAATACGACTATACAGCAATGCGAATAATTTATATTCCCATCAGGATGTAGATCGTACAGAGAAGGAGGAGAAACTTAAAAATCAATTATACATTCCTGAGCACTTCGATATCTTTTTTATATCATTAAAACTTGTTTCTAATTTAAAATATTGCTGTAAGTAGATACTATTATTATTCATTGAGTAATTTCCATCTCTCTATAAAACTTTTAGCGAGTCGATGGAGGTGGAAAGTAATGTTTAACCAGAATGCATTTAAATGAAAAACAATTTTATACTGTATGTTGATTGTAGAGTAAACAATGACAGCGCTTACTCGTGTGAGTAATGCATCGACTATGCGTACGATTAATTTCATTTGGTTTATCCACATTTCTTAACAAAACATTCTGAATTCATTAGCGAAATTGCGAATTTTTATTCATTTATCAACGCGTGGTGTGTTTTTTAGATCGAAACGGTGTATTATATTTAATTAAAAAAATCTACATCAACCTGTAATCCATTTAATCAACAAGCGGGATATGAACAAAATATTTTTCTGTATAATCCTTATCTGCTATTGGGGTTATTTTCAACCCACTGAAAAAACAAAATGCTATCACAAACCTCGTTTAAGGTCTCGCCATAAGCGACATATGTAAAAAAATTAAATCGATATAAAAATAGTTCCATATACCCATATATGGACTAATAGTACGTTTACCTTCAATTAATATGGTGCACTCGGATCGGTTTACACAATTATGGTCGAACTGAAATGATCCGTACGCCTTACTGCGGATGAAAGTGGGTTTGACTCACTTTGTTAAACAATAAAAACGGGCCTTGGCTTAACTGCATTTTGCTAATTATATTAATAAAACAATTTACTTTGTCAAATGTAATTTATCACATTAGAATTATCTTCTATTATCTTATAAATTACATCATATATTTAGAATAATAAATAAAAACCCATTTATTTTTGTTCAGACAATATATCCAAGCTTATATTTATAATATATAAATATAATTGTATATGTTTATTACATGTATATAAAATGTACGAATAAGTAATTATATAATATTATATGTTGTAAGCTTTTTTTACCTTTAACTTTTATTTAAGTTGTAAATTGTAAAAATAAAGTATCTCATTAATTAAATTAATTAAGAAAGAATAAAAATCGCTACTTAACGTCAATTAAATACCGAATTAACTAACCTATTATATATATATACACCTACTACTATATTAATAAAAAAAAACACAAGTATCATCGCAGTTTACGATAATAGTATACTGATGTACGGCAATCTATTTAGAGACGCTATCGTTATACTTTCAACTGCTGCATCATCAGCACCAAATAAAACTGAAATGTGTTTCATGTCTAATAACGTTGCATTACAGCAACGTCATAATATTGAATAACTTGGTTAATTATACAAGATTAAAATTCTAATCTGACACACCTGTCTACACGATGTAGGGAAAAACAGGGGTCCCTGTCCGGTCTAACTTAATTTTAATCGCTAATCGATTTTGATTAAAACAATCGCAAATTTGCTATTACAAATAATAGTAATCGTTAAAAACCATATCCATAATGAAATCAACCGAAAATCGTTTATTCAAAACGTCTAATATTAAGAGTTCTTAGCAAATGGACCAGATCTCTTTATTTATTTATCGATGAACGCAAACACTTGGACAGCTGCAATAACTCCACTCGCCCAGAACAAGAACAAAGTTGACGAAAAGTCGTTTTAGGTATTCAAAGTTGTTCGATTGATGCAATAACACTGAAGTCGGCAGTTGAGTGTCTTGTTTACAGCCGCGCCGACTGCGTCGGTGCCACAAAAGCTATTCAACTTTTTTTAAACGGCTGACAGTCCACATTACTTTTTTGTTTCAACTAAAACTGGTTTAGTTATAACAAACTTCAAACCGAATTCAAATTCAGAGGTAGTATTCAGAGAAGGAGGCATTTTATTTGTTATGTTTGTAAAAGTAAATAAATATCCGGTGACTAGATAACCGGTCCAGAACGAAACGCTTTTATTTCGTCATATTTGCCCGGAACATGCTATTGTCTACGACTTTAAATCTCTTTCCTCAATTTCGCAACCCTTTGCTGTCTGTGTCGGTAAGTATTTAATAGTATACAAAGTATGAAATATATTTTATGTAGTCATTTGTAAGTGTCGGTTGGCTAAGATTGTAAAACCAATTCAAAATATTTTGTTATGTCCGAGCTGTCTTGTAAGCATTTGAAACAAACTGAGGCAGTAAATATGTATACTTCATTTCAAATGCTTTTAAGGGCACGTTACTTTATGCGGACCGTCGGTTTTTCTCTGTGATAGTCAATGTAATTACAGCTAAAAGCGACAACATCTTAAATCCTTGGTTAGCGGCGCCTTAACGACGACAGAAGTACTTTATTTTTCTTACTGTAACGACGGTGACTTTAAGATATTATAATCTACTCCAATGGGAATTGGGAAGAAGGTAAATAAACGACTTTGACCTTGAATTGACATGACATTTGACCTTATAGCCAAAATGACTTCAACTTTAACTAAACAATTATGAAATATATTATTAAGCATATATTTATTAAAAAAATAAAAAACATCTAATTAAAAATAACAACATCCTAAGTTTTAATATGAAATAATAATGTTCAATGAGCTTAGTCCGTGTTGAAGGCAAAACAAAAGTCGGTAGACAAAAGCAAAACGTCGTAAATACAAAATCAGTTTCAATCTCAGTCCGTTTAAACAAAGGCAGGTCGCAATAGAAAACTTGATAATTCCAAATAATCCCCCGTTACATTATACGAAAGTCTTACTCTTGTATTATTTTCAAAAGTATATTTTGAATTTTGCTATGTATAAAAATAATCTATTTTTTGAGCTTTTTGTATACTTTTATAAATTTAATTTTTTTCGTTATCTTACGTTACATGATAATAATATCTTTTTTTATAGTATAGTAAGGCGGACGAGCATATGGGCCACCTGATGGTAAGTGGTCTCCAACGCCTATTGACAGACATTGGCATTGTGAGAAATGTTAACCATCCTTTACATCGCCAATGCGCCACCAACCTTGGAAACTAAGATGTTATGTCCGTTGTGCCTGTAACTACACTGGCTCACTCACCCTTTAAATCGGAACACAAAAATACCAAGTACTGCTGTTTTGCGGTAGAATATCTGATGAGTGGGCGGTACCTACCAACACGAGCTTGCACGAAGCCCTACTACCAGTCACAAAGCCCTACCTCCAGGAAGACCCGTACAAACCATAATTTTAAATATTCCAAGTGATTTGCTGATAACTCCGCCATATTATGCATCACAAACAGTTGTTGATTAATATATCGTTATCTGTATTACAACAATATTCAACTTAACAACTTAATTCTACTTTAATTTCACTTCCAAAGTTCCGAAAACAGTTTTGCCGACATTCAAGACGCCATTTTTCGATGAACTTCCAATAAATATTAAAGTCTCGACCAAGGACGTTCGCTAAAAGTATGAACAACGAATAAATTTATATCTATGTAATTATTGTGAATGGAATAGAATATATAAAGACCGTAAATAGTCATTATCGGCGCTCCGTCACTCGACCTCGCCTGTTGTTGTTTCTTATAAATCGTCAATACAAAAACGGATACTTTAAAACAGACACTTTTGTTTTCGTTTAATAAAGTTTAGCAATAACAAAAGCTCTTCGTAAACAAAACTACGTTATACGCGATGGGCGATATAAACAATACGTTCGTCTCGCTTAGACGAACGTATTCAGACAGCTTATTGAAGAACATCATTAGAGATTCATCGAGACTCTAAATCAGATGTCGTCACGCCGAAGGTTTTTTATATTCTCTTTCCCACGAGATGACACGACAGACAGATGATTTACAGAGATATTTACAATTGCATATATTGATCTTCAGGTCAGGGCAAGTTCAAGATAAAATAAAGCCTGGAATACATTCAACAGCTTCAGTCTGTCGTCCACTTAATATACAGCACTTTATTACGCATACGACACCAGCCACGATTTATTTATTTAAATTTGGGACGCCGACTAGCTACTGGACCGACTGATGTAAATTGGTCACCATCCCCTCGTCCATCGGCATCGTGGAAAAGTTAACTATTCCTTACACCGTCGATACTCCGCCAATCGTGGGAGCTAAGGTTCGTTACGCATTTAATGAAATGGCTCACTCACCTTTTATACGAAAACTTTGCATTACAAAATATAGATATATTAGAGTTATAATGTCTGAGGAGCAGTTACCCAAACGAGCTAACACAAAGCCACCAGTAAATGTTTCAAATAACATCAATAAAACTACTCTACTGGATCCCGATGATACGCAGACAGACAGAGAAACGAATAAGAGTTCAGCGGACGATCACTCTCCGTGTGTATTGAATAACAAATTCGAAACATCGACTTGATACATCAAAATGCAAACTTAAGTTGCCGCATACAATATCAGCCATTTTAATTTCAAAGTGATTCGTCATGTAGGTTTAGTTAAGCGATACAAACATATATACACATGTATTAAATATATTTATTTCGTGTATCGGTATAGTGCCTGTAATAGGGCCCTATAGGAACTTCCAGCACAAGTGACCAACTACACATATTAGTAATGACTTAAGAACCGAATTTATCCACCACGGCCCATCGGCGGAGATAAAGTGCACAAGTGTATATACAGACACTATTACTATTCCCTAACATCATAGTCCGTCACGAGGGGGAACAGATCAGATGCAGGAAGATCGACTGTTTGTGCTTCTGAAGACTCGGCCGGAATGGTTTTGCAGACAACTTCTTGACAGAAAAACCCAAAGACTTTTCTTGTTTTATATGAAGAGAATTTCACTTCATATATGTAAGTACTATTTAATACGTTTTATCCCTACTATATACATATATACATTTACGTACAATATTATACTAAGCACAAAGAATGGAAGCTCTCATTGAACGCAAACTAAAATCGTTTACAAAACGCATAGTGCTCTTTGATATGTATGATCGGAGTCAAGAACAACGTTTCTTATTTTGTATATTACTATTCGCTGCGAGTACAATATTTTGAAAGTAATATATTGAATAAAATAAACTGCATTCAATAAAAATAAAATACTTTATCGGAAAGTAGATACTTACCGGATTTTAAAAATATTTCGTTTCAGATTTATTCATGAATAAGCAATCAGGAAGAGAGTTGCGGAGACAAGCAGAAAAAAATATTTTCCAAAAAAAATTATTGGTAAAATACACGTCTAGCGATTTCAACGATAAAAGTTAATGTATGTAATGTATAAATATACACAAGGTTTCGAATATATAATACGAATACGGAGCCACTTTAATTGACGTCAAAAATCCGAGGCGGGATCAAATTTGCTCAAACCGTAATATAAGTCGTTCTTATTTCTAAAGCCGCTCCTAATTAGTCATGTTCAGTATTACACATTACATTATACTCATTATTTGTATAACAGGCTCGCTTTTTGGATTACAAATATTAGGCGTTTGCTTGTGTCTTGGCGTTTAAATTATAATTTAATTATCGTGACATCATTTAAAAAGAGAAGATAAAATCACCCGCGCGTTGGATATAATTTAGTTAACCATCTATCGGCTACTTCAAACGGGAAATCCACTTCCTTTAAAAAAATATTAAAACATGGCAGTGTTTGCAATAAAATTAGTCATTTAATAGGATACTATATGTCGGGATGCCGACATAACGTCCGTTGGTGAGGATGTTTTCCCTTCCCATGATATTATAGAACAAAATCGTGATGTCATTCTCTTATTTAACGGTTTGTCTGTCTGTTGAGATTATAAGTACTACAGAAGCTATTTACTTATTTGAGGTTTTAGGCTAAAATCTCAAGTCAGGTCTACAAAACGTTATTAGGTTTTTCTGGCAAGAACTTCTCAGTAGCCCCGGGAGTGTAAAGACTATAAAATCCTTTACTTTGGTACTACGCCTGAAATGTCTTCGATATAGATCCGAAATAAAGAAGCACCTGAGTTTGCGCACTCTTGTATACTATTACATAGTTTGCGCAGTTGGCTAGTTTCCATTCGGGATTCATGAACCTCTGGGTTATTCTTATTAGTTATTATACTTCGGGCATTAGTGAATGAAATAAACCCTTCGAGGTAAAGTTCATGTGATGTTTTACTGTTTGTTACAAAAATCTTGATATGATCTAAACATCATATTTCGAGTAGCGATCGTTATCAAATTTGGCGCACTTGTTCAGAGACAATCCGAAGGAATGAAGAATTTTATCATTTATTACACACATAAATGTTCTATACACCGAACGACTATTGCTTGTGCTTGTGCAATAATAACTTTATTTTTCAAAACAAATATTTCGTATATTTCTTTAATTTCTTTTTAAATATATTAAGTTTTATTAGCATTCTTTTATGCTACTTATTATAAAGTGAATTACTGCTTGATGTTGTAGTTACTACTTCCTTGCAATGTTTATAAAGTTTATTTATTTACATCATACAAGATAAGTACCTAATGGTAAGTTATACTCTTAGACTTACGTACTGTAAGAATATGTAAATACACCTCACACAGACAATGCGCTATCTACCACAAGGTCTTAGGTTGTTACATCCTTTGTGTCCTTGAAGATGGATCTTCGAGGACACAAAGGGAAATGGGAAATATGAATGGGAAAACCGGACACAGTAATAGAGTATTACTATTTAGTGGTAGGATAATTGATATGTGGTAGAAACCCACCCAGACGTACTTACACAAAAGCCAGCCGCCGATTTAATTATGTGAATAGACAAAGTCATAGCAGTCTATGTGTCTGAGTACACTTCCTCGCATGTCCTTCACATTTCAAACATCAATTCCCGGTAAAGGTCCTAATTTCAAAATGTGGCTGTCTAACCAAAGCTCCATAACAGGAACATAATAAAGTTACACCGAAAGTGTTCTTACGGGATCTTGCGAATTGCGTCGAATTAGATTAAATCGTTGATTCAATGTACCTGACAGGTAAATTGTATCAGTTTGTCTATCGACAGAATACATTCACAGTTCAATTTGATGATGATTACGCGAATTTTAATAAAATTTCGCACTCTATACTTGAGTTGCCACGAAGCTTCAATTACTAATAAAAACTAAACTTATGAGTGAAGTCTATTCTGTGAATCCTACTCTATAAATCTGTCTGACAAAATGCGTGTATTGAATGATTGCCGGATCTCGTGCAGGAACTAAGTGTATGTTATTGATACAAATTTGTATTTTTGTAAAAAAAAGTAAGTAACTACTGAGTTTCTTCCGGTTCTTCTCTGTAGAATCCACATTCCGAACCGGTGGTAGCGATTGACGATTCATAAGCACTTGTAAAAGTATATTTGAATCAAAAATATTTTGATTGATACATGTTTATTTATTTAACTATTAGTTGAATAGTTTATTTGCTTTAACGTACCAATCTCTGAAACTAAATGGTATGCGTGTGCGTGTGCGTGTGCGTGTGCGTGCGTGTGTATACATGTGTGCGTGTGTGAGTGTACGTTTAGACAAAAGTAATCGAATGATTATATCTATTTCAGACAATCTATATCAAACCGTCTCAATTTGCTATTCCGTTGTTTAACCCGCCGTGGCCTTAATTCGATATCACACTGCTCCAGCGGTTGCCAACAAAAAATAATTTACTTATAAAACAAAATATACTATCAAAGCATAAACTAAATATATTAAAAAAACGTTTCGATCAGCAACGTACACACAATTCCGCTCCTTAATATTATGTATATAGGTTATAAATTACGGCGCTGAATGTTCACATAAACACCGTCGAATCTAAGAGATTCAGGTGGCCCCAATAAAATTATACAAGATAAATAAACTGTATAGATCGATTATAGCAAATATTGGTATAAAACGAACGCGTGCCGACGATCGAGGCCATTATGTCATGCGTGCAAATACGCGAAAAAATGCATGTCTAGTAATGTAGACGTGCATACATCATATCGCTTTAAATAGTTAGACCACCAAGCAATAGATATTTTGGAATTCACTACTCTCCTGTTCTCGTTCTCTAACCGACTTTAATTTGACAGTTTTTATTTAATAATTTACATGAACTACTGAATGTGAAGGTTAATAAATATACTCTTATTATTCAGTTCTCTTTCTGTTTTGTTGCAGTTATTAAAATAAAATAATATTCAAACTGTCGTCTAACGATAACGTTTGCTTAATCCACCACGCGAAATGGGGATAAATGTTCCAATCGTGAATAGTCGACCGTAGTTGAAAATAAAATCATTTTTTTTAATAAAAAGTATTCAAAACGTTTAGAAATATACATACAACACTCGCAGTAATTGCAATGTGTCGAAACGAAACGATTACATCTTTAATATAAAACAAAATGTTGGAACCAGTGAGTAATAAAACGTATATTGATAATAATTCAATGCTTCTCGCAAAAATAAGTATTATATGAAAAGTCTAGTTTCATTTATATTAACTTTGTAGTGTCACATACATTAATAAAAACACATTAAAAGCGATTGGATTGAGGGAGTGCAGCGGCCCGCAAGTGATTATTTGTTTTTTTTTTCGTACGAGTATAATATAGGAACCAATACCATTCTCCGATTGAGTTATTTTTTTTGCAGCCGTTGGCACTCGCGTAAAACTTACACAGTACCGTAAATTTACAGTGGTGGCCCGCGAACCGTGTCATTCTACCATACGCTAAGTGCGACTCTGCCGCCTCACGTCATCGGCTTGATGTTATATGCTTAGCTGTTCATTACATCTTATCTTTCTCAATAAATGTTCTACCTATTTTGTCAATTGGGCTGGTAAGTCCTGAGCGATCAAACAAACAAATAGACAGACAGATAAACTCTTCATCTTTATAATATTAGAAAATCTGTAGTATCCATCACAAAAGTTTACCGTTTATTTACGAATAGAAATGCGCCTGTTGCACGTATCTCTCTCACACCACGGTAAAGTTTCCGCATTATGATATTACCAACTATATCTCCAAAGCGATTCTATGTATTCCCCTAACAGTGGAGGTAAATGTAAGTATAAGTGGAGCAGTAGTATGCAGTGCTTACGAAATGCTTCTAAGTTATGTGTGCCCATAAGTTTCAATATACACACCGAAACTGGTTTTAATATATATTGACTTTTATTAAAACATAACGAATGATCAAATAATAATATTTGAAAAAAGGTTTTCCAATTTAAAAAAAAAAAAAACAAAAATCAAAACACACTTTATTCGCGTAATCTTTTACAAACACTTCTGAATCGTAAATTTACAGAATTATATTTAACGTAAAACTACCACCGGATCGAAAGTAGATTCTTCCGAGAAGAACCGGCAAGAAACTCAAGCCGACCATTGAAATACAATACATAGATATATCAATGAACAACTATTAAATTTATATACTAGTAGCACGAGGGACAAACATTACACCGCACAATGTAAATATACATATATGTATATAAACGATTCTTAAACCTATTCAAGATGACATCAAATACAAGATGAATGAAGAAATTTTCCACGGACACACAAAATGTGTGTGTTTTCATATATAAAATTATAAAATTGTCCTAGTAGTGGCGTGCGGTCGCTCTCACGGTAAACTTTTATGATACGTGTCTCCACCCACTGCGCCGCCCGCCGCTCCCGTGTCGCCTGTTGTTCTCGCATAACGCACTTGCCTACACTTTGCCGGATTAGTTGGTGTTTATGGTTACTGCTCCCTTAAGGCCGCAGCGTGCGGTGCCGCAGTTATATGGCTCATAAACTTTATCAATAAACGGACTATCCAACGCAAAAAAGGTTTTTTAAATCAGACGAGAAGTTACTGATATTAGAGCGATTAGTAGTAGTAAACCTATTTTTATAATTAAAAGCTTGACTGTATAAAATAAAAAAAGACTTGCTTCAAAACTCTGAACTATTTAGCATATTCAAGAGCCAAGAGCAATTTATAAGGACACGACTATTTACAGGATGTCAAATAAAAAATATTGCCTGAAAATAAATAATTGTAATAATTAAATATTTCCACAATAACGAAACATAGTGGAAATATGATAGAGGAGGAGGTAAATTTCGTAAGCATTATAAATACAGGAAAACGGTCTTAAAAGACTACGACTTTCAAGATATTGGTCTACGACTTACATGATGTTGTCATTTGATGTTGTTTCTTTTTAAGGTCAAAGTAACTATATAAGATCAATTGAAATTATTTTACATATTAATAGCTTCTATATAGAAAACGTCAATTTCATTTAACACAGGCGATTTAAAAAATCTACACTAAAATATTTGGATAGAAAAACAGCGAAACCTATTTACATGTACTTCATATCATTCATATTAAATACAATTATCACTTTGTTGAAATATAAATTCGAAATATGAGAACCGCCGCGAACGAAACTTTATTCACCTAAACTTCGACTATACATTTGTACTATTTACTATTCACTGGAGACGCCTTGTGTAATGATACAGAGCATTGTTTCTTACAAAATCTCACTTTCGTCTTCGGTAATTATAATTAATCTAGTCGTTACTTAGTATATGCGTAATAAAAAAACATCTTAACCTGTTTGGGCGCGATAAAAGTGAAATTCCATGGTCCAATAACGTGAACACTTATTTCATTTTTATCGTACAATTATTATAAAACAACATAAAAATCTGATTAGCGGTTATTTTAGGTTAAGTATCATGTAAGAACCAGCTGCACATTTATAAATTTTAATTGCAAATACTATATAACAGATACAGTAAGTTCATTTGATTCCTGGACGAATCAAATGAGTCAGCTGAAGATATTACAGTACCTATTTGGTTATGGGGGTTACACTGCGAAACTACTTTTATAATATTACTATATACTAAATTATTCTCCGAAACGCGACGCATCTCTTCGTATACATTTTATGGATATTGGTTAAGTAGATTTTTCAATTAAACATTACATAGAAAACGACTGCTCTTTATAATCATAAAGGATATACATATATGAATATTATAGATAAGGACCTATAAATTTTATACTGAAAAAATTGAAAGAATTTTATCCGTGTTCAATAATTATTTCTTGAATAATTGATATTCTACTACTAATTGGTACTATATATTATAAACCATTAATTAAAGAATATAAATGTAATTATCTTAATAATAAAATAAAATTGTATTTGTTGCATACGGGACGGACACAGTAAACTGGACGTCCAATATTTTGTCGTTTTTGATTGTCGTTATAAATAATGATACTAACAATATTGCTGAATACAATTAATGGCAATACTCACTTCTTCACTAGTATTTTCCCAGATTTGTCTGCTTTTAGGACGATCTTCGTGTGCAGCTTCTCTAGAAACTTTATCGTAGGGTTGTTGAACTGATTCAGATTGTACGCCAAACTGAAAAGCTCCTCGGTCCACATCTACGGGCAAACGACATTATAAGTTAGTTCATTTCTGTGTTTAAGTAAAGTAAAGTATTGGAGAGCATCTAACAGCCACGTCGTTCTATTTTAGCCTTTTGTAGACTAACGTGGCCTTTGTCTTGACCCATTTACCCCTCTGGGGCGAAGCTCGTTTTTCCTATTTACTTTATAAAATATTTTGTGTTGCTTTCTTTTTATTACTGATTAAAATTTTAATTTACTTTTAAGTATTAAGTAAGCTTATCGTCTGGGCGTCTATTGGTTTGTATCATTATATATTTTCTTTTATTCATTTAAACTTTTCTGTATATAATCATTGCCATTCACACGATGTACTTTTTCAGAAACGGACCATCGAAGCGTTTAAATCTACCCCTTATTTTGTATTATAATATATTTTTAGTTATAATTTGGCCACCTGATAAGACGCTGTAAGAAATATCAACAATTCCTTACATCGCCAATGCACTAACAATTTTTAGAGCACACTCCCCTGACAGTATTGAGGCAACGATAGTTTTTAGGGGTAAAATAAGGAATGAGTGGTTGGGGTACATACCCCGATGGACAGTCTTATAAATACATTTACAATTATATACCAATCATTCATTTAAAAAAAAATGTTATTTTCGGAAAATGGCTATCCAAACCGGAGGTTACGTCCTGATACGTTACCGGATCCCCATCCTGTGTCCATGATAGAGTTTCATTTCCATATAATCCATCCTAATATCCATCGGAATATTTAGATGTTATCGAAGAATATGTGTGCAGCTATTAATTGTACATTAAAACTGATCATCAAAAATTTACATATAATTGTAAAAATTCCGTTAATTAAAATACAATTACAAACAAAATTTGTGAAATAACAAAAGAATAAAAATCGTTAATTACATTTTAGAATGAAGTCATTTAAAGTGTTTCAAGTATATTGTTGTATTCTTTATATAATTTTAAAATTTCATATATATATATATATATATATATATATATATATATATATATATATATATATATATATATATATGAAATATAATATATATATATTTATCCTTTTCGCCTCTGAGTAATGAATCCTTCAAAGCGACGCAACAACGGCAAAGATTGTTACATGACAATCGTGAGCAAGTTTAAGAGGATACTTAATCATATAATATATACACAAACGAATTTGCATTACATCCGTACTTTTCTATATTAAGGGTGCGCCTAGGCCACCAAAATTATATATTTCACTCGTGCGCCCCTTCTCGCCCCTCTCATAGATCCCGCCGTTACTACCTACACCGGCAGTGTTGCGTTTCTTGTCGTCTATGCTTCACGAATGTTCCGAGGAATGACTTAAATTCGATTATGCACGATGACATTGATTGCAAAATTCAGTCAATATTTTTTCCTCTCATCTCAACCGAGCGACAGCGACTGATTTCGTGTTTGAAGTACACGTGACATGCGACAGGAAATGTGGTCCGTCGCAGTCCATTTTTGAGAATACATATACGAAAAAAAAAGAATTTCCGAGAACTCGCTAATGTTGGCCGGCCCTAGATTACCTGTACACAGAGCTTATTATTCAATTTGTGTCTCAATAACATGTAGCATATCAACAAAAAATTAAAAAAATTAAAGATCACTTCATGATTTTATAATTAAGAAAAAAATATGTTTATTCATATGCAAAACAGGGCCGTTAATCTGGCGGACAAAATGGCGTATAGGGCAATGACAAAAACTCATGGAGCGAAATATTGAAACCAAGTTACAATCAAATATTATAATAAGTTGGAGCTATGCCAACTTATAACGCCTAAAAAGTCACCAAACTATGTGAAGGTCGCAGGTCGACCTTATGGACTACTGACGTCCTTGGGGACAAGTGGGGGAGAGTCTTAACGCAGCCTTACGCGTCATTGGAGGGGAAATGAGAACATTAGTGATAAAATAAAACTTAAAGAGGCAAGGCAGGTGTTTCTAAAAGCAAGTATGTGTATGTGTAACACATAAGTAATCCAAATAATTTGGCATAATAATCTATAAATTACTGTTGTACTACGTTAGCATATAATTGAAGCAACTACAATTATTGTCATGTGCGCCGTGGCTGTATCCGAGCTAACTTAGCTGGGTACATGATTCCCCATAAGATACCTGTCTAGAGATTCTATAATATTTCATATACATCAAATATGAGTAATTATTTAGGGCGAAATTAAATTAAAAACAGTAGAAATAAAATCGCCTCACTGTATTTGGAAAGTGACCGTAAATCAATAGTCACCTTTAAACCCCCAGACCGGAGACACTCAACCTTTTCTGTAAAAGGGTCACAAACACGGGTTAGCCACGGTGTCGCGAGCCGGAAACAAAAAATATTTAGGTAATGATTTCTTAGGTTTCGGGATTGTTACAAATTAAATTGCACAACTATGAACGGATTTATCGCGTATATATTAAATGGTTTTTTTTTTATCATTTCATAAAGTTTCAAACACTTTGAAGTGTCCGTGGCCACAAGCAGTTGTTTAATTCAAATTATTTAGGTGTTAATTGAAATTTAAAATAGTTCAATATAAGCATCAAGTGGGCCAACCACTGCCCTAGACTGTTGAAAACGAAGCGATTTATGAAAGCTTTTATTGTCCGTCTAATTTACTAGAGTTGATAAAGATTAAAAGGGGGTTTCTATGAATAAGCTTTTCGTTTTATATAAAATAATAAGGCGCTAAGCTAAAATAATAGAACATACAGCTTTTACTTTAGTTTTAACGTAAAATAAAATTGTATACAGAATAATATGTACATTCGTTTTCTACAGCACTAAGTTTCGAGGATAAATATTAAATAGAAACGTAGTTATAGTAGTTGCATTTAATATCCCCGGCTCCGCCCGCGTCATAATAAAAAATCCAGTTAAACGGGATAAAGAGGCCAAACTATGTAAATCATGTCATATTTATGTATAGTTGCCCATGGGTAAAGCAGCAGCAAGTAACAGAAACAAATTACAACCCTTCTAATCTACTTATAACTAAACAATTTAATTGGAACTGTATAAAGTCCTACAAGTTACAACTATGGAATAGGTAAATTTAAAAATAAAAAGTAATAATCTAAAACTGAAATAAAAAAAATAGTACAAAATTACAACCGAATTAATAATTGCTACCTAAAGCCATAAAGTATTCAATATTATCAGTGCTATAAAAAATTAATGAAAAAAATCAAAATAATTATACGAAACGACGCGACGACAAAACAGCGACATCGCAAATTTGAACTTAACATGAATCCCAATATGGCTAGGTCACTCTACTCCGGAAATCTGGACACCGCGATTCAGATATTGACGTATTTAGCACACCGCCATCTATGGGCTAGCAGCTGCAACATATATTATAACAACAAAAATACGTACGTGAACCAAATCTATCTGCACGAGGGATATTATAATTCATAATACACAAGTATTTGCACAGCACAGGTGCACTCTTTATTCCTGGATTCCGATAAGATTGACGAGGTTAGTCGCAGACCAATCAGGTTTCGTTCGTCCCAAAGTACTCCGAGAATCACTGCCAACATTCAAAATCAGCGCTTACTTGACAGAAAAACCCAACAATGGTTTATGCTTCGTGATCTGTAGACATAAATACTGACCCCCTGACCAAACGAACCAGTTACTTTATTTGAATTACGACATCATGATTATTATTTCATTTTTTTATGTACAAATAACATTTCTCTTTTGTTGATAATTTAATACTTTATGTAATAGCCGCAAAATCATGTATTTTAACTTTCTGTTCATAAAATATATTCTTTTCGATTAAAGTCAATACAAAAATAGTCATAGATATACTTATTTTAATAAACACAAAAACGATTTGAAAGATAACATAAAAACCAATGCAACCCAATCTGAAACACACAATCAAGCTAACACTACAAAGGATTTTCCTTAAATTGATACAAAATATACTTAACTGAGTTCTTTGTAACGATAGAACAGCCGCGAGAAAAGTTTGGAGGGAAACTTTTCAATATCCATCGACCGCATTCGAGAAATACTTATAATGACTTTGACACCGACTCGTTATATCAAGTGGCTTTCTGTTTCAATATACAATTCTTTATTTGTCTGATTGAGATACTATGAATACTGAAACACGTCTCCAAATCAATATTATATAAATCACGATCGACAACAACAGCGGCCTCTCCCAGCATCCATCCAGTATTAGTTTAAGCTCGCGTGGATTTAAAAACAAATATATAATATTTTTGCATGATACTTTTCAAAATCACAAGAACTGTTTTATATTCTCTTTTAGGTTTAATTTAGGTTTCCAAGTTTTTTTTTAAGCTTATAAGTTTCCTAAAATTGTGATTTTACCAAATCGTTATAATAATAACTAATAATTATCAAAGACAATCAGATCAAACTAAGAAAAATCATAACTCCGAATAAATATTATATTCTGAGTAATATTAATCAGTTTATAAAATTAAATCAAACCGTCGACATTGATCCACAAAATCCACAAAAACTTCAGATTAGAGCCGACTTAGAGTAATGGTCGACTTATAAAACTACTTTGTGAGAGTCCATATCGGAAAACCCAAGGGAATTGATCGATTGGAACTGAAAACGTTTCAAAGCCGTTAAACTTGTGAGTTAATCGTTAGGGTAAATAATAAGGACTTCATATTTATGGCGACGATCTTCACGCCCATGAGTACACGTCTTCGTAAACCACTTTAGTGAGCATAATGTCTCTTGTTGGGGGACAGCGACTAAATGTACCAAAATAATATAAGTGCGGCCAATACTGATTAATGACAACTTCCATTACAATGCTCCAACATTCAAAAGTTATCACACTGTACATGCAGAAAACGATAATTATGGGTTTTTTAACTCTAATTTCCATTCAGCCATACAAACTGTATATCAAAATATATTATTATTATGCAAAATGACAAAAGATCTTATATCTTTCTTATTTTTCATTTATCTAATGGCAGCTAACTGCCAGCAATGTATTATTGTAGTAAGGAGTTCGATCGTGAGTCAGCCTCCTACACTACGTCGACTCCCCGCTCCCTATGATGTATTGTAGGAGGTTGACTCACAATAAAACTCTTACTAACAGTATCGATAACATTTCCCCGTCGACTGACATATTAAAAATACATTTAACAACGCGAACGACGCGGCCTTGTTATTGATTCATATATCAGATAACAAGGCAAAACGGAGCGTCTTTCGAAGGGATTATCCTCCGATGGTATGGCGGACGGTATTCTAAGCTGTTCATTAAGCTTCCATCTCCGTTCGTTAAATTATGTATAGACCTGAACCCTTAGAAACTACGATACTTTAAGTTTATATATGCTAAAGGTACAGCTGCGTAAAGGATCTCGTATAGCGATACACGTCTCTACGTTCGTTCATCTTTCCACGTGGCGAATCGCGTTTAAAACATCACTTTACAGTGCGGTAAGGCGTACGCCGCTCGGTGCCCCCCCCCTCTGCCAAAACGTAACATTTGATACTAAATTTAACTAATGTGACACAAGCGCTGAAATATAAAACAGTCTGTAACGAATATGAGATAATTGTTATAAATTACGGTAAGCCGCACTCTCTTCTCACAACGACCGTGTTTTGCAAATCCACACTTGACAAGTGATAATTACGAAAAATATGCTTCGGGAGGTTTTTAAATTTGTACTTGTACAATTTGTAAGCTCACAACGTCGAACACATCGTCTATATTAATTACGAAATGTTGTATTTAAAGGTCTTTTAAAATTACTACACCATAGCCTCCTGGTGTATGTATCCAAGAGATATTTTATAATTATATTAATAATAAATAAATAAATAAATAAATAAGAGCCAGGGTCAATGCGATACTGTCACATATAATACCTTTTACATGAAATTCTGTGTATAACAATAATATATTATTAAAGAAAAAAATATGCTTCATTAATCATGTTCGTCCAGTCCCGGGTCTATCAGCCATGTGTATGCACAAATTTGTGCCCTATAATATCTCCATCCATTGTAATGTATTCCTGACCGAATTACAGCCACAGCTGTATTAACAAAGAGCGACGCAAAACCTTACCTCAAATCTGTTTGAACTTTATAACCAACCCAAAAGCTACAAGTTAATATTAGTCAAAATTTCTAAGCAAGGCAATAATTATGTAATGCAAGTACAAATTAAAAGCACAGTTATATTGCGATCTAGCACAAATATTATTCAGTATCGGTAAATGTAAATGACTACGGTCACAAAGCTCCGTCAAGCTCGTTCTAAATCCGCTTGACCACCTCAGGTCTTAATGTCAGACTACAAATAAGAACATTGGATGGTTTAAGTTTGCACGGCACACAATCACGCCGGCATTGCGGACATGCGGACGAATACATCGAACGTCTCGAAGCGGTTTCTAATAAATCAGACTACAGAATTACAGGAATACACATTCAATTCAAACATTTCTCTAAACGTAACATTGCAATAAATATATATATATTTATTTATCCAATAATAAATTCTTTTTTTAAAAAGTATATTGTGTATATTTTAATATATAATTAAAAATATACCGATCGTCATATTATCAAATTTAAACTTATGACAAGTATGTAAAAATTATCTTCACATAAAATTTAAAATAAAATATTAAGTTTATTTTTTTAAGTAGTAAGTTTTTTTTAATTTAAATTATAAAAGTTTTTCTGTCAAATTACATGAATAAGATATTATGACATAATAAGCCTCACAACTTTTAATATCTAAATTAAAAAAAGATTGGCTATAGAGACCTCCAACGTCGAATATAAACTTGTACATTTAGTTGGCGACATGAATTTACATTTTAATTAATTAAATTTTTATGTTACTTTTACGCTACTATTTTTTGTCTTTAGATATTGAAGTCATTCGCAGCACAATTTTTATCTTTGGAATCATGAGAATTATTACTTTTAACAAAAAGCTTACTTTTTGTTTTGATTTGTTCAAATTTTAAAATTTTAGTAAACTATATAATAGCATTTATTTTTAAAAGTTTCCAGAGGCAGAGCGACGAGTTAACGTCGCAACAACTTTCTTATATACCTGATACAAAAATTTACTACTTACTTACTCTATGTCAAATAAATACTGGGTACCTTGGCTATCTCCTTCCTCGTGCAGCAGAAATTCACGAAGGTGACGTTAACGAAGTCGGCACCATAACACACAGTGACCGTTTTCTCCTCCAATGACCCTTGTGAGCCGATTAGAACCACATTCCGAGTCTTCTGATCCTGCGGACAAAGCGATAATCTTATTTATGTATTTTTATCTTCAGTCCTTTTATATAAATTGATAGGTCTCCACCTGGAAGAGGTGCCAGGACGGACGATTGTTAGGTTTGTTTTATTTGATTTTTAAATTATTTCTTTTAATAACAAAATTGGTTTGACGGGTCGCTCAACGATTGGCACAGCTGGATTGGAGAGCCGGATTATCGCAGCAGTACTGGAAAAATTAAAAGAAGCCATCAAGGCGGGGAACATGGTCTCGAGGTGTGCTGCCCTTCACAAAAGCCATGTTGCATTGGCAGCCTTACAAAAATGTGGCAACGAAACAATCTATAGTCCAATTCTAGCTCCCTCAGATTATTACTATTTGTTATCAACATTAATAAAAGTGGATTTTTTTAAGACAGCAATTTTGATGGCCTATACAAAAAAATCCAAGTGTATAAACATACTTTTTGCTAAATCTGACAAATGTTTAGGCTTATAGTAAATATATTAAAAAGAAAAAATAACAATACGATTAATTTAGACACCTTTCCCTGCCATTCCGCGGAGTTTTTGACCTCCCCTCGTAGTGTCTTTTTTTTTGGTTTCTGAATTCCTAAACTAATCTTTATTTATTTTTATTTATTTAATATTTTAAAGAATAGTACCTAACTAACCCTCTAGTATGTCTACTTACGCTGTCTGTGCACGCGTTGTGAAATATTGTAGGGTGTATTTTTGTATAATAATGTATTGCTTTTACTGACTGTAATAAGTTATGTGTACCAAATAAATAAATCAACAAATGTTGGTTATTTTATATTACAAATACCAACAATATTATGAAAAAAGCTAAATATTATGTTTTAAATTATTAATTGATGATGGCAACGAGTGGTTTGCATTTTCCTCAAAATATCTTTCGGCCCTCACTTGCGTTGCGTTCTACGTGAAATCAAAGAGTATCTAATGAAGTCGTTTTATACAAAGTTTATTAAAGAGGTCAGTGTTTGTCTCACAAACTGGATAACATTTTAAACAATCTTATAACTATAAAACGTGAAATTCCTCACAAAACAATAAACACAATTTAATCACATAATATTAAATTAACAATTGTTGTGTATATGTATGTAAACTTATTTCGTGTATCTCGGTAACGGCCTAACGATCTGACACAAATTTTGTATTGAGCTGCTTTTGTTGTTGTGTATTTGTTTTTATAATTTAAAAAGCAAAACTTTATGCTTTTTAAATTTAGTTATAATTTGTAAAGATAAAGACTTACAAATTATAAATAATTATTACGATTAGAATCCGTCGCCCAGTTTCTATTATATGTAATAAGATAATGGTTTGTAAATTAATTTCTATATCATAGAAACGTTAAAAATAATAAATGAAACTTCAACTATAAAGTGTAACCAAGCAAGATGTAATAGATTTAAGAATGCTCGTAATATGCTAAATAGAAAAATGTAAAACATTTTTTTTTAACGTGATAGAAGTTTTATTACTTATTATAACTGAGCCGAGTTTATTCGATGACGGCGGAAGTTATTCGATCCGATCACGATCGCGAAGACTTTTGGTTCAAATCCCAGAGAACAACACACAGATTCAAGTGGTACATATTTTTGTGTACAATTTATCTCATATTTGATGATGATATAAAAGAGCGAGAGCTCGTAGTCTTCTTCAAAGATTCCCTTCAACAAAGATTGCCTACCTCTTGAAGTATGGAAACGTTTGATAATAAATGATTACTCTGTAAAACTCACAAAATGTAACGTTTCTGAAAAAAGGATTTTTCGACATCTGTCTTATACCGTTTTACGGACGAACAAACGCGCTGAGCATTTGTTTGGACAACGCACAAAACTTTCTGTTCAACATGTTCGTGCCCATACAAGCTGAACATAAAGTAATATTTATAAAAAGATATTATGTAAGGATTTTAATACATGTTTTGATTAAAATGTATGCAGTTGTTGGGAATCAACAGTGCTATTCTGCAAGAACTCACTTCGTACCACACGTGAAATCTCCTAACCGACTTAACCCTTCAAGTGGGTTTTTTTTTGCCGGGAGGACTAATCACTCTACTCCACCTGATGATAAGTGGTAGTAGAGTCCAAACGCGACGATGGTCAGTGCAGTCGGGAAGAATAAATAATTTAACAGGATACTTGGATATGTTTAGTCTTCATTCCAATTATTTACGACACGAACTTTTCGCCCGGATATGCCCGGCCGTTTAAACACCGAACATATAATATAATTATTTGATTCGTGTAATATATTTAAGCACTATGTTTATTCAAGTATTGTAAACATTGTCATCTAGAGTAAAGCGACTAAACTAACGTAACGTAAATGAAGTTATTGTTCTTAGATCTACACAAACCGTAAAGTACTGAAGGCATTTAAGACTTATTTTAGTTGTAGTTATAAAACAGTAATAAAACGCTACATCTGGCATACTGTAACCCGTGTAGTTTCTGACACTGTCTTTTTATTTGTATTTTTTTTAAACATCTGTCCGTTATTTTAATTATAAAAACTATATCCTTATACGTCAGATTTAATGTTACTCAGAAATTAAAGCCACGGTAGAAAGCAAGTCGCATCACATAATCGCCATTTAATACGAAGCACAAGCACTTAGCAAATGAATGGGGAGAGCTCTACTAATTAATAACAGTAATGCCACAATTCCCTGTTAATAACAAAAATGTTTGTAGCTGGCATAAAAATACAACTTCAAATAAAATAATAAAAGTCTTCAGACAAGAGGACAATCTCAATTAACATTTTGTATTATTGCAGCAACGTAGACGAGGTAACGTTAAAACTTATTACGTACTCGTAAATATAAATTATATTTTAATGAATAATTTGAACGTTAATTGAGAACGGACGGCAATTTATCCGCCAAAGCAAACAGAGATATTATTATCCACAAACAGCTTCCATGTCTAATTCACATCGAACCCGGAGAAAAGCAATTGCTGTGTAGAGGCGATATCCATTACCGCAGACCATTGGGGAGAGACGTCTTGTTATTTTCTGAACAATCGGCATTTACGGCACGCTGAGTAATTGGACAGGAAATGTCTACCGCACGTCATACGAACAAAAACTCAATTTTTGCCAAGTATTATAAGTAGGTAGGTGGGCAAGTACCCATTCTTGCTATGATTAATGATAATTTATTTAATTAAAAAAATTAATCTCCGCAAACATTATACTTAATAATTTGATGAAAAACATAAAATAACTTGACCTGGCGTAAGTTTGTCAATATTTGTAAAGGTTCTTTGAAGATCCCTGTGAGCTGTGAGCTGATTGGACCGCGTCGTAGTTGCGTGCGATGGTGATTAATACCCGAGTCTCAAACAGGAGCAAAATTGTAAAGGGTTTGTCAATAATATATGAGTTTTAGTATTTAATTGTTTCATACTTTATATTTTTTAAAACGCTATTATTTGTTTTATTTCAAAGTTTTATTCCAAAGCAGATCAAGACTAATGTTATATTATTCTGCATAAAATATATTATAATTAAACAATTTTGAAAAAACACTTTATAACTGGTTTCATAATTCATTGCACTTTAGATACCTATTGTTAATTTTATCCGATCAATTATATAAAACCGAAGATTTCGACGTCGCGTCGTACAGCTGTTTGCCAAACGATGTCCATTTGTATTAAATATTCAACATAACATCCATTTAATTGCAAATGTATGATGAATCGAGTTTTGTAATTGGTTCGTGTCCGCAGGCGAGGTACGCTCGGTTATAAGATTTATAAACGTGACAACGGCAGATGTTACTGTTATCGCAATTTCATCTATTTATATGAATACTAGTCTCATATGGATTGAATATGTTTTATAAATGCGTCATTTGCATTTGCAAAAGAAAAATTAAATATAAATAAAGAGCAAGCTGGTGTTATAGCTAGGTATTATATCAAGAGCATAGAACAAAAGGTGCGTTGAAGCGCGGCCGTATCATATCTTCTCGAACAGCAGCAGCAAGCGAGTAAACAGTAGCACAAAACTGTTCGCTACACATTATTATTGCTAACTACTTAATGGACATTGTGTAAAAAGCAGTCACCGCTGCATTTTCCAGTACAAAACTGAAGCACACTTTTATAGTGTGCTATTAAGTGGTTTTACAGAATTATATTAAATATAAAGCTACCTTTTGTTCACATTGTAGGTTTTTCAGAAACCGGCAAGAAAGACGTTAGTTTTTCATGTAATCATTAAAAACTGCAGAAATAGCTGTTTAGACATTGTATATATTTAAATTTTATATGCCGCTCATAAATTCCTTTTCTAATACGTTATGAAAATAATATTTTCAAGTTTTCAATTTATTTGTACATGCAGTATTTTTGTGTAATCATCTTTTTTTATTTGATGTATTCAATTATAGTGTTCCGAGGAAAAATTATGGATAATTTTTGGCGGTTGGAATCCGCGATAGTCGTCGTTCAAGACTATTTTTATTTATTGTTTCGGATGATAATTATTCATCCCACCCATATAGAATACAACCTGTTTAAAAATATATTTTGAGAATCTAATAGCAACAGCAAATAATAAATATTCAAAACTAATACATTAAGTATTCCAGACCTTGACACCTCCAGATAAGAATCATAGTCGTTCCCAGCGGGACCTTGGCCTCTACAGATGAAAAACCCAACTACGTAATATACGAACATTGTATTCGGTGGCTTGAGTTTAAAGCCCGGTTCCAGTTCCAAAAAGTAATCCCCGTGAAATTATCGCAATATCGCAAAAATTTATTCTGTCATTTGTCAAAAAATGTTTTTGATGGCGAAAATGTGGGAACAGCTCAAATCGAGGATCAACGATACAAATATCGTCACATTCTTTTGTAATTAGTTAAAACCTAACACCCAACAATATAAGTGTCATCTTAAGCTAGCGACTAAAGTGAATGATCAGTGTTGATACGACCTAGTCTAGAAACTGACTCCCCATACTAAAAGTTTAGCGACCGGATGGAAATGGCTCCAAGTCACGGTTTTTTTAAAAGTGTCACAACAATACACAAATATAATGCGAGCTATTTTAGTAATTGGTATTTTAGTCGACCCACTTATTAATTTATCACGGTCGTGTAACATATCAGCGATGTTCCGGTCAAACGGACAAACCACAGCCGAGATTACAAATATGCCTTGCAAATACATTTTAAGATTTTTAAAAATAACTCAGTCAAGTTAATTTTGTATAATTACTATGGGTAGCTTTGAACCGTACTCTAACTTTGCGCTACTTGAAAAAATATATTTCATTTTACGGTAAATGTGATTTCACAAGTGTTACCACAGTTTTAAGCACGACACCTTAGAAGAACCTTAGCGCTGCGCAAGCAAGTGAGGTGAGCTCACCGACGGCGCGGACAAAACCATCGTAGGATCTGCTATCGTTTCCAAATAAACATAAACGTCTTCGAAGAAACAAAATCAATAACAATGTTTTCTCGACAAAATTCACCGTATTCCTGCTTAATACAAAAATTGCACGTCGCACCTACCACAAATATGCGGCGAAAGCGTTAAACAATCGCCCCAAGTTTAAAAATGGCTAGACTGATAACGTCCTCATCTTTACAATACAATAAAAAGAAATAATAATATCACGACAAATAATTGTTTTCATTTTCCTATCTTTATCGCAGTAAATTTTCTGTAATCAAACTTTGAACTTGTATAAAAAAAATTGTTAAGATTAGAGACAATTATGTATTAATATAAATGTGGTCCCATATTTAATTTTGATTATGTATTTTGTAAAATGTAATCCAAACTATAAAGTAACTTTTAAAATATAGATTTGTGCCTGTTATTACTCGGACACACGCACCCTTCACATAAGAACATTACAATAAGTAATATATTAACTTTCAAGATTTTTTTTTTTAATTAACAATTTCAAAAATAAAAATATAACAAATTACTTAATCAGACTACTGTGTAGTAATATTTTTTTTTACAATATAATAAACACTTCAAACTTCAACTTCGACGGTCAAGTTCTAGATGAATGAATACACAAAACATAGTTCTTATATATGATACTAAAATGAAGATGTGGCAAAAATATCGAGCGTGGGATAAGCGGAAAATAATAATCATATAATAAAACTACCAACGTCCGTGTTGTTAGGCAAGACCGAAGGAAATTGCTTGTGAGGCTAAATTACCAACCGAGAACAACGGGGGGTTTTGTATGGCATATATTTAAAAGCAAATTAAACAAAACCAACTTCAAAAAAAATTCAATAAACTCCTGGAAACATTAAAAAGTCCAATTCAGAAATCGATCAAAGTGAGTCAAGCTCTCCGCTGGATTTACGTCTTAAGACTTTGCGGAATTTATTCATAAGACAAGAAAAATATTTCAGATGTTCCCATTCCTTAATCTGCAAAAATTACAACCAAGATATTTTCGTTATAAAATTCATAAATTTTATTTAATTGGATGACAAAGACTAATACAAAGCGGACTTAACCCAAAGTTTGAACATTAATTTTAAATTTATAATAAATAAATATGACTCGAAAATTAAAAGACGTTACAGAAGTTATGAGTGTGAAATTGTTGTTATATTGGCAATGCAAATTAACTTAAATTATGATTAGAAAATAAAATAGATCCCGTTTTCGTTTGCAGGGATCCATTGATTAAAGAACAAGACAACAGATCACTCCCTCAGCTACTATCGTTAATTGTTTATTACCGAACTGAATTGTTAAATCTAGTTCTCCAGGAAGGGTACGTCGATGTTACGGCTACAACAAGTCTACAATCTGTTGCAAAATGTTTCTTTCGAATTTCAATTTAATGAAAAGAAAAGTACAATGTCTGTTCGAACTTCGAACGAAACATTCTTCCAAATTCGCAACTCGTATATTATTTTCATCCGCGATTCCTGAAAATCGACCGAAAGTTATTTTAATCGAGAACAATAACCCTTTGAGCAATGTGAAAGTCATACAGCGTCTTGGTCCCGCTGTATCGGCGCTATTACCAGATTCGTTGCTGAGATATCGCGGGATAGAATTTTCTAAAATTAATGTGCGACCTAGAATCGATAACGATCACGACTCGGCTTGACTGATTCCAAATTTCGTTTATTGTAGAAAATTCAAGCTTATTTGCTTAATGTACAATTTATTACTATTTGCAAATTTCGTTTTTATTTCATTTACATAACGTTTTACATGTCAAATATTTCACCCAATCTACAACCTACATAAAAGATTATAAATAAAAAAAAAATCTATCTTTCAGCGCTGCCGGTAGTTAATATCAACATCGTCATTCTCGATGCATTTAAAATTCCACAAATACGCTCAAGTTTAAATAAACATATGAAACATTTTGATCGTACCTCCAATTCATTACTCAACGTTTCGGTCGAATATCGCTCGCTAAACTTACAAACCCTGATGAATGTTTCGAAAGGAAAAAACTTAAACATTTCAATACTGAAAATTCAATGAGAGTTTTTAAGTATTGAAATACTTGATGATGATGAGAATGAGGATTCTAAATTATTCCTGAAAAAAATGTGATAATTATCTCTTTTATATAAACGTGAGAGCTTGTATGTTCGTTTATTTGACACATAATCACTTACAGTGCTTATAGAATATCAAGCGCTTGCCAAATGCCTTTCGATTACCAACGTATAAAGATAAAAGCTTTATATTGTATCATGAAAATAATTCTTCTAAAGTTTCGATTTGATAATAGTTCTATGACATATTAATAAAGATCAAAAGAGCTGACACACTTACAAAGAAAATACATGTGAGACACCTACCCATTTAAAAGGTTAGAGACTGGACCCTTTAGCTATTTTCGTACCCATTCTTGTCATAGAAAAAAAATAGAAATATCAATAACGCCCACAAAACACGTGCAAACATGTCTTTAAAAATAAAATTCAAAATAAAGTGATCACTAGTTTACTCCGATAGAGCTCAAGTGTAAACTTTGCCAGAAGGCTACGAGTATATGTTTTTTCTTTGCTATGAATAAATTACACTCTAGACGAAACCGCATTTAATGTACAGATGAGTCTCGCGACAAATGTAACCTATTTTTAGAATCGCACTATTCAGATAAAAAGCTGCTGATTTAAAGAGCACTTTACAGTCATAGAGGTTTACTTTTGTGGAGATGTAAGACCGTGCAAATATAACATACTATATATACACTTTTTATTTTACTTGGTGGTAGGATTTTCTGCAAGCTATACCACCGCCCCCCCCCCCTCATCACTTATTCTACGGCTAAACAGCACTACCTACGTAGTACTGTTGTGTTCCGGTTTGAAGGATGAGTTTGTGTGCAATTAATTGCACCAGAGACCTAACTTTTTAGTACAAAAAAAATTCATTAACGTAAGGAATAATAAAAAAAATCTTCTACTGTCAATGTGGGGCGGTGATATCCGCCTGGCTCTTAATATGCTTATAATGTTTAAATAAACGCGGTAGTAACATAATATTTGCAAAGATTTAAGAAATGTTTTTTGTATACAGTTATACATATTTTCACTATTAGCGGCCCTTTCGGATTGTTAAGCGCCATTAATTTTCTTGACTATATTTAAGTGTCATTTACACGAGATATTCTACGAACATTTGCGTTCAATGTTTTTTTTCTTTCAAGTCAACACTGTTAATAATATATTTTAAACAAGAAAGCCTTTAGACCAAGTACTATCAGTATATACTATAATATTTCTTCAAAAAGTTTTGCATTGTTTGGTATGACAACAAAAGAAAACTAAGACACAATTTAATAAATATTAGGTCCTTACTTATGAAATTGGCGTTTTGTACGGGAGGAATATAGTCATTTTTTTTTTGTAAAATATATTTAATTAATCAAAATATGCACCGTTGTTATCTATGCACTTTTGCCATCTCTTAGGTAGTTCATTGATCCCTTTACTAAAAAAACCATGGGGGCGAAAATCAATAAACTCTTTGAAGGCGGTTTGGACTGCCGCATCGGAGTTGAATTTTTTCCTTGTAAGAAGCTGTCCAAATTCCGATATGGTAATGGTAATCTGTTGGAGCAAGGCCCGGGGAGTACGGTGGATGCAGACTTCAGCCATTACGACGAACGCTTTCCACTTTGGTCTCCGGCGGTCCACGGGGTTGGTTCTGAAGGTCGAAATTTCCAGAACGAAAACGTTGAAACCAAAAACGTACCGTGCTTTCTTTTGCGACACCAGCGCCGTACACATTAATCCTTCGAGCTGTTTCTGCAGCACTGGTGCCACGGTAGAACTCGTACTCGTAAATATACCGATATTTCATGTTTTCCATTGTGCGGTAATAAGCGACGCCAAAGGAAAAAATAATGAGGAAAAAACAAATGAATGACTGTTTTCACAACTCAAATGTACCAGCTAAATGAATTTATAAATTTGAATTTGGAATTCTTAACCAAAGAGGAGATATTTCAGATCAAAGTGGTCAGTACGACAAAACGCTAATTTCATATGTAAGGACCTATTATAATCAATACCCGCTTATTATAAATAAAATAGTAGTTAGCAAAATAGTTCAATAACAACATTTTTTGTTTTGTAACCATTGACAAGCTTTAGTGTTATTAAAAAAATTGAAATAAGAGTAGAAAAAAAAATTCTAATCATATATATTCATATATATTTTCCTCAAGTTTTCTAATATGATTATGGTAACGAAGCGAATTTTTATAATATTACCGTAACAGCTCTTTTTTGAGAAGGTTTGCAGCTTATTCCACCTCGCTGCTCCAATGCGTGTTGGTGGAATACACATGTGGCAGAATTTCAGTGAAATTAGACACATGCAGGTTTCCTCACGATGTTTTCTTTCACCGTATAACACGAGATGAATTATAATCACAAATTAAGCACATGAAAATTCAGTGGTGCTTGTCCGGTTTTGAACCCACGATCATCGGTTAAGATTCACGCGTTCTTACCACTGGGCCATCTCGGCTATATATAATATTAACTGTATATATAACAAGTGATCTTTGAAGGATATTCAAATTTCAAAATAGATTAAGAGAGAGTCGTAACTCTTACGCTATCCAATTAGAAACATTATATTATGATATTAAGAATACATAAATAAGAGTTGTAACGTTTGCACAATAAATATAACGAGGAATAAATGATGAATATTTTGGGAATGAAGTATATTATTTTCTGCGACTCGGAATCGAAGGTTCTACAGTACCAAGTAGTACCTACATACTATAGCATAGTACCTATATACAAACGAAAAGTACGGGGGTGTTTTAATCAGTTTATGTTTTGTCTCTGTTGTTTTATAAACAGTTAAATAATTGATTATTTAAAAAAATACTTGATTACAATAACCAGTTATCACGAATATCGAATTTAATTATTCATTAGTTATTAATTGGTTTATGCAACTTATTTTTTTAATGATGTTTGGCGTTGATTGCGTTCTTTATACATATTAGAACTCTGATTAGCTGTAACAATTGTTTCTTGGAATGACCGAAACAACAATATCTTTCCCTTAACCGAAATAGCACTAATTTAGAAAGCGACGGCCTGTAAAAAATTCACTCCTGTGCAAAACCTCCTGAGGCAAAGATTTTAAGCTTATTCCAACAGTGCTTGTTACCTCGCGATGTTTTCATTCGCCGCCGCGCACGACATTACTATACGTAATTAAGATGAACCATCAGAACATTTCATTGATTAATTTTCTTACCGGAAATGTAATCAAATAAACATTTTATCCAAGATCTGCTGCTGTCTTTACATATTTTTTTTTTCGTTATTCTTAAAATTAAATATTTAGTTATTTTAGATTATCACTTGGGCAAGTATGGTTACTTTTGAATTTCCTTTTTGTAGTATTTATTATTAATATTTAATTAGCGAGACTGGCAAATGGGCCACCCGACGGCGAGTGGCCACCTTCGTACATAGACATTGTCACTTTGAGAGTGAACTATGTAATGCTGTTCCGAGGTAGAATATGTGATGAGCTAGTGGTAGACCCAGACGGGCTCGCACAAAGCCTTACCACCAAGCAATTGTAAGTGATATTCCCTCAGTCCAATCCCTTGAATTCTTTATTCAATTATGTATGTCACTTTGACATTCCTAGATACATTTTTCCTAAAACAAATTGTAATTGTTTTATTTTTCCGTTTCATGTCTCTGAGAACATATTAGACTGTAGGTCTTTGTTATCAAAATAACCTGATATCGGTTTTGGCTGTTAATGGATCTGGCCTAATATGATACTCGTTCGCCTTTAATAACATTCTGTACTAGTAATTATTCTACGCCATCGTAATTAGTGACGTAACAACACATTTATATATAGCCGATCGAACTGTATTAAATCTCAGTTTATGACAATAATTTAAAATAAATGATTTGAAATCGTTGTTGTTTAATGTTTCGGTCGGGAGGCGTTACAAAAGTAAACTAATACGGAAAAAACAAAATTTGCAACTGCAAATGCATGCATATATAATTTGAACATGTTTAAAAAGAAAATTTTAATTTGTAAGTTATGTGATAATTATATATATTTTTTCTTACTAGTAAAAACGCAACCATTTATGTGTTGAGTAAAATAAGAAACGTCAGCGGACGGTTCGATAAACCGAATAAACAATTTGATTGGGTACTTAATGAAACAATCCAAAGAACGTGTACACAAATAGGTATAAATAATCACGGTAATTCCTAAAGCTTTCCATCGCTAATGACATAACGGTATTCTCCGACGACGTTTGGTAAATGTATCGTTGTGGAAACGCCTATAAAGACCACTCCTTGTGATAACGTCGAATGACCAACAATTCCATTTGAAAAATTCCGTAATACCGTTATGGAAGCTAAGATGATTCGTAAAATACTTTGTGTTTTACTGATTTTTATTTTGATATTTATATTTGATATTTTTTTTAAATGAAATTCCACGAACAAATCCTATTAGTTTAATAATGAATAACACTAGCGTAATTTATTATTCAACCGACCGATTTACTAAGTTAAATTTCAATCCTTAAATTGAAAATGTCGATTCAATACATTGAAATAATCTGAAATGTATTTTTGATATCTAGTCAGCGTTTCACGACAGTTGGCAATAAAATATTTTACTTATTCCCTTTTTTACGCAAAGAGCGTTTAAGACATAAGTACCTATGTACTAATCATTTGAAATGGCGTTTTGAGATTACTTTATTGGCAAATTCTTTAAAGCAATTTATGATTATGATGCTGTGTGGAGTTAACAAGTCTAGGAAATATTTTAATCCTGCAAAATTCATTTCGAAATTGTTTTGTTGTCCTACTGACCAAATACGGTCATAGCGGCTGTTCTCTTCTAGATGCTGACACAGCAGGTGTTGTATTCTAATCACGCTTAAGTACAAGTTTTAAATGACCATGCAATTTAAAAGAGCTATACGATAAAATTACTGTGACGAACGATATTATTTAAAATTAATGAAAGAATAACACCTTTCTTGTAGATTTTGATACACTGACTTGTTTAAATGTAACTATGATGAAAATACAATGTCACTCTATTGTCTCGTGTTGTGTCAAGGGCGGTATTCGTTGAATGGAAGCTTTTGTTATCTCATGGAAACCAGAGTTTATACTAGTTACTTTAAAACTATACAAAAACACGTGAAACCCCTTCAGGAGAAGTTGGAAAATTACTTCGACTAATCTTGAATTAGCTGTTCTAGAAAACTTTAGTTTTCTTTTAGAACTTACTTTATCGACAAATTGCAAGTTTCGTATATCGTATATATGTTTCGTACATTATACATATCGTGTTAAAAAATTAAGCTAAACTTAAAGTAAGTGTCATTTACGCATCTTCTTTTTTCAATATAATAAACCTTCTTTAGGCGCGATGAAAATAAAATTTTAAGGTTAAATTTGAGTGTAACAGTTAGATAACACTTCCACAGTCTTTATAATACTTTTTTTTATCTTTTATAAAATATGCTCCAAATTCCATTATTACTTAGTGCAAAAGATTATGTACAAATAATTATGATTAACACAGCGTACCAATCTAAATGTGATCGGCCACGGAGTGTAAGAGATTTCTTCCGTTATGGCAAACACATATGAACATCCTCTTTGGAATGCAATTTTTAGTAATCAACATGCCATGTCTTGAACTGTCGTTTGCTAGTTAGCATACTCCTTTACAAAACTAATTAAAACTCACAAAACATAAATACAACTCCATAAAGAGATAATTCCTTTGTTAGTTAATCTTAGTCACACGCGACATATGAAGACAATAGACACAAATAAGTTATAACCTAAAACCGTAGCACACAGCGTAGCTCTTATCTATACCATTATTTAAATTGCTTTGACCAACTGTCATATTGATGTAACTGATAGCGTTAATAATTGAGACATGAATGCTTTGGTGAATGTTATACTGTTTGTCGTATAATAAAAGTCTTAACAATTAAGGAAAGTATAAAAAAGGCTGCTGTATTTATTTCGGAAGTTTGCTTTAGTCACCATTTTTTTTCACAAAGATTGAGCGCTAAAAAGTGCTAAAATTTTACATATAGTGACTGCAATATATATTATTTTTTTCTAAAAGTCTAATGATGCCGAAAACTAGTCTAAGGCCATGGCCATATTTCGATAATCTATGTACTTTTGGATAATTTATTTAACTTTAGGAAGCACTTTTGGTACATGTTACACGATATGTATTTTGAAACGAAATTTAAAGAGAGAAAAAACAAACGACTTCTCGATTTACCAACTACAGAGTCAGCCACTGGTTTCACCGCGTTAAAAATGTTGAAACACTTTTAGACAATTAATGTTTTCTCATGACAATAGGTCTTAGGCTGGGAAAGCACAGTGGGCTGAAAAGGGCCCAAATGGGGTTCTTAGCATCTCAATATTCTTGGTCTTATTTAACCATTTGGAATTAATTGTGAGAATGATAGACAGAAAACCTGAGATTTTAAGACCTTACCTTAGGTAATTTAGCGTAAACCCCAGTCCTCACATCTCTGATGGTGGCAATGTCCAGCATCTCTACCTCCATATTCTGATCAGTCCAGTACAAGAAAAACCCGTTAGGGTCCACTCGTAGTGTGACCGGAAGGCCGGTACCTGAGTCCTGTGTAATAATACATTATCAGATACTTTTATGTTTATTTTAATTAAATTTATTAATGGAACCTATTTGCTATGATTTTTTTTTTAATATATATAAATGTATACCATATTTATAAATGTAATATGATTGCTTATACTTCCTAAATTTATTTTTTTAATTGTCATTAATTTCATTATTATGTTAAAATATACATACACATTTGTATTATATTGAAAATAATAGTTTTCAAAGAAATATTGCCCAGTAATTCAAAGTTTATGAAACCTACTCCACTTAAAAAGATAATTTTTAAAAAGATATTGTTTTTGATTTGTAAATTACAAACAAGTGAATCCATTTAACATGCAAGTTCAAACTCTGCTAGTTTATAGTTTGTTTGTGGTAATAGTGTTTTTATTAGGTTATTGAAGAAATTAATAATATAAGTAAGAAATAGTAACAAAAAAAGCAAAACTATTTGATGATTAACTATTATATTCCATAATTTAACTTAATTATTTATTAATATTTTACCTTTGACTAATAAATTACAATATATATTTATATAATTAAATTTTTACTTTTTCAGGAATCAATTTTGATTATCTTAAAATAAGCAAACTATAAACAGAATAAATAAAGAATGATACATTCATTTAATTATTATGACACAAATGAATTCATGAATTTTATGCAATTAGATTTTTAATTTATTTTGTGTAAATTAAAAGTTATAGAATATTTAGTAATCATGAGTAGAGATTCAAAATAAAGTGTTTCAAACGACACTTTTTATAACTTTTAATGATATATCCCCTAACATAGTAATCAACCCAGCCATTATTCATTAATGAAATAACATCATAACTTTTAATCTTTTACAAAGATCTTAAGAATCTTAAGTATTGTTTACTAATTTCAGTCAATATATACAGTTTAGTGAGCATTCTATTCCTATTTCATTTCTGAGATACATACCTCATCCCACTTGATAAATTTCTCCCCTTCTTGCAATGCTTTAGGTACTTCAATCGGTTTCAAAGATACGTTAGCCGATCTCGTAGTCGTAGTCATTTTGAATAATAAACACTATTAAACAGAAACCATAACACTATCGTAGATAAAAGCCGTCATCTTCCTCCCTGGGCACAAATCTGTCTTAGATACCTAATGAAGGTTCACACACACAAAAGGCACATTTTTTTAATATAGATAACACAAATGACTTAAATATGACCAACTAACTTAAATAGCTACGCATGATATAGTTTTTTTTTTATATTTTAAAACACGACCATATCCCACATACTCTCTTCTCGACGACGAAACGGAACCACCGAAATTTTAGAAATGTCAAAATTTTATCCTATCCACTTCCACTAAATCGGATACATTGCTTAAAGCACAAGAATAAAAAATAAGAAAAGGTAATAGCTACCTATTATTATTTGTAAATAAAAGTCCTATTTTTAATGACTCGAAAAGATTAAAAACTATTCTTATTATATTAATCATATAATTAGAATACTACTACGTACATTTGATTTCATAGTTTACATGACTGATTGAGATTAATTTGGTTGAGATCTCATGTTATTATTACGATCAGACTTTTTAAAACAATTGCCGATTTTTTGAGTATAATAACTACATTTATTCTTTATTACAGGTTAATGTTATAAATTCATAGTTTATGAGTCAATAAACAGCTTAAAACATTTATTTAATTTTATACTATTTTATGCTTTACATATTTTACTTTTTTTTAATGTTGAGGATTATTGCACTGGTGGTAGGGCTTTGTGCAAGCTCGTCTGGGTAGGTACCACCCACTCATCAGATATTCTACCGCAAAACAGCAATACTTGGTATTGTTGTGTTCCGGTTTGAAGGGTGAGTGAGCCAGTGTAATTACAGGCACAAGGGACATAAAATCTTAGTTCCCAAGGTTGGTGGCGCATTGGATATGTAAGCGATGGTTGACATTTCTTACAATGCTAATGTCTAAGAGCGTTGGTGACCACTTACCATCAGGTGGCCCATATGCTCGTCCGCCTTCCTATTCTATAAAAAAAAAAAAAAAAAAAAAAAAAAAAAAAAAAAAAAAAAAAAAAAAAAAAAAAAAAAAAAAAAAAAAAAAAAAAAAAAAAAAAAAATTTCAAACAAAATTAACTTGGAAAGTTTAATGTCTTGCTTAATATGATTTAAAAGAAAAACATAAAATTAGTTCAATGTTGCTTAATTTAAAATAATAATAAAAGAAAGTAAAGAACACAGTACTTTACAGTGCATGTATCCGAACTAAACATTGACAGATGTGAAATGACACTTTAAATATCACGGTTGACGGTCACAATCAGCGAAAACTAGAGTAGTGTAAATCAATTAACCGAATGAAGTTTTTTTATTTATAAAGGAAACAATTTTACACATGATATAGATCGTTTGTTATTCACAGTCATTGTTAGTCGTTGAGACATTCTAGAGAATAGTTTGTTTTGATATGTTGTAAAAGTATAAAGATACCTCCATTTACGAAATGGCAAATTCTGTAAACATATCAATTGAAGCTCCGATAGAAAACCAAATACAAGAAATATCTTACGATGGACAGGAAATATACCAAGCGTAAGTATTGATATAGGGTTTATAATATTGTAATGAATATTTTGTTATTAATACAGTTTGTATTGTTTATACTCTGTATTCTTATAATTGTTGTTGTTTTAGATCTTTACTTACATTCACTTAATCCATTTTAATTAAGTCTTAACCGATAAAACAATTACTATGTACATTTTAATAACTCAGCTAGGTATACTCAAAATTTAGTCCTTTATGTATTTTGTGTTAAATTTATATTAAATGAACTGTGTGTTCGAAGCTTTATATTTTCATGTTGCTTTGATCACAGGCCACTGTCTATGTCAGAGAATTTAGCTCGTCTGGCACAGAAAATAGATTTTGCAAAATCTGATGATGAGTTTTGTACCATCAAAAAGGAAGGAGAAAGTAGTTCTGAAGTGAAGTCTGAAGAAGACAAGGAACCAGGGTATCAATCAAGTTTGTGGCCATGGGATTCGGTCAGAAATAAACTTAGAAATGCTTTAACAGAAGTATGTGTGCTTGCAGACGTGTTAAGCATAGCCAAAGAGAAAAGATACATGGTAAACATTTTGAAACCAAATTAAAATCCCATTTTGATATTGCATTGTACATCATTTGAAAGTGACACTGCTGTTTTACATCTCAGACAGCTAATACAAAGCAAAATAGTAAATATTTTATCATTTACAAATAATGAATTTCATCTCTTTTTGAATTCGTAATGTGCTACTAAAATAAGTTCTATAATTAATAATTAAAGTATATTAATTGTAATTTCAGTGAGGTATCTTAGATTGGTTAAATCATTTTTGTGTAGATCAAATTGCGATAAATAAATTTATATCTAATTTAAGGTTCTAGATCCTATACAACCAGATTCAATAGAAAGCCGTCCAATGGTGCAAGTTTATGGTCGTAAAAAGGCCTTATCAGCAGCTGGAGCTGTTCTTCTGAATGGTGTTGAAAGACTGAGAGCAAGTGAGACCATGAGAATGACACGTAACATGCCAGACTTTCACATTGATTTGCTTCGACTGAGACAAAATTGGAGGCTCAAGAAAGTGTCAAATACAATTGTAGGAGACCTCAGTTACCGAACTGCAGGGTCCAAGTACAGTCAAACTGGAGTATTTGAGGTATGTAATGCTCTCTTTTATAAATTTCTTATTAAACTTCAAAAGTTTTCAAACAAACTATTTCAATCCATAATTATTAATCTCGTAACTATTTTCAAACATAACATAATAAAGTAAAACAATAATTTTATAATTTTCTCCAAGGTCACATCAGCTTACAAAAATCTAAGATTCATTATTTCCTAAATTTTTTTTAATAAAATTCAGAACGCTGTTTTAAAAAACAAACATATAAATTATTTATCAAAATTATTTCAGGTAACAAAGGCTCCTGAAGAACAAATCGCACAAGCCATGAGTATGAATGCAGCTGGACCCACTCCCTCTGCTCTGCGTGTTACTGTACCCCCTGAACTGCAGGGAGTAGCTTTCATATCAGTAGTGTGTCAGAAAGGTGATTCTAATTATAATGAGTTATATTTTATTACAATGTATAAAATTGTTGTAATATGTAATAATTGAAGGCTTCCACATTGTTTTTTATAAACTGAAAGTTTTAAGAAATTAATAGTGTATGCAAAATGGAACATATCTTTTGTTATTTTAAAATCCAAGTAATTATTTGAAGTTGTGTAGGTAAATATCTTTTTTTACCTCAGAACAAGAAGAGGTAGTAACAGCGACTCTGAGCTCGTCCGCGTTAAACTGTCCCGGCACCCTGCCCGGGGACGGAGCGGAGCTTCACTGGCAACAAAAACTAGAAGCAGCTCAAAATGTGCTTTTTTGTAAAGAATTGTTTGCGAGAATGGCAGCAGAAGCCGTGCAGCTTGACGCTTCAATACCACACATGGTTGTTGGAAATCAAATAATGGCCACTGTAAGTGTATATTTGATTAGTATTTATAATAATTGATTTGGTCTCAATATTTGGATATATTCTATGACCTCTTCTGATATTCTGTAACCTCAAACAATTAGGAAGATGTAAATTAAAAAAAAAAATTTTTTTTGCCAAAATAATCTTTAAATGGTTATGTACTGGTGGTAGGGCTTTGTGCAAGCTCGTCTGGGTAGGTACCACCCACTCATCAGATATTCTACCGCAAAACAGCAATACTTGATATTGTCGTGTTCCGGTTTGAAGGGTGAGTGAGCCAGTGTAATTACAGGCACAAGGGACATAAAATCTTAGTTCCCAAGGTTGGTGGCGCATTGGATATGTAAGCGATGGTTGACATTTCTTACAATGCCAATGTCTAAGAGCGTTGGTGACCACTTACCATCAGGTGGCCCATATGCTCGTCCGCCTTCCTATTCTATAAAAAAAAAAAATAATAATAATAACATGTGTAAAAAAATATAATTATATCATGTAATTTTTTTTTTTATAAATAAATCAATTTAGGCGCTCTCGTAAAATTTCTGCTCCGTCCGAGTTTAGACTGTGACGTTACATCGCCCATTCGTTATTGCGGGCGACTCTTTTGCGACACGCGCGTTGATAATTTCGTATTTATTTTATCCCTTTTTGTGTTTCTTTCACTTATATATTATATTATAAAATAAGAGCAGCATTTTAACGTAGACTAACACATAATCTATCGAAAGTCGATCTGATGATTGCGGATTCTTTCTCAAGTCACGCGAAATATGGAGCTAATTTAATAGCGAGTTAATTATTATTGTTTATTTTAATCTTTTGTTAATGAGGATTGATCATAACTGCGATTGGCAATAACGCCGTACTCTTCATGTGGAGATACGAGTGCTGTCCGCTTTCGATGGAAGATAATATCGATATAGAATGTAATATACATTTCCTACGTTTTAATTTTACGTACGCAGTTCGGGGCGCGATAGTTACGATACAGAGCCACGGCGTATTATTGTAAATTTGCTTGTGATTAAAGTGCAAATAAAAATGACAATCTCGAATGTGAAGGATGCAAATATACTATGGCATTGGTCACATAGCGATGTGAGGAGCCTATTTGTAATGAAATAAACTGCTACTGGAAGAAACTTTTTTATGTAAAAGGGGGGCAAACGAGCAGGAGGCTTCCTGAAGTGATTACCACTGTTCAAGAACACCTGCAACACCGGAATACTTGCAGGTGCGTTGGCGACCTTTAAGGAATGAGTAGGCTCTTTTCTTCAAGGTTTCTATGTCATAACGGTTCGAAAAAGTCGCCGGGAAATATGGTTCCGCAGAGTGCCTGTGCGAGCCAGGAAATGTTTTAAAAATAGCATTGTAGTAGTGGATTTCCAGACATCGAGATGGTATGAATGGAATTTAGAAATTGTACGGGCGAGCGAACGACGTTGGGCAATGTGACGTCACGCGTCGATCGGTCGCTTCATAAAAGATTTTAAGAACTCGTGACTTTCAAAAATTGTAAAAAAAACCATTTTTACAGATATTGTAAAAAAAATTCGCCTGTATTTTTTATATTTTAAATATGATTTTTAACGCAGGGGGCATTCGTGGCGTACAAAAGTTGAAATAGATAATTGCCAAATGGGCCACCTGATGGTAAGTGGTCACGAACACCGAAATATTACCACCCCCCACGTTGTCAATGCATTGTGCGTTTGTGTCCTACAAAAGTATAGCGTTCGAGAGTAACGCGTTGTGCTGTAAATGTCAAGTTTTTTCCAACGAGACGCCACGTTGGGCCACTGGCATAGACAGACACAGAATGCGCATGATCGCGACTATGATCGCGTATTTTTTTCCTCGGGGCGCGCGTACCAACAAAAACTCGTGTAGTTCTCCCTAATTATAATAATAATAATGTCCTCCAGGCTAATTTCGACCACGGCAGCAAATCTCAAGAGAGATTAGCCAACTGCGAGGAGGAGGAGGAGGATATAGTATTAGGAGATATTATAGTGCACAAGTGTGTGCACAAAAACAAGTGCACTCTCTATTCCCTTCACTCTCATAATCCGATAGGACGGCAATCTGACACGACCGGAAAGAATTTAGGTGCACGGGAGCGTACACACTTCGAACGTCCAGACTCCGGGCTGTTACTGAGACTTTTATAACAGAAAAACTCAATAACTTTTTATTGACCCGACCTGGAAATTGAACCCAGGATCCCCTGGTCTGCGGCCTTACATCAAGCCACTAGACCAACGAGGCAGTCTCTCTAATTAATTAATAAGCCAACAATCCGAAACTTCACTTAGCAGGGAACAGGGCGAGACTCTGTAATCGCTCTCCAAATAAGACATATATTAATTATGTCATGGTGCCATGGTATTTTGGCTTTGGCTGGACAAAAGGAGAAGTCTTTCTTCCTCCTCTTCCCTTCGCGATTCCTACATATTCTTTCATGGCTGACCGCATAATATTATAGTGCACTTTAGCAAACGCCTTTTTAATACACAACGTTGTTATAAATAATAATGTTATAAATACTTCTTGTTTTTTTATGAACCTTTCGTTTATTTCAGGTTTTACCAGGTATTCAATTATTAATAGGACTCTGTCACAACAACGGACAAAATAATAATAATTCCGAGGCTGTTAAGGTACGTTTACCAGCTAGTAAATTATAGTTTATTAGTAAAATATACAATATATTCTCAAGTCAAAGTTGGACTTCAATTTGCAGTGGTTTATTTTAGAAATTTCCTCACTTGTAGCGGCGCAACAGTGGCGGCTGTGATAATAGAATAACATAAGATATTAAGTTATTCTATCGAAATCATGAATAGCCGTGACAGTGCATCTAAGATTAAATATAAATGATAATATGATATTGACAAAGCAAACGATTCGAAATATGTTTAAACCATGTGTTATCCATTACTAATACTCGGAAAACAGCAGACCCGGCACAGTACTCGTATCCCGGACGGCACACGAGGCCGGCCGGGATACGAGTACCACAAATCGCCCGGCAACCACCGACCGGAATCCAACGAAGCTCGCGAAACTCACGAATCCTTCGTCCCAGACGAAAGTCGTAACTAGTGTGTCTCGATGTGCTCCGTCGCCGCAGCCGGAGGAGCGCGCCAGCAAGAACGAGCACGACCACGTGCTGGAGCACTCGCTGCACCAGCTGCTGCGCGCCGTGCACCACGCGCACACGCACCACCCCTTCCCGCACCCCGCCACCGGCCCGCTCGGGCCCTCCAAGCGCCGCTCGCTCGCCGGTAACCGTCGCCCACTCGCTGCCCTTGCGGCCCCACAGGCACGACGTACGCGCTACATATGTTTTAAGCGACCAGTGAGAAAATATAATAAACTAAATGGCATACTTCTAACGCTGCTTATGCGAAAGTGCGACGCACGTGGTAGCTAGCTCGAACGGGTTAATTCCGTTTTGTCACCATATGTACTCTTCTACGAACGCAAAAATCTTCGAGAGCTGATTTATTTGTTGCATTCTATCGAATATTCACCCTAAATATTATAATTTCCACGGTGGAAACGGCATCGTACGTACGTATGCATTTTAGTGACAAAATAGATTTTTTTTTTGTTATTTTCAATAAAAACAATGAACATATATTTTTTGCAAAAGAGCTAGTATTTTCGGTTTTGATATGATAATTATTTGAAACAGGGCCGATGGCAGCGGACCGCTACGAACTATTGGATATGAGCAAGGAACAATCTCTTCTAGAGCAGATTATACAACAAGCGCAGCACTTCTTCATGCGCAGACGCAGTGAATACGTACTCGACACTATCGCTAAAGAGGTGAGTTACCTATAATTTTATAGCGAGCGCTTGGATAACTAACAAGACGGATAAAACCGAAGAGCACATAAGTTATCGCTTAAATAAACGGAAATAGAAATTGATAATTAAATTTGACTTAGTTCTCATAAATAACAAATATATTATCTGAATATAAAAATGGCACATTTAATCTATAGGTATAGGTTGGCTCCGTGCAAGCTCGTCTGGGCAGGCACCATCCACTCATCAGATATTCTACCGCAAAACAGTAGTAATTGGTATTGTCGTGTTCCGGTTTTAAGGGTTAGTGAGCCAGCGTAATAACAAGCACAAGGGACATAACATCTTAGATTCCAAGGTTGGTGGCGGAGTGGCGATGTAAGCGATGGTTAACATTTCTTACAATGTCAATGTCTGGGCATTGGTGACCACTTACTATCTGGTGGCCTATGTGCTCGTCCGCCTACATTAAACTATAAAAATTAAAATAAACAGTCTGTTTTTCAACACATGTGAATCTAGTTGTCATACGTGAGGCCTGTTCACAGCCACTAGATGTACATGACATACATTCAGTTTTATTTATGCGTCTACGAAAGTACATATATTGTGCTTATGTTTTTTAATGGAAATAACTCATAATTTGTCGTTTCGTTTCTAGGTAAAAGATCCTCTAATAGTTTCACATTGGAACGCGTTGAACAGTCCCACGCAATCATGTGTGAAGATAAATATTATGGCTTATGGGTAAATATTTTAGAATATTTTCTTTTTATACAACTGCCCAAAACATCTGTGTAATGTTTTCAGCTTTCGTCAGATTCTTTATTCCACCATAACATTTAAATATCTTAATAAATTTGCATGTATGGTGTATCGTTAGAATCCTCAAATCATCTCAAGAGATTACATTTACTAAATAAACTCTTTCATTAGTCGTGTTTTTTAATTTTATTAAAAATTAAAAAAAATAACTTCGATAACTATAAAGTATCAAAATTATTTTCATTTTAGTCATTCATTTATAAATTTGAATAGAAAATATTAATAAAATAAATCGTTAAAAATGTTTTAAAATATATATCTACCCCGCCTTTGGACTACTTGAAAAATGAAGTTCACAAATCAAATTTACTCTTGTTTTATTTATTTATTACTAAAACAGATACGACGCGGTCTGCAGAACGTCGTTAGTAGTTCATGTTGGCGAGAAAACACTGAAGTGCATTTGTCGCGACGGAAAAGTGAGACATTTGTCTTACGAACTACAGGAGCTTAGAGATCTTATTTACTGTCAAGTATGTAACCCGGCGTCGGTGAATTTTCACTTTATTTATATTATTAAAACTTGAATTGACAACAAATCCTAATAATGATGACTATTTGTGCAAATCCATCTGTGTAAGTGCCACGCAGCCATCAGTTATTCTACCTGGCGGCCGGTAGAATTCAATATCAGCAATACTTTGTTGTGTTTAGGTCGAAACGATGAGATAAGTGTACAGAATGGTTTATTTATGTTGTTTTGAAGGTGTCTGGATACCAACAGATGGCTCTTACTGGCTTTCAGCCCTTCAATATACTCAATATATACTTTACCCTTAAATCAAAAGCTCAGTATTTTCTTCCTAAATAAAGTGGGTACTACAATTTTTGTTCAGATATATAGTTACGGCATCAATATTATTCATTAAATAAAATAATGTTAATTTTTTATTGTATCCAAATACCATCCATTATTTTAATAATTTGTCTGCTATACAAATATGTCACAGCTTAAGCATTCATGCAATTATGAACAATATTTACTAAAAAGACTAGACATTCAAATATTGTAAGGATGGCCCAATAATAACAAATTTGCTTTTTATTAAATAATAACAAGCAAATTTCTATTATTTTTGTAATAAAACAATAATATTCAAAATATACTTCATTTACAGATATACCAACATCAAATGACTGCAGTACAGGCAGTGGGTCGCTGTATGGGTTGGCAACTACTCGCCAGCAGTTCACATTTAGGTTCAGGACCTGTTGAACCACTCGGGAATGCTTCTTCATGCCTTCTCGCTTCTCCCAATGGTAATTACATTATAGACCAATTTAAATCATATATTTAATTTGTCAATATTGTTTCTTATAATTGACTCACTTTTATGAATTTCACTTTAACATTAAAATGAAATTATATTTTCTTAGTTTTATCTCAAAATTATTATTTTTAAATTGATATGTCGACAAATATATTTATTATTGTAATGAAATTACTATTTTAAATTTAGTCCTTATCAAATGTTTCAACTAATTCTTGTTAATGTTTCAGGTGATAGGATGATAGCAATAAGATGCGAGCCATCTGTTGGGATCCAAGTGTTCATAGCTCAGTCTCCTAGAAAAGACTTCTTTGTTAGTGAATTAGTTCAGGACAAGAAATGGGAAAATCTTGGTGGTGCATTTAAGGAAGTTAAATTAGAAAAAATGGAGGGCAAAAACTTTTTAAACAAAATGGAATTACTAATGGCTTGCTTGAGTAGCCCTTCATAATCAATTATAGTTAATATTTATAGGAATAATTATTATTTGTAACTTTTGCTTTTTCATAAAATTAAAAAAAAATACAGACTGGAATTTGTGTTTTCATTTATTTATATATAAGGAAACTTAGCCCATAAGGTGCTTAGGTAAAATGTTAAAGATATACTGAAGATTGTTCATTCATTTGCCTCGATGTTATAGAAGACTCGATATTAGAAATTATTCCGAGGACCTGAAACAAACAGAAGTATTTATTACATTGTATATCACATAACTACACTAGAATTATACTCTTTATTTTTTATACACCACACTGTCTTACTAATGACAATTAAATAATTGTGACACTATACAAGTGATGTTAGTAAAAGAATGAACCTATGATTTTATATGTACATAATTAATTACGAAACAATAGATGACGCGAATTGTTACCGTCGAACGACAGCTTAAAACATTTGTACATAGAAAATAAAATAAATGTCTATAAACTTAATCTATTAAATAAACGTATTTTCATAATAATAATGATAAAAATTTGCTTAAAAAGAAAATATAATGATATATATAATCAGTAGCTCCGCGCGGTTATACCCACGTTAAATATACGCCACCCTACTCTACTCCGCCCTCGTGGGTAGTAGTGATGTTATATAGCCTATAAGCTTTTTTTCAATAAATAGGTTATCGACAGAAAAAATATTTTATCAAATACAACTGGTAAAATCTTACATTAGTGCTTTCAAACTAACAAAATATCCGAATCCGAATCAGCCTGTGAATGTCCCACTGCTGGGCTAAAGGCCTCCTCTCCTCATTTTGAGGAAGTGGTAAGAACGCGTGAATCTTAACAAAATATTCTATATACTTAAATTTATCAATATGTTATATGTAAACATGTGAACAATTATTTTTTTGAGTGTATTCTAAAGATCATATTAAACATTCAATCAAGCAGCTTAGTCATTACTGTACCCATGCTAAAAGCCTTATTTTAATAGGATCAGTTTCATATTACCCACTTAACATTTAAAAAAATGCTACATCAAAAATACATCCAAAATAATGTATGCTCGTTTGAAGACAATTAAGAACTTACAAATATGTAACTTTGCAATCTGTTTGATGACCTTAATTGTAGATAATATAGATTGTATTGTTTAAGCAAGAAAAATACTGTTAAATATCTACAAAGCAAATGTAATAATGACCGATCCTCATTAATATAATTAATGTTAACAAGAAAATCAGGTCATTATAACAGAATTTAATTTAATTTTTAACTAACTCCAATGAACAGAAACTTTGTTGAAGTTTATTTTGTCACAGTATACATAACTATTTAAATTATATTCGTTTTTTTTTCTTTCAATTAATTTCTATAAATTTATCATAATGTAGGTTTCTTATATTTCCCTTAGAGCGTACTTAACTTAGGGGAAATAAATAACTTGAACCAGCAACCGTTAGGTATCACACCCTAAGTGTTAATGCAATTTAAGTACACAGCCAAGTAACTATATCATAAGATATTTCAACCCTATTTATAATTAAACTTGATTTGATTACAATTGAATACAAATAATTAAATATACAGAGGTTTACAATATAACATTTCTATTATGGCTGTGAGGTTAGATATTGTAAGTGAGGTTATGTTGATGTTTAACTTAGTGCAACCTCTGTTGATTGTGTTGTTTATTTAATAAAAACCTGTTTTAGACAATTTTTAACAGTTTCGTTTCAATTTGATTAATAATTATAAACATAATCCTGTTTAAGTAAAACTATGTAAAGTCCACATTGGTATCACATTTATTTCTTATGATATCAGGCAGGTACAATGACTATTTTTTTCACAGTCAGTTTTGTAATAAAAGCATGGTTAACCTTAGTTACTTAGGCAATGAAAAGCCAAAATTACTAAAACCATCATGGTTATGTTTTGTCATTAATTGAATTATGCAATGCACATGTAGACTTGAAAAAATTGTACTTACTATGGACTAAAAAGCTATAATTAAAATAAAGTTATACTTTACCTCTAATTCCTGAGACATCAACTTCATTATCAATATTTGAAGCATTAACCCCCAGTATTAAACAGACATTGAATTTTTAACACTTGGAAGGCTTCAGATTACGATAACACTAAACCTAACTAAATGCTAGAATTAAATTAAAATCGAGAGAGTGGTGACCTAGATCTAAAATTTCCACCGTTGCCTGAACCATATCCGTTACCTTGGCTGTTACGGTTAAAAGGTCGCCCGCCCCCGAAAGACCTACCACCCGGGGAGCCTCCAAAGGAGCGTCCTCTGAAATTACCACCCCGGCCGCCTCTAAAGTTACCGCCGCCGCGACGGGGACCGTCTCTTTTTCTCGATAACTCTACTTTTAATGTCGCACCTAGCATTTCAAAACCATTCATCGCGCTACAAGCATCTTCAGCTTCCTGCATGTTTTCAAATTCAATGAAAGCAAAGCCTGGAGGGTTAAGTGCGACCCACACGGAGTTAAGCTTGCCGTATTTATCGAACTCTCGTTCCAAATCTTCTTTTTTGATACCCTCCACGAGACCGCCCACATACACGCGAGTTCCTCCTGAGCTCATGGTATTTATTTCTATAATAAAATTTTACACTATAAGAAATAACCAGTAAACTTTGCGACGAAATACATAAATACAAAGACTAAACAAGATGTCGTCACGTCAATAATGATGCCACGACACCCGAAATTATAAATGAAGTTTATAACCACAAATTTTGAGTACTTACATATTTTTAAACGTTGAGTGGACGTAAATTTTATTAAAAATTATTTGTTCTATTTTATATTATGATACTGATCTTAAATCTATTTTTATTTTATTCAAAATATGAAAAACGGATCAATGAAGTTGATGATTGAATGGTAAAGGAAGAACCTAAGGAACGAATGAAATTGATTGACTATGGCTTGCTGATGTTGCCAGTGTTATAAATAAAACTAAATGTTGTCAACTTTTATTCTTTTAAAATAGTTTATTTTTAAATGTTTAAAAATGTTTTTGTCAATACAAAAAAAAACATAAACAAATCGTTTAAATTTAATGATTGTTTTTTTTAATAACTTGAAACTAAGAGTAAAAATGATTAAGCGGACATATACTGACTGAATGCAATTTAAAATAAATGAATGATAAAGTGAAAGGCGAATGAATGAATTTATCATGTCGTGTGAACGTATTATATTAAAACTTGAAGGGTGGGAGGAGGCTTTGGTAAAACAAAAAGGTAAGAGGAAGGGGAGGGAGGAGGAACTCTTCGTACAACACGAAAACCGGCCGAACTACTTTGTCCAACGGTCGCTCGGTGGCGCGTGTTTTCGCTTATTTCCCGTAGCTATAAAGCCCCACCTTTGTTTAGTTGTTTTGATAGTACTTTATTTGACAAACACGAGTACAAATACAAGCGTTATACTTATTCCTCAATATCCTACGGATAACAATATTCTACGGATATGTTTTCCCAATATTATATACCTTTGCTATGTTTGCTGAGGTGTGTTAAATGTTAACAATTTGAAATCAAATTTATTATAGTGAAATGAATTTTAGTGTCTAATAATGTTTAAAGAAATGGGGGTGCAGAAGAGACATAGTCAATTTAGTGACACGAAATACAAGTGGCGGACACTTTTGGTGGTGATTTTGTGTTTTATGTGGTGTAATGGTCAAGAGTTTCGGGTGGAGGAGACGGACCCATACATGTTAAACAAATCATTAGGGCTTACTGAGTTGCCCGGAGGTGTAGTAGCTGGTGGTAAAACTGTTTGGAAAACTGAAGGTAGTCCGTATCTTCTTCGAGATGACCTGCTAGTGGAAAGAGAAGCTGAATTAGTGGTAGCACCCGGGGTTGAAGTAAGATTCGCTCCCATGATTGGAATCACCGTGCGCGGAAAACTCGTTGCTGTTGTAAGTATTTTATTTGCTATTCTGTATTACAAGTAACATCTTATTTTGTTTTTAGAAAAAAATATGTATGTATGTATGTACTAGTATTGTCGTTTAAGCAGAATAAAAACATTATCAAAATTGAAAATCGTTTCATACATCATTATTTAAATATATTGTAATTGTATACATACATTGTACATCTTTATATTTTTTGATTTATAAGAAACGACTTTTTAGCGTTCACTATATAACCTACTCACTTAATTTTCATGAATTAATTTTACAATCTTTAAATGTTTAATTGTGCTCCGTGACACTAAAGGTCCCGAAATTAGCCTATTTAACTGTCACCTCAGTTCAAATCCGATTCCAATAAGACATTTCAGTGTCACACATGTAGATTTTGCTGTTAAGTTGTATGAACTTCGTGAGTCATGATTCTTATTCGACAGTTTCTTTATATGAATAGGAATTCAATGTTTATAATTAAAAATGCAAAACGTGTCTTTTTTTAAATGTGATTTTTTTCATTTTGGTTTAAATATACTTTTATGTTATACAATATATAATGAAATCAAGAGACTTATATATAGTCCCTTCGTTTGATAAAAACCGATAAATAAAGTGATTCCTTGATAAGGGCACGCACTGGCCCCGATAGCGGTGTATCGCACGCTCTATTGATACGTTCACCTGTTGCACTAAAGCAAACACTTACTTCATAACATGAGCAAACAACTCACAATGCGAAAATAAATATTTTGCGATATTGTCTAAGATAGGTACTTTATATTTTTTTATTCGACTAAATAGGCACAATCAGTTTCTTCCTGTTTATATTTAAATTACATTTAAATACAAGAATAAATAAATACATTTATAATTTTGATATTTGTTTAATCTTATTATAAAAAATACCAATAATCAACTCAGCTAAGTTCTTCGTGGAACGGTATTATTTATTTTGTCAATGTTCTTACATTGGCTTTTATGGAGGCCCTTTCCACTTTTTGTGTTTTAGCTTAGTTTTAACGTAAATAATGACATGATAAATTTATATATTCAGAATATACATGAAAGTTCATCACACACAATTACGTTATTAAATCACATCGTGAGTCATTAAACGTAGCAGATGTTCAAAGACACCGTGAAGACCCGACCTAACCTCAGCATCCTTCCTCTAATTCAATCAAGTCCGATCTTATTGACAAATGACTACGGCATAACCTCTTAACAGCGTCATCAAGTTGGGTGAAATGAACTGGCCAAAGGGATTGTGGGTTGCGATCGGCATTCCCCTCGATTTTATTTACACTCGTAATTTATAATAATAACCTCTAACAGTGAATAATTGGTCAAATACATAACAAGGAAGTAAATATTCGCAATCGCAATAAAGATCGTTTGTTTAATGAGATTCAGGTACACCAAATAAACACAGATAATTTTACAACCATTAATTTTAAATATTATTATTTGAATATGAAGTCGTATTTTATTTATGAAGGGAATGTATTTTAAAAGCTTCGTAACATGCATTATTTCATAGTTGTTTTAATTGCAACTGTTAACTATCTAGCTTACACTTTCGTGTTTAAAAAGTACGTAAAGCCGTTGGTCCTTCAACTAAAGACAGGTCAGGTTCTGCCTTGTTATCGTGAGATGATAGCGAGTACACCTGTGTTTGCGCAGACATTATTGCACTATAATATCTCCCGCGGAGTTTGTGCTTAGGCTAGCTCAATAGAGAACAATGTTGTATGTATGTTCAAGATTGTATGATACCAGAAAAACAGAAAAAATAATACTAATAAAATAGCAGGAAATTCTATGGTGTATCTCACCAGATATTCTATATAATGTTGTGTTCCGGTTCAAGGATGAGTGTGCCAGTGGTACAAGAGCCATAACAGCTTCGTTCCTTCGTTTTCTTCTTGTGGTAGTTTATGTTTTTTGCTCGTTCGTTTCTCTATATCTATCTACAAATGTTCAGTTGTTCCCATACTAAGTTTTGCTCTAACGTTTCGTTGTTGTCACTTGTGCCTGTTATTACCGACGCACCGTCGAAACGTTTCATATAAACGGTTTAAATAATATAGTTTACACGCCCAATTGACTAAATAACCATCTCCATCATTATCATTCGCATTATATTGCTTGTCCTTATCTTGTCTTTCGACGCAATCCATTGTAATCTATTCATCTCTATCCTAATCATACCCGCAGTTGCAACCTTTTTCCACGGGTACGGATAGTTACATGCTAATGCGCTACATCGTCTGATATAAGTTTTCTATATATATTGGTTAAGCAGTCTATTTATTATTTATATATATATTATATATATATTATTATTAGTAGTATTGCTTTGCGTTTATTTCTCATTAGAAAACTAATTTCACATATACAATATTATTTATTCAGATACATATCATGGTATTCATTATCAAGTAAGGGGCGCAAAAGTTTATTTATATATAGATGTCAGTCGTAATTCAAAAACGAACGAATGATGTAGTATGTAATAGGTGTGAATGTAAACAGAAAATGTTTTTTATGTAACGGCCAGTATATTGGGATATGGCTTCCATTTAAAAGAAGGGTTCCTTTCACTATTTCTCGGGGTGAAGTTTTTTTTGACGAAACCGGTTTTCGATAACAAGAGTAAAAAACCGATGGAACGTGACACAAAAACTAGGCTAATAGGAAGGGTGAACGATCATTTTGAAAAGGGACAGTTTTATTACACGAGAAAAGAGAAGTATCGACTCTTACTTTTTAAAATGTACCAAAAAAGTAAATGTATGTTAACCTATTAACAAAAAAATCTTAATTTTGTAATTATATGTTAATTAAAATCAGCTCATTTAATCGTTGTACTTTATTTCTTATTTCTACAAGTTATAAATAGTTTGACAAAGGTATAAGTACAAATATATATTTTTTTATAGAATAGGAAGGCTGACGACCGTATGGGCCACCTGATGTTAAGTGGTCACCCATAGACATTGGCATTGTTAGAAATGTTAACCATCGCTTACATCGCCAATGCGCGCCACCGACCTTGGGAACTAACATGTTATGTCCCTTGTGCCTGTAATTACACTGGCTCACTCACTCTTTATACCGGAACACAACAATACCAAGTACTACTGTGTTGCGGTAGAATATCTGATGAGTGGGTGGTAGCTACCTAGACGAGCTTGCACAAAGCCCTACCACCAGTAGCGTCGAATGGACCTAACGATTTCATGTAGAATATACATTGAGCAGAGTGCAGATAGATTTCGTTTTAAACAGAATAAAATATTTTGTTTAAGTACATACAATGTCCTCGTAAATCGTTTCTCGAGTGTCAAGAATGAAGATTTACTGATAAGGGAACATTTTAATGTTTTTTGTGTTTAGAGTTTTAATCTTAACTAACGACCACATAAAGGTTCGACTACATATATTATATGTAAGGATACTTCACTAACAAGACAGTTTAAGATATGTATCCAAATGGGTAATAATATGGCCAAGTTAGAATGTCAAATCTTTGCAAGTATATATATGCAGTTTTATTAGTGTATTTAAAATGTTACGTTGCACCAACTCGTACAGGCAGCTGATCTGAATCATCATCATCGTATAATAATTATACATTTTTAAATAACTTTGTATTTAATCAAAATGTAATGAATGAAATTAGGCTTGTATTGTTACAATAATTTATTTTGTTTCAAAAAGATTGACAAAATATTTACATTTGCATTTGCTTACGAGCATATCAAAACCATCATTAGAATTTTCTGAAATTGAAAGTTTTGTGTCTAGGTCTTTTGTGTTGTTGGTAATGTGTCTATATAAAAAAAGGCTACGTGATAGAACAAAGATACAAGAGACCTCTGAGCCCAAATCGGTTCACATTTTTAAACGTTAATTTACATCTATCGTTTGTTGTATTTGCATTGCTTGTTTACAATTATATTTAGTCATTGGTGGTAGAGTTTTGAGCAAGCTCGACTGGGTAGGTACCTACCACTCATCAGATATTCTACCGCAAAACGGCAGTACTTGGTATTTGGGGGCGTGCGATGTAATCGATGGTTAACATTTCTAACAATGCCAATGTCAATGGGTGACCACTTAACATCAGGTGGCCCGCCCATACGGTCGTCCGCCTATACTATAAAAAAAAGAAGTATTTTTACTGTGAAATATGAACAAGTAAATTTTTCAGCCATTTCTTAAGAACTAATCTGAAACGCGAATCAATACGATCGAGAAATATCAGAAGCGATATTCGATATTGTCTCTATCTGTAATTCTAAGATTTAAATATATACATATATACACGTATAACACTGGGTTAGTTACCGACGCATCACGTGTGAGTACTTTAGAGTAGCAATGCTCAACCTTCCCTAACAGATAAGACCGATAAAATGACAATTGATGAATTTTATAGTTTTAAAGTAAACAAGTAATTAGTCGTCTTGTTATTTAAATTAATTTGTAGTTATATTTTTTTGTAAGCGCGAGGCAAGAGTCGTCAACCAAGGCAACATCGTCCGTGAATACGGCGTGGCCTTCCGACAGCAGAATATTCTGTTAACTGTTATAGCAATATGTTCCTGCAATTCTTAGCACGAGTAAAACGACGTGATAGACTAAAGTAGACTGATGGAAAATATATCGTCACCCACAAAGGGTAGACTTATCTTTGTTTATAGATCTTGACACGATTTTGATAAAAGCCCTGAATAAACGTGCGTCGGTTAACTTCATGATAAACGGACCCGATTTAGTTGTTACAGTTTTAAAATAGAGCACTGAATTTAAAAGTACAATACAAATATAACAATTTGTTTTGAAAAATAATGACAAGAAATACTCGTGTCATTATTTTTAACACAGGTGGAGGCTCTATGCTCGACTGTGTTTACCAATTTTTATGCCTAATGAAACGACTAATGAAGTAATATTTTATTAACAATTTATTTTTATTATTTATTTATTATTTCCAAGTTATATCTAGCTTCCCCATGTAGTTATTTAATTAGACCACAAACTGTACAATACATATTACTTTTATGATTTGATTGTTGTAATCTAAAGATTAAAGTTTACCTTTCAAAGTCTGTGAACTCGAAGATTTATGTATAGATAAGTCGCGGTTGATTGGTCCTCAGTAATGACTAGCATCTGATAGTATTTATAACCTTGAAACGACTGGCGCCTCTGATTCCCCAACTACAGTTATTTTAAACGTCAATAACTTCCATAGTAGTCGAACCTAGTTTATTCTAGTACTTCACCTGGGCTTAAATAACTAGATTTCTTATAAAAGAAGTATTAGAATTCAACAAATGAAATGCTGATTTTTAGTTATCTTATCTTGCCCGCGTGTTTATGCGGAAGATGGCAACTTACTGTTACTTCTCTGTTTTTACTCGTTTGCTTGGCTAAAATAAATGTTATCCCCAAAACTTAACGAGTACTTATTCCTGGTGTTCGTAAATGAACTTTACGTTCCATGCATTCAGCACTAACATTAGTGCATACTTCCACACACTTCATCTCATGAATACTAATAGACAATAATTCGCTTACGAGTGGCGTGAATAAGAATGAAGTAAAGGGATACGCTGACCACATTCCGCTCGCCAAAACTCATTAAATCTAAATTAATAAACTAGAATATACGAACCGATCGAACTTGTATTTATAGTTAGTTAGGCGGATGAATGACTCAAATTCATTACAGGTATTAAACTTACAACTCAATCTTAATGTACACATCTCTAGCTACTCGTGAGTATTTCTATCGTCGTATGCCTCATTATATGTGGACTCAATGATTCACAAGTAAGAGTGAAACGCGAGTTCTTGTTTTTCTTTTATCAACCTATATATTTTTATTTCAGCACTTGCATGGCATTAATGGCATGGCTATTGCATGGATTTAACTTTCGCCTTAAATGTCAAAATAACTATTAAAATATATAAATATATAAATATATAAATAATACAATTATCTATGAAGAGATAATATTTTTATACAGAATTTCATATTAAAATGTTTGGTAGTAACTTAAGTGCCCCTGAATATATTAAATTGTTTGTTTAGACCAAAACAGGTATTTCAAACACAAATTAACTAAATATTTTAATAAAATAATTGTACAGGAAAAATAACATTAAATTGAAAGGTAACTAAATTTTCATGTTACCAGTTTGTACCTAACATCGCATCCGCAGTAGCGCATACCATTCCGGGATGAAACGTACTCTGGAATGTCACTTTCAATCCCGTAAACTATGTATGTATATGCAAAATATCTGTTGTTCTGTTGTTGCGTGAGAGAAGTCTAAACCTATAAACCAACAAACACACTTTCGGTTCGATTATATTATTGTCTGCATTAACCTATTTTACTTTCAAGACAATATAGAACAACTGTTAGATTCGAATTAGAATTGTTAATCGTAAGTGAAAACACTTGACTTATAATGGTATCTCGACCTTTACACATTTATGATATCATATTTGAGGGGATTTCATTAAATATAGTAAAGTATAAGTAGTAAGGGTAAATGTCCTTTTCTCCCCTACGAAGGCATGGAACTTATTTCATCCAGTTGTTCCAGTGTTAGTTGGTGGGTACACGTGTGGCAAAATATCATACGACGCACGCAGGTGTCCCGAGGTTTCCCGAGACAAATTAAGTACCGGGGTCAATATCAATACCGAGTAGTGTTCGGATAGGGCACCAAGCTCTTTGGTTAAGGTGCTTATCTTAAATAAGATCTATTATATTAAAACACTACTTTATAGTTAAACTATTATTTATAAGCGACATGAGATATCGCTCTAAATGTCATGCATGAGTGAATTCTGTAGAAGCACATAAACATCCCATATCCATACGATAACATTATTATTTTTGTACGCATAATTGGACTCAACATGCTTTCTTCGTACCATATAAGAATACTTACGTATATACTCGTCCTATTCGATAACAATTCTTAATGTGGAATGAACTGCCTTGAACGTTAGGTAACAACTACGAGTCGTTAGCGAGGTATGATACTGTTTAAGGTATTACAAAGGCCGTTACACCTTGAGATGTATTCAATTGTTTAAAGTTCTGTAAATTAAAACAACGTTCTTAATTACAGAAATTTATATATTTTATAAATGTAATATTAATAAACCCTAGAACTTTCTGAAATAAATTACTTCAATTAAGTAACAATACACTATAGTAAATTACTAAAATATATCTCTATATTATATCTGTATACAAACACGTAACAAACGATGACTTATTTTTTTTTTTGCTAATTAGTTTAAGTAACAAGTTATTGTGACATCGCACAAAAGGCGGCTTATCATTAACAGAAGACGTCATACTATTTAACTTAATTAAGAATTAAAAAAATTATGACGAGTAAAATAGATGACGTCTATAATGAGAAGTAGTAAAAAGGAACATGAGTCATGCGTTATCGGCATTGTTTACAATATCACTTGATACTGACTAATTCGTGGTGTAGTGTTACTTCCTCTGATATCTTAATATTTTATCAACTACTACACAGTAAAATGTGTAACAATTCTTAGACCTTTAATCCAACTTGCTGAGCCCGTAACTTCGTTTGCTAATCTAAAGCGTTGTTAATCTAGAATGAAGAAACGTGATGGTTGATGGATGATTCTTACGGCTGTGAATTTCGCGACACTTTAAGTGGACACAGCACGTCTTCTCGATGCATTTTAGTAGTACTGCTATCATCAAATTAGACCCACAACATCAGCAATGACAGTACGTTATAACGTGTCGGATTACTCCGGAAGTTGATGTTTAAACACCATGCTGTTGTTGACTTAGGACATATTCTCAGATGTGAAATATGCTTATAGTTTTACTTGATAACGATGGGACATAAAGGGGGATCCGGGAAATCGTGATGGCGGAACATCCAGCAAGGTAGTTCACTTATACACTGGAATTTTTACTGGAAGAAAAACAAAAGCCTTTTACTAAACCGGAGACATCTTGTCCACAGTAGAACGTTTAAAAGCTGTTTATTTTTCTAAACATCATAAAGTTATTAATTGTTTACCAAACTAAATGTAAACAATAAATATTTAATGTAATGTTTGTAAACCAAATACCGTTAAAGGTATCTGTTCTGTGACTTTCAAATTTGGACCAAGGAAACACTTTATACAAAGCAATAACTACCCAGGTTAATGAACCCATTGTTAGCTTCTAAGGTCACTTTCTGAATCAGTGCAAACGAGTACTTGTGTGAAATGTGTCTTAATTTTGTATAACATTTTAATTTAATAGTGTTTTATTTTAATATTTAAGTTTATTCCATTGTGTGGAAATAAACATGCCATGCAATATTCTCACATTTATTTTTTTATCTTCAAGATTATAAGTTTTATTTTGTTTAAAATAGGGCTCAGTTGACTGTTATAAGCTATGTACGTATATGGCCGTACCTCTTATATCACAAGATTACAGTACGCGATATTCAATAACTTGTAATTGTGGTTGCAAGCTGAAAGTGGAATGCGCTCTTAGGCAACTCACGTTGCACAGCCGACATACTTCTGAGGGACAAATAACATTTTCTCATCATAAAGAAGAAGAGAACCTGACCAGGACTGTTCGACCGTGCAACATGATCGATCGTTATATTTCAATTGAAAGGCTTAAAAACGACATTTAACTACTTTCATCATTTTTTCGAAAAGAAAAATGTTTATCACATAATTAAATAGAAAGTAGTCCGTTGTTCATACGTCAATCTGCAGCGCTATTCTGTAAGAACTCGCTTCATTACTCACCTGTGAAATGTTGATAAACGATTTATGGCGACACTTGTTTTATGCGTGTTTTCTTGAAATGTTATAATGATTATGGTTAATGACGCTTATCATTTTCTGACATTTTACCGCCGTTTTCTGGTGGTTTTCAATGGCGAGTCTCGAGTTCGTTGTTACAGAATAGATGATACTGATGGACTTATCAAATCCTTTTTTTAAATAACGACTGTATAAATTATAATTTTGATGGCAGCTATGTGTTAATATTTGAGTAAATAACTAACTATACCAATTTCTCTGAAACATTAATTATAGATCAGTGTGTAAGTTGAGTAAAGTTGCATTATTCCTATCATCTCATATAATTATATGTAGAGTGGGTACTGTAGTTAAACATTTAATTGTAATCACTTTGCAGTAATACACAAGTTACATTTTTTATGTTTTTTATTTCACCCGTAAGATGTTACATAAACCAGTCCACTCAATTGTGAAGATTGCCATCCGACTAGTTCTAGTTTTATTGCAAGCAAGGCTCAACCAGTAGAAAGACTGCAATTACACCGTACATCAGCGTTCTTATGTACAAAAATATACCGTAGACTTAATCTTTTGTACTAGAATTGAACATTCGATGACAAATTCAAAATATTTCGTAGTCGAATTTCATATAAATAGGTACTTGTGAGTTATCATAATCTTAGCTAGTAGCTTAGTTTTAGCTAATGATATCATATTAAGTGTAATTAAGTAATTAGAAATAGCAGCCATGGTTCGTACATTTCTCGTTTCACACATTACGCAATGGTGTTAATGATGGTAACCGGTACAAATAAGGCCAATGCCTAAAGATATCTGCGAGCGCGATCTTACTTGGGTGCTATTAGATTCGCTTCACGTTTCCAAGGTGACGCGACGCGTGGGAGGCGATGTCTATAAGCTGATATTGACATTGACATTCAAAACTGTTACATTTATTTTAAAAAAAACTTACTTTTTTGCTTTAAAATATAATATATAACATATACTCGTACATTAAGAAAATCATCAATGACTGTTTTTAACGAACTAGTAATATTCCTATTTGCTTATTCAGTGTATTAAAAAAACCGTGTTTGGAGTGCGACCAACAATAGCCTGGGGGTCAGAATCAAACTAGCTCTTACAAGATGTTTTTTAAATTGTATAAAAATGACAGACACCGCTGCACCGCGGTTCGTCGGCTGGCTGGCAATGAAACGAGACCGGCGACAGGTTGGAGTTGCGTAAACCGCCAGTCGCGACTCGGTTCGTGCAACTGCATTGCGACTGTTCTTTTGTTACTCGAACTGTGGTTCCTCCGAGTATTTACTTTCGAATTTCTTGTCTTCATGCTTAATTTGTCACCGAGTACCGCGCACAAATTCATTTAGTATCCGTCTTATTACACAATTATTTGAAATACGTCGCTTTTATAATTATATAAACTTTGCTGATTCTAAAGTACGCATAGAGGAAATACCTGTCATAGTATATACTGTTGTTACAGTCATCATGAACAATACTTGATTATCATGTCCTCCTGACTGATTTCGGCCATGGTCATTCTCAAGGGAGTCTAGAGCCAACTGCACAAGAGATTATAGTTTACCAGCCTGTGCACAAATTCAAGGGTATCCTCAGAAAAACCCAATAACTTTATTGGCCCAATCTAGAGATTGATCCTGCAGTCATAGGACTGCATACTCATAGGAGTAGCCATTGGACCAACGAGGCGGTCAAGAACGAAACAATTAATGTATTATTACAATCGTTAACGTTATGAAAATCGCATAAGAATAAAAAGCTATTGTTAACAATCTTAATCAATGGCTGGTGGCAGAGTAAAAACGTATGTCTGTCATATTTATCAATCGCACACCTAGCAGTTGTTCATTGAAGCTTGCCTTCATCCTATTTATTTAGGGTCGACGCAGTTTATTCACTCAACGGGACGGGACGGGATAGGATTAAAAACAAATTCAAACGCCACAATAAATGGCTAACTTTCATATAAATAATATTTTGAAATGCTACTTGAATTTAATAAAAAATAAATTTTTAATATCCATTTTCAAAAATAACAATTTATGTAATCGTTTTACTAAAACAAAATAGTCGACCTTATTGATTAGTATTTAGCGCCATCTTATAAATACATAATAACGGTTAGCCAATAACTTAAAGGCTAGGATCTCGTTTGAATGTAGAATAATTGAATTCTAAATGGCTCATCTCTATTCAAGATGTTTAATGTCTTGGTCGTGAGGTTATTAACGGCGCAGGATTCGTGAAATGGCAACACCGCCATTATTTCTAGATATTTTGTTAACACAAAATATATTTATGAAGGTAGATATTAAAATTGTTCTTACAGTACGTGTTGACCACTTACTACTAGGTCCATGCATAGTAAGAAAAAAATACCAGTCGTCATTACACCGTCAATGCGCCGCCTATCATGGGAACTAAGAGGTGTTCCTCGTGTCCTTGCTCCATGTTATTACCTTATTACATTGAGTCATTCGCCCTGACGACCGGAACACAGCAGAATATATGTCGAGTAAGTGATAAGCGATTGGTACTTACCTAGACAAAGTAAGTCAGTAAATGAATAATATTATATATTATTTAAAAAAGCTCACCAAATCCCTTTATTGTGTATTGTGGTTTTGTTTGACTAAAAAAAGATTCTAACATGTAAGCGTACCCACTGACCTATATTATTAATATAATAAAGTTGTTGAGTTTGTTTTTTTTTTTTACTTGAATGGTTAATATGCAGCTAGTAGTCGAATTAGATTAAAAAGACAGAGCAGGAACGTCGAACGCGGGTTAAACCGCCCGAAGCAATTAGTGTTTTCAATAAGTACGAACAGTTGTTAATGCAATTGTACTAGAGCTTTAAATAGTATTAAATTATCGCTGGACGTATTTATTTCATGGAAGAGTTTTTTTACTAGGACAATGACATGGTGCTGCCATGGTGTCACAAACATTCGGTCCAAGAGATACCATCGTTTCGCTCTGCTTGTGATTGTGAAAAGCGTGACATCTTTGTTTAAATGATAAAATACAGCTGAACTCAACTAAACATAAATATTTTTATAACTAGTTTGCACACCCCGACTTTCCATGGACAAAATTCATACAGTTAACACTCATTTCTTAAAAGTTGAAATTTTCAAAAAATATTTCTTAGCGGATGCTTACTTTATATGATAAACCTATATTTAAAACAGTTTTTTTTACAATTAGTTAACATTAAACTATACACCTAATTACTAGCATAAATTAGTGACTGCTGATCGATCCCGAGGTCTATGAATCAAGTCCCAGGTCGAGCCAATATAATCTTATTGGGTTTTTATCCTTAAGAATTATCAAGTCAGTAGAGCCCGAAGATTGACATACAAAGGACTTTATATTCGGAAGTTAATAGTTAGAGATGCTATTCTATAATCTCCAACAATGATCTCACGGTTCTAAGATGTATACAAACTAAAAACTTATAATGGTTTTATAATGTGTATAAAATGCGTTATTCTAACAACGCCTATTCTCCATATCGTACAGATAAATCTCTACTATTAAATAAAAGTAAATGCATTAAGAACTCGGGGTCATTAGACTATTGCATGTGACGAGTAAAGCGTGATTAGTTTGTTTAATTATTCTCACCTTGACAATAAATGTATTATATAACATCGCATATTTTTCATATTCATATGCATACAACTGTGGCGTCTCCATGAAAGAACAGTTGGTTACTTTGTGTTGTCAACACGTGTTGTTTTATGTAAAAACCTTAAACGAAAAATTGTAGATATGCAAACTTGAGAATTGTAAAAAGTAATTACAGATTTTTATTCGTAAAATAAGTAACTTGAACAAAGAGAATAAATGATCAAAGATTAACTTATAGTACAAAGTTCTCAACTCTGCCAAATCAATGCATCTTTTACGGACAAGGTATTCGGTTCTGCAATAAAATTCAGCAGCCGTAACATTTGCCAAGCGGCACATTTAAATATCATATTAAGAAATGATTAATAAATAAGGCATAATAACACACGGTGTTCATATTCGTTAATTGAAAGTGCGATATTTTTTAATTATTTATAGTTTACTGGTGTAATTTTAGCAAAGCACCTGATAAGTCTAGTTAAATTTTATTAATTTGATTTCGTTTGATGGGTAAAAACAATCATTTAATAAAATAGCACCAACACAAAACTCGAGTCGTTATAGTCTTATATCGACGTGAGCTAACTATAATATATTTTTAAAATGTCTAATAATTATCAACAAAACTTTTAATTTGTTTAATGAAACATTGAACATCACGTTTTCGTGCTTCAGCGTTTCAAACGAGATCATTTAGCAGAAAGTCAATAGCGATGGAGAAATCGCTGGAATCACGACCGGCTCTTCCGACCGAACGCAACGACTTTTAACTGCTCAAGGAATAATATTACGATGTTTGTGACGTAGTGATTAAGCATAGACTAAAATAGCTTGGGCTAAGACAAACGGGCATCGATTATTTTATTAAAATAGTTAACGTTATTTTAAATCTAGAAACATTAATTTGAAATATCAAGTGAGTATGCAAGTAATGAACTATTTAATTGGGATTGGCCTTTTTATGTTTGGTACAGATTTTTTAAATAGAAATATAGTATTTATAGGAAATCGTATTGCAAAATTATAGAAGCTATTTTTGTTTATATCATTTGTAACAAATCCTCAATACAGCTTAGATATTAGCAAAGTGAAGTGACTGAGTGAGCATGTTCTTTTCAACAACGCTCATTTATTATTCTATGCGACATGCCAGTTACCACGAGGATCGTATTGTTTGCCGGAAGTCTAAACGACTTGGGATCCGTCGACCATTACATGCTTGATGCTTCGCAGGTGGTGCGAATAGACGTTTTGTTCTAGAGAGGGAAATGCTTTTGTAACTTATTAAATTATTACATACAAATAGGTTCCAAATAATAGCAAGAAGTATAAGCCACTTTACACCGTCAATGCGCTACCGATCCTATGTTTTATTTGGTGGTAGAATAATTGGCAAAATATGATCATACCACCAAAGAGTTGACACAATAAATAATAATTAAAACTTGAAGTAAACAGCAATTTGTTTGTAATTAATAAAGTTTAAAAGTCGGCAACGCACCTGCAAACCCTCGTTTGTTGCAGATGTCCATTGGCGGTGGTAGTCATTTTGCATCAGGTAAGTTCGTTTGGCCACACTTACATAAAAAAAATTCAACAATTACAAAACATTAACATATTTATAGTTGTCAACTTAAGGCAATTACAGAAACATTTGTCATCAGCATCTATTCATAAAAAAGTAGCTTATTTTGTTTATGGCGAGACGCAACTTTATATCAGAAAACAATCTCGAAAAGTGCTAGGAATGTAACGCAATATTCATATGAAAACTAGTATTAGAAACATTGAACTGCCTGACTCATCACAAACTCTCTGATACGTCCTTGCGTTGTCCTCAGCCCATTCCAGTCGTTTCTACATGGCACGTAGGGTTGCCAAACGCCATGGCCAAGAATCAGTTTTAACTATTAATATTTAATAATAATAATGCATCTTCCGTATCTTAATTTAAAGATAATGAGATAATAATTTTCAATTTTATAGGCATTTCATAAGTAACGACAGTAAACCATTACTATTAACTAGTTCAGTTTACTTAGTTAGTATTATCTCATAAAATGCTTATTCAGATCACGTACTACCTGTTTGTCAAATTTATATTTGTCCAGTAATTTATTCGGGATAAGTTAACAACTAGAGGCACCTTTACTTTCCTCGTTTATAACATTAGACTGTATTATATTACCATGAAGATTATATTCGACATATTCGTTCTTAGACGACGCTATAAGTATTAAAATTAGTAAAGTATTTTACATAAAGTATATGATTTTGATAACCCTACACAATATCGGCCGCGATAACTTAACGGCTACCGACCTGCCTCAAAAATTACGCTAATGACAAAATGATGTCCATGAATGTTTTCTGTGGTTGAGCTTACTCGAGGGGAACGTGCATAGAGCCGTTATAGTATTGTATAGTTAAAAATTAGTTCTACGAATTACAACGTAACTTTATTATTACTTCAACGATTTAGTTACTATTGAGTTGTCAGAATAATAAAATGGTATTAATGATGCAAGCTAGCATCAATAATTGTATGACTCATCCGAGAAAGTTGAAATTCTGAAAACCCATACAACTTCGTTTATATTAGTTATAATCCTCACAAACACGAAACTTTCTCTTTCAAATAACATCGTAGCGTATACAAAATAATTATACAACGTTTCTGATTCTTCGTCGAATTTAAGGAGCTAAGTTACAATCTTTAGAAAAATAGAAATACGGAATGTGCATATCGATGCATAAAAACGATGTAAAACTCTTATTTTATTTATTATATTTATCTCCCGGTTTAACTTTAACAATCATAGCGGATTTATTTCATTGTAATAAATATCTTGTGACGTAATTTGTAGGACACGCGAACACTCTTTGACTTCGTTTATCGAACTTTTTAGTGCCTCGTTTCGAGTATACTACTTCTACTAATATTATTATCGCTAGAAAACCTATAACCAGACCAGGCAATAATAATAAAACAATACGCGTTGTAGCCGTGAGACCATTCACGTGTGTTAGAAGACGAGAATCTTAACTGATGTATATAATAATATATCTCGTGCTCGGCAGTGTAGGAATTAAAATAATGGTAACTAGAATACTGCAGTTTATCTTATAGTGCATTTGTGGGTTTTTAAGGAATGTTTTTTTTTTTTGTTGAATTATTGATTGATTAAATGCAATAAATAAATAATTGAATAATGATACGTTTCGCACACGGTTATTTCCAGACGAATTGTCGTATCCTTTTTAAACAAATTGCGTCACTCAACCTCCCACGCCTCGCAGACCCACCAATAAAGCTGTGTAAAAACAATTTATTCGTAAAATATCCAAGCAAATTTATAAATTTTCGATTAGAATGGTATTGACTAAGACGCTTAAGCGTCTAGTCTCACCAGTGCACTTACTGAATGTAACTACGAACGATATTTTCAACGATTTATCGGTTTAAAAATATTTTTTAAATATAATTATGGGACAAACACATCTTATGGAGGAAACGAAGTGACTGGACAGTATCTTTGAATTTGTGATAAAACGAGTTTAAGTTTTATAAATGTACAAAACTAAAAGCTTAATTGTGATGTCATATATCTGATGTCTGCGCACGCGCAGCCCACGTATCCATGCGCCCTTGCACTTCACGTGTATGGCTTCCTGCCTTTTCACAATTCCCATTCATACCGTCACGAACGACTGACCCCTGGTGGCTGATGCGTATGTCGAAATATTTGTGTGCATAATATTGCTTAAAGGTTTTATAAATAAAGTCGACATTACAAAAGCACTTGCACTGGACACAATCACGCTGTAGCTGAGTTACATTCCTTTTATAAGATTTATTCAACTATGCCTAATAACATAATTGCTTGCTAGAGGATAAAAACCATATACAACAGAATTTTTATGTATAAATAAATATTTTTTACTTTGTTAATGTTAATATATGTTATTTAGGTTATAACACAGTGTGTATTTTTTAAGACTATTAAATACTATTATAACATTAAAAATATTTAACGTTGCTACAGTCGCGTTGCAAGACCTAAATTCGTTCAATCGGGTGATGTAAAGCGGGGGCGATTCGTATCGCGAATGGGCGGACGTGCGAAACGGATACGTTCCGTTCATAAACGATAGTTTGCAAAACATAATATTGTTAACAGAAATAGCTTAACAATGGCGATAGGAAGATATCATTAAAGTTAAAACAAAACGCGTTAAGGCAATAATATTTTACCGAATGTTGTATCCATTGTTGTAGCAATACTTGATTGTGGACAATTTATGAACGATCATTATTAATTATAGATACTTTAGCTTAGATTTTAATGAAGTTGAGCTGCACGCTTTGTAGTGATGTAGATTGTTTTTTGGGTTGTGTGTTTGAATATAAATATAGTACTTATATCAGACCAAATTAATTTCGGATATTTTTCTTTAATCAGACATTTACAATACCATATTATATTTACGTTACCATATACATAAGTATTAAAAACTTATTTTTTTTTTCAGGGAGAGTCCGGCCGGGGTATAACATTTACGAGTACGGAAGAACCTCAAAAACAATCCAAACCATTTCCAGACATACGTCTGGTCGACGGACCTTCGATTTTAGCAGGCAGAGTTCAGGTCTTACATAGAGGACAATGGAGATCCGTTTGCACGAACTCGAGAAAGTAAGATAAATATATTTTTCTTATATTAGCAATTAGTCCCTCAAATTTAATTTCTGTTGTTATAATTCTGAACATTGAATACTGTTTAGACGCTATATCCAATTAACAATTCATATTACATTTCAGTTGGACCATCAACGACATGGAAACGGCATGCAGGCAATTAGGCTTCATGGGCGGAACGTTTTACAATTGGATGGATCGACAACCGGGCAGGCGGGCACGACTGTTACTCGAGGAACCCAAGTGTAAAGGCACGGAATACGACCTCTTCCAGTGTGACTGGAATTCTCGACAACTGGGTTCAGGCGTATGTGACTACCACCCTGACCTCGGTATCCAGTGCCAACCTCATCACGACGACAATGAGTTAAGGAATTCGGGTGTTCATTGGAGGGGTATAAGATTCGAAAACGCTGTGTATGAGAGGATACTTACAGCTGCTAATACACTTTACGTCCCAACATCGATGTCAAGACTGGAACATATAACTATTAAAAATGCAGGTTTGGGAAGAGATAATAACGCAACTAGCACTTTAGACATAATAGGAGTCCCCCCTTTAATGGAAGATATAGAAATATCGAATTCTGCCTTTAACGCTATAAACGTGACATCACCCGACGCTCCAATCATAATAAACAACTGCACAATACAAAATAATAGAGGCTACGGTGTGTATGTTAATTCTACGTACGGTATGACGAAGATCGAGAATTGCCTTATTCACGACAACGGTGGTGACGGGGTCAAATACGTGGTGCACGAAATGAATATAGATGAGAAGTTCGATCGCAGCGAAATATTCGATCTGTGTACACTCGCATCTACACCTAGTCAGACATTTCCCATTCAAATGTCCATAGAGCAATCGAAATATTCCAATATGGAACGAGATTGCAATCAAAAATTTTATACAAGACCTGACCATGTCCTTACACTTAGCTTTATAAAGCTATTGACCAATAAAAACGATACCGGAGAAATATTCATATACGACGGCTTAACGGCAAATGATAAACTATTATTACAATTTAATATAAGAAACCACACTCGACCACAAAGTGTGACATCCACGAGAAACAGAATGTATGTAAGATTCCGCGCCAATACACGAACTGATATTGTGGGGTTCTTGAGATTAATGTCTGGAATCAGTAAAACTTATGATTTGAATGTAACGGACACGGTTATTTCCGACAACAATGGCAGAGGTGTTGTTATCGAAAATCTTCGGTCACAAATTCACATCCACAGAACATCTATATCCAATAATAATCATGTAGCCGGGCTTCAAGTTGTGAATGGTGCAGGAGACGTAAATGTAACGGAAAGCAGAATCTCTTTCAACCAAGGTGATGGCATTAACATTACTGTAACAGGAGGTAATCGCAACATCTCAAGAAGTATCATAAGTTCTAACCAAGGGTACGGTATAGCAGTTTGGTTGAACAATACGCAGGAGACTGAATACATACCAATAAACCAAACCACCGTCGTAGAGTATTCAGAAATATTTAAGAATTTAGATGTGGGCATCCTTCACGGAAACTTTTGTGGTGATAGTTGGGTGAACGTAACGGGAAATTGGTTTAATTCTAGCGTTGAGAGCACTATTGAAATAAACACATGCTGGAGATTTAACGATCCAATCAAATTGCTCAACTTACAAATAGGACACAACAGATTTTATCAAAATCAACGAGTACCTTTAAAAATGCAACCTGCACTTAATGTAATTGGAAGAATAGAGTACAATTATTTCGAACACGGTGAATTTGGAGCCATTGCTATCCTTAATAGGATCGAAGGAAAATATCTGGAAGAATTCGAAATACTACCGGCTAGATTCGATATACAACATAATTATTTCTACGGCAATAGAGGACCATTTGTGGTAAATCTTGGACTATCGCCGTATAGCGATCTTCAGTATATATTGTTTACAAGGAATTATCTTCGCGAAAATAAAGCAAGAGAACCATTTGAACCATTGGAAGGTTTATCATCACGACTTACTCCTAGAAGTAGGGTTGCTGCAACTATAGTTTTGGCGTCCAGTAACATCGACGTTTTTAGGAATATAATAAATAATCCCGAGGCACAGTATGAAATTGGTTCACACGTCGAAGACCAAAGTAAAATTCTTAATTGTACATATAACTGGCTCGGATTTGGAGAAGAAGAAAAAGTTTATAAGAGATTGTTTCATAGAAAAGATAGATATAATTTAGCTAAAATTATCTATATGCCCTATTTATTGCATAGTAGTAACCCTGGTGCCACCCAAATAAACTATAACTCACTCTACGTGCCGCAGTTTAATGTACCTGGATCTTCCGTCGTTGGAGGCGAAGTAGAAGGAATTGAAATATTGAGACAAGGGGAATACGATGTGGATAAAGATATCAATATTCGTCCTGGAGGCAGACTTATTCTGCAGTCTGGAGTAACATTGAAATTCCCACCTGCAATGGGAATGATGATTGCTGGGAAAATAGAAGCAAAAGGAAAACGGCCAAATGATATAACTTTCACCTTGAAGGAAGAAGTTACCATGACAAATGATAGTGTGTATGAAACAGATACAGAGTTAGAACCGACTACGCCAGGCTACCAAGAGCCAATCGTGCCAATAAGACTTTTAGGTGGCAGAACACCACACGAAGGAAGGTTACAGGTTCGAATAGATAATAAATGGGGAACAATATGTAATTACCGTTGGAATATTGTAAATGCCGCATTGGTATGCAATCAACTTGGCTTAGCTTTAAATCCAGACGATTGGTTTTTGGAACCTAATGAAATTCCCAGTGCTGGAATATCTGAAGATATTGTTCTCTCGAATGTAGAATGCACAGAATTTGATAATGATATAACTAAATGTAAGGCTGAAACATTAGAAAGTTTTGAAAATTCTTGTACACACGAAAATGACGTTGGAATTAGATGTTATGAAACAAGTTGGGCCGGGGTGAGATTCAGTGTCATCGCTGAAAGAGCTGACTTACAGTATGTAAGCATTGAAAGGGCTGGACTTCTTGATTATTCCTCAAACTCGTTCAAACCTGCGCTTCAGATTGATTTCGCTCGACATAGTCTGGAAAGTGTCAAGATCGTTAACAATTACCATGATGGCTTAGGAATTTTATACTCTGATTTATACGGGTCTGACGCCATTAACACAGTCAGAAATTCCGAATTTAGTAATAATAAAGGTAGCGGCATTAGTTTCAAGCAGTTGGGCTTAAAGGTTTATAGTTCTGTTATAGAAAACAATGAAATTGCTGGAATTTCTCACAATCCACATATAACTGGTCCGCAACAGAGAGAAATATCTGGGTGGTTTAATCTCGATCCCATTTTTGACATGAATGAGTCAAACTATCATCCTATAATGGTGCCTGAGTACGAGACAGATATATCCTTAGTCAATGGAGAAACTAGACATATAGTTTTTACAAAGAATAACAACGAAAATATTGTGAAAACTTACAATATTAGATGCAATCCTGGTTATGTACTTGGACTTCAACTTTTAAATCCAATACATAACTTTTCAACAGAAAGTATATGCATCTATGATTCACAAAATATTAACGAAGCTAGCACAGTATGGTGTCTCGATCGCGACCTATCTACATTTCCAACGACGAGTAATACATTTGGCGTTGTATTGAAATATGAAAGCGGTACCAGAGCTTTAGGGGGCGTAGTATTAGTAATTAGTACAATTGTAGCACCGGTGCAAAATATCAGGAATAGAATTGTTAAAGGACCAGTTCCAACTCTACAGGTTTCAAATACAAAAATAAAGGGAAACACGAAAGGAATTAAAGCACTCTATTATAATCGTTATCTAAACGAAATTGGTGAGCACTTCCTTCGCAAAGCGAACGAAACTATTAAGTTGATCAATTGCGAAATAGCACACAACATAGAAGAGGCGATCTATATTAACACACCGTTTTGGGATATTCATGAGAGCAACATAACGGAAATTACTATTATGGTAAATAATAGTTTAATTACGGATAACGGTAAAGGTATATTTCATTTTGCGAGAGACTTGAGAAGTTCCAACAATTTGTATCATTACGTGCTTCAAGATAATACAATAGAGAGAAACAAATATGGAGGATTCGATATAGGATTACCTTATGTTTGGCAGTACAATGAAAACTTTACGCATTCTATTTATCTACATAATAATACTTGGCGTAATAACCAAAACTTTGCATTTGTCGTCGACGGGCATTTTGCTGAAGTAAACATTACGAAAAACGTATTTAGTGATAACATTTGCAAAATCGGATTGATATCCATCCGAGGTATGGAAAAGAAAATGAAGATAGATGGAAACTTAATAGAAAGAAACAACGGGCAGTACATGGTGCAATTCCATATGGATAGTCAAAGTGAAATCATGGGATTCGTTTACGCCGTATTTGTCTATAATCAAGTTAAGAATAATAAATTTATGGCGCAAGTAAATCGTGGTGCTCTTGTAAGAAGCTTAGATCCCACTTATGTCATAGGATTTAAAGGAATTCAGAAAGTTAAAGTTAGCCGAAACCTTTTTGGGAATAATGCCATTCAATATACTTTACTAGCTGGTATCAAAACTGCGAAAATAAATAATCTACTGGATGTTACAGAAAACTGGTGGGGGAGTTCTGATGAAAAGGAAATTAGGAAACAAATATTTGATTTCGACGATTGGAATAATCACGCTGTTGCCACATACTTACCTTACTTACTTGAAGATAACTTTGATGCAAGTGTCTCCATAACATTCAGCCCTGAAAACGTGGTTGATCTTAATGAACTCGGAGGGCGTCTGACATCAGATCTTACATTAGACGCTCGCGCCACACCTTACGTTGTAAGAGCTGATATTACCGTCATGCCAGATGTAACACTCACGATAAATCCCGGAGTTGTCATGGAATTTGCTCCAAATGTGGGTATACTTGTTATGGGTATACTTAATGCCATCGGTCATAGTCAATTACCTATTATCATGAAACCTATTCTATACACGTCTGAAGTGGAAGTTAACAGAATTGAGAAGAGAGATATTGGACAATATTCGCCTGGTCACCGCAAACATAAGCGACAACTGGAGGCCATGACATTGCTAAATTCGATTAGACTGTGCACTGGTAGAAACTGTTCGATCAATGACAATAACAATGAAAGAACCAATGAAGGATTTTTAGAATATTATAACAAGACAACATTACAGTGGGTGCCGATGTGCGACAATCGTTTCACAGAGAGAAACGCGCAAGTAGTTTGCCGCGCTTTAGGTTTTGACCCGATAAACGTATTTTTTGCCCATGACAGACGAGTAGAATACCACAGCAATTCTCTTTCTCGCATTTGGTCTTGGCCTGAACCATTACAATGTGTAGGAACCGAAGACCGGTACGAGGACTGTCCCATTCGTTTGAATGGCCAATTATATGGTCACAGACATGATTGTAAGTGGAATTCAGAATTCGTATTCATTCACTGTGGGTCAAGGAATCTGGATGAAAATCTTGAATATTGGGGTGGAATTCGATTTACTAATCCAGAATTTGAGTATTCCATGTATGAACATAGAATTCATGATCATCATACTCATGAGACATTAAAAAAAGTTGAGAGTAGGTTGCAGCACATGCAAATTGTTGGCGCTGGAATATTACATAACGAAAAGTCTCCCGCTATTCAAAGTATTATAAAGAATCCAGGTATTGAAAATGTGAACATAAGCAAATGTGCTCACCACGGTATCAATTTGATTTCTCCAACAGATACAATAAACATTATGTTTAACTCAATAAGTGATACTTTAGGGGAAGGAGTCAGTGCTATATCCTTAAATGGAGAGGGGAGAGAATCTGAAGAATCTAGCTTCACGCCATTGAAGGACCTCAATCTCCCATACCATTTATTTTCACTGATAGACATTTGCGACAGCACGAAAGTTATTACTGTGGAAGAAAGAGTCATTCTGTACTACAAATACGATAACAATCCTGTCAATTGTGTAAAAATATTTAAAAGTATGTTTAGAGTAAAACCTTTCGGATTTCGGTTATTACAATTTAATTTATTTAACCACACTCTCAACTACGGGAAGCGCGATTCGCTGACACTCTACGATGGAGACATTTACAACATAACTGCACCCCAAATCGGTTACTTGGAAAACGGATCGCCCGAGGAGAAGAAACTATTTAGAAGCAGCGGAGCTAGCTTAAGCGTCAAGCTGTTCGCTAATGGCGCCGCGTCTGTTCACGGATTCATTGCTGAAATCGTCACGCTACCTATATCTGCTATAGGATTTAGTAAGTGCAACATATACTTACCGTTATTCTTATTTAATTGTTGAACTGTACGATTGAAATCGAGAGTCCGTTTTCTTATTATAATATTGATTGTCTTTTCAGATCGCGACGTTCAACATAACATATCAAGCAGTGAATTCACCAACAACCGCGACGGCGCCATCACGTACCAATCCGTCGGGGAAGTGAACCCCCTGGTGGCGATCATCCGGAACGAGATCACTCACAACTGCCTCAAGCTGTACGGAAACTTCACCACGTGCCAAGCCGCCGTCAAAGTCGATGTTCAGAATACACAAACTTTAGTGTTCAGGGTTAGTTGGCTTGGATTATTGGCTATTCTTGGCTCGGCCGTTATGCTTATTATCAAATGAAATTGCAAACAAAATCAATCGGTAATGGCTTTTTATACAATTTTTCAGAACAATCTAATACAAGACAACGTCGGTGGCCTACTGGTACGAGCGGATTCAAGAAGCTCGGCAACGTCGCTCCGGGGATGGATCCATAATAATTTGTTCCTCGCCAATCACGACCTGCCGTGTCTCCAAATCGAAGGTAACCCCTCTTTCGACCAATGTCAATAATAGTCACAACGTGGGGAACTCGTTGCGTCTATTTATCGGAGGACGAAGCTTGTATAAGTGTAGAGACGTACTGGGGCAACACGGAGAGATGACGAGCGCGTTGTGCACCCGCAGGGCGGCAGTCGTCCCCGTACCAGGAGGTGACGCTGTACCGGAACTACCTCACGCGCAACCGCGCGCGCTACCGTGACGTCATCGAGCTGCGCCAGGTGGTGTCCAACTTCTCGCACAACTACGTGCACGCCAACCGCGGGCGCCGCATCCTGCAGGTGTCGGGCTTCCACAGCGTGCGCCTGCCCATCTACCAGACCACGTCGCACAACGGATTCTACAAGTGACTTCTTTTTTTCTTATTTACTTTAGGGACTTTTGTCCTACACGGGCGCGTCAGTCCCGTGACGTGAATACGTCGCTTTCTCGCTTTATTTATTTGTTATCGTGTATTTGATGCAATATGTTAGAGCTAACTTTCTTAATAATTCGTTGTCCCGTTTTCAGAAACTACGCCCTGGACCCCGACGGTCGCGCGACGGTGGTGGCGGGTACTGCTGGTCAGCACTACGTTGACAATATATTTTTCAATCCCGACAACGATTACGAAATGATAACCATCAATAGATCCATGTGAGTTTCGTTCGTTTTGTTAAATCGAATTAATTAAAATCTTCAAGGGAGAGGGCATTGTATACGCGTATATGATAATTTTATTGTTACAAGTTATTGTATAAGGATTATAATTAATATATAATCATTAAATATAATAGATAGGTGAAATTATGTATTAATATGTAAATTAATATAACAATTATATGACTTGCATGTTTTTGTTGCATGGCTGCTGGACTCGTAGCTTTATTGATTATAATCCGACTATAATAAGGTGAGTTGCTTTGAAATGTATTATTATATAGAATAACATGATAAGACATTACATGTAGACCAATAAATTACTTCATTTTATGACGATTTGTGACGACAAATAATTCAAAATGATCTAATAAAACTCATAAGTTAATGAGGATATTGATTATTAATAATTTATTAGTGGCCGAGTGTAGTGTTGAACTTTACAGAACACTCGAACGTTAATTAATAATCGTTATAAGATAATTAGTTAATGAAATCTCGTTAAGCATTGTGTAGTCATTATATAGAATCATTATTACAATATTTGGTACAACGCAGATAAGATACTACCTATACTGTATATTTTTCTTATTTTCTAACAAAACAACTGTTTCACATTTGTTGTTATTTATGAAGGTGAGGAACAAGTAGACAGAACCTTAGGAGTCCTGTAATATTTATTTTATTTAAAGTCAGTTTAACAATTGGATTAATTAAGGCAAAAGATAATAAAAAATGTTTGAATATCAACAAAAAGTTCATATAATAGATAAATGTAGCTTTAACAAAAGTTAAAAGACGCCAAACATTTATTGAATCGACTTTTGTATCTTCCTTTTCGAATTTCTGTTAAACGATAAATTTTAAGACGCATCCATTGTATGGGTAATCGATACGTTAATATTTACATAAATATTGTAGCGCACTCGATCTGTGGCGCACGCGCATCGACGCCAAACACAACTACTGGAGCTACAACGAGACCCTCGCGGTGGCGGGCCGCATCCGCGACCAGGCCGACAACCCGCTCCTACTGGAAGTGGACTACAGGTGACGGCGCCAATATTACTTATGTCAAAAATTCATGAATAAACAAGACTTATATCGACTATACGAGCGAATACAGATGTCATGGAGTCAGTGTGACAGTTCCGTCCTCGCCCGCAGGCCGTTCCACATGAACAACCGCTCGGTGCTGGCGGGCGGCAAGTGCCCGGCCGGCTGGGCGGCGCTGGGCGACACGTGCTACATGTACGTGGGCGCGCCCATGACCTACGCCGCCGCGCGCGCCTTCTGCCTCGTGAGTGGCGCTCTCCGGTCGCTCTCCGGTCGCTCTCCGGTCGCTCTCCGGTCGCTCTCCGGTCGCCCCCCCCTCCCCGCCACTAACGCCCGCGTCTGTTACAGTCCGACAACGCGTCCATGCCGTACGTCGGCGGGAACTACGAGGCGCTGTACGAGTTCATCCACCGCCAGAACCAGTGGTACCAGTACGGCGACAGGGTGTGGGTCAACCACATAGACTACGTCAGCCAGTGCACGTCCTTCGCGTTCACCGCCGTCGAGATCACCGACTGTCAACAGAAAAATGCGTTCATTTGTGAAATGGGTGAGTCGGCCGAAATTAGTTAAGTCGAACCGAGCACTCTGCGTATTTAAGTGTAACACCAGTTTTAGTAAGTGATCAGTCAGAGGTGTAATAACGAGGTCGGTGCCGCAGACCCCAAGGTGTCCATCGACCCGATGTCGTGGCGCGGCGACGCGGTGTCGCTGGCGAGCGTGGCGGCGCTGGTGCTGGGCGCGCTGCTGGTCGTGCTGGCGCTGCTGTGCTGGCACCGCAAGTCCAAGCACAGGTGCGCACCCGCATACCGTGGTACTTCGTTCACACACGAACACCTCTAAGTTTAATTATATATATTCATATTTTTCAGGCATATTCAACGATTAGAGAGAAGAAACTCGATACGACAGTCCTTGCACTCCGTGCGGTCCATTGGTAGTATAAATGGCGGTTTTCCTGACACGCCTTACAGGAGAAAGATGACGACGCAGATGGTAATTTATAATGCGATGTTTGTCATTTCCGAATACCGTTTAAATTATATTTAAACGAATAAAAAATGTAAATGTTATCTTTATAAATGTACCTAATTATCCTTACAGAGTACCCGATCTACGGACACTCTCACCAAAGGATCAGATTACCGTAAGATGTTGGCTTCGACTACATCAATGGAATCAATGGAAAAAAGTCAATTTAATTCATCAATCGAAGACACTCAAAGTTTCGATATCTACGAAGCTCACAATCCTAATAACATAATCCAATTAAAACACAGTACATTTAACAGAAAACCCGCCTCGCCAGAGTATAGCGTCCCACAGAATAACAATAGACCTTTTGATATTGCTTATAAGAATGAGGGATATCGAGAAAATTCGGGTGCTAGTGGAGCGCCATCTATGAATACGATAGCGACTGAAGAGTTACCTATTATTCACCATCCAGGAGGTCTCCAATCCCCCCAGGACGATGACACAATATCTCCTCAAAGTGAAACGCAGTATTTTACCTCGGACACACTACCTTTACGGGGCATAGACAAGTCTGATGACCCGCTGTTTATGAAACGTGAGCTGGAAAAAGAGGGCAAAATGTACGGCCCATATGGAGCCCCTAATCATGGTGGGCAACCAAAACTGTCCTTTTTGATGGAGTTAAGGTCGAAGATACCAGAGCAGCCACAACCTGGAGCTATGCCTACCACTACGTTTGGTCAGCGAAATATTCCAGGTAAACTTATTTCTTTATCAACCAATTGTAAGGACGGGACTAGGTAAATAAAGTAGATGTTTAAGGTTTGAAGATAAATTTATTACTGCTCTCAATACCATGTGTCAGCTGCTTATATACTACACTACATGCCCTACCAAACAAAAAAAAAATGTTGGATACATTAACATTTTTTTTTAATCAAAATACAATATGAAAAAGTAAAATAAAATTGAATATAATAATAATTAAACAAAATAAAACAAATATGTTAACAAAGGTATAATAATGCAGTGTTGAAATTTAATATCAAATATCATAATAGGTACAGTCATAATCACAAGTCTTAATAAACAATATGTTTAATGATCATTCAACATAAAGTCTTGTCCTATTTTTATGAACAGTTTTTTCTTTACCATTGACTAAAATTACAACATTCGGTGATAAATCTTTAACAACTGTATATGGACCTAAATATAATGGATCAAGTTTGCTAATATTTTCATTTTTAACCAATACTAAGTCTCCTTGTTTATACTCCACTGGGTTTATACTTCTATCATATTTTATTTTTCTTAAAAATTTTACAATTTATGAGGTTTGTTTTAGCATCATTTTGTGACTTTTGTAACCGGTATTTTAGTTCTATTGCATAATCATCAAAATTGTAAATTGGATCTATTGTCGACCTAAGATTACTTGGTAAGTTACATTGTTTGCCAAACACTAATTCGTATGGAGTAAATTTTGTACTCGAGTGTACAGAAGTGTTATACGAAAAACACCAGTAAGGAATCCATGAACTCCATTCCTGACTATGACTGTTAACTTGCATTCTTAAATAAAATGTTAAATGTTTATGACTATTTTCAAGTGATCCTAAGGTCTGATGGTGGAAGGCTGTAGACTGTTATTGACTTATATTTAAAATTTTACAAACCTCTTCCATTGTAGAATTTATAAATTCAGTTCCTCTATCGGTCACGATCTGCCGAGGGATGCCATATCTAAGTATAAAATTATTTACTAGAGTTGTAGCTACTGTGCGCGCATCCTTACCTGTTATCGGATATGCCTCGACATATTTGGTGAGGTCGCATTGGAGCGTTGAAATGTAATTATAATTATTATCTCTTGTCAATGGACCTACCAAATCTAAGTAAATCTTATCAAAAGCTGAATTTCCACAGTCCGTTATGGTCATAGGTTCTTTTATGGTATTTAAATATTTATAACGTTGACATTTACTACATTTTTTTACAAAAAGCTTAACATCATGCTCTAATCCTGGCCAAAAATATTTTTTACGAATGTTATTTAACATACGTCTTATTCCTGCGTGTCCGCTAGTGGGCAGGATATGATAATCGTTTAATATAACTCTTTTCGTATCGTCGTCTATAATTTTTGTAACTCCTTTAATAATTACGCATAAACGGGGTCCGGACCACTTACGCATTTTATTAATAACCTGAGCTAGCTCTTTAATTATTTGAAAATTATTCTCATCTTTTATTACATATAACGTATTTATTTTTAAATCGATACAAAATGATTCCATTTCCCTCACAGAGACAGCTCGTGTACACTGGGATTGGGTAAACAGTTTCACAAAAATTGTACGATTTGACGACGAGTATGCATAATCACCACGCTCTAATGATACGCATTTTTTAAACTTTCTCCATTCTTCTTCATTCACAAATACCAACTCCGTGTAATACTTCGGTAGTTTTAACATCTCTACAACTCTTGGGTGATCAGTCCAATCGTCAGAAGAAATATTAGAAACCGAAGTAGAATTACAAGGTTTTTCATCAAGCTTCTTCTTTTGTGCCCTTGTAAGTACTGACAAAATATGATCATTCATCGCCTTTAATTCTTCACTACTAATTTCTATGCGTGACAATGCATCTGCAGCTACATTATCACACCCTTTTACATAAGTAACCTTAAAATCATACTCTTCAAGTATTAGCCGAAATTTTAACAATCTACTGGAAGGATCTGTCATATTGTATAAAAATATTAAGGGTCTATGATCTGTTTCTATAATGAACTTTCGTCCATAGAGATACGGTCTAAAATATTTAACAGACCAAACAATCGCTAAAAGCTCTTTCTCAATCGTTGGATACCTACGTTCAGCTTTATTTAAACTACGACTGGCGTAAGCTATTGGTCTACGATCAGCATTACATAAAATCGAACCTATTGCATACCCTGAGGCGTCTGTCTGTAGTATAAATGTGTTATTATAATCGAAAATGGGATATTGTAATATTGGAGGGCTCATTAACATTTCTTTTAAAGTACTAAATGATTTTTTGACAGTTTTTATCCCAATTAAATATTACATTTTTACGACATAAATCATTTAATGGAATACAGATTTGGGCGAAATTCGGAATAAACTTTCGATAATAGTTCGCAAAGGCTACAAATCGTTTGAGCTCGTCTACGTTTTTAGGAACCGGATAATTAATTAACGCCTTAATTTTTTCTGGATCTGGTTTAATGCCGTCCGCTGATACCACGTGTCCGAGGTATAAAATTTCTTTTCGAAGAAAATCGCACTTATCAGGATTTAATTTTAAATTAACTTTTCTAAGCCTTGTTAAAATATCTAACAAATTTTTATTATGACTATCTAAATTTCTTCCGAAACAAATTAAATTATCCAAATATACAAAACATTTATCGTAATTAAGTCCCGACATTGCTACTGTCATTAAGCGTGAAAATGAACCAGGACTGGTTTTCAAACCCATAGGCATACGGGTCATTTGATACTGGCCAGACGGTGTTGTGAATGCGGTATATTTCCTACTGTCAGCATTTAGCTTCGTTTGATAATAAGCTTGTGTTAAATCTAATTGAGAAAAATAAATAGCTCCTGAAAGTGAGTCTAATATATCACTTATATTCGGAAGGGGAAATTTGTCATGCATTATACAATCATTTAATTTCCGAAAATCTATCACTAAACGCCAGCTTTTATTATTATCTTCTGATTTTTTAGGTACTAATAGTACTGGGCTAGACCATTCGCTGTTAGCGGGTTCGATAATATCATTGGCCAACATTTTTTGAACTTGTTTTTCTATTTCATCACGTTGAGAAAACGGTAATCTATATTGTTTAGTATAGACCGGATTCGTATTAGCTTTTAGTTGTATATTTTGTTCGTAAAGATTACACGTACCTAACTTGTCTCCTGGCAAGAAAAATACGTCAGCATATTTCGCACAAATACTTTGTATACTAATGCTTTCTTCTTTGTTCAAATGATTCAATTTAATTAATGATAATAATTTCCGAACTCTTTTTCCGTCCAAATTTTCTTTGTTAAACGAACAAATATTATAATTCGATAATAAATCAATTTCAGGCCTAAAATAACTAAGATTAATTTCTGTTTCGCGAGTATTTAAAATTTGAATAAATATTTTTCCCTCTTTCGGTTGACAGATACTTCCAGCGATAAATACACCTTCACACAATTCTCTGGGAAATATAACACACGATTCATTCAAATAAGAATCAACTTGAAAAAACTTTTCACACCTCGGAGGTACCTTTATAAATGTATTTTTACCTAATTTTCCTAAACCTAAGGAGAGCGTAATTGGTTTGTCGAAGCTATTTAAAGTAAATGTATTATTTTCGTAATTTACTACACAATTATAATTAGTTAAAAATTCTTGTCCGATTAAACCATCTTGAATACAAGGCAAATTCTTTAAGACATAAAACTTATGTTTGAATTCTATTCCACATAAGGTAAACGGTATGTAAACATAGCCCTCGGTGTACGAGGTGCCACCAATACCATTTACGGCTACGCGTTTTGGATGTATTGGAATATTCCTATCTCTTATTACATCGTATTTAATCACTGACATCGAGGCGCCCGTGTCAACTAGCATTCTATATTTGGTACCTAATATTGTAAACTCTACGAAATTATTATATGTATTGCATGCTAGAATAAAGTTAGGATCGAAAAAACTCTAAGTTTTGGTTATTTTCCGAAGTAGTAACCTGTATATCGTTTTGGGATTGATTCATAAGATACCCATGCTGTTTTCTTCCGTTATTATTTCTACCTCGCGATACTGCACGTTCAAAATTATGTCCGCGTCCTGGAGAATTACTTGTGGATCCTCTATTGTTTCCTCGGTGGTATAAACTAGATGTTTGATTCGGCATCGGCCTAAATGAACGATTTGGCGTGTAATGTTGGCGTGCGTTGTTTAATACTCGACCTCTACTATGCCCCCTATAAGATGGTTGGTACTTACCTCGATGTTGAGTCGTGAAAATCGTTTCAGCTGATGTAAAAGAGCCTTGACGCGACAGTTCCTCGTCTTTGGCTGCTCTTATAACATCTTTCAGCTCTGAGTAGTTGCGGGCCGCTAAAATAGTGCTTAATCGACTGTTCTTTAAACCTTCGGTGAATCGCTGTATTGCTAATTTTTCGTTTACGGGTCTCAATATTTTAAACGCGTTATCGTCACCGTTAGCTTGGGAAATAGTCAATTCAACAAATAAATCCTCAAGTTTCTTACCAAATTCCTCAATACTCTGCGAACCTTGTCTAGATTTTAACATTTCTATTTGTAGTGCCGTGGCTGACTGCTTAGTCAACAGATTATTTTTCATGTCGGCAATAAGTTCTGTGGAAGATTCATAGTTAGATAATAAACGTAATTTGGCATTTTTAGTTAAACGAGTTTTAAGGACAAAAGAAATAAGTAACTGTTCATGTTCTTTCCTAATGGTTTGGCTATAGAATTCGATACAATCTATTAATTTTTTAGTAACTTCTTCATCTCCTGTCATAATAGGTAGAAGAGAAGTAGCAGTTTTCATGTCAAAGTCAGTCATGGTGCTAAAATCTTGGTCACTAACTAAACAAGTTGTTTGAATTTTTTGATATAACGATTCAATTTCTTCGCAAGCAACTAATAAGTAATTTATCTCTTCCTTTTTTATATACCCTTTAGATGCATTAAAGTTTAACTCGTCACGATATTTTATATATTCGTCATATAAACTTTTTGCCTCTAAATATTTCTGTTCTAACAACTTTTTAGTTCTTTTCCCTTTACTTAGTTTAATTAAATTTATTTTTATATTTTCAATTTGATGTTTTATATCTAATATATGATCCATTTAAATCTTAAGAAACGGCTTAAAAATATACACTTAAAAATAATGATAAAATATGAATATATCTATTGTCTATAATACCATAACACCTTTGCTGATGACACTATTTCACTTCTCCTTTTATATATTTTTCACACTTTTACACTCCTATTTTTTTTTATAAGCATCTATTGATGCGTCTCCAGGCTAAACGACACGTTCCTGATTTCTTTCTCCAGTCTCTGGTCCACGCCTCGAACGTCTGAAAGCGCTCCTGGCCATCTCCTGACGCATCCAGTTTATGTGGCAGCGTTTATATAATTTATATATGACAAACTTTGCCCCCAAAATTAAAAGTAAAAAAAAAAAAAATACCCAAAATTATATTTGTCACTTTCTGATTTTGGTGTATTAGCTCCACGTCGGCCGAATTCACGCCTCCTGCGGCATTTTGTGCAACCACAATTTGTTCTTTACTTTGTTCTTTGCCCATTTTGTATTATGACGCTACTAACGTTCGAACAATTAAATACACGAATGTCCAATATTACACAGAGCGACATTATATTGTTATACTGCACTTCGTTAGAACCCGAAACCGAACCTTAAATGGCAGGGTCGCCATGTAAGGACGGGACTAGGTAAATAAAGTAGATGTTTAAGGTTTGAAGATAAATTTATTACTGCTCTCAATACCATGTGTCAGCTGCTTATATACTACACTACACAATAAATAATTAATTAGATGACATTAATAACACTAAAACTGTTTGCTTTACAGATGAACCTCAATACTTCGACGATCGGTTACCCAGCCCTCCCGGTTATTCTTTCGACACCAGTTCCAGGAACTCACCTGATCCTCCTTATACGCCTGATCTGCCTTATTCGCCTGATCTGCCTTATTCGCCTGACCTCCACAGTCGCTCACGATCCGAAACGTTATTAGAGACTAACTTCGACTTCGAAAACTCGCAAGGTCATCCAATATCCGAAGACAGCAGATCGTATAGTCAACCATTAGAAACCGCTATGTAGGATATAATGAAATTACCAAAAAGAAAATATTAAAATTTCCACTTAATATTAGTTCTTAATATGATTTATTTAATAACAATTCCTAATATATAAAAACGATTCATAAATCTGGAACAATATGAACAAGTAGTGATAATAGACAATTAGAGACTCGAAAATAATTGTATTCTGTAAAAATGTTAACTTTATATGTATTGGTACATAATGAAATGCCAGAACGGCTTTGCTGATGCTTTAAATACTTACATTCCATATTACATAAATTAAACTATTGCCTTAAGAGTTACTAAAACTATTTTACAACCTTCCTATTGTGGCCTTAATATATAAATTTAAATATATTTAACACTTTAGAACATGATTCTTCAAAAAATTGTGACAAATAAAATTAATCTTTAGTACTATAGGGGCCTTAATCTTAATATGTGCTCTTGCATTTACTGCTATTTTGTATCATAAATAATTCATACTTACTATACATTGACTTGTTTCTATTACGATATTTATATTTAATGTTATCTTTCAAGATGCTTTTAAAAAAGTTTTGTTATAAACTAGCATATACTAGTGTATGTAACACGATCTCATAATTGACATTATTGTCGGTAACATGATATGCAACAAAATCACTGAAGGTAGTTTATTTTTATTACGTATTATTTACATTGTTACCACGATATTAACAAATTAATAAATAAATGTTGTTTATGTATTGTGTTTTCAGTATATCGATTTTATATAATATATAATCAATTTATGACAAGTTCAATATGCGATACTTGGTAAATAATGTATAGTTGGTATGAACTAATATAATTATAATTAGTTAGAACTTAGCTTTATTACAATTGTAATGTAAAAGATCATTTAAAATTAAATAAATGTCTATGTCCGTCCTGTATGTAACATAGTTAAGTAGTCAAATAATATATAGGTTAAGATAAGATTTATACTTTTTTATTTACAAAATATTATTTTCTGTTCTACTTCTACTTGAATCTTTATTTTTAAACCTTATACATATCTTTTTATATTAAATATTTTCGAAACTTCCATGAATTGTTAATGATGCTTTAATTATAAAAACGTACAAAATTAGACAGAATGGCAAAATAAAACTATAATATTTTCGTAATGACTTTTATTGCCTTATTATATAACAAACTACGGAAAATTTCTGCTGAATAAGCTTTTAAACAAGATTTTACATAATCGGATCGCCTTTAAAAATTATGATCTAATTTGATAAAATAGTTTCGAGCGTGTTTGGTTTCTCGACATCTACAAGGACTACATAATCTAATAAGTATTAGTCAGCCAGTGCGACCCAATCAGCTTCCCTTATCCCTCTGTTTTATTGTGTAATCCGCGTGCTACGAAAATGGATGTAACTTTATCCAAGCGACAGTATCGCTACCGGGTGAACAACGCGTGTGTTAGTTCCAAAAGGTCACATCCCATTCTAATCGCGAGCGGATTATAAGTCACTGTCTACCTTTTGTAGTTAGACTTAGGGTGGAAGACGTTTTGATCTCAAATAATGTTTGTTTGAACAGTTGAAAATATGAAAAGTGAAATACAACAACAATAAGCAAATACACACATAACATAAAAAGCTTTAATAAAATACAAAATTAATAGTGAAAATTGGAAATACAGACATTTTATAACTACACGATCATATGGCTATATAGTATCAATAAAGGTTCACTAATAAGTCAAACTGTATGTAAAAGGCATGTACAATACAAATTAAATGTATATAAAACCACTGGCCACGGTTAATTATATATATAATAAAAGATAAGCCAACGCTTTTAAATTCAAATTTCAGTTCAATCATTTTGTATGTTCGTTACTGAAAATTTAACATTGCCATAAAATTAAATGCCTATTTCTTATTCGCCTCATGTATGTAGTGGTAACATTGAAACTTATGTCAAAAACCGAAATGTTGATTGCAGCTTGTAGAGTTGCACTTTGTCGCGATTTTAATGATGAAACTATTCAAATTAAAACAGTTTTCCGCATAAATTGAAATAGCGATCACGTCTCAATGATCGTTAAATATACAAATATTTATATTCGTTAATTAACGAAAAAATCGAGTAAGGAAAAATAACACGGTTCAATAACATGGATGTGACGGGATCGATTAACAATGAGGAGTGTATTGAGAGTGTTGAAAACGAAGAAGATGCCGACTATTCGGAAGAAAGGGAATTAGTGAATAATGATTCCTGTTCCACAAAAGTTCTGGACACTTGTGAGGAGCCGCGAGACAGATATTGTATTGTATACATCTTGTTTTATTTATTTGGGGTAACATCTCTCGTACCCTGGAACTTCTTGATCACGGCAAATGATGTGAGTTAATTTTTTTATATCATATAAATTAACAAATTCGGTACTAAATTACTTAAGTATAGTTTATACTTTTTTTATATATAGACAATAGATTAAAAGCTGTTTTTCTTAAAACTGTAACCAATATTATTAATATAAGATAATTATTTTTTTTGTTACGTGAAATCTAACAGTATACTAATGTTAGGTGATAAGACAGATACAGTCAAAAACAAAATGAGTGTTATCAGTAATTAGCTTAATTAATGGCAAAGTATCTAAAAACATATTTAATGTAATTTTATATGATTATAATAATAAAACTGCTTATGGTAAATATATCGAATCATCATCATATCATCAGAACTTGAAGTAAGAAAACTATACAGTGAAAATAAGTATAATTAGAGTAGTATTTTAAAAGCAAGAGATAACTTATAAAAATGTTGGAAAACCTGAGTCACCAAGTAGATAACAAAGACTCAATTATGGTTAAACAGACATTCATATTACTATAGCATTTGATGAATCTGTTATTGCTATAATTATATATGTATTTAATCTATAACAAGGCTATCTCAATATATAAAATACACTTATCAGATAATTTATTAATTTGTGTTACTTTCATACAAAACAATCACTTTAATTAAATCATAGAAATAATTAGAATTGGCTTACATGCTATCAATAAATTTATGTTTTAAATTTTATACATTATTTTAATAAGACATAATTATGTAATTAAAATAACCTTAACTCGTATCCAAATATCTAATTGTTTATTTTGAAGTCTATACATACTATATTTGAAGTATATAGCCATACTTTTTATGACTTATTTTTGCTATTGTTTTGAGTCTTAAAACTAGAAGCACACTAAGAATATAAGGAGTCTGCTAATATACAATGCTACTCTATCAGCTGTGGTGATCATATTGCATCTTTCCAAACAACCTGCTAATAATATTTTTTTTAGAAAAGGAAACATTAAAAATATGCACAGTTTTATCTCTACTTTTCACAATAATATTTAAGTAAATGGTAATTTAATTACATAATTTATGAGATTAAATTTTTTATGAAAACAGCATTGCGACAATGTTGTATCTTATATCAATTAACATGGGTACAAATAGAAACCTTTATTTCTTATGTTATGTAATGCTAAATGTATGTTGGTTTCATTCATAGAATAATATTTTGTTATAGTACTGGATGTACAAGTTCCGTGAAGTCACACCCAACAATGTTACGATGTATGTGCGGAAAACACAGTTCCAGGCCGAGTTCACATCCTACCTCAATGTGGCCACTGCTATACCCAACTTGATATTTCTCATCCTGAACTCTATGTATGGGCATCTGTAAGTATATCTTTGTGTAAAATTAATTCTTGTGTTTTTATAAGCTTATATTTAACTTTCTTTGCTGCATATACTTTGTGTGGGCTTATTATGGGTAAATTTTGCAACTGAATTTTAAACCAGTTGAAATTCTGCACACCTGTTGTTGGTGGTGGACTGGTGGAAATAAAATTTGATATAACACATGTCGGTATTTATTCAATATTGCCAATAAATAAGCATATTTTGAAATTTAATACCAATAATATTTTTCATATTTAAAAAAAAATTAAATGTTTAATAGATACAAAATTATCATGTTTTCATTTTAAATCTTATTACAGTGGTATATTTAGTGGTGATTCACGGTTTTAACACCTGTCTGTTTCATATACATAAAGAGTATTGCTCTACAGTTTGCTAGATTTGTAGATTTAAGTACTTCTCCATGTTATATAGCCCTAGCCCTCCTCCATTATAAGACTATCTTGTTGTAATTTTAAAAATTGGATAATCTCTTCAACTTTGTAATATATTTATTTATTTGCATTATATTACCACAAACAAAAAAAAGGCGAAATTAACGGCCGGAATGCATTCTTTGTCAGTCACCTTTGTTCAAATATATATGTATATTCAAACAGACATGTGGCCACACGTAACAAAAACACATAATAAGTAACAGCAGCTGCTCCGCGCCGTTTCACCCGCGTGAAACGTTACTGCTCCACGTGGGCCGAAGTGTGATGTTATATTATATTAGAAAGAAAAATCAATGTAGATAAATATTTTTAAAGAAAACCAGAGGTAATGTTTTTTTTTTAATAAGTAAATATACTAATATCATAATCATGAAAGTTTGTACTAATTGTTTGTCACTCAATAGCGCACGAACGACGAGGCGAAATAAGAGGGTTATCAGAATCCGTTTAATAGGAAATAGGTTATTTTTTTATAATATTCTGTTAAAAAAATTAACGATACCAGCGAGTTGAAAATGTAATATAATATACTGTAATCAAGGTCACAATGAATAGACAAATAAAAAGGTTTAACCTCCCCTTGAGACAAATGTAGGCCAAGCTGCTGCTGTAACTGTAAAAATAATTAATTATTTTAAATATGATCATTCGTTTTTTATGAGAAAATAATATGAGAAAAAAATAATTGATATAAAACCTATTACAACAATTTTGTTTTTTAAATGTTTATACTTTATTGCGCGTCATCTTTCAAATATTATAAATGCAACAGTTTGTTAGAATGAGGATGGAAGGATCTTTGTTACTATTTCGCGCAATGGAATGGGATGAAATTTGGGTAGAGTATAACCCTGATTTGACACATCGGCTAAGCTATATTTATTTTATTTCACACAGTGGAAACCTTCAGAAAGGTTCCCGGCTCCTTGGAGAGGGGAAATTCTGTCGGATTCTTACTCACTGAAACCACTGCGATGACCGTCCTTGGCACGAATCGGGCAGGCTGCGGGGTCGTGTCGATATAACGCATTGGCGGACATAAGTTAATCTAACCTAACATCTGGAGGCAGGTTCCCCACACGCCGACGTAGCCGCGGGCGGAAGCTAGTATAAAATTACCAAGATGTACTTATCGCTTATGTAATATAAGTAAAAATGTCTAGGTAGACGGATTTTTAAGCTATTTTATTGGTTTTTTATTTTAATTAAAAAAATCTTTAATGTAATTTGTTATATATGAATAATACAAGCTAATTGTTTTTGGTAACTACTATGTGCTTAATAAAATGTCGCTTTCTATTATAATCTCAGCCATGAACAACTTTATTTCAACCCAAAGTAATTTTCACGTGGTATTTTTAATAACATATTATAGTAATAAAAAAATAAAAAAACCTGTAAATGTCAAATGGCTGAACCAATGTCCCCTTTTGAGAAGGCTTGGAGCTTATTCCACCACGCCGCGCTAATGCGACACATGCAGACTTCCTCGATGTTTTCATTTACCGCCAAGCGTGATGTGAATTAATTATTAATACGAATTAATCAAATGAAAATTCAGTGGTGCTTATCCGTGCACTAACCGCCATTATTTCACGGCTTTTTATATTTTGGTATTTAATTGATTGATTACATTTGTTATTCTGTATATTATTTTAATGTCTTTTTCTACACGCAACGTTTTGACATGTAATGATACTTAATATGTAATGCTTAAAGGGGTTGATTGTTACAGTAAAGTAGCGTTGTACTACTGTGATGAAAGGAGGTTCATCCTTTCATATTAAATATCGTAACCATACGTTCAACTGTTGCAGATAGATAAGAGTTACTCTCGCATTTAAAAAGTAATCATAATTAAATGAAGCTTTTTATCGTACGTTTTGCTTAAGGAGCTAACACGTGAAACGTGAAACGAGCGTACAGCTGTATGGTCGGTAGTCGGCGAGATGGAGTATAAGAGATTGAAAATAAAGACATCGACACATAAGTCTGTCTGTTTACCTGACACCTCATTAGTATAGTGCTTAATAAGAATTTATTTAGAAATATTTTCAAGATTGTAATATTGTGATACATTACAGAGTATCGGTCAAGAGCCGGCTGCAGGGCTCCTTGATAGTGGTCACGGTATCGTTCCTCGTGACCACGTCGTTCGTACAAGTGAACACCGACGAATGGCAGAACACGTTCTTCATAATAACCATGATCACCGTTGTTATTATGACAGGTAAGTCGCTTGCAACACGTATCACTTATTTGGTCATTTCATAAATTTACTGTTCTAAATTAACTTTATATTTCCGAATCGACTTGAAACTCAATCACCTCAATTGGCGACACGTTTCTTTGATTTCAACCTACCAAGATGGACTTGTAAAAGCCAGTAAATTCAATATTCTACCTCTAATCAGCGATCATATGTATTGGTATGTTCCGAATTAAGTGGTGACTGAGCCACTTTATATAGGATAAAGGCACGAGGTTTACGACATTATTTCTTATAGTTTGCAACGCATTGGATATGAAATATGAATATTTATGTTTATACGACGAATAAATTTATAAATATAGAAAAACTTGTGAATCATATAAAATTTATATTTTAATCGTAAATATTAATAATGAAACTGCTATCTGCCCAGTTAGTCGATTGTCGTTTGCGTATTAACGTGTTCGTTTTTAGTAAACTAACGTCAATTATGTTATGTATGGAAAGGGTAGGTATTAAAAATGACAAAGTTGTTTTCAATGAATATTGTGTCTCGTCTTAATGTCATATACCGCTGACATTTAAAATTAATAAATAAACAACTAAAAAGAAATATATCATACATTTGTGGGTTCGATGACCCACCGATTTAAGTACCATTATACTTGGAATCCCTTAGCATTATGTCGTTTTATTGGAGCTTGCTTAAAATACCGAGATCTTGAAAACTAAACTACTTTTTATTATTTGATTCGTTATGACCTTTTTTGTAAAATAAAAACGGACAAGGTTTTAAATATAATTATCGGCTAAGAGACTTGGATGCCAAGTTCCTCTCGGTAAAATGAACGTTCCGAGAGAGTGCTTTTAAAAGCCTACATCGACAAAGTATATTTTGATCTCGACGCCCGTACACTTCATACGTACGACGTGAGGACGTAGTTATTGCTCACTCCACCGCATGTATAAGCTCGGCTTAATGTCACGTTTAGAGGGTTTTAAAACCTTGCTACTTAACCGACTTTGAGTTTAGGTGTCGTAAGCTTTATGAGTTGTATTTTTAAGGATCACGAATCTCCTCTGTTGGAAAAAAATAATACTTAATGTAATTGTTTTCGTGTTGTATAATCATTATAAATTATAATTTATATTTAATCAATCAATAATCATAGGTGTTGTGATTACGTACACGATAACCGTTATTAACGTATTGTCGTACTGTACAGTATCCTCTCACTCTCAAAGTGCTGAGCAAGTACAAGTTTTCATGGATAATATCTCATCAATAGATTATTTGAAAATATATTTATTTAGGAGGAAAATCGAATCCATTGTTTTTGGAAAACAAAGGACACGATTCAAAACAACCTTGCTTGGAGGACCCCTCCTTCTCCATGTTGGTGGTACGTGTGGACCTGGTTCGTCAGAGTCGAGTCTACGTGTGCCTCTACAGATCCCACAATGGTGACTTGGAGACAAGCCGATTATTTGACCATCTTAGTCGGGTGGCAGATGCTGTGCAAGATCAGTTTCCTAACGCGGAATTGGTGTTTTTGAGGGATTTTAATGCTCACCACGAATCATGGTTGAAATCCCTCAAAACTGACCATGCTGGAAGGACTGCTCATGCTTTTGCTCTCACACATGACTTGACCCAATTGGTTGATCAGCCCACCAGGATCCCAGACATTGATGGGCAAGCACCTTCTCTACTGGACCTTCTGCTGACTTCTCACCCGGTGGAATATCAGGTTGTGGTTCAGGCTCCTCTTGGCTCTTCGGATCACAGCCTTATATCAACCAGAGTGCCACAGGCCAAGCTGCCGCCATCAGCGGTATGCAAACGTCGCGTTTGGCACTATAAGTCGGCAGATTGGGACGGTATGCGCGATTACTATGCGTCAGTCCCTTGGAAGGAACGTTGCTTCAGTGGGAATGACCCGATAGCTAGTGCCGCTGCTGTTGCTGATGAGATCATGTTAGGAATGGAATACTACATTCCTAGCTCAGATCTCATCAATAGGGGTACGCGTAACCGTTGGTTCACTCGTGAATGTGCCGACGCTGTATCATCTAAGCAGGCGGCATATCGCGCGTGGATCAACGGCTGCATTAGCGGGGCATCTAACATTGACTCACTGAAAGCAAACTACAATAAAAATTCCAAGTCCTTTAGGAAGGCATACACGAGAGCGGATGCACAGCGCATTGTACAGATTGGTCATGACCTTATTTCGCATCCTAGGGGCTCTCGTAGCTTCTGGCGTCTGACCAAGTCTGTGCAAAATAATTTCTGCCAACCTTCGATGCCACCGCTCAGAAATCCGGACGGATCGCTAGCTCACAGTCCGCAAGAGCAAGTCGATCACCTGGCTAAACTCTTTGCCGATAATTCCGTCATCGATGATTGTAGTGCGCTGCCACCTACAATACCTTCATGTGGCCATACGATGCCTGACATCCAAATCAGGCAACGTGATGTGCGTGCGGAGCTGCAATCACTTGATGTACGGAAAGCTAGCGGTCCCGACGGAATACCAGCCATAGTGCTGAAGAAGTGCGCAGCGGAGCTGCCTCCTGTGTTAACGCGCCTGTTCCAACTTTCTCTCTCTTCGGCTTGTGTGCCGGAGGCATGGAGAAGAGCTAATGTGCAAGCGGTTCCCAAAAAAGGGGATCGGTCTGACCCGGCAAATTATCGGCCAATAGCTATCACCTTAGTACTTTGTAAGGTGATGGAACGGATTTTAAACAACCAACTGATCCATTACCTAGAAGATCACTGTTTAATTAATGATCGTCAGTACGGGTTTCGACCAAAACGGTCCACAGGTGATCTTCTAGCGTACGTAACACACCTCTGGGGTGAAACTATCGACAAGCATGGAGAATCGTTGGCTGTCAGCCTCGATATCTCCAAGGCTTTCGACAGGGTCTGGCACAGAAGTCTTCTCTCCAAGCTGCCGGCATATGGTCTGCCTGCTCAGCTATGCACCTGGATTGCCAGCTTCCTACACAAGCGTAGCCTTCGTGTTTTAGTTGATGGTTGCGCTTCACAATTCTATGTAGTGAATGCTGGGGTCCCCCAGGGATCTGTGCTATCTCCAACACTCTTTCTTTTGCATATCAATGATATGCTCTCTCTTGGGAATATACATTGCTATGCAGACGATAGTACAGTGCATGGTGGATACCACGGACGCGCAGTGGCTGGGCGAGCGGAAATTGAGGAGATGCGGAAGGATCTTGTCATTGAACTCGATAGGACGTTAGAGCTCATCGCCAAATGGGGCTCTGATAATCTTGTTGAGTTTAATGCCAAGAAAACACAGGTATGCGCTCTCACAGCGAAAAAGTCAACATTTTCCCTTCTTCCCTCCCTCTGTGGTACTCCGCTGGTAATACAAAGCAAAATCACCATGCTGGGGATTGACGTTCGCTGCGACCTTAGTCCAAGGGATTACATCGAGGCTGTTATAAAAACAGCTTCACGGAAACTCGGAGTTCTGAACAAGGTGCGGCGTTTTTTCACGCCACAACAACTGTGCCTGCTGTACAAAACACAGGTACGGTCTTGCGTGGAATATTGCTCGCACCTTTGGGATGGCTCCGCTAAGTACCTACTGGAGGCCTTGGATCGGTTGCAGCGACGTGCAGTACGCATTATTGGCGACGTTAAGGTCACAAACACCCTTGAACCTTTACAATTGCGTCGTGAGAAAGCAGCACTGAGCGCTTTCTAGCGACTGTATCACGGCGAGTGCTCTGAGGAATTATTCTCTCCAATTCCTGCTTCCCCCTTCCTTCTTAAGTCCACGCGAGCTGGTTCTCGATGTCACCGCCTAACTGTGACATCAATTCCATCGCGAACAAAGAAATTTAGCAAATCCTTTCTTTGTCGCACTCCCAAAAAATGGAATTCCTTACCAGCTCACGTGTTCCCCTCCTCTTACAACCTGGGTTCCTTCAAACGAGGCGTGAAGAGGCATCTTGCGGGCCGGCAAGGCGAAGGCGGCTAGTGCAGAACGTTTTTCCCGTCTGTATTGGCCGTCGTCGCGTTTGGACTCTACTACCACTTACCATCAGGTGGAGTAGAGTCATTTGCCCTCCCGGCGAATATATAAAAAAACAACAACTAAGAACAATACATTTTTATCGTTAATATTAATATGTTATATATGACCGAAAAATGTAGAAAGGTAAGGTAAGGGAAAAAATAGACAAATATTTCATTTTATCTTTCTTGCCTGTGATTCCACGAAGTTTTGACGTCCCCACATAACATGCAGTAATATAAACAAATATAAGTAATTGATTTGACCAAGTGTTGTTAGCCGAGTTCAGATAATGTTTGCGTTTGTATAATGCTTCGCTCTAATCTGACCCCGTATGCAAATGTCGCGGGTCCGATGTAGGTCATGCGATTAAACCTAATGCAGTCGCTTCATTTTCCTATTTTCTATGTAGAACTTTGATTACGTAAGTTATACTGTATATATAACTATAAAAGTTTTAGGTAGGTATATAATAGTAATTAATATATATTTTTAATTATCATAAATCTGTCTAATGATAAAATATCACTTGGTCGTATCTATGCATACATTGTCTATAATATTATATTTAATGATAATCTTCGATCATGAACTAATTTTTCTGTAATTACTGAATTCAGCGATACGTGATGTTAAAATCTGAAAGTAAACAGTGCTAACCGAAGCTGTAGGTTTATGTCAATTAGTGTTTTATTTTTTTTATATATACACTCCAGTAAGCAAAACCCTCCATGCAATAAAGCCCAATCAGCTTGGAGACGGTTTTTGCCTTTGTTGTAGTGCACCGTCAGTAGTACAAAATGTAAATAGGTTTTTTTTTTAATTTTTCAAATTCAAATTATTTATTTGCAAAGTTGTATGTACGTTTTTGATGTTACAATGGTTAAATCCCGCCACAACAACCACAGGATGGTGTGCAAATGTCTCACATATGTGTACTACAATAAATTTACGCACATAGCAGACTACTTAAAGGTAGGTAGGTGCTTAATATAATACATATCAAACGTAATTTTATTTAGTGTATTTTTGAAACCCCAGACATTTTGTAATTGTCCTGATCCTTAATTTCATCCGATTAATCATTTATATTAGTTATTTCTGATACCGTATCTGAAGTTTCATCTCAATATTTCTCTATAGTTTTGACATTAATTTTTTTTCTCATCTTGTCATTGTAGCATTCATATTAACTGTAATATTTTTTATGTATATAATTTTTTTATTTACTTTCCTCCGTATTATTATTTTGTTATGAACAAATTGACACGACAATAATAATAAACAAAAAACATACACTTCTAAGTCTATTCGTGCGAGAGTGTGAGTCACGTGGTACCTGTGGCGGTGGTAGCATACTGTCAATGAGTGTATTTGTTTATGTGTATGTTTCTTAGTGTGTAGTCCTGATTTATCCGTACCATTACTGATAACCCAATTTTTCACGATGTTTGTAATGTAATAAAATCCATTTAATAGCCGATCCATCACAAACAGTGTTAATTTATCGTAAAGATTGTACAAAACAATTTGTTAACATTTACGTTTTGAATATATCATTAATTTAGAAATAGCGATCGTCATAAACGAACGACACACTTACAAGGTACCTTATATAGTAAATCGCAGCTTGTTATAAATAATACTAGTTATGTATTTAAGTACGCAGCTGCGACGGTTTAAGTATCATTATTTATAATTATTATTTTCAATGCCTATGTATTAAGTCGACCACGTGTTAAATACACGTTTAAAAAATAATGCTTTTTATTAGTTAGGAAGCAGCGTTACATATGATTGAATTAGTAAGTTAGCCTAACTTCCAATGGCCCTGATGATGGTAATCAAAACTATCGATTATAGATTGAAACTGAAAGAAATATTAACTATTCCTCATACAGTCAAACCCATCAGGCAAGCATCTCGTGCTTTTCAGTGAAGGAAAACATCGTGAGGAAACCTGTATGTGTCTAATTTCACCGAAATTCTGCCACATGTGTATTCCACCAATCCGCATTGGAGCAGCGTGGTGGAATAAGCTTCAAAACCTTCTCCTCAAAAAGGGAGAGGAGGCCTTAGCCCAGCAGTAGGACATTTACAGGCTGTTACTGTCTACAATCAAATACGTTGTTAACTATCTATGAGTGGAACTTAAATACTGTAAAGGACAACTACTGTTATGTCCTTTATACGGCATATCAGTTAGATATATATAAAGAAGAACGAAATAATAAACATTTTCGGTTACAAAATGAACACTCCAACGTGTCTTAATCGTTAATTATGATAACGATTTATGTTAATCAGTGCAGTATATTGTGTTTATGTTCATACATCACCAACCCAGCTGTAAAGGGTCAGCTACAGGTCAGCTACAGCGCAGGGTTTCAGTGGAGCCGGACGTCACACATAAACCTCCTATGTGTTTAAAAGTATTCAAAAATAAATATTATAGCAACCGCCAGTACCTGATGCGTCGCAAAGAGGTTGTTTAGTTCTTAAATAATAATAAAAAAAATAGAATAAACATTCTACCAGAAAAAAAAATTGCCTACTGATCTCATGTGGCAAAAGTTTTTGAGAAAATTGCATGTTTCTGTCGTCTCCGAACCGACGACAAAAATACGCTTCCTTAAAATGCGTAAAAATAGGCGCTCTAGATAATAATTCCTTGAATATATATATGTTTTAAATAAAAACATCTAAAACTAAAACAAACAAGAAATTTAAGAAATAGAATTATTTCCTGTTTCAGCTGCCAGCGCAGTGTTTATCGGCGGACTGGTAGGTATCGCGAGCAGATTCTCCAAGGAGTACATGGCGGCGGTGGTCAGCGGACAGTCTCTGGGAGGAATCATCGCCGCCGTCGCCCAGATCGTCTCCCTCGCCTTCAAGATATCGCCGCTCCACAGCGCGCTCATATACTTCTGCATAGCGGACATTATGGTCATCGCGTCTTTCGTGTCCTACGCGCTCCTGTATAAGATCGACTTCTTCACGTACCACATCCTGCGAGGCTCCGGCGGCGTGGCCACCAATCGCCACCGGGAAGCGTCGATGTTGCTGATTTTTAAGAAGATTTGGGTTTACGCTTTCAGCATCTTTGCTGTGTTCGGTATTTCCATGGCGGTGTACCCCGCCGTCACCGTTCTGGTCGAATCTCATCCCATCACTACAGGAACAGACTGGAATAGTGAGCATTTATATATACCTCCTTAAAACAATATACTTTTAACAAACTTTCATTGATTAGTAGATATGCAATATATTATATATATATTCTCAAAATTTCTCTATAGTATTTTCAATATTATCTCTAAATGTAAACAAGATGGTATAATACCATTGTTTCCGATTCATATTCATTTTCCTTCTATGTATTCTTGCATTTTTATAAGTGAATATCTTCTGTTAACGTTACATCCCTATATATCCTGACGACTTCATAATCAAGTTGTGTACAGACCTAGCGTACATTACAATTTATATATATTATATTATTTCAGATATATTCTTCGTGCCAGTCGTTAATTATTTGATATTCAATTGTGGAGATTATGCCGGACGCTTAGTTGCAGGATTTCTGTTACGGGTTAGTGTTGAAATGGTTATTGGTAAATACAATCATCTCTCAGAGGTCAAGATTTGTATAAAAGTTATTTGTAGAATGTAACATAAAATAGAAATCACTTATAACACTCGGAGGAGTAGTCAGGTGATCGTAAATGTCGATGTTTCAGCCCACCAACCAGTGGGTGATCGCTGGAGCGAGTGTGCTGAGGATTATAGGGATACCGATGTTGATGCTCTGCAACGCTCAGCCGAGGAAACACCTTCCCGTCGTGTTCCTGTGGGACTACGAGTACATTCTGATCATGATAGTGTTCGCCTTCACCAACGGATACTTGACTAACATCATCATGATCAACTCGACGAGGTGACTTACCAATTCATTGTTTTTTTTATATATATCCTGGGATATTTTGTCACACACGGCTATCTGATCCCAAATTAAGCTTGTACAAAGCTTGTGCTATGTACTACTTTTTTTTGTAAATACATACTTATATAGATAATTACACCCAGACTCAGGACAAACAGACATGTTCATGCACACAAATATCTGTCCTGAGTAGGATCCATCGAACCCACAACCTTCGGCGTGAAAGGCAAGTATCTACCAACCACGCCAACCGGTTGTCTGTCGCTCGCGCCTTTAACAATATAATACAGTATTATATGAAATCATTATCCTTTTACCCTTGTCCGCTTCGTTTCGGTAAATACTCTAATTGTATGCCCCCGACTCATAATGACGTAATTGCAGTTCATCCTTCTGTTTTGTTTATTCTCCACGACTGGACTGCCCCTCCTATGGAGATTCCTGAAATAAATAACGCGCGGAGAATTCGAATTAGTGATAAATTATGTAATTTATCAATTTAACATAATTTTTAAAGTCAGGCAGTGACTAAAAATTTTGAAACCGTTTTGGTGCTCGTACTAATATAGGTACCGTCCGCAAAAATAATATGTTTTTATTGGAACGCAATACGAGCATCATCGGTACTGCCACTAACCGGTCTTACGTAGTGCTGCTGTGTCCGCAGGGTGGTGGAGCTGCACGAGCGCGAGCGCGCGTCGTCGGCGGTCGCCACGCTGCTCAGCGTCGGGCTCAGCGTGGGCGCCGCCGTCGGCATGCTGCTCGTGCGCGCGCTGTGAGCGGCGACGGGGGGGGGCGGGGGGGCATTGTGCTGTACGTGGGCGCCGCCGTCGGCATGCTGCTCGTGCGCGCGCTGTGAGCGGCGACGGGGGGGGGGGGTCATTGTGCTGTACATGGGCGCCGCCGTCGGCATGCTGCTCGTGCGCGCGCTGTGAGCGGCGACGGGGGGGGGGGGTCATTGTGCTGTACATGGGCGCCGCCGTCGGCATGCTGCTCGTGCGCGCGCTGTGAGCGGCGACGGGGGGGGGGGGCATTGTGCTGTACATGGGCGCCGCCGTCGGCATGCTGCTCGTGCGCGCGCTGTGAGCGGCGACGGGGGGGGGGGTCATTGTGCTGTACATGGGCGCCGCCGTCGGCATGCTGCTCGTGCGCGCGCTGTGAGCGGCGACGGGGGGGGGCCGGGGGGGCATTGTGCTGTACGTGTGCTAGGACTTCCTCTAGTTGACCTTGTAATATTTTAGATTGTTTCCGTTGAAATTATGACGTCCTCGTAGGAGAGACTTATTTTAAATGTGATCTTGTAGTAGTGATATACGTGTACGTGTGTCCGCGCGAGATACAAATTGATCGATATCACCCGCTTGTATTCGTTTCGATGTATTTGAAGGTTTTCTTCGCATTTTATCTCGGTAAGAATGACAATACGCGCGAGCTAATTTTTAAAAATTGACAATCGAGTTAGTCTTATGATTGAGTCGTCGTGGATGTGTGGATATTTTTGTAATACTTTATTATTATAATCTTCGAGTCGTATTAATATTTTAGATGTTTTAATATTTAATGAAATGAATTTAATGATTATGTTATGATACGAGTGCGGCGTGTACATTGGCGCCGTTTTAATTAGATTTAGATATTTTTTTATACATAACGTAAGAAGTTGACTTTAGCCTTCTTATATATTTTTTCGAATAATGTTTAAATAAATTATAATTTTATTTAAATGATATATGCGTTATAACGTATAAGAAAAAAATCAATTGTATTATTTAACAATAATATCTATTTAATTATAATTTAACGATCAAATTATATCTAATGGCTATAACACAAATATTAGCTTGTAGCTTCAGCTTAATGTTATAGTGGTGAGTGAGATGTTTGAGCATATATTTGTATTTTACGAAATATGATTTTAAAGATTTTTTTTAAACCTTGAAATTTCACTTTGACAATTTTAACACACCTCGCAGCAGAACATCACCTACCAACATTAGCTTCGTAGTGATATATGAAAAAATAATAAAAACCTACACAATAGTTCCTAAGAATAGCGATAACATAAAGATATACGCTGTGAATGATTTCAATTTATATTCTATATAAAGATTCATGTAGCATCATTCGAAAGAAGGAGTATTTATTCATCTCTGTATACGTTTTCATATACATGTACTTTTGAACACCGAATCTTAACATTCCAGCTGTTTTTAATATTTAATTAAACGAAATGAGTCCTGGTACTCATTCAGTCGCTCTGTAACTCTATTCCTGTTGTAGATAGAACAATACTATCCTTAGAACATGCGTTAAACCTATTGTAGATAACATATTTTTTGTTATCTGTAGATTAGATGACATATATGTACGTAATGAAACTTTAATCATTTTTTTTAGATTTTTGCCAGTAGGTTTAGTGATTTTAAAAGTTTCTAATATTCAATTGTAATAATAATATGTATGTAATTATAAAGTATTTCGATCAAATTTGTACAAAATAATGAAAACAAGTAACGTCAACAAAACATTGTTAATATATTGATACATTCTTGTTTCAATCTACTAACAGCTGTATAATGTAAAGTTACTAATAAATACTAACCCATATTAAAGTAAATATAAAAAAACAGCGGCTTTAGATAACCTTGACTAAGGTCAAATGTATTTTCCACACTGAACAATAAATCTTGCAAGTTGGTGTAAGAGATGAAAAGTTGACATGAGTAGCAAACCTTAAGCCAGTGATTAACGGCATTGTTTGTTCATTTAAAATGGCTTCGGCCTGGTGACCACTACTACTAATTAGATCGAAATGAAATCTCTTAGCAAATTAGATTTAATCGTTAAGGAAGCTGTAAATATAGATAAAAAATGAGATAATGCCGATTCATACAAATATAAAACGTAGATTGTAAATATTGTAGTCTCTCAATGTTTGTGTAACGTAATTATGTAATTACACTAGAATTCCTTAACCCTGTTGGTCGGGGTCTGCGGCCGAGGTGACCATCCGTTGGACTATTCGCAAGTATGCTTTCTTAAAACAATTAACAAAAAAATTGCTTCAAATTTAAAATTACTCATATTTTTAAAAACCTTAATATAGATAAAAAATAATATAATTATAGTGTTGGTAGTACTGTTACGTTGGATCTCATATCGTGCATCCATAAACATTTTTGGTCACAAATTAGAAAGTCAGTTAATACACTCTCGAAATGTCCGCTCTACATTCGCAGCGGCCTTCCCCGGCCGGTGGCGGTTGTCACTCCGACGGAGGAATTCACTCCCGAAGCGTCGCGAGTATAGAGCGAGGGCAGAGTGTACGCTTAAATATTAGCGTATATTAGATTATACGTGCAAATACAGGGAGACAGTTACCAAGTTTTTCATTGAATGCGATTTAGTTAAAGATCGATTTTAGCAATTTCATGACAATATGTTTCGTTAAAAATATGTGTATATATGGTTCCGTGTTAATGATATTAACCAATTTAAATTTAATAAATCTTTATATAATTTAAATAACAAAAAATTGCGTACAAGGGAGAAGTTCCTTTGAAACATTCGGATCACACGTAAACGTATAGAATTTTACAACTGTAGTTATATAACTATAAATACTTGTTATCGTCTTAGAACATGACACTAAATAAAAATGTCGACTTCTTTGTTTTTAAGGAAATCTTAACCATTTAGTACATTTAGTAAATATTGCTGTATTTCTAAATACCCATTCCGTCTTAGAGTAGTATTAAATAGTGTGAATGTATATTATCTAAGATGTATATTGCGTTGCATTGCGCATGCGCATGACGTAGATCTCAAATTTTAAAACGAAGCTAAATTCCAAAGTGGAAAATGACACGTATTTAATAATAATCAAAAGTTCTATTTATAATTGTGTAAGTTGAAGTTATATATATACGTATATATTATATCGACAAATTATGTTGGTCAAAAAATCTTTTATATCGCTTTTTTTTCTTAACGATCGTATGATCTTTGGGTTTTTTATGATGTTGTTTTAAAAAAAAAGTACGACGTGTATTTATTAGCTTTTGTAATAAATGCCATGAACAAATATCGTTTTGCCAGTAATACTTGTTTTTTTTTTTATTTCTTATAATTACGAATTTAAATGTTACCAATAGTAATAGCATAAATAATTTTAAGTTTTAATGTAATTTAATTATCTCTTTGAAACACTACAAAAAATTAATACCTCGTTTTATAATGATTGTCTCAAATCTTTATGTACGTTTGGTGGTGCTTTGTATATCTGTTGAGATAAATTTTTATTTAATGTGTCTTTTTTACATTATTTTATTTTTAATAATATATTAAAGTGGTTTTCCATTTTAAATATCTATGTTATGTAATTATTACAATATCATATAAATGTAATGACATATCTTAACGTTTGTGTCAATAAAATGTTATATATTGTAAATTGTTTTATTACTTTCTAGATTATAATAAACCAAATTCATCTCTTTAGTACGCGACATTGACAGAATATTTTGCGCTCAACCAGCGTAGATACTCGCCAGATAAAGAAGACAAACCTTTTTTTTGACAAAATTGAAAATATATTCTTACTGATACTTACTCAGTTTTTGCGTTTACGAATATTCGTTGCTAAACTGGAACGATTCATAGATTATGTTTTCCTGCCTGCGTGTATATATATACACAGTATTAGTTCGGTATGGAAGTTGCTCCGCTGCCGAGCCATCTAGCGGTACGTTATAAAAATACATGTGGCAACTTTCATCAAACGTTGTGTCGATGGCAATTAATCTCCAACAGCTGTACGACCACATATGAATACACCCACTTTTTTTTTTTTTTTTTTACGCTGGAAAAACGCATTACGCGTTTCCCCCACGGAACAGTGGGGAACAGTTAACAGTGGGGGGGTATGTGGGGCTCGCCGATGTCCGAGGCGCCAAGTGCGCCCCGAACAACGGAATACCCACTAAAAAACCAGCGGTACCCTTTCCGTCATAACGAGGAGCGCCACGGGATCGCTTGCGCATGCTACCGCGACATGAATACACCCCCTGGTATATCTGCTTTTTCGGTCGGGTAACATTTTATATTCAATAAAACAAAACTGATCAGTCAATTCCTTTAATAAATTATGTCATGTAAAAATAAAATCACAATTTACGACTATTTAAAGTGAGAATGATCTTTATAACTATGATTAAACGTTATGTGTAGCGATAAGTAATTATTCATTTCACCAAACATCCCAGGCACCATTGGTCGACGGTCACTACAAAGTGTTCTCCATCGGAAGGGGTCGAAGCTTAAAAAACCGTTATAATTGTAAAAAGTTTTATAACAAAATGTAAAAATAACATTTGTTAATAATTTAATGTCCATTATAAAGTAACATCAAAATAAAATATTTTTTGAACTTAGTACCGTTAATGCGCTGATTTTCCGAGCGCTTGTGGCGTCACTTTTTTTCATACAAAGACCCAATTCTTAAAAATAAAGGCGCACCCATAGTGTTTTAATAAAACCATCGCAAGAGAACATTTTGTTTGTGATACAATAAATAATAATTAAGAACATTAATATTGTACATACAAGAGTACACAACGCGTATGCGGCAAGTGTCTAATTAAGCAACATTTGCCCAAATCTTATTCCCACACGTGACCACAGCTCCATACATTGTAAACAAATCCTTAAACAGCCTTTATTTACTTCGACATAAACATATTAATGATTTTTATCGAACTAACAAAACATTTTAAACTATTTTGTTTCGTAATTACAAACCAAAGACGATTTGTGTATTATATGAATATAAACGAACGGCCACCATATAAACAGCACCCGTTCAGTTCACAACTCTAACGCCACCGATATATACATACAACCCTGTATAAAACATAAATATAAAATTATTTTTCGATATGTTTCCATCGAGAATGATTCAAGACGCGCTTAGATAAGCGGGATAATTAGTAATGATTTTTTTTAATTTAAATTTTATACCCATATTAAAGTCCCGTTACATTATATACGTAATCGTACATAGTTAAATATATATATATATATACGACTTAGCTACCACGAGCGTCGCTTCGTAGGGACAGGTGTCCTGTCCCTAAAATGTATTTCAGATTTTATCAATCTACTATATTATTATTTATATTTTATTTTAGCTTATATGATCTGGATTTACATAATGTCATAGAAAAATCGTAATTTTAATATTAAAAAAAGTAACAATAAAAGAATATCACGAAATAAATGAATGTTATAAAAGTAAACAAAATTGTGAGCGATGCAATTGATGTCAACTTGTAGCTGTCGGGCGACGTCCGAGTTGAGGGGCTCACGCGTCGTCTGCGCGGCGCCGCGCGAGGCGGAACAGCCCGTTGGCCAGCGCCACGACGCCCGAGAACAGGCGCAGCGGGCACTCGCTGCGACACACCACTCGCTCAGTACTACTTCTGACACACATGTGTATATTCACGGAAAATCATTTGGAGCTCGAATTTGAATCGACGATTATTTTGATACTGGGGGTAAAATTCAGCCGCCAGTATCGAGTGGGGCGGGCCACCCGCTCTCGACGGTAACGTATTGGACACCGTGGTATGATATTGATGGACGTTGCCGGGCGTAGCTGACCACTTATCATAAGTATAAAAAACAAAATAATCATCCAAATCGTCTCGCTCTTCATATTTAATCGCGGCAGAATGAAATAATTTTAAAACAAACTCACCTTCCCGTGACCGGGGTAGCTTCGTTCCCGCTCAAAATGAACACCGGGAAGAAGATTGAGAACACACAACCACTGGAACAGAAATAAATAAATAAACATAAAACACACGAACCGGCGACCGTAGACATCGACCAAATAATTTTCCTCGGTGTTTTAAGACATGTCGGTTGTTCGCCTGTCTTTGGGAATTCTTTTAATGCCTAGAGCAGCGTGTCTTTTAAATATAATCACAATATCGTGTATCTCGTCACCATTTTTACAAAAAACAAAGATAAATGTCAAACGTGATAATAATGATAGATATATTTGATATTTATAGATTATTCAATAACTATAGTTGCGTTCTATAGCACTGAGGGATGGGATCGATTGTATTCGCTGCAAATGAATAAACCGAAAAAAAAACTAAAGTATAACCTCTAATGGAACGCGCGTATATACACGAACTATATTTTTATAATTTTCTCCGCAGAACTTCTTAATTTTACTTGCTATTTTGCTTCGAATTTAATTTAAATTCATAGATACAAGCAGCTACGTGTATAAGTACGTCGGCGACTTATACAATTAAATACTAAATACAACAACTACACTCAACTACGCCACATTCCTCATTACTAGTTTTTTACATATACTTCTACTATTCATTTATAACATAATAATAAGATATGGTTTCGCGATGTAATTGATGTGTTGATGTTTTCACATCAATACATAAATAAACCACGCAATTATTTTGTGTTTATTATTCATATTGTACTCGATGGTTAAGGAAAACAACACCGTGAAACTTGTATGGGTCGGATGACATTCGGCCACAACTCGAAGGGGTAGTAATGTGATGGGATGAGCTACTAACGTCTTTGGGCCACCAGTGAGACGTATAACGGCTTTTACTGATTTAACATTCTACAAAGCTTGAGAGCGATATAGTTATTGACTCATTTATATCACATTTATGTAATTATCTATATAGAAAGATAATTATTCTGAATATTATTAAAACCCGGAAATTATAACGATAAGATTACCCTCATAAGGGCAAAGTACATCATTTATCTGGTACTGAAGTACGTTAGGTGATACGATCGTAAGTTGCAAACCGTAGCGGAATATTCACTAGCGTCAACGTTAACGCATGTGTGCGTGCCCATACTCAGTACTACATATAACACACACACACACACCCATGTTTATCTATGTTAAACTCGTAAGTGGTAACACGAGGCAATATTTACGTCCAAACGTTACGCGTTTTATTAAATAAATAAACATGGTATTTTTTATTTCTATTGAATGATAATGAGCCATTCTTAAGGGAGAATAGTCAACTTGTGAGATATAATAGTGCACTGGTGGTAGGGCTTTGTGCAAGCTCGTCTGGGTAGGTACCACCCACTCATCAGATATTCTACCGCAAAACAGCAATACTTGATATTGTTGTGTTCCGGTTTGAAGGGTGAGTGAGCCAGTGTAATTACAGGCACAAGGGACATAAAATCTTAGTTCCCAAGGTTGGTGGCGCATTGGATATGTAAGCGATGGTTGACATTTCTTACAATGCCAATGTCTAAGGGCGTTTGGTGACCACTTACCATCAGGTGGCCCATATGCTCGTCCACCTTCCTATTCTATAAAAAAAAAAAAAAACTAATGTGTGCCTCACTCTCACACTTCAATGGGACGGCAGATCATCGGATTGAGTTCAGGTGCAGAACTAACAGAAGCATCCCAGGCGTACGCACCGTTCATATAGAGTAGATTAACGACTAAGAAAGGATTTTTTACAAATTCATCTCCTAAGAGGCTTACACGCCCTCTAATGAAAATTCTTAAACCCAGTGTCATGTTTCAGGCCGATTTCGATGAAAACAACATTTTTGAAAATACGTTTTCTTAGCCCGTCATCGGAACCTTTGATTTGGGAAAACAACAAAAACACGCCTATTATTTTGCACGAGCCGGTTGTGTCGCTAATGAAGATACCAGCAGTAATGCGACAGCTGTCGGATTTGTTCATAAAAGTCAAGCTCTAGGAAACATGAAATTGTAACTACGATAATTAATAAAATATAATTGTATGAAGAAAGCTTTTGAAACTATTATATATTATAGACAATATTTAACATTAATAAATTCCTAACATTTTGTTGCTGTCTTTTATTATATAGCATGTTATATTATAATTATGTTAATTATAAAAGATATATATATCAGACAATGTATAATTACCAACTTTATTATTATTACTACTATATTACTTACCTTATTATATAGGACTGGGGGATCTGTGTCAGCACAGCCAAGGGTAGCCCGAAGCCCAGAAAGTATGGCCAATTGGTTTCAATGAACGTGAGTCGCTTGTGTAGCTCCCAGCCCATGTTGAACCATTTATATTCAAACGAGTAAAGGGAGTACAACAAACACATGTGTACTAAGCACAACAGCTCACCTATGTACGTTATCGGTAACATATTGACTAGCATACTCTGAAAAATTAAACAAAACATATCAATAACATTATTTTCTTAACTGACGTCACCTAAACGTACGACTAAAGGTAGGCAGACACACACACACCTATGCATGACTCGTGTGGTAAGTGGACATTTTCTCCCATAGACACTGGGCACTGTAACTCTAGCATCGTCATGCTAACATTTAAGATGACTCTTGTGTCTGTAATCACACCAGCTTAGTGGCATACTGGTTGATGAGGTGATAGAAGTGATAAGTGCATGGTGTGATGGCTACCCCAGTTAAATATAAAATAGTTTAAAAAGCACAATGTTTAATTATATAATTCAGTTTCATAAAGGTATACGGTTTTTTGTTACAGTAGTTGAGCAATTGTTGTTATTTGAGAAAAGTTAAAGCTGATTGATTTACTAAATTGAATTTGTAATTATACAAATAGTACCTGAACTAGAAATAGAGCTTGCACCAGGAGACTGAATAGTGAATCAGCAATTATTTTACTGACACTAGACATGAATTGTGGACGACCTCTTCGATGTCTATATGCTGAGTCTGCTATATCCTAAAAATTATATATTTTTGTAGATTATTATTATTATAGAATCAAAAATCTCAATGCATAAAAAGATTTGAAAAAAAAAAACAAAAAAAAAATTATTTTTGTCTGTCTGTCTATTTGTCCAGGTTAATCTTGGAAAGGGCTAAAAATTACAAATGGAAATAATTAAATTATTATAAGAAATACTTTGAGATTCGGTTTAGTCTTTGTTTCATCAAAATCGGTTGAGTCTATCTAAAGATATCAAAATTTAAGTTTTTGTAGTTATAATATATTTGTTAAGACTCATATAATATATTTGTTAAAAGAACTTAATTTGTTCTGTAATCGATTATTAAAACCATACTGATTTTTTTTTATAATATACGTGAAAAATAACTAATGGCCTCTACTCCTTTGTTGCCCTCGGGCCTCCATACCTCTGAATCGAGCCCTGAGAGCCATTGACTAACAGTCCTATTTAAATTTTAAATTTCTTTGCCAACTTACTTGAAACCACAAGCTATTGACCAATTTGCTCAGCAGAAAGAGGGGTAGCACCCATATCATCCTGAATGTCATGGAGAGGAAGGGTTGCATCCAGCCCCAAACATTATGCGCCACACCGGGGTTGTGACCAAACACTAGTATAACTAAGTACTTCACTGCAGGTAGGAGGCCGTACTCAAATATGAGTATGCTTAACAGAAATATAAATCCATTGAGGATACATGATTGTAAAACTCTAGTAAGTACTTTTGATTCCCTGAAAAAGAAAATTTGAATTTATTTTTGTCTGATATGCACTATATTATAACTGGGTTTTAATTAAAAATTACTTTTTTAAATATTTGATTTTTTGATACTTTTTCAATTATTAGAGATTTATTATTTTGTTAAACAGGTACTTTTAAGAACCTGAGAAGCCTCTCTTTTCAATATTATATTATATGCTACAACTATAATAATGACAAAAGAGGTATAAATAGTTTAGTAGTTATAGTCATATATGTTTTACCTAATTTTAATTAATTATTAATTTTGTAATAGATGTAAATATCAAAATATTGTAACAGTAAAGTATAATAATAAAACTAATATGTTGAAAGTTATTGGCTACATGTGTATAAATAAATAGTAAATTAAATAACTAACTGTTTCACTTTTGTTTGCTTCTGTTTACTGTTTTCAAAATCAGCTGGTGGCGATCTACTGAGAGCCCTTTCATTTATTTCTCTATCTAAATATAATAAGACAGTTACTCCTCGTAAACTATCTATAAAACCTTTGATAAGCGATACACAAAAATTCTGAAACAAAGAATACATTTGTTATTATAAAACACAACGCTTCGATTTAACAAAGGTTTGTAAAGATAAAAAATATAATTACTGTTACGCTTTCCATTTTGTAAAAGATATTATTGCTAATTTTATTGCTTCATTATAAAGAGTAATTAAAAAGTTTTCACATTATGGAGAAAATATTTGACGTAATATTGAAATATTTGTCACTTTTTGAACTTTAGTCTTTTAATCGTAGACAGAGAATCTCTGTCTACGCTTTTAACGTGCTATCAAACTAGTGTTACCAGATTTGAATTTTATTTCCTGTGGTAGTAAATACCTAGTTTTATTAATTGACAATGTTGTATTGTTCTCAACTTTCAATGTAAAACCTTACTGTACACGTACAAAGCCCGTGCCTAACTGACTTTTGATGTACATAAATTCACAATATTGGAATTGCGTATGGTTCGGGGGATAACAGTTCACGGTGTCTAGCAGTACCTATGCTACAACCTCTTTTTGAAATATACCTAATAGATATCGATTAGGTATATTTCAAAACTGATTTTTAGCACTACGGAATAAATAAAATAATGTTGTTCGTCACATATGTTATAATCGATATTATTAAAGATTTAAAACTGTTGTTTTCTTTAACGTTGAATATGTATAAATTCTAAGCTATGATGTAATTTGAAATGTATTTTAAATTCTGTGAAAAAAATCTTCAAATTCAATGATTAAATCAGTTTATAATATATGTCGTAATGTCATTTGTCATTTTAAGACATAGATTGAAAATTACATTTTATAAGTCACATTACAATATTTATATGTTGTCTATTGCAAATGCATGCACTATTTGTTTTCATAGCAAATTTTCATTTTTCATAGCAAACGTGTTGTGTTGTGAATGTTGTGATATTTTTGAATTAAAAATAATATATATTGTGGTTTACTCGTAGTTTTAAGTGTTAATCCTGTAGAAACAATACGTGTTATGAGCTTGGATAACAATGGATAGCAAGTTTCTTTTAAACAACTTTGGGTAACTATTCATTACAAAACTGAACGTAAAAGTTCTCGACGTAGCCATTTCTGATGACCTCCTTAAGAGTGTTAATAGCCTTTTACCATAACGTACAAGATATTTGTTGGATTTTATATAAAACTTATGCCATATAAATTACATTAAAGCAATAAATCCTATCCTAATAGGTATAACAAAAATGTCCATGAAAACAATTGTCATAATATGTATTAGAAAGTTTTTGTTGATCTGAAGCAACAATAATATATACAAACATGTTTGTCATTGTTAATAAGAAAAACACAAAAAAATATATAATTATCATGTAAACATTTACTGAAATATTTTTAGTATATTCCTTTAAGGTCATTATTAACGATGAACTTTAGATCCTACGAAATCTTTGAGCATTAAGTTTTTTTTAATTAAAACAGTAGTACAATACATTACTGCCTATTTATGGTAAAATTTAAAGACATTAAACTTGTTTATAAGGTCTACAAGATAAATGGCATTCCATTTGACCTTTGCCTTTATAAAAACTTTGACATACTAATTAGTTTGCTTCTAGAAGGTCTATTTTATGAAGTCCATTAAAATCTGAGACATTTATATTTTAATGTTAAAGATGTGTTATTATGTTTTACATTTTTTTTTAACCATTAAACTTATACCAGTGTTAACTTTTAATACATTTTACTTGCTATAAAAGACAGGCACTCATATAAATATCTTGTCAAAAAATAATAATATTGTAATAAATAAATTCTTACAAATGTTGTGTTTACATGTGTTTACATGTTAGGTTTGTAATATTCATAAAAGATATTGAAGGCTGTACAACATTATAAGCATCTTTTATTGTTATAGTTTATTATTAGTTGTATTTTAGAAACAACTAATATATTAATATTATATTAAAATAGCAAATTTAATGAATAAAAATCCATGGACAGTTCAAAAACCATATTGCTTTTTTTATTTATTTATTTGTTTATTTGGGAAACAAACAATTATAATTACACTTAATAGTAAAAAAACAAATATAAGAAAAACATAAATCAATCAAGTTTCCACTTAAAATTAAATATATGGTAGTGAGGTATCTAAATTTCATTAAAAATAATTATACCAAAAATTTGTATTTATGTATAATCAATAATAACTACTAAATGGAAAAACTTTGAACCACACATGAGAATATTTATACAGGTTTATTGTCATTTTAAGGCATAGATTGGCTAGTTTGATTAAAATGAAATAATTATTAGTACTATAATTTTCCTCTATTTATTGGCTCATTATTTACACAAATAACCTTATAAAACATATTTTTATAATTATAAATAAAGTGAGTTTAACAGGTTACAGGAAAGTACCACATGTACTATAAATATAATAATTGTGAAAGTTCAATACTAGAAACAGAGGTTAAAAAAAATACCCAGTAAGAAAGTCATTAAAATCTGCAAAATTTGTGTCAAACTTAAACTTTCTAACTTTAAAATACAAGTATTTTAAATAAGTGTCAATTCAAATAATTTTTTTACTTTTGTAGACGCCTCATCGATGCAAACCCAATCATTACATTGTGTTCTTTAATATATGTATATGAATATATTTTAAAATTTACTGCCTTGTTGGTCTAGTGGCTACACACAATGCCGCAGAGCCAGAGGTCCTGGGTTCAAATCCCAGGTCGGGCCAATAAAAAGTTATTGAGTTTTTCTCTCGAAAATTCTCAGTAGCAGCCCAGAGTCTGAAGTGTGTACACTCCCGTATCTCGGAAAGCATGTACAGCCGTTGGTCCGGCGCCTGAACTCATTCCGGTCATGTCATATTGCCGTCCCATCGGATTATGAGAGTTAGGCAATAGAGTGCACCAGTGTTTGCGCACAGTCTTGTGCACTATAATATGTCCTGTGCAGTTGGCTAATATCTCTTGAGATTGGCCGCCGTGGCCGAAATCGGTCTGGAGGATATTATTTTAAACAGGTAGCAATTTTATGTAAAGTGTTTGACTCTCTGAGGCTACCATATAATTTTTCCATTTGCTCAGATGGATCATGTGTTTATTTCACAATTCAAACTGTAATTATAAAGTGAACGAACCCAACACAACATCTTGCTTTGTCACCAGTCAGAAACATGCGTATATTAGATATAAACAAACTTTGTTTTCGACTTTTTTGTCTTAAAATAACTTAAATGACTTTTAATAAATCTTGTTTACAAGAATTCATTATCACAAAAATCTCTACACGCATATAAAATAATAGTAGAAATAATTTGTATCAAAAGTAAGTTGCAAGAGATTTTTATTAGGTACATGAAAATTACTATGATAATTTATTATACGTTATAAAAATTAAGCACTGATTAAATTACTCTATAATGTGACATTAAAACAGATGTAGGTATATACTTTATGAAAAAATAATTTTCATCGATATAGTTGTGGAACCCTGATAAAACATATCCGCTGCGCCGGCGCAAAGTTCAAAACTCCATCGCGACGTCACGCACAGCTCGTCCGACTACTCAGTGTGTGCGCGAGAGTGCGGCGTATCGCGCGTGTACTGCGCCCATATTTACCTCCTTTGTGACGTAGGAAATGAGAGTTTGACATCTTAGTTCACAGCTCCATTGTGTAAAATATAAAAATGAAAGTTGACAAAGAGGCGTGCCTCACACTTGAGGAATCTAAACCGATGATATCCGGCAGGAAGGACAGCCTGAAGGTGACCATCACTCCAGCGCAGCCGAAGACCCTCACACATCTACCAAAGAGACCGCCAGTCGATTTGGCTTTCACAGACCTGACCTACAAGGTCCAAGAAGGCAGAAAAAGCAGTAAGTATTCACATTTATATCTTTATCTAAGAGTTTAAGGTCTTCTTCGAAATACAAACTGCATGTTTTTGTTCAATAATTGATAGCACGCACTTTATATTTTGTAAATATCTTTGTTTACGCAGATAGTTGTTCGTATTTATTTAATCGTTGAAGTTGAAAAAAACTGCAATACAAAGGATACGAACTTTGATCATTCTTTGTTTCACTTCACTTCTTGTTCGGCCGAGGATCTTCTACCGACGGCTTTTAATAATCGTATTGTTTGCCGATCGTTACGAAGAGATATGTCAATTATATCTAACGAGGTTTTTATCGTTATTCCAGAAACGACCACGAAACCGTAACTTTCCTCATTATATAAATACTTAGTGAGCAGGTCCGAAGGTGATGTAGGTATGTAAGAGGGTAAGCTTACAAGAAAACGTTTCGGTTCAATTTATAACAAATATATTTCACTGTTGCCTATAAACTGAACTAGTCACTTGAACGCGTCCTTACACGAAGAAATAATAATTCATGTTTCTTACCGGTTTTAAACTAACATACTTAATAATGCTCGTCTTAAAAACCTATTCACATTAATCGCTTGTAAGAAGATCATTATTAAAACGTCATTAATGCTTACGTAATTAGTAACGAACAGTCTGCAAGTGACCCGCTGCCTCAGGAAAATTTTAAAGTTTTATTTAGTTATCGGTAAGGTTTTTTATAGAGCGGAATTAGGGATCGCGACATTTTCCTTAATCGCGGAGCACGGTATGAATTGTAAACACAAATTACAACTGCCTTGTTTCCTTACGAATTAAATTATGTTTGAAGTAAGTTATTATGGCCGTATATTACCTAAATTGTTTTATTAATCATACAATTTTCATTCATTGTTGAAATACGAACGATGTCACTTTACACGTGAACAAGTCGATTTCAGTGTTTCCTAAAGTAATCATTATCGGTAAGAGAAAAATTATGATACGAGTACATTGTAATGCTTACGGCTCTGTATCTAATCTTTATCTTTTTATCATTGAAAAAAGCGATGCACCTGTTTGTTTGTTATATCTTTAAGTTTTAACCAAACATCGCAAGGATTGAGCATCCCGCTGTAAGCTGCTTAACCCAAAAGCGTTATGAGTATTGTGTTCTGCGGTAAAATTCGAGTTTGTTCTTACACATTGCTTTATTTCCGTTAGATTAAATTCCAATGAGTTAAATTGTATGTTTTTGTAGGAAAGTAATGATGTGGAAATTTGTTTTAAAGTTCAGATGCGACGCTGACTTTTGTTTATCGTTTACATTTCACGCAATTAGAACTTATTAGTCTTCTCCAACGTACGAGTATATTTAAATGATCGATTGATTTTTACTAGTTTCCGCCTGCGGCTTCGCCCGCGTGCAAGGCTGTACCCCTGACAACGTGTATGCAAAATTTCATGATGATCGGTCGAGTAGTGAATACTTGAAAGCGTAACAAACAAACAAACTCACTTTCGCATTTATAATATTAGCAAGGGTTGTAGTTACGACTTATATTTCAAAACATGTTTTAAAACATAACGATTAAACAATAACATAATAAAAGTCAAATCTTAAACAATAAAACTGAAAATTTTCGAAATTTAAGTTTAAAATGTGCCGTGAGTAATTATTACAAGTTGTTATAATCGGGACGTCTGGTATTCCCATTAATGACTGCGCAAAATTACGGCATACATTTGGCACATGTTACTCTGAATCATAGGAAATATGTTTGTTTGTAAATAGCTGAGGAAAACAAAGAGGAAAATGTCTTACAGTAAGTTTGTTCCTGATAATGGTCACGAAATTGGTTTAATTTTTTTTATTTAGTCAAAAGTTTGCCCGAAATTGAATTTGCAATGTTCAAATAAAATTCAAGTGATCTAACCACTGGGTTTTTGCGGCTCCTTAAAGAATATTAAGTACCTATTATATGTTAATAATTTCCCTTATATCTATTAAAGAGCCAAGTAACATGCATGTAATGAGTCATTAAATGTAATTGAATGATTATAAAATAATAAACATTGTATTTTTTTGCTCTTGTCGGCGCTTCTATGCATACAAAAAAGTGGCGTCATACAATTCTAACTAATATTTTTCTACTAACAATAAGCGGAGTAAAGTTTGTTTGTATATAATATATTTTTAAAATAAATACTATTATAGTGAAGCGGTATTGCGATATGTACAGATACCACTTACTAAACTAATTAAATATTATAATTTAATTAGTTCGAAGTACTGACGGTAAGAACAAAAAGTCAAGCGAATTTAGGCTTAGTTTATTGAACACAGTGATCAAGCATATACAAACGAATGCATTATTACCTTGAGGACAACACATTATTTATACACAAAAATAATAAATAATAATTATTTAAAAACTACGTAAACATATTACAATACTTAAGCAATACTTTTTCAAGGGATTACTACACTCCACTTATAGAGTTATTCTTTAAATTAAGCTTTGCATGCTTTATGATCTGTTTTGCTTTTATATCATGTTTGTAAATTGTCTGCAATGAACACTTAATAAATTGAATTTCACATCACATCGCTAGGTATACCTATTGAAACTTTAATTTGATTAAATATGAAAAATTTGCATAACGACCAATACGAAACTATTTCCGTTGAAATAGTCAGCACTTTCAAAGAAAGTCTCTATCTTTTGTTTACATTTTGCCAACAACGAATTACTACGACTGTTGACATTTATCTATTTTTTTTTCTTAATAAATAGATAAATAGACACACCTGTCATCATTTACTCGTATAAAGATCACATAAGTTGCTTCTCTTCCATATATAGAGCTAAGACTCAGCTCTTTAAAGAAAGATGATGTTTTTATAACAATGTTCAAACGTAGTGGAGCTTCTTGGTTTTTGGAAACAGTTGACATAGACAGAACTGGCTCGTGCTCTGCCACTGAGTTAAAGATTGTTTAAATCTGCAGTCATTCCGGAGACTGCCAGGCCGGCAGTTACATTATATATATATATAATGTAACTATATATATATATATATATATATAATGTAACTCGTTATCCTTGGTCCAAATTTCAAGGTTCTTGTAATAATTACATTTAAAGGAAGTGTTACAGTGATAAGCAATCAACATCCTTATACACATATGAATAAAGCTTATAATAAAGTTATTTACATAAATACGTAAATTTCAGTTATTATCAATCGTGTAATAGGACCTTTGATTTTTTTAACATAGTTTTTATTTATATTTATTATAGTTTTGTAAATGGTATATAGTACTCATAGTAAAACAAAGTATAATACAATACGTAGGGCGCCAAATTATGACAAGTATTGTAGATGCCTTTTTGTCTGTCTGTTACGCTTTCACGGCTAAATCACGGAACCGATTTTGGTGAGATTAGCATTAGCACAAGCGAGCTTCCCTCCTAGTACGGAACGAATTCAATCAGTGTCTCATAAAATATACAACTACTAAACGTACAACAGGGAGTGTCCTAAAACTAAGACTGTGGTTCAGTGTAAAGTAATGAAGCGAATGAGATTTATAAATTAAGTTTAAATACGGAAAACGAAAACGTCGACATATACTCTCGTTTTGACAGATATATATCTGTCTGTCAAAAGCTATTGACCCTTGATGGCAAGGTATTCTTTACCGGTTCTCCTAAGCAGAATATATTAACAATGTGAACCAATGTTCAAGTGATCGCTTGAAAAGGTGAACTTGTATTGAATTGGATTTTATATTTGTATAATGTTAATAGTTACACGAGTTAAAACTGTTCGTTATTTATATTAACGTTCACGGTGAGTTGTTATAAGTTTTAATGCTTGTTATTTTATACATACAAACAAAGTTGCTCATAAAAGTTTTACGTGTAAACTAGCCATTTGTCGTGTGTTTCCTGTATAGTAATGAAGCCAACAACTTCAGCCCGTGGGCGTCGTAAGAGCAGATTTTTAACCGCATCCATCCAATTTTGAAAATATTTCAATTGAAAAAAAACTTAAAGTTCACCAAATCGGTTTTTTTAAACGTGGCTTGAATTGCCCCATGTACGATCCGTCGACCCCAAATAAAAAGAATACGGGCAAATGGATGAACGTACATACATACACGTACGATTTCATTTCAAGTATTAATGATGTGTTAAAATTTCTCCTCGTACTTTGTAATTAATAAAAGCGTAATATATAATTTGCTGACAATGGCAGAAATGGAAACATTTAATTTATGATAAGTGCGATAATTATATGTATTGTATTTTGATAAGATGAAAATATGTTCAGATACAATATAATGTCTTAGATCTTTTTTATATATTGTGTATTCACGCTGGTGACAACAAAACTATACAATATGGCTTTATATGTTTAATTGCAAACGTAGAAATTGTCAACAGTTTCATTGGGTCAACGCAACATAATATTTCGATTTAGCTTACATTTCACAAATGTTCGTTACACATCGGTCAGAATAAGATAAGATTTTTCATTATTATATTCATTATTATAAAATATATTTCGTCAAAATTAAAAAGTCCCTATTTTTAAGCCGAGATGGTTTAGTGGTTAGAAAGCTTGAATCTTAACCTATGATCGTGTTTTTTTTTATTGTATAGGAAGGCGGACGAGCGTATGGACCACCTGATGCCATTGTAAGGAATGTTAATCATCGCTTACATCACCAATGCGCCACCAATCTTGGGAACTAAGATGTTATGTTCCTTGTGCCTGTAATTACACTGGCTCACTCACTCTTCAAACCGGAACACAACAATACCAAGTACTGTTGTTTTGCGGTAGAATATCTGATGAGTGGGTGGTACCTACCTAGACGAGCTTGCACAAAGCCCTACCACCAGTAAAACATGGGCCAACACCACTGAATTTCATTAAAATTCTGTCACATGTGTATTCCACCAACCCGCATTTGAGCAGCGTGGTGGAATAAGCTACAAACCTCAAAAAGGAAGGGAGGTCTTAGCGAAGCAGTGGGACATTCACAGTCTGTATTTTTACTTTATTTTAATAAAACCTCTAGTGGACCTAATATCTCACTAATTGCTTAGTACACAGTTGCTTAGCTTTTACAATTCTTCGTAACTCCTCCTCGAGTAATCGTCCTCGAGTAATGTGTTATTAAACTCGTACATACGTATCATGTATTTACAACGTTTTAATTAAACGACGCACATACGTTTAGTGACCAGAACATGTCTAGGTCCTGCTTTGTCATCATTACATGACGAGTGATAGAATGCTCATTGTCTTACTTGCGGGTTATTTACATATAATACCTATTTGTAGGTATGTGTTGGTAGGTTGTTTAAATTGAATTATAAGAACTTGCATCTATTTGGTATAGGAAAAAGTGTTTGGGAAACTTCATGGGACCGTAATCTCAACTGTATACATCTGTCAAATACTTTGTCTTATTGCACTGTTTAGGGTTGAGCGCGTGAGCGATATTTTAGATCCCATTAGTGGTAGTAGTTAGTATTAGTTATTTTGATGTCTTGGTCAGTTAAAGTATTTGCCTTCCGTTGTCCAGCTGTGAATTAATGTGGGCTGAACGTTTTATTGGACTTTCCTGTCTGCGTGTTTAAGAATTCTTAAATTATAAGAATCTAAATAAAATCATTGTTGAAGCAGCTGCTTTCTGCTTTAAATTTAGTGTTACAACTATCCGTACTCATTTATTTAAATATATAAAAATGTGCTCTGTGCAAGTGTCTGGGTAGGTACCACCCACTCATTAGATATCCTACCGCTAAACAGCAGTACTTAGTATTGTTGTGTTCTGTGCGTCGATGTCAATGGGTGGCGGTAACCAATTACCATTACATGACCCATTTGCCCGTCCGCCTATACTATAAAACAAATGTTTTACAAATATATTTGTTTTCTTGAATTCTTATGTATTTGTCTTTTTAAATTGACACGTTCAACAATCATTAGGTTTCCATTCAAATTACAGTTCATTATGCAGATAAAAAATGTTTGCCATTTTTATGTTACTACTTCGAGATCACCTCTGCTGATTCGACACGTCCTTAGGAATAAAAGTAAAAAATGTAGTACATTTTCCATCCAAATTAAGTATATAAAACGTGAGAATGATACTCGAATATTATATGTAAAGATTATCCATTTCAGATGCCCGTGAAATGGAGAATTTCTAGATAGCTTTAGATTTACTTTACTGGTGGTAGGGCTTTGTGCAAGCCCGTCTGGGTAGGTACCACCCACTCATCAGATATTCTACCGCAAAACAGCAATACTTGATATTGTTGTGTTCCGGTTTGAAGGGTGAGTGAGCCAGTGTAATTACAGGCACAAGGGACATAAAATCTTAGTTCCCAAGGTTGGTGGCGCATTGGCTATAAGCGATGGTTGACATTTCTTACAATGCCAATGTCTAAGGGCGTTTGGTGACCACTTACCATCAGGTGGCCCATATGCTCGTCCACCTTCCTATTCTAAAAAAAAAAAAAAAAAAAAAAAAAAAAAAAGATTGTTAAGGTTTAAGAGAAGTTTATTTCTCATCAAGAACAAAAGTTCACTTACACGAAAAACTAATTACATAATTTTCTTATATCTATATTATAATTATACGTGTCTTTATACAAAACGAAAGGATACACATATATATTTTTTAAGATCAAGTTTTGACAGTGTTCTTAGTTCAGTCTTAAATTTTACACAAGATTTTTCATGAATTAGTTCTTTGGGTAAGCTATTGCAAAGTAGTGCCCCATTAACAATATGGTTCTTGAGCCATAACTTTTTGTTCAGGCTTTTGGTAATTGTAATTTATATTTGTTTCGTGTAAGCATTTTCCTAATTAGTTTGTATGTTTATATATTTACGTAATTGATTAATGGATAGCGTGTTCGTTTTCTCATATAAGTCTTTTGTCGGGAAATAGCAGTGTAGTCGAAATAGCGCTTTTAGTAATTTGTTCTGGGATATTTGAAGATCTTTTAATTAACCATTCATAGATTTGTGCTATTTGGTACGTTTAAAAGCATGTAAAGAATATTGCATATTTGTTAAAGTACACTGAATGCAATGAAATAGTTAATTAGTTAAGTTTTAAAATTATAAAATTCAACAATTAAACGAGTGAGGTCCATATGTCACTAATAAATTATTCAACATTTGCCGCCCGTGAAAAATACCTACAATATATCAGTTGTACGTACGGCTCGTGATTGCTGTAAGAAATAAATATCGAATTTTTTTGGTTGCTTCTTTGAAATTTATATTTATAACTAGCAAAATCCGCGGCTTCACTAGCGTGTGTTTCAAAGTCAGGTTGTGACGAAAATCCTTCAAAATCCGGCATTTTAACGTAAATTACGCCTATTTGAATTATGTAAATAGATAGCGCCGTTAGTTTAAAAAATGATTATTTTTAGTTTTGGGTAATTCTTTACTAGCCAAATTACTTAAAGTTTTTTAAATCACAGAAATACAATTTTGTATTGATGTATCTTTGCCTTTAGCCATTCCGTAATAACATCAGTTACATTTTGGAGACGGTGTTGAACAAAGCGAGACAGGGCGATTGTATGAGACGTGAGACGAGATTTGAACACCCGTAACAGCCTGTTAATGTCCCACTGCTGGGCTAAGGCCTCATCTCCCTTTTGAGGAGAAGGTTTGGAGCTTATTCCACCACGCTGCTCCAATGCGGGTTGGTAGAATACACATGTGGCAGAATTTCAATGAAATTAGACACATGCAGGTTTCCTCACGATGTTTTCCTTCACCGTTAAAGCACGAGATGAATTATAAACACAAATTAAGCACATGAAAATTCATTGGTTTCGTGTTTGAACCAACGATCATCGGTTAAGATTCACGCGTTCTTACCACTAGGCCATCTCGGCTTTGTGTGAACACCCACTGATTAGGTATTGTGAATACATATTTGAATACTTAATAATAATTTTACACGTTGTCCTTAAAATGTTTTTATCAAAGTATTTAAAAATATAAATTTTATGCTCTTAGTAATTGTACATGCTTGCTAATTTCGGTCGGTTATAAAAAATTGGTAACTTATATTTGTCAGTTGTTTTTTGTGTGTTTATTCAAGTTTATTCATGCTATATTTAAGAATGTACTACTTAAAATTATTAATTAATTTAAATGAATATGTCGTTATTTGTGCAAATGAATTTGAACAAATGTTGTCATACGTTTTTTCCGCTATTCCATTATATATAAATATCACGGACTTCTCTTAGGCTTAGATATCTCCAAAACTCGGCAGGATTCCTTTGGAAAGTGGCCGGACCTACAATTTTCTCCCTTTGATATAATAAATATCCTGTTTTAATGTTTATCCGGAAATTACACTAAAAAAATATGAAAGTTCCATATTGATATAATTAATTTTTAAATGTTTAAAATATATATAAAAATAAATTATGTAATAGACAAATCCTACCTCTTTATAATTATAGTATGTGATGTCAATATTGCCGAGATTCATCTGACTCAAGTCGAATATTTAGTGAATGGAATGAGAATTAAAGTCACGTGACAATAAACAAGAGCTTATCAGATGTTATTAAAATCTATGCAATATACACCGCGATAATGTGATTAGGGACAAATAACATACAGAAGGTCATCTTGGAGGAAATACTGTTTTATCATCATCGATAACGAGCTGGCTCCGTCGATGTAACCCGTAGATGTCAACCGAAGGTAGCAGGTTCAAATCCGGTCACGAACCAATTTCTTATGAGGTAAATTTGTGCTTGTAATTAATCTCCTAATCGAGCGGTGGAAAAATACGATAGAAAAAGCTTTCCATGTTGAAATAATATATTTTAATAATAATAATAATAATTATTATTATTTATTTATTAGATCACCAACAAAGTACACACATACACGATAGCACACAGTTCATAAAATAAAAAAAAAGAAGTGGTACCTCAATTACAGGTGATAACTGCATGAACAATAAGGCAACATATGCATTATAGCACATAAAAAAAACAATGAACAAAAATTTAATAAAGTAAAATAATAATGAAAACTAATATAGATAATTAAGTATTACTTATTAATGGCATTATGGACTTAAGTATATTCTAAATTTAAGTATATTGTTGGTAAAGATGTTTACATCGTTGCCCATGTCTACGCAATTATAGGTCTTTATAATTCTATTTATAGGTGAAGTACAATCGTTACGATTTTGTATTTATTATGTTGTATTCGGGTTTTTACGGAGATCGAACGTCAAACGTCAAATCGTCGGGTAGTGAATGTAATATGATAATATTCATCATCTATAGGGCGTCAGAGATAGCTCAGTGGTTAGATCACGTGAATCTTAACCGAAGATTGCGGGTTCTACTTCGGGCTGGCACCACTGAAGTCTGAATTTACATACTCGAAAGTAAAGGTTAACATCGCGAAGAAACCTGCGTGTCGGATGGAAATCTGACACACCACCATTTCATTCAGTAAACCGCTTTGGAGTCGCGTGGTAGAATAAGCTCAAACCTTCTTAATTGGAAAGGAGGTCTTAGGCCAGCAGTTGACATTTGCAGACATCATTGATTTGATTGATTGATCTCATCGTAGAACAATTTTTTTTTAAGTATTATATATAAAGGATCATCCTGTGAATGTTCCGCTACTGGGCTAAGGCCTCCTTTTTTTAAAGAGAATGTAGGTATAAATATTATTTACATATAAGAGGGGTGAAATCATTTTATCGACAGTGGGATACTTACGTACTATCTATTTATCGCTTCTAAATGTTGAAATATTGCATGAATAGCTTCCATAATTTTTATTTCGCTCACAGAACACCTATGAAAGGAATGTAGATATACCTTAATCTACATAAAAATTAAACACGAAATGTATAAAACTACACCGAAGTATAAGTTAAAACTTGCGGCTTAAAGATTAATTATAATAAATATATTCATTGACATTGTAATTAATTGCCATTTCGAAATGGAGGCCCTTGATCGAAACCTCAAACGAGCTTTGAGGATTTAAAAAATGTTAACTTAAATTTCAAGTTATATCCCTTACGGCGTACTTAATCTTCTATCTAAATAAATAAAAATGAATGTTTGTATGTTTGCCCTCTATTTCCTAAACCGATTTCGTTCTATCTGATTGTGATAGAACTTCAGTGAGCTTAAAAAATTTTAGTTTATATATTTATCATTACGTTTTATGTAAGGTTGGTGATTAACATTGTCACATGTATTATATTCAAAACTGTAATCCTCGGTATTAGTTATATTCGGTTATGCATTTACATGCATTATACATACAAACATACAATAATTGATTACGAGTTCAGACGCTGGTTTTTCTAGTACTAAAGGCAAACGTTGACGAGATATTTAATATGTATATCGTGTGTTATATATTGTTGAATATTTAATTAATATTTTACATTCGACAAAGGTAAGTTTTTGTGTATTAAAGATGTTTCTTTTCAAAACACAATGTTTTCCTTCACTGTCAAGCACGAGATGAGATAAACAAGCACATGAAAATTCAGTGGTGCTTGCCCGGGTTTGAATCACGATCATCGGTTAAGATTCACGTGTTCTAACCACTAGGCCATCTCGGCTCGGAAAAATGTATAGAGCCTAAAAATCATAAATTGGCGAATGTGATATGAATAAAACAAATGTACATACTTACAGACGTTTAAAAGAAATGTAGGCGACAAAAATACTGGTGAGGTTAGGAAGTCGAGCATATTGTGAGATGAATGAGACTATGAGATAAAAAATGGTTTTTATTTCAAACTCGGGCAAGCTGTAGAAAAGGTTGTTTTCGTATAAAGGGCTTATTTTCAAAATAATTATTTTTTTAAATTGTTTTACGATGAAGGGCAAGTGAGTAGCCCAATATTATCTTTTAATATGTTTGCTGATAAAATGATTGATACAAATTACTTAGCAACACGCCGACCACAAGATCAGAAAAAACGTAATTAGCTATTTAATCAATAAAGTATACAAATTAAAATATATCGATAAGTAAATATCAAAATAATCAATGGATGCCTCTCGAATGACGTTTTCGATATCTTTATTATAACAAAATCACGTACTTACTTATTTATTATTTACCATTAAAAATTCAAATTAGAATAACATATTTTGGAATATTATAATTCTTGGATAAATGTTACATTTATTGTATAATATGTCTTTAATTTATTTAAAAGCATGTAATATTCAGATTTGGATAAAAATAGTCGTGCGTTGTGAAATGTATATTAACGACGTTATATACCACGATAAGAACATAAATATCTTTCTTAACATCACGATTATCACATTATAATGAATTTAAAGGTCCATCTAATAACAAGAGCGAGATGGGCTAAAACCCGGGCTGGCACCACTGAGAAGGTTCTTATTATTTTTTATTAATTCATTTTTTATATAGAATAGAAAGGCGGGCGAGCATATGGGCCACATCATGGTAAGTGGTCACCAACGCCCATAGACATTGACATTGTAAGAAATATTAACCGTCGCCTACTTCGCCAATGCGTCACCAACCTTGGGAACTAAGATGTTATGTCCCTTGTGCCTGTAATTACACTGGCTCACTCACCCTTTAAACCGGAACACAACAATACCAAGTACTGCAGTTTTGCGGTAGAATATCTGATGAGTGGGTGGTACCCACCCATTCGAGCTTGCACAAAGCTCTACCACCGGTACCAGCACTCACTGGGTTCATACTTTGTCACTGTGACAGACTGCTACCTTTTTACCTAGTATTTTTATCTGTGACGATAAATATAACTCAACTCTACGCCATATGTTTAAATAATATTTATATATAATAGTTATGGAAGTCATTACAAATGGCTAATATTAAATCTTGATGTGTATCATGTAAATTAGAAATGATTTAGCTATCTTTATCTGTTTACGAATGACCTTTGATTATATAATGATAACGTTCGCTTGTATTGATAAAAAGCGTCATATATTTACTGATATATTTTTAGTTTGATTTTAAATTTCATAATATTGATTTGAATGACCCATATGTTTTCATCTAAAGTTTTTTAACAGGACTAGTAACATTGAGATGATGACATAGTACATAGTAAATAAGATAAAAGGAATGTAATGTGATGTAAAATTTGTCGTTGAGCAGCGTTATATTGGGTAGGTGAGGCCTTTGGCTAAATGTTTTGTAGCCTCAAGTGCAGCTGTTACTTGTACGCCTGAACGTCGGTAGTATCGGATTTGCAGTCCCATCGGATTTTGACAGTGTGAACATTTGTTGATGAACACACTTATGCACTGTAATAATTATGGTCTGCGGTGGTGGTTTTCGTACATTTACAATTAATTATTATATTATAGTAAAGGTGGAAACATTTTACGGTTAAATAAGCTCATCTCAAGAACTCCAAATCCTATTTGAATAATTCTCTATTCGTTATATTATGTATAGTGAGATACTTAAGGAATCTCAAACTTTAGAAGGTCTAAAGTTTGAGATTCCTTAAGTATACAAGGTTGATAAGATGACAAGGTTGTCATCCGTATAAAACATAAGTTTTTTAATTTTAAGGATTACATTTTTTGTATTAAAAAACCAATGTATAGAACTGATTCTTTTTCTTTTCAGATGTTAAGACAATTCTTAAATCGGTTTCGGGGAGGCTGCGCTCCGGCGAGCTGACGGCTATAATGGGCCCGTCAGGCGCCGGAAAGTCGACTCTTCTAAACATACTCACCGGATACAAGTAAGTGACTGAAGAATTATTCGACTTATTATAATAATAATAATTATTATAATTATTATATGAGACTTATATATTTCCGAAATCGGTTTTCAAATATCATGTTAAAAGTATAAACTGCACGCAATTTTAAGTGCATTTTATAATATTGTTAATTAAAAACAAGAACTCGTTTATATATGACATTTAACGTAACCTTGTACTGAGCTGCCGAATGCCACGAAGGTACCGACCATATGTAGGAGTATGACTATATATGTGTGTACATATACTGAAAACATCGTACTTATTGTACATAAGTTTTTCTTTCATTTAGATATGTATTTATATAATAATAAAATTTATTAAATAAGAATAAATATGGAGATGACTCACAATAATATAACGATTGTCAAATATCAAAATAAACTCAATATAATGCTCGTTGCGTAATAATTACAAATTAATAATTATCTGGCATCGCAATTTAATGAGCCGAGATGGCCAAGTGACACACGAATCTTAACTGAAGACGGTTCCCAACCCGCGCGAGCACCATTCAATTTGTGCACCATCATGCATGATATGTGTTTGTAATACATTTCGTGCTCGGCGTTGAAGGAACGCATGAGATAGCATGCACGTGTTGAACGAAATTGCTTCCACATATGTATTCACCCGCTCGCTGACTGCCTCGTTGGTCTAGTGGCTAGGTAAGGCCGCCGATCTCGAGGTCCTAAGTTCAAACCCCAAGTCGGCCCGATAAAAAGTTAGTGAGTTTGTCTATCAAAGGTTCTCAGTAGCAGCCCGGAATCTGGAAGTTGAAAGTGTGTACACGCCCGTGCCTCGGAAAGTGCTTAAAGCCGTTGGTCTTGCGCCCGAACTCCTTTCGGTCCTGTCGGTTTGCTGTCCCATCGGATTATGAGAGTGAGGAATAGAGACCTGCACCTGTGTTTGCGCACATACTCGTGCACTATAATATGTCCCGCACAGTTGAATAATCTCCCTTGAGATTGGCCGCTCGCTTATTCACCCGCTCGCTTCAAAGCTCTAATATATTGTATTCTATATATTGTTGTATGTAATGCAATATCTGTTAAGTAGTAAGTACACCGTTGTGCTCCATGGAACGTTGCGATAACTGTACTTACTATTTTCACTTCGTCGTTATGTTGACATGCTTCTGTCATACTTTCTCTTCGTATCGCAAAAATAGCCTAAAATATTGCAGCGTTTCGAGCGTGTCTTAGTAGCATTATAATAGTAAAAACACCTTAAGTAACGAATTCGGCCGGCAAAGCGAAGTGTCGCAAATTAAATCTTAATTCATCGGGCTATTGTTGTAATCTTATATTTTAAATGTAAACATTTAAAAAGGATAAAAAAGTAGATGTACTAACTTTTTCCATATTGAAACCCCATTTTTAGACGAACCGGTAAATGTGCGACCTGATAGTATGTGATGACTAACGCCCATGGATATCTTAAGATCACCAATGTGCCACCAACCATGGACCCTAAAGTTATGTCCAATGTGTTGGTTATTACATATGCATACTCTCCTTTAAAACAATTTAAACGTGGCCCAGACGGGCTCGCACTGAACTCTAAAACCGAGTACATTCTACAATTTTTTTTTATAATTGAAAATATATACGTATAGCTTAGTGCTAGCCCAACCACAAGAGTAAGGATTGAGGGTATCATTGGTCGAGATCTTAAATTATCTATGATATTCATTATGGATTTGAGAAAAGGCGTTTTGAATGTCGGCGAAGTTGTTATCGGAAATTTGGAGGTAAAATAATAGTGGATATAAGTAGTTAAGTGAAACAGTGTTATATTATAAATAAAGATATATTAATAAGGAACATTATACATAATATTAGCAAATACAGCTATTAGCAAATCGCATGAAACAAGGTTTATTTTACCTACACCTTCGATTGGAATAGGCTATACATGTGTGGAATAATTACTAATATATATAATACTTTACGCAATTATATTTATCATTTAAAGGTTCCTGGTCTTCGCAAAAGAAATATAATTCTAGAATATACACTTTTATGTACATAACTAATTATAATGGTTCACTGCAGCGCTGGTATGAAGGCACGCAAGGAAAAATGGTTTGGTAATAAAAAAATCAAGTGTATAATAAATAGTCACCAGTCACTTAAATTACATGTTTCCTTCGCTAGTATCGTATTACGCAAATCGTCTCAGCCGAGCCTGGACCGCGCAATCTCAGCAAACATCGCTCACCACAATTTAGCGACGGAAACACTTGGAAACGTACCTATGTACATATGTCACAAGAGTAGTTCTACTTGGCATTATAATGAAAGAGTTACTAGTAGATACCATATACCTAAAGTATATTATGTTATATCTCACATACGTTTATTCATACGAAAATCAATACACTTTAGTTTAACCAATCAGAAAGGTTTGTAAATGTTTAAGTGTATTATAATTTATACTGTCCTTTGTATAATTTGTTTCAAGTGTAATAAAATTTGTACAAACTTGTCGATATGAGAAAATTTATTTTATTTTCAACTAGTAAACGCACGGCATGTGTTGCAATGACTTTAAAAATATCGGATACGATTTGCGTGCCACCCCTTCTACGTTGATTGTACCAAAAACAATTGTGCAAAGTTTCAATTCAATCGGATGGAAGCAAGGAACGCATGCAACACAAACAAAGCAATGTATATAACGTAATATAGATGATATTTAGCGAAATCTTTACACACGTGTTATAGGAAAAAAACCATACAATATGTTTATTATTGTTAATTCTATAGATTTGTATAACAAGAAATCGTTTTGGGAGATTTCCGTGGCTAGGTGTAACGTCATCAAAATCATATAATTGTTAACAACAACTGAGAACAAACTTCGTTTTTGTAACACGTTAAGGAGACAAGGTGACTTACAAGAACAACGCGAAGGCCGTAACTGATATCTTAAGAAATTATTCAATTTAAATATTTACTTTTAATTTTGCAATATTTAATGTTACGTTTTCATACAAATGTTGTAATCGTAATTAATTTGCTTATAATGTTAATTAAGAAAAAATACTCTCATATTGAATTATCATTATTATACGTCATTCGTGAAAACAAATTCAATTAAAAATCAAAATGCGATAAAACGAGAACCACGTGAATCTGCGTAGATTACATATAACTCAAAATAATAAAATGCCATAATTCTAGTATAGCTAGCAAGTCGTTACGGGATCATCATCCAAGTTGTTTGCAACCGGATCCTTGTTATCAATTAGTTACAATTAGGTCACGCGGTCAATTGGAAGTTATACGCAATGTAATAGACGCCTCGATGCTATCAAGGTATTTATTTTATCATCATACGGCTCTTCTCTCTGTCGGCCGTTCGCTTCTCGTTTCATTTTTCTTTCTTCTGAATCCTGTAATTAATATAATTATGTTTTCATCCATGTACTCCGCCAGCCTACTTGTGCGTCAAGTTTCGATACGTTCTGTTGTTTAGTCGATGTATTTCTGATGTTAACGTTTAGTTATGTTCCTATTGTTGTTCATCTATGCAACGATATCCTTCCTTTGTCTCGGTATTGTTCACGTGTTTCTGTATCAAATGATGTTTATTTCTCTTTACATTGATATTATACCATGAGCTGAACTCTAGAAGATTTATTACGCACTCCTTATAGTTTTTACTGGTGGTAGGGCTTTGTGCAAGCTCGTCTGGGTAGGTACCACCTACTCATCAGATATTCTACCGCAAAACAGCAGTACTTGATATTGTTGTGTTCCCGTTTGAAGGGTGAGTGAGCTAGTGTAATTACAGGCACTAGGGACATAAAATCTTAGTTCCCAAGGTTGGTGGCGCATTGGTGATGTAAGCGATGGTAAACATTTCTCACAATGCCAATGTCTAAGCGCTTTGGACAACTTACCATCAGGTGGCCCATATGCTCGTTCGCCTTCCTATTCTATAAAAAAATAGCAATTTTTAGACTATATATAATAGCTACAACGATATAAGATGGAGTATATTCTATTGGAATAGGCAAACCTTCGATTGACATATACCATGCGATTTGCTGATAACTCTACAAACAAATTCGATGATTTCAACGTAAAATTTGTTTATTTGTGTTTACTCCTGTGGTTGGAATAGGCCATATAAACTAATTGCGGATACATATTTATGATGAAAGGTTGTATTCTTCAGTAAATTTAAATTCCTTATATAATAAATAATATTCTGACTTCATATCTACCTTTAATATCGTATAAAAATCTATACCCCCAAGTTGTATTTAGTTTGTATTTGTCATACGGGACCTTCATTACAAATTCTCCATTGTTTGTAATTGAATTGTTGGCGACATATTGATTTTGAGATTTTAAAATTGACGTTCGAATTTTATTATCAAACCGAGGGCTTGTCCGAAAACATTTTTGATATTTATTGATGGGTGTATTTTGAACACATTTTAAATATTATAATGTATATTTTTGGCTAATATGATGTCTACGTATTTGATTTAGAAGCTGTATAGACAATCGAACTCAAAAATGTAGTTAAATGTACATTTGTAAACAAATTCGTTAAAGGCTATAAGATATTCTCTTTAACGGCTCTTTAAACACAGGTGCATTCTCTATTTCATCAGTCTGATAATCCGACAGGGCGGCAATTCGAAACGACGACGTTCATGCGCAGAGCTAACGGCTTTACGTGATTATAAACACTGCTAACTTACAAACACCGAGCTGCCAGTCAATAAGTTTTTATTGGCTGGCTCTAGACTATACGAGCTATTATCAACAAGAAAACACAAATAATTAAATTGCGTCGATGTATAAATAATATGAATGAGAATGGAAATCCTTAGCAATAAATGTTCAATACAAGTTTCGTGATCGTGTAGCTTCTCTTGAATTTCATTGGATTTGATTTCAGTCTATTTTTACTTTGTAATCATATGTTTTACTTATCCAATTTTTATACCGAGAATTATTTTTGTTAATTGCCATATATGTATTATACAAGTTTTTTCGTTTTTTTATTTAAAGAGTTTTTCTATTTATAGGAACCGGAAATTCCGGATCAGACAATTAAATCTGTTGGTGTTTTTGTCTATAAACTCTTAGTGGCGGCCCGAGGCTTAGAAGTTGGCGCTGTCTGACACTTCCGTGCTTTAGAAAGCACGTGAAGCCATTGGTTTAGCTCTTCTCGAGTATCTTACTTGTCGTCAGAACTTACTTAAGTGTATATATTGATTCAGAATTTTATTCACTCTTCTGAATTATAAACCTTACTTTTTCCTGATTATAAAATAATCTGTGATAGTTAGAGGCGAGCACGTCATTATTTTTGTACAATCACAGATATCATCTAAAGTTGTAATATAAATTTGCAGTAGTTAGTCTCAATGACTGAACATTTACAATACGCTTCTAGTTACTACGACGGAATTACATTTTTTCGATTACATGTTCATTTTGTATAGAATGTATTTAATAATATAGAACATTTTACCGCGTTGGAAACTAAAGCGTAATGACGCTTGATTACTGCGTTAAATTAATTCCATACAGTTTTAGTAAGGAAGCAGGAATAGAGATTATCCTAGTGAACTATAATATGCCCCGAAGAAATCGGTCCGTAAACATAATCACTTTATCATCACACAAAAACCAAACTATTTACTTTTTGAAAACAATTGCCGCTACCATTTTATTATAACAATGATTTCTCATAATCTTGTGTGTCATTGTACGAACTATAAATAACTAAGAACTCGCTGAAAAATTACGACAAAATTTGATAAGAAAAGGCACATCAAATCTTTGTATTTTTTTTTTAAATAAATAAAGATAAATAAAAATACTAGGCAACATGTTGAGTACATGTTATTATTTGGATTATTGTGAAAAAGGATAATTAATATTCGTTGTTTTTTCATTACGTGCTGGCTATTTATACAAGATTTGAAAAAAGAACAATTCTTATTTTTTTTATTTCCGAGTTTTTCAGCGATGAGTTATCTTGATTAAAGTATATCGCAAACAGTGCGCTGGCCTATGCTTTTTTCAAAAAAAAAAATGTTAAGCTAATCATAAGAGTTTAATTTAACATCACTTGATAAAAGTGATGAAGTAAAATGTGGGAACTTAGATATCTACAATCAAGTGACTTAAATACTGCGACTTAGCGTCTCTTATAAGCAATGTTATATGATCCCGGCTGACTTTGTTGTGTACGAGACTTACACAAAGTCGCAATAGGGAACACCGGCTGAGTATCTTTTAAGGGTCGCCCCCGCCCGGTGATGCTGACGAGGCAATTTGGACCAGCAACAACAGGTCAATTCGAAAGAAAAGAGTGAAGGCAATAACTAAGCTCCGGAAAACTTGACGGTGACTTCTTACCGAAATCATATGATTTGAAACTAAGAAGGATACGGGAATACTGATTGTCATCGAGTAGCTTCCAATTCTGCTCGCTCACATTGAAACTAGATAGACGATAATACGTGGAGAAGAGAACTCTTCGCTGCCATATATCACTTTATTGTTAAGCCAACTAATGGAAGAATATTTTAAGCAATTCTTTAATAAACTTGAATGCTGTTTTATAAGGTAATACGTACATTTTCGAGTTTCTCTAAATGTTCATGATATCACAAAAAAATAATAGTAATTTATATACAGTATATTAATCTCAACTATTATTTACTTATTTCGGGTTCAGTTGTATATGAGACTATACTTATTCCTAAGTGTTTTCTCAGTTGGAAATAATCCGTAAAATAGGTATTAAATCTGCATTCGAATTTATACAAGTGGCATGTTTGCGAACTATTGTTTAATTTTTAAAACCGTTCCGACCAAAAATATAGTTATGGTGGCGAATATCAATGATTTAGCAAAAACAACTTTGTCAAAGGCCTCGTTGGCTACACTGATTGCCTTGATTGTAAGTTTACTTTATGACATTGTTCGAGAGGAATTCATTAATGATAGCAATTTAAATGTCTCATTTTCTGACGAGTTTCCTTATCCATGTCGTTAAGGAAATTAAGTTAGTTATTATTATTGAAATGTACAAAAAAGATATTCTTCGGAATAATAACCTTTTGTCAACTGGACAATAAACTCAAAAGAGACAGTTATCTATACTCATATTATAAATACAAAAGTAAGTCTGTCTATTTGCTGTCTGTCTGATTGATTGTCTCGCTTTTGTGGCTAAACCACCAAACCTATTTGTACACCGAGAATAGCGTAGCAAGAGATAAAAATATTCTCGCCGACTTAAGGTAAATTATTAATTAAATGATATAATGGAACTGAAATAAAAGTAAGGTACTTAAAGAAATACGTTTTGCATTGCATTGCAACGACTTTGACGAGTGCAACGTTTCTTATTGTAACGTTTCTAAATTAAAAGAAAACACGTATAAACTCATGCGCATACATATATTTTTAATGATTCGACGATAGTCTACGTCTAAACCTCCAGAATTCCAGTCATTCGATTGCAATTGTGTAACAAACATCAAAACACACACATTTGTAATTTCAGTAAGATAAATGAAGTAGAATATAAAATCGGCTTGTTCGTCGATAATTCTAATTACGAAATGTACTATTGTAGTATATTATTACTCGCGCTGTAGCAATTCCTGCTAATCACCGACAAGTTGATATTGTGAACGTGATAATTTGATTTCGCAATCTCGGATACGATTACACGTGCGAAGCAAAAGGATTCGTGTGCCCATTTACGTACACATCATGTATATTTAACGTATATTATAATTTGATGTGTTTTATTTCAAGACGTAAATGGGCCTTTCTGTTAGTGAGTGGACAATTCCACAACTGAACATTGTAAGACGCACGAATCATTCCTTGTATTGTATTGTTATGGCATTCTTAATATTTAACCTTCGATTTAGTTGGCTCACTTACCTTTCAAACTGGAACACAGCAGCAAAGATGGAGCTACTGAAGGTACCAATATATCTGTATATCTATATAGGTATACTACTATATCTTGGTTTGGAGAAAAACGGGGGTTTACGGGGTGCCTAGCAATGTGAAAGTCGCAGGTTCGATTCGAAGCTCTTGGAAATTTTAATGACACGAATTGGAGGGGCAAATAGGAATATCAGTAATTTCCAATGACATCAGGCCAAGCTTTTATTACTATTAGTTTTTTTATTAAAAATACATTTCACTGAAAATTTATGTAATTTTTATTTGAACCTCAGGACATAGCCACTAGACTAACGAGGCTGCTTTAGTTATACGAGTAAATATTGGTAACATTGTGTTCGTTATCATTAACATATAGCTGTAAGACGTGCGTTCTGTGAAATAATAGGGGATAAAACCCTCGACGGATAGCCCAGTGCATCAAGCAGTATCTTAATTTAAGATCGAATAATTGAAATTATTTTAATAATTTAACTCGTGCTCGGCGGTGATGGAAAACTAATTCTGTGTCCAACCCACAGAGGAGTAGCGAGGTGGGAAATGACTAGCGCAACTCACTATAATATAATATTTAAGATATTTTATTTTCTACATTTTTTTTTAATTGATTGTTGTGATGACAAAATTATTGTCTCAAGACTTATGAATATGCAATTATTTATACATACACAGCACTTATTGTATTTTCCGCTGGCCTTGGCCGCTGTGATTTCAACTCGGCCTTGTGTCAAATCGTTGTCATAAATCAGTTTTATTTTTTTTATAAAATAATTGCTAAAACTTAATGATGGTTGAAATAAAACTTCCTAGTATATTTTTATATGATACTACAAAAATCAAACGATGATAAATTATAATCGGCATTTTGATAGAGGGTCTAGATACATCTGGTGGCCTTATACTGCCTCGAACTTGTAACATCTGTTTATTAGAAAATTTTGCGAATTATTTGTTGAAAAAAATTTAAATATTTATTTTATCACAAATATTCTTCAAATGATAATTTCTAATTTAGGAAAAAAAAAGGCTAAATTATAGTTAGAAAAAAGTATGAAAAAAAGTACCACAAGAACTAGTAAAAACTATTCTTTTTTGTATGCAAACCCTTTATGGGGTTATGGGAAAAGTATTTTTCATTTTATTACATTTACATAAACTACGTTTATTTATAATTAATAAACGTGTTTGTTACAGGACATCAGGGATGGAAGGCAGTATCACAGTGAATGGCATGGAACGCAACCTATCAAGTTTTCGGAAGCTCTCGTGCTACATCATGCAAGACAACCAGCTGCACGGTAACCTGACAGTCGAAGAGGCTATGGCGGTGGCTACGGCTTTGAAACTGCCCAGTGCCACCACAAGAGAGGATAAAGAAGAAGTGGTGAGTACATTGTTTAAATTTATACATTTATCATATACATTCTAGTACCAAGATGTGCAAGATAATGGGCCTAGTGTGAAGCTATCACCTCAGCTCACAAGGTTTATAGAAATTACTCTTAGCTTACAGCTTTGTTTTGATTAATGTTACCTAAAATTTCTCTTGAGTAATCAGACCGACTAACTCATCCAACCGGAATACGTCAATACAAAGTATTCATGTTTGTCGGTGCGACTGACGACGAGTGGGGTACACGAGAATGAACGCGAACCGTGCACGATTGTATGGTAGCTCTGTTAAGTAGTTTTGACAAAATCATTTAATTATTATTCAGAAACGAAGATATGTAAATCAAATTAAGAGGCCAATATACTTAATCATAATATTTCTGGTGAGGTCATATGTGATAGCGGTAGATTAACATTAAACGCAAGTTTTACTATCGTAAAGTTTGCAAAAAATAATGTTAATATTTATGAACTAAATTAACTTGCACTGTTTGTAAACATAACTGTTCAGCAACTACTGCGCCCAAATAAATATTTAGTTTAACTTACATTCTATCTGCTACTCAAAAAGTTAGTAATGCATTAATATATTTTCAGATTCAAGAGATATTGGAAACGCTCGGTTTATCGGAACATCACAAGACAATGACATCGAATCTATCAGGAGGCCAGAAGAAGCGACTCTCCATCGCTCTGGAGTTGGTCAACAATCCCCCAATCATGTTCTTCGACGAACCGACTTCTGGCCTCGATAGTTCTTCCTGCTTCCAATGTATATCCTTGCTGAAAACTCTTGCCAGAGGCGGAAGGACGATCATCTGCACCATTCACCAGCCCTCCGCTAGATTGTTTGAGATGTTTGACCATTTGTACACTTTAGCGGACGGGCAGTGCGTATACCAAGGCAGTACAGGAAGGCTGGGTGAGAAACAAACAAATTAACATTTATTTCTTCTCACTAAAACAATACCTCGTGAAATTTATCATGAGGTATTGCTTTACTGAAGTGTGTGACCTGTATTACTGATCACCAGGTTCTCACTCCACGCAATGAGGCGTGACAAAAAACAACGTCAACGTACAAAGGTCATCAGTTATATAGTTAATGAATGTGCGTGTTACTTATCTTGAGATGATAAATACATACGTTAAAATGTTATTAATTGTAATAAATTAATTCGCATTAACAGGAAATCTATGCTCGCAGAAAAAAAATCCTCTAAAGTTTATAAAATGAATGTCCACTAAGTTTGCGATAATACGGCCAGTAAAAAATATTGGCGGAATGAAAAGTGTTAAGTTTAATTTTATCGTAACTTTGTTTGGAAGCACAACGTAACACAAGTTTCGGGAACTGGTTAAAACTAGTAAATATTATTTATAAAGGCCTTTAGTAAGACCTTGCCGATTTAAACGTTGCATATAAATTATACGTACTCTTTTATACTACATTTTTCTTAGATTAATATATTATATTTTATCAACTTGTTCTTCATATCGAGAAAAATTATAATGAATGTTGTTAAGCGGGTGATTAGTTAAACTTTGTCGTGTCTTCTTCTTTCGAATGTCAAATTAATGATGAGAGAAAGAGATAAACCAGTATTTAACTAATAAGTCGCTGAGCAACGTTAATAAGCGAGGCCCTATTTCCTTACTGATAGCGTGGATTATGATAGCATATATTTTTTTGTAAAGTAAAATCTGTGCTAAAGATAAAATCTGATTTGTCGATTTATCGTAATCGTAATCTCAACAGTTCTAAACAAAAAGTAATTAATAATAGTATAAGTCACTTTTATGACCATTAAATACTCGGCAACATTTATATAAAAGTTTCAAGGACGCTCATGTAACGAGTGAAATGTAAGCACCGCTGATAAAAGGTCGCCCCCCCCCCTCCTGATGTTTAATGGGGCGGGAGACGTAACGTGCGTCGTGTTCCAGTGGAGTGGCTGGGCAGCCTGAGCCTGCAGTGCCCGTCCTACCACAACCCGGCGTCCTTCGTCATCGAGGTGTCGTGCGGCGAGTACGGCGACCACACCGGCAAGCTCGTGCGCGCCATCGACAACGGCAAGCACGACATCCGGTGAGCCAGCTCGTCCGCCATTTTCAAAATCATTATCGAATGCCTAGCTCTGAATCTATTTGTAACCGAAGTTCACCTGAATTGCTACGACGCTATTGACGGCAGTGACGTCATCTATAAACTATGCATATATTCGATGGTTTCAATGTGTATTTAATACAACAAAGTATTACATATACACAATACATTTTATAAATAAAAATGCAGAATTTGCCGTTCACGTTATATTTTAATTTTATTATATTTATATGATACTAAATGACTGCGTTTTCATCAGAAACAGCATTGATAAAATTATATTTTTATACTGTAAATTGATGATGATCATTGTCTAATTTATTATTGTATTATCACAATAAGGTTCAATAGTAATAGGATCTGATTACTCTAAGAGCTGGCGCAACAAAATGTACCAACTACTCCTCAAGTCGTCAATGCGTCGCCAACCATTGGAGATGTTATTTCCCCGTGCCTCACACTACACTGGCTCTCTCTTATCGGAATACTACGGCAGTAGTTAATATTTATCGGTAGAGTTGGTCATTACTTGTATAATATATATTCATTACATGTTACAGAACGGGATTGCCTCTTCCGAAAATGGTGGAATACAACAACAAGAAGGACATGGAGAATTCGCTGAAGAACGACTGGAACAAGAACGACGCGTCGCAAGTTCAGGACAAGATGGACGTGAACGGAGCCAACGGAGCCAACGGAGCCAACGGAGCCAACGGAGCCAACGGAGCCAACGGGGCCAACGGGGCCAACGGGGCCAACGGGGCCAACCTGCACAACGGGCTCATACAGTTCGCCGCCAACGAGATAGCCAAGGGCAAAGGTGAGGCCAAGTGCAGATAATCGAAGCATTACACACTTTACTGATTTATTGTCTTAAATAACACTCCCGTAACCGAGGATTACGGGTTTAAACCCAGATGAGCACCACTGAGTGTTCGTGTGCTAAGAATTCGTCTCGTGTTCGGCGATGAAGGAGAATTTGCCACATTTTCATTTATACGTGTTTTCCAACAAACAAACCCGTTTCTTAATGCGGGAACGCAGTAAATGTAATAGCTATGTTATAATCGGGCTAGCTATCCTTATTGAAGACTGCGTGTTCATCACAGCAACAATTTTTTTAATTGTATTAGGTAGGTAGAATGCCAAGTAGACCACCTGATGGAGTGGTCACCACAGCCCACTGATATTATATAAAATAATAAGTATTCCTTATGGCTTAATCAGATACATTATTTATATGATGCTTGGTGGTGAGGAAAAAATCATTTCGTTATGAGGAAAGAAGGTCTTAGGTGAGGTGCCAGGTACAACAATCGAGTTACGATCAAACTCTGAACAAGCCAGTTATTGATGTATTTGTATTCATTTCAATATATACATACATTGGAATGAATAGAATATTTAGACTAAACTTTTGTCTGAGATTCCTTATCACAAACATGGCTTTTGTTTTTAGTCCATTTTGGCTCTTATTATTATTCTACAAATAAGGAATACTTTTTCGCGAAGCGGCCGATAGCGAGGTCAGAGTAATAGATAAGCCCCCAGTGAGCAGCCTTCAAACGATGTTTGTATACACATGTATAAGTATAATGTTTGTTAAAGTGAAATTATTATGTATGTAGCTGTCTGGACATTGAAAATTACGTTTCTTTCAAAAGGAACGGAAAGGTCACGCCAAATACTTTACGTATAGAAATGTTGCATATTAAATCGACCATGCCTTTTTCTCATCGTTTCCAAAGAACTTTTATTTCCTTGACTATTACATGATTATGTGGTAACATTCGCGTGGCGATACTTCTTAGTTAGAAAATAATCAACAAGAATTATCAAAAAAAAACAACAGTAACAGCCAATACAGCCAATGTTAATGCCCCACTGCTGAGCTGAAGCTCCTCTAATGAAGAGAGGAGAAGGACTTTGGGTTGGACAACACTGATAACATATCATTGTGCACAGTTTCATTAAACTCAAACAGTGATTCTCATTTTGCATGACATAAACTTTGCACCATTACCTTTACAAGAAAATACAAAATGTTTCTTATAATTAATTAAAAGTTTTAATTCGGATTAATTGTCAGCGCACTGTCATGAAAGCAACACATCAACAAAATAATTCGCAAGAATGGTCGGAGTTAGGCCGGCCTTAAAGTCAGAGCACAAATAAACGGCATAACGGCAAGCGAATAACGATAATAAAAAAATATATTAAACCGAAACTTTTTAAGTGTAACAGGTTTTTGTACCTTGGTAAAGTTAATTATTCCTAAACGACGGCAAGATATTTGTTTGATGCTTTAAACGTTAGTAAGTGAATAACCTTGCATTGTTTTATTTAGTAATTGAACATTGAACTTACATGACAAATGTTTATCTGATGTTCGAGGAAGGTTTATGATTCTTTTGTATATATTTTCTTAAATAATTCTAACTGGTGACGCCTTAAAAAAACATTAAGATATTCCTTTTTTCCAAAATTAAACGGTCTGTGGACGATACAATACCTAAGACTTTTCTAGTTGGTTGGTGGCTTTGTGTACATGCTTTGAAGTAAGTTATAGATAAGCGTACGGGCAAACGGCCTTCCAGGTGTGAAGTGGTCATCACCACATAGACATTGGCGCCTTTATAAATATTAACTATTCCTTACCTAGCCAATGCGCCACCAAACTTCGGAAATATGACGTTATGTCGCTTGTGCCTGTAGTTACACTTGCTCACTCACCCTTCAAACCGGAACACGACAATTCTATCGTTGTTCGGTGATAGAATATCTGACGAGTCGATGGTACTCATCCAGACAGGTTTACACGAAGCCCTGCCGTCAAGTAATTAGTGTATTAGCCGGATCGACCGTTATGCAAATTTACTGGACTATGCGCTCCCGTCAGCGTGTTTTTCAAAAATTTTCAAAAATCACAATTGCCTGCAAATAGCTCGAGATGACGAATCTTATCGCAACTAACGAACGATTTCATAACGGCGAGTGTTCCGCACCAGGGGAGCCGCTGGTGGTGCAGCTGGACGCGGAGAAGGCCGACAACGCGGAGGTGGCGCTGCTGGGCTCGGCGTCCCCGCGCCGCTACGCCACGTCCGAGCTCACGCAGTTCTGGGTCGTGCTCAAGCGGACGCTGCTGTTCAGCCGCCGCGACTGGGTAAGCGAGGCAGCTGCCGAGCTTCGATGTCCCGTCCCAACCGACCGACGAAAGATTGTTTGGTTTATTTAGCGAAAATTCGCACTAGTAGCACGGAATATAGAAATCGGAATCTCGTATGTATTCCCGTACCTCAGTTAGCGAGTCGAGCTGGCGGTGTGTTCGGTTTCAGTTGAAGCCTGGTGCGACCCCGTTACAGTTTCACTACTACAGACTCAGTTATCTCGTCGCGGTCGGTGGCAGCGCCACCGCGAACTCGACCATCGGCACGTGGCGGCGCGTGCGCACGACTACGAGAGGCGTTCGCGGCACGCACGGCACTGTGTGCCATTTTCGTTTAGTTATTGTTGCATTTGTATTTTAATATTACCGTAGTTCGATGCCCGCTGATTTGAAAAAACCGATTACTTTGAATGAACCCTAAGTAATATGTCATATGTTTTGATAACTTATGTGTTTATAACTTGACCGACTGACACGGTCGGAACGAGCGGCGAACAAAATGCCTTATCAATGATCATTCTCTGTCAGATAACCTTCGAACATAAAAAACAGTAATAGCACACATGCACAATATAATGTACATTTAATGGAAATATATATATACATACATACAAATATATGACTAATGCTACACTTCAATTAATCAGTTCAAGAGATTATCTAGATGAACGTTATCACCTGTTAATATTTGTGTGTCGAATCACATCAGTTGATGTAATAATGTAATGATATAACACAAGATATATAAGACCCCCCCCCCCCCCCTAGACGCTCATGTACCTACGACTGTTCGCGCACATCCTGGTGGGCTTCCTGATCGGCGCGCTGTACTACGACATCGGTGACGACGGCTCCAAGGTGCTCTCCAACCTCGGCTTCCTGTTCTTCAACATGCTGTTCCTCATGTACACCTCCATGACCATCACGATCCTCAGCTGTGAGTGCACTTTACACGCATTGTATGCCTTGAGTTCGCTCGCTGTATTAACGCGAGGAAGCTAGCTTTTATTACTTAATAGGAAAGCACTTTCACCATTAGTCGTATGAAGTAACTGTATGCCCAACGCACTAAATATAAGAACAAAAACGTTAGAGGTAATATTTATTTGATAAATATTAGTTAGTGAACAGTCTGTACATAAAATAAACTTTATAGATAATAATTATAGAAAGTTACCTGTAAAACATATTAAGTATGTCTATAAAACTAGTTTATGGATATATAAATATTTACATTTTTAAATTTAATTTATTCAATATCAACTTTTACACCATAAATATAACTTATTAATGGTTATTATTATTAAAATACAACTATTATTTATGAGTATAGTATAATGCACTTAATTATGAAAAAAGTTAGTGAACTCAACTTCCTTAGTCCTAATACATAATTTTTGGTAAGTGCCTGGATGGTCAAGTGGCTTAATGAAAGGCCGCATACCCAGAGGTCCTGGGTTCAATTCCCAAATCGGGCCAATGAAAAGTTATTGGGTTTTTCTGTCAGAAAATTTTCAGTAGCAGCCCGGAGTCTGGAAGTTGGAAATGTGTACACTCTCGTGCCTCGGAAAGCACGTAAAGCCGTTAGTCCTACGCCTGAACTCTTTCCAGTCGTGTCGGATTACCGTCCCATTGGATTATAAGAGTTAGAGAATAGAGAGTGCACCTGTGTTTGCGTACACACTTGTGCACTATAATATCTCCTGCGCAGTTGGCTAATCTCTCTTGAGCTAGGTCGCCGTGGCCGAAATTAGTCTGGAGGACATTATTATCATTATTACATAATGTTTGGCCCCTGCGCATACTACACCTTAGTATTATATATAGATAAAGTAAGAAAACAATTTGGTTATTACTGAGAAATACTTTTTGAGTTACAATTAGTTATAATGAATAAACTATGAATAATATGTATTTAAATATTCCAGTTCCACTCGAGATGCCGGTGTTGATAAAGGAGCATTTCAATCGCTGGTACTCGCTGCGCTCCTACTACCTCGCCATCACCGTCTCCGACATACCATTCCAGGTGAGGCGACACCTCGCTACGGGGTCGCCCGGTAATACATTGTAGTGAAGTGACTGCCTGTGAGCGTCCCACGCTGAGCTAAGGCTTTACTCTTTTTGAGGAAAAGGCTCGGAGCTTCCACCACACTGCTCAAATGCAGATTGGTGGATTAACAGGCTAGTCGTGGGACATTTAAGAACTGATTTATTTATCCCGCTCACTTTTGGTGTTAGTTACAATGCCATCTAGTATATCAAATTCAATTTATCTTAGCTAATGCCTCTCATTCTATTTATATTTTACATTCCTATCAAAAGGTTATTTAAACTTGATAAAGTATTAATGCTTAATATAAGATTAATCAATAATAAAATTGAAGTTCTGATGAGTTCCTTCTATAGAGACATCGGTGAGTGTCAACACTTATGGTTATTGTAAATCTCCCATTAAAGTGCGATATACTACTCGGAGTCCAACTCCACGAACCGTCTACCCCACATAACGGCGCCCGTTGTTCCAGGCGATCTTCTGCATCATCTACGTGGTGATAGTGTACCTGCTGACGTCCCAGCCGCTGGAGTGGTTCCGCTTCTCCATGTTCCTGTCGTCGTGCCTGCTGATCGCCTTCGTAGCGCAGAGCGTGGGGCTGGTGGTGGGCGCCGCCATGAACGTGCAGGTGCGCCACTCTCGCCAACCTCCCCCCCACCGTGTGCCACCGCCCCCCCCACTGACCGGCCTGTCGTGCCACAGAACGGCGTGTTCCTGGCGCCGGTGATGTCGGTGCCGTTCCTGCTGTTCAGCGGGTTCTTCGTGTCGTTCGACGCCATCCCGGTGTACCTGCGCTGGATCACGTACGTGTCGTACATCCGCTACGGGTTCGAGGGCACGGCGCTCGCCACGTACGCCTACAACCGCACCAAGCTGCAGTGCCACCAGGTACGCCCCGCCTCCCCCCACTTTGTAATGAATATTATAGAAACGAAAAAAAACTAGCTTTTTCATTTTAGCGTAGTAAATCTCTTTATAATTAATTTTTAAATAGATTACATGTGTTTAACTTTTACTACACAATTTTCAGGTGTACTGTCACTTCAAAAACCCCGAGACGACGTTGGAAGAATTGGACATGATAAACGCGGACTTCACACTGGACATAGCGGCTCTGTGCCTCATATTCCTCATCCTGCGTATATCCGCCTTCCTGTTCCTGCGCTGGAAGCTAAGGTCCACGAGATAGGTCTCTCGAGCCGCAGCTGTTCCGTTAGAGCTTAGTCGTAAACAAAAGTCCGAGGTGGAGGTTCCGTGTCGCGGGGACCGTCTGAGCGAGGAACCTGGCTCATGTGATAATAGGTGGCTTTCGAATAAGATAATACGTATTTTGTTATGATAGTAATATTTAAATAAAGCTTAAATTGTACGTAATTTTAAACGTTGGAACATGACAATTATTTATGACGCAAGCTGTGTACGAAGTGCCTTCGATGTTGTATTTGTAGGCATTGTTACTCACTTGATAGTGGCGTTAAAGTGATTGAATACCTATCTGGCGCGAAAGATTTGTCGAACGGTCGCTTTTGACGGTGAACGACGTCGTTTGCACGACACAGATAAACAAGAACAAAAGACTTAATTAAATTTGATATTTTTGTTAATTTTGCAAAGTAAAGATATTCTTCTTAACCAAATTTTATTGAGTATCTAATTTTAATAATTTATATTTTTTTATGCAATTTGGTCCGGGCTGGCCTGCTATATGTACATTTATATTTTTTCAACGACGCCTCAAAATATATTTTGGACTTCAACTGTAACGAACGAGTTTGACGAAATGCCAAGATACGGCGGACGGGCGATCAGAAACAAAAGCGACACGACTGGGATGTGTCAGTATAAGATATATTTGAATAAAATATTATAACGCTTGATGAAATTTTCGATTATTGCTCATTTAGTATCTTGCCTCTGCGATGTGCCTTTTAATTTTTGCCTAAATCTGTGCAAAACGATAGTCAAATTGAACATAAATAATATACGAGAAACGTAATTCACAAACCACGATATAAAAGTGATATTTTTTACTGGGATATAGTATGTATAATTATTGTAACGTTAATTAGGTTTTTGTTTTGTAAATAGAAAATAAATACATAATTTAAGGCTTTATTCTATTTTTCTTGGCTCAAAAATACGAATAAACAATATTCAAAATAAAAACTATATAAAAATAATGATATTACTGGCGTGAAGCGTACTCTATATTGTTCTTTAAACCTTTGTGCTAAAGTTCATTTTTGAATACAACTCGATTCTTTGACTACCGCGTTGCACGTGATGTGTACGTAAAGACTTAACTAGGGATCGGTTATAATGTATTTGTAGTTAGTTATATTATCGCATAGAGAAATTATGGTCCAATAAATATTACGGTTAGTTAATGGTTTTAGAGTGTATGATGTTTCTATATTTTTTATTAAATGGTTTAATATAATTGTTGTTTCAATCATTTTTCATCATCATCATCATATTCAGCCCACATTAATCCACTGCTGACATAGGCCGCCCCACAGGCGCGCCAATTCTCCCGGTCCTGTGCTGGTCGCCGCCATTTTCCTAAAATCGTCTGACCATCGAGCCGGTGGTTTGCCCACTGGCCTTTTTGCTTCTCTACGCCACTACTCCGTGACGACTATTCATTTTTACTACATACAATTTAAATTGTTGCTTGACCCTCATCGAAGCCCATTTGGAAGCGACCAGCTGCAGTTACTGGAGTTATTCTTACTGCAAGCTGTCGTGTCCTTGGTAGAGTAAGTACTGTTGCTACTGTAGACATCTGGATTTTTTTATTTATATATATTTTTAATAGATTGTCGGTCATCACTGATTTGATAGTTTCTGTCGCCGATTCTTCTCAGGTCTGAAGCGTTTATTTCCGTATCGCCGATAAATTTATGACAATCTATAAATAAGAGTAATATAGAAGATATTTAGTAAAGATTTTTGATTTAATTTTTTATTGACAAAAGCTTTTTAGTAAAACTCATTAGGTACATATATACAACTGTATGGATTGAGGTTGAGCGAACGAATCAGTAAAAAAATGCATTTAATTACAACTACTAAATGAAATTTTATGATTGTAAGAAATACGCTATAAAAATATTTTTCATTAAAATAAAATAATTTAGGAGCTTGAATAGTATATAATTGAATAATATGTAATAATTTGTGGTTTTTAAATTAAATAACAAAAAAGTTCCTAAAATGATCATTGCTCCACCAGAAATTAACAAAACAGACCAGGTGTTCAGGTGTGGTGTACAGATAATTCCTGGGGGTAAATAAAACAACGCGACAAGATATCAAATATTTTAAGACTCACACTATTCATTCCTTATTGAAGTCTTATATAAGTAAGAAAAAGTTTTACAATAAAATTACTGGAACACTTTTGCAATTAAATTAAAGCAAAACTTATTCAGGTTACATTTGTTAACTAATCCGTAACCGTAACAGCCTGTTAATAGTCCACTGCTGGGGTAAAGGCCTCCTTTCCCTTTTTGAGGAGAAGGTTTGGAGCTTATTCCACCACGCTGCTCTAGTGCGGGTTGGTGGAATACACATGTGGCAGAATTTCAGTGAAATTATACACATGCAGGTTTCCTCACGATGTTTTTCTTCACCGTAAAGCTCGAGATGAATTATAATTACAAATTAAGCACATGAAAATTCATTGGTGCGTAACCCACGATCATCGGTTAAGGTTCACGCGTTTTTACCACTGGGCCATCTCGGCCTAGTTTTTTACTAATAACGTAAAATTGTTAACTAATAGCGTGCTTACAATATAATAGCTCTATTATAGATAAATATACAATAAAAAATGTCGAACGTACATATAAGTTACAACTTACAAAGTATCTTATTAAAACATGAGTTATCATTTGGATAGAAACATGCAAGTATATGTGATGAGAGATTATATCAAGTTTACTCGTTAACATAAGGCTAAGGTCACGAATTCATAAATAATGTCTAGATTATATCACAAGCAATTACCTTGTTCACCTCTGTCAGGTGACATAAAGCAGCTGAGAAAAAAAAAGCGACAATTTTAGCAAACTACATTAAAGTTATAATCTCATATAATATGTTTTATCTATTTTATACGTGACATTTGTAGAATATTTTGCACTCAAATAGCGTAGATACAAGCCAGAAAAAGAAAAAAAAATACAATAAAGTTATAATTTTTTTATAACGAGTAGGCAAACGATACGAGCAGTTCACCACAAAGTTGGTATTAAGTAAATTCTATAATATTTTTTTTATTTAATGTCACGACAATGATTTTTTTTGTCCTTGCGGCATGTCCAACCCGCCGTATCTTAAGCTATCTTACATATATAATTCTATGTTCTAGGTTTTATTATTACGTTACATATTGACAAACAGACATTATACTGCATATTGCTTTGGCCACTGTAAACGTGGGATCTGATAAAGCACTTTGCATAATTCCGATATTTAATCGACATAGCTGAAATCTATTTATCAATGCTTCTCTAGGATCTCTATATTTATTACATTCTAATAAAACATGATAGACAATGTTTGTGGTACGTCTTTTTTTAATCTGATGTCTTTATGGTAATACTTTCTTTTTTAAATAATTATTCTTCGTACCGGTTGCCTTGGAGGCAATAATTTATTTGTTATATTTATTAAAAACAATATATAATATTACACAAGCTGACTTATTCTTTAAGTGTTAATTTTATTGATGTGTACCAAAAGTTATAATATTTTGTGTTTTTGTATTATATATTTTAAATTTGATTGCTAGGGGGAATATTGGAAAAAAATATATGTAAAAATACAAATGTTTTAAAACCACAACAAGACGTTCGTTCGTTCATGGAAACATACTTAAGATTAAAACTTTATAAAATAGATTATTTTGTTCGATTATTATTAACCCATTTGGTAAGTATTTCTACAATGAATATTACCACTGATATAGAATATCCACAAATTAGAATGTACCACGGTAGAGTAATATTACCCTTTTTGACGTTTTCATTAAAGTTGTACCTTACATTGTTCTTCCGGTACAACAATCGTAGATAATTTTCTATTAATCCATTCTCGCTTAAACGCAGGGTATGTATACGCAATTTTTCAAGCAAAGGAAACCCCTTGTAAACATAAATCGCTAAATTAATTTTATTAAGTGGGCGATTAAACGTATAGATCGTTGGATTCCCTTTCTCATTATAGAAACTGCGCTCATGGTACGTATATATTGTATTCAGAGTAACTGTATAAATATCATCGTATTGGCCAACAGTACTAATACTTTGCAACAATCTATCGCAGTCTTTGTTTTCATTTTTCTCGAACGTACTACTACTGTCTACTGACAACATAAAATCCCTCATTAATATACTTATGCAAGGTTTAAGGTTATATTTTATAATATCCATCTCGTCAGATATTTGGTAGTTCATACACGGATTCGTCACTAAGCTTACTAAGCTAGATTGGTAATATGAATTGACGAGATAAGCGAACCAAACCCACGCGATGAATAGGTACTTTGTGAAACAGCTCCCCTTAATTCTATAACTAACGAGAAACATAGAGGCTAATATCTTCAGGAATACCTCGCCTATATCTCTTGGGCGAATTACGATGATAAAAAATAAGAAGTAAAAAATTAAAGAAAAAAGCAGTGTGATCCATACTATTGTACTAAACTCCAAGTAAAGATTCTTCCAAGAGGACACAGCTGTGGCTTTTTTGACAACGTACCGAATGTCCTCAGCGGAACTTAAATGTTCGTCTATATAATCGAAAACCTCAATCCTCGGATGTGTCAGTAGCATCCCACCTATTATTACGTCGGACGATCCATTCTGTAAGGACTTTAAAGGACCGATTGCTGACATATTTTTATCAAACACTGTAAACATTTCACCGTCGACGAAACTATAGATAAAATTAATATGAAAATGTTCTAAAACACTTAATAGGTTAAGTATATATTGCTCGACTCCTAACGAATATACGGAATTATTGTTTTTCGTCGGGTTTATGCTATATGGAGGCCAGTGTACGCATTTAACTCTAAGAGTGCAATTTCTAAGACCCGTCACTAATTTGTAAGGGTACAATTTTTTATGACGTAATTCTGAGCATTTCCCGTATTCAATTATTCGTTCGTAACGATGACCGCACGCGTATTTATCGAATGGGTCGTAACTATATAGTAACGAATTAGATTCACTCATCACAACTACGTTTATAATATGAAACTTTAACAAAACATCAAAGATAAATTTGAGGTCTTCCTTTAGTATATTTCTGATGAGGATTAAATACTGAGTTTGCGGGTTCCATGAGGGTTCTCTCACGAGATTAGCGAAGGTTTCATTGAAGTCATAAGTGTTCCCGGCTGTTATGAGGTAGCTCTCATTCGGCACGGATAGTTTTGTTTTAGTTGTTCTCAATATAACTGATATAACATTGATCGAGTTTATAGTTTTAATAACTTCTTGGTTATCACTGTTTGTGTCTATATAATATGTCAGTTCTTTGTATCGATAAAAATACATTTTAATAATATCACTTATGCATATTTCCAACATTTCATTTCGGCTTGGTATTTCCGCATAAATTTTGCTTTCATTGAAAGGAATTATGCATAAGAGTAGCGTGACACACACTGCCAACATTCTTAACAGTTAACATTTGTTTGACGTGTCGGTCGACCGCGCGTCACACATTGTTGGCTGTTGACAATAAAACTGTCAATTAGTTAATTTTAATAGTCGCAAAGAGAAAGGCTATACATCATTTACCCTTTGAGGAATAACATTTTTAAATTTTATAATTGATTAAATTGTCAGTAACCATTTACTTACAATGTTGAGTTTTCGTCAAAGAGCGGCAAGATATGATATACATATTCAATTAAAATATAAAAAAGTTCTGACCTCAGTACCTCAATTTTAGATGATGATGATGATATATCCGTTATACATGATATATTATGCCCTTTTGCCCGATTTCAGTGGCGGCGATCAGAACGGAGAATAAGCAATTCTGCAGGAGATAATATAGTGCCTCAATGTGTGTAAGCACAAGTGCATTTTGTACGTATGCCGTATGTGTGCATATTGTTGTTTTTCTTGAATCTCATAATCCAATGGGACGGCAATCCGTCACGCCGAAGGAGGCCTCAGCCACCAAAAAACTTGTGTCGCCCCGTAACCTTAATATTACTCGTGAGAAGCCCGGACAGTGAAAATTGCTATAATATTTTCAATTATTTCTGACAACTAATTTATGTAACGAGGGGGAATGATAACAGTTCAAGGGGTCCGGCTCGAAACGCGTCTTTAGCACTGGTAGGCGAATCATATATTCTTAAGCTATTTACGATTACTATGATAAATTTAAACTATGAGAAACGGGCAGTCAACGATTTATTTTACATAGTCGTAGAATGCTACCTAGCTCTTTAATAAATGTTTTATCACTTAATCTTACTTGTCATTTTGTTTCTAATGCAATAAAAATTGCTTTCTGTAATTAATCAGTGTACAATTAGCATTTGACAGTAATTGTTATTAATTTGTCAGACTTGTAATGTTTGTAGTCCATTCCAATGGCAGGAGGTGAAACGATAAATAAACACAACATTTAGCTTGGATTGACATGTCACGACATTCGAGTTTAAATACAGAAAAATACTGAATCATTGGTTCGATGAATGAATTATTATTATGATATCATGAATGATCTAATAATGAGTAATCAGGCCCGGACGTAATAAAATCAGACATTCGAAGTGGTTGATTTAAATACTAAATACAGATGGAGCTATGCGTCTTTCACATTGCGCTAACGAAAATCCAATGTTTTAACGTTGAAAGGGACAATTCGATCATTGGTTAACTGAAAATTAATTCGAGTATCTTTCCATGCCGAGCGATTTGATGCGATTATTATATTAAAACATTTTAAGTACTAAACATTTATATTGTGTATCAGTAATGTTGCTGGTTGTATAATTTAAATAAAGTGTTATAAAAAGGAAAACATGTACTCTAATTACTAATTACAATGGTGGGTATGGTAGCTAAGTACAGCAAATGCATAAAAATCATGAAGTTACATATTAAAGGATCACATATTACAGACATTTGTCGTTTTATTTATCACTGTGGTTATTTTCTAATCATTGTACGGATACCGTACAACGATACAAATACACCTTATATTAAGTATCGTATAATTCATAATATAAATTGGATGAAGGACATAGGTACAGGAGGATACGTATGTAAGAGTGAAAAAATAAAATAAACATAATATTAAAAACAATCTTCCATAAATTATTATTTCTTACTTTAAAAACGACTATGATGCTCAAATATAAATAAAGTTTCTAAATGCTCAACTATAATTATTATATAAAATACTCATATTCAGAGTCAAAGTCAAAATCTGTATTCAAAATAAACTGCTTGTAAAATCTGCCGTTGTTATATATTGTGGATATATATATAGCGGAAATTTTATAAAATATTATTAATAATATGTAATTGAGGAAATTGAACAAACTAAAGTTACCTCTTTATACTGAAAGTAATAAAATAAATAACATTTAAATATTTTAAAATATTTATTCGAATGTCGATACTTTTTTTTACAATGTTGTCCCTACTTACAATTCGAGCGTTGCCTTTACACAAAACTATAAGTCGATATTTACATTTTCCACACGTTTCCAACTATAGCGTCATACTTATTGTTCGCTGCGGGTCAGAGGCCGTTTGAATTAATTAGATTCAGAAAAGCATTCAGTTTACACTCTTTCTACCTTCGGAGCCTAAATGTCCTAAAATCGCAAAGTAAGAATATATTTATTAATGGAGATAGATAAATAAACTTGAAAAATACACTTCGCTAAACCAAAATAAATGCATGCAAAATAAACTGGCTTGTTAGTATTTGTAAATTTAAACTTCTTAATTGGTCTTGATAATGAGACCCCGGGTTATAAAAAATATCGCAGTTAGCCGGTGTTGGAAAGATACATTGCTACACTCCCGTGCTTCAGAAATGCGTCTAAAGCCACTGGTCTTGCACCCGATCTCATTCCGTTCGAGCAGATTGCAGTTCGGACTGTAAGAGTAAAGAAAGTGCAACTGTTGTACACTACGAGTTGTTAAAACATGACAGTTTTGATTTATGGAATTTCTCACGTGGCGCAGTTAATCTGTCTAACATAGAAAATGTTTTTTTTTTTATTTGTGATCGACAATGTATGTACGGTAAGAATAATGTTTGTTTTCTTACAAAATAATTTACAATGATTTGATGTTAGCTGAGGATATAATATTACGTATTGACGGAACATGCTATGTTTTTTTTTAAACTACAACACTTTCACTTCTATGCACTAACTATTGCTTTTAACTTTACATGTCTTAGCTAACGAAGAAATTTAATAGATAGAATAATTTACAATTAAATTATAACGTCTTACATCGATGCGCTGCGAGTCTTTAATTAGGTGTATTGGCTTACTTAACTTGCACCCGTCAACACGTATTATCGATGTTTGGAAGTAGGATAATTATTAACCGTTAAGGTTACCGTCGCTGACTGGGTCGCACATTCCCGTAAAGCCGTACCAGTAAAATTTGACAACAATATTAAGATTTGTAACAATAATAGGATTTAATTTTATATTTCTGTAATATAGTCCCAATTAAAATCGTATTTATTAAATCTATTAAAGAACAATGTTTCCGAATGAAGCTTTAAATTTTCTTTTGGAGCACTAACTGAAGCAGATATTGTAAAAACTATTACCTACGTTTTATATAATGTTTTTATTAATAGTTAATACATTCGTTTGTTTTCATGTTTAACAATTGTTTGATATCGGTTTCATTTCTTGATGGAGGTAAATGAAACTTAAAATTAAAGTTAACATTTCTGCAAAGAAATTTTATGCTTAATATAAAAAAAAAACTTGAAAATATGAAAATATCCATTGGTAACGGAATGTTCTTCTGGGTGTTTCGTATCAAAATACGTTAGATTCAAAGCTCTAGTAGGATTCTCGAGGAGTAGTGCAGGTATACTCGACACCGCAGTATACACGGTTAGGAAAGTTAGATAGTGCACATTGATACGGAATAATATAGATTATTAAAGGTGTTAATGGATGTTTTTACAGTTTATAAAAGAAAAACTTACCCTCCAACTAAGTGTAAAGCTCAAGTTAGGAGTGGGGACGACAATAGCCCAATGGGTCGAGATCGAATCTGCGACTTTTTTTACAATTTACATCGCTGTTTTACCATTGCGCTGTTGACGCTTGAATATAAATATCTTAAATGTCAAACATGTTGGAATAATACATTGGAGCAAGTTTAAGACATAGAATGTGTTACTAAAAAAAGCTTTTTGCAATGTTGGACTTTTCGGATCTCGAAAATTCTTTCAGGATGTCTTTATCGAAGTTTGAGTAATGCTGTGGCTTCACATTATAGTTACAACAATATTATGTTCACCCCCAACAGTATTATATATTGTAATAGAACATTGATGTATATTATATATACATGAGAAGCAAAGATAACCTTACAAAACCAGGATGCTGTCTCCGAAATATCAATCCATTTGCGAGGTTTTCGTTTAATAATTAAAAAAAAATCCTGCACATATTTTTAGCTTTACAAATTGCTAATTTTAAATGTCATGTTAGAAAATATTAATCGATTTTACCTAATAAATAATGATGTTCTACGTATATATTTTAAATAACTTTGCGTGCTTGTTTCTAACGATTTTGTTAGTGTGTCTAAGATATTTGAATGTGTGTGGATAAGGAGATGATATTCTTCATATTATCTCCATTATTGTAAATACATCAACCCCTTTTGTCAGTAAGCAGAACACTAAATGCAAATACAGAGCGTATTTGCATTTAGTGTTCCTTTTAGAATGACAAAACGGCTTTCAATCTTAAGCTGACACGCACCGTTGGAAAGGCCTCGGTGCGGTGCATGACTGTTCGTGGTCATCGGCCGTGCGTGAGTAACCCGCAGAATCACGCACCGGGGAAGACACCTTAAGATGTTCAAATAAAATTAACGTCAACAAACAGTTCCTGTGGAGCGTAGCAGAACACACACACACATAAATTTAAAGCCTACTCTATGGAGCTCTGTACAACCACAAGAAATCTCTGTACAATTACTGACCCTAAGCACAAGCACGAGAGCATCCGTACGAGGTGGTGACGCATTTCTCGAGACTTTTATTTCATGTAAGGAAATACGGGCAAATACCTGAACAAGATGGCCTTGTAACAACGTAAAATCTACTATCTTAGTAATTTGTGATTAAATTATTCAACTTTAAATGACATTTTATATGTTTTTATATTATTAACATAAGTAATATTTATGAAATAAATTCCTTCCATAAATCATTATTCAAAGAAAAATTGGCATAATGACATTAGCAAATGAATGTTATTTAACACTTTTTGCATTATCTACGCTTAATCTTTGCATTATCTACGCTAATATTATAAATGTAAAAGTAATTATGACTGTCTGTTTATAAAAATTTTCAAAACGCTCTGTAGACTTGAGAAAAGTTATAAAATATATGGTGTTTTTGAGAATTCCATCCATAATAGTAGTAAGTCGTAGTAGCAGGGGATGAGAAATGGTAGGTGTTGTCAAGATATAGGTCTCGGATGAAATTAAATAAATTAAGTATTCTTAATTTTTTAAAGATATAAATGTGATTCGTTTATTTTGTAAGTATCTAAGTAACACAGCGCGATTTTGCCTTTTAATGGTTCAAAAAGGGGCGAGGGGGTGTAACTTAGTAACTCAGTTTTTAACGATAAATAAATACTATTAACGAAGATACAATGAAGAGTTCTCTTAAAACATTTCTAAGTTGGAAATTCTAAAGAAACATTAAATACAAGTGATATGAACACGAGTGGTATTACCTAATATATTTAAATATGTAGATATCGTTTAGTTAAATACGAAATATAGGAGTGCCTAGTGGGTCCCGCCGAATACACCAAAAACTGGTAAATGTTGTTTTTTTTTAAATAAACATTTACAAGTTTTTATTTTTTCATTTTCATATATGTATATCTGAAACTTGAAGCCGAAATAAGAATAAAATAAATTTTATATTTCCTTTGTTGAATCTTCAGATTTCGTCGCCGGGATTAGGGGGGTTCTCAGTACTCTGGTAATCCCCCCTAGAGAATGGAGGCCTGTTAAGACGGAAAGGGTACCGCAGGTTTTTTAGTGGGTATTCCGATGTTCGGGGCGCACTCTGTGCCTTGGAAACTGGCGAGCCCTACAGAGCCCTCCACTGTTCCCGTGGGGGAAAAGCGTAATGTTTCAATATGAAAACATTATAGTACAGTGGGTTAAAGCAGATCACATGAAATAATACAGAGTCACGGACATGGAAAAGGTGCAACTTACGCCTTTGAAGTTTACTGGTGGTAGGGCTTTGTGCAAGCTCGTCTGGGTAGGTACCACCCACTCATCAGATATTCTACCGCAAAACAGCAATACTTGATATTGTTGTGTTCCGGTTTGAAGGGTGAGTGAGCCAGTGTAATTACAGGCACAAGGGACATAAAATCTTAGTTCCCAAGGTTGGTGGCGCATTGGATATGTAAGCGATGGTTGACATTTCTTACAATGCTAATGTCTAAGAGCGTTGGTGACCACTTACCATCAGGTGGCCCATATGCTCGTCCGCCTTCCTGTTCTATAAAAAAAAAAAAAATATATTCTAAAACAGTTAGCGATGCGGTTGTTCAAGATAAAAGTATTCAGACTAAAAATACAAGTTCCGTTAGATTATTTTGTTTTGTTTTTTTCGTTACACCACCACGAACTGCTACATAACATAACTTTAATTTTTATTTTTAAGAAACGATTGAATAAATTAAATTAACATTTTTTTTATTACATTTACGCAGTCTTTGCAATGGAACTCTTAATTATAATGCGTATATGTATATATAAATAGTTTTCTAGACGTCTAAGTGTGTGAGACATTTTATTGGTTTATTTTAATCTTCTTATAAAAATATTATTAGAACGTTTCTATACTAAAATCGAATCATAATAATAATAAATAAACGCCATAATTCATTTTATATTTCAATAATAACAGAATATATATTATGGATTGAATATATTAAAAATTAAAGAATTATAATTTATTACAAGTATAAATAGTCATTTAAGTCCAGAAGTTATTGGCCGTTGTAGTTGAAGTCATACGTCGCGTCTCTATTGGTGAAAGTTTTTGTTTATCACTGAATTTTGTTTGTATTAATTGGATTATTACGATCGGCGAAATGATTCCACTCTATTGAATCGGTTAATTTGCTTAGATATAACAGTCTTTATTGATGGTCACCAGGTTGGTTGCGGCGCTCCTCACCTTTAGGAAGCGTTATCTCCTTATTTTTTGCTATGTTCGTTAATGAAGTAACCAAAATTGTATTTTTAATAAAACATGTAAAGAAAGGATTTTGGATCGAATTACGGCTAGTAGTTAGTATTGTTTGTACAAGTATTTGCAAAACACAAATAGTCAAACAACAAAAACAAAAACAGGGCCGGGAGAACTGGCGCACCTGTGAGGAGGCCTATGTCCAGCAGTGGATTAATGTGGGCTGAATATGATGATGATGAAATAGTCAAACCCTCGCAGTCCAATAGGATGGCAATCGAACACGAACGATCAGAGACTAATGGATTTACGTGCTTTCTGAGGCATGAAAGTGTTTCACTGATAACACAAACAGCCCAAACGAAGCGAGTAAAAACTCAGAAATATTTTCTAAGGTTTAAAGAAGCGATCTTCATCACTGGACAATGTCGACTATTTATAAACATTTAGATGAAAATAATTATATATATTACACGACAGCAGACAGCATTTAATGAAGTTAAATAGAATGATTTTTATGAAGTGTTATTAAATCCTGCGAATAGAGCTGATGACGGAGTAAATTAAATAATTACATTAAATTGACTCGGACGACTAATAGAAGCTGTCACCTCATACGCTAACTCATTAGTTCCATGGCAGCTAAGTTAATTATTTTAAAAAAAACAATATAAAACAATTTTATATCTGACATAATGCATTATTACTTAGATTATTATGTTCCGGTTGGGTGGGTGAGCCAGTGTTACTACAGGCACGAAGGAAATAACATCTTAATTCCCGAGGTTGGGTGTGCATTCACGATGTAAGGGATAGATAATGTTTCTTACAGTGCCGATGTCTGGTGGACGGACGGTGGTGACAATTTATTATCAGATAGACCGTTTGCCCGTCAGCCTACTCCAGTTATAAAAGAATATTCTTAACAAGAGCGCAAACTTCATACTTAAATAAAATAAAAAAATGTTATTTATACAAAGTTGCATGTTGTTGTTTTTTACTATTGGGACTTAGATTTTGGAATCCGAAAGGTCTGCTTTATTTGCGTGTGCGCGCAAATAAACAATTACTATTAATGCGCAAATAAGTTGATGAACATGAGCAGGGACACTGAACCATACTAATAAGAGGTGTCGATGAGAAGCCTCAAAATAAGGCCAAGACTCACTTTCATAAACCTAATAATTTAATGTTAAAGCAAATAGCTTACTTATTAAGTAAAATTTTCTGTTTTTTTAAAAAACAACACCGACTTCATATAAAAATGTTTTCACCCTTATATGTGGTATTTTTCCTCGAATTTAAATGGAATCAAACTTTAAGCTTGCGTTAAATCATTTTATATATGTTTTCATATGAAATTATAAACAGTAGTCGTATCTATTGATATTATAAGCCTTTTTAAATAATTAATGCAAATTTATATCATTCAAAAAGTTGAATTACAGTTACCGCTTCATAATTTTGAAGTGAAAAATGAGACTACCAAAAAAACATTAGATATTCAAGTTTATAAAATAAAGATAATTCAGATATAAATATTTCATTAACATATACTACTAAGCCTACCGGTGCAGCATCAGTCGCCGCGCTAGTGGTCCTTGAGATTAGCCGCCGCGGACGAAACTCGGTCAGATGAACATCTCAAATGTCGTTTTAATTGTAACGATACGAATATCATAAATACAAATAAGTTATAATGTAGTTAAAGAGTTTAATTTTATGGTAAAAAAATAATAATCTATAAATATCCTAGCTATATCCACAACTGTTTCAACGTGGATACATACGAATGTGGTAGAATTTCATTCGACATATGCAGGTACTCTCTCACTCACTGTGTTTTCTTTCAACGCCTAGCAAGAGATGAATTATAAGCATCGATTAAGCGCATAACAATTCAGAAGTGCTTGCCCGAAGTTGAACCCGTAATCTTTATACACTATCAGGGAACAGTAAGATATAAAAATGATATCTTGTGGTGTTTGTAAATGAGTTTATAATACTGTACTGTAATATTTATACTACTGTAATAGTAAGTATTAACTATTAAGCAAGTGAGCTGCCGGGCTGGCTGTAAATCGTCAGTTGGAGTTCAAACTCTTGTGGATAACGACGTGTGTTCCGTGGGTGTATGTGATGAATATGTCCGATTGATCGTGTACGAAATAGGTAGGTTCATGTGATATTTTATTAATTTAACTAAAACATTAACCTAAGGATTGTCAAAAGCTGAATATATTTTTAAGCATGTAGTTTTTTTATGTGGGTAATTAAATATAACTTTAGATAGTACTAAATAGTACTTTCGTAAATTAGTTATAGTAAAAGGTTTCGGATATTTTTAAATTATAGGAATCGATGAATAATTTTATTTTGGTATGAATAATAATTTATAATTATAATAATTTCGCAATATTTTAATGTTTGAGATTTTTTTTTCAAGTTGTATTATAATATTTTAATACATTCACCGATTTAAAAATATTTCACATTTGTCCAAAACTTACTTCGACCAAAATATTTATAGTATATATTGAAAATATTAATAAATATTATTTAAGGCTTAAATGTATTAAAAAAAATGTTATAAAAAAATATGAAAAAGTATTAAAAAGTTTTAAATTTTCCTTCTGTAAGCAGAATATAAAAAAGAATATACATGTTTTTTATTTTAATTACTAATTAATATTGACGCTTCGTAGAAGTAATCGCGTAGCATAATATTTTATCATTTAACTTTCATCCCCTCATATATAATTATTTATGTATTTTAAATAATATTTACCTTTTTTGTTTAACCGTTAACATTTACCGAAAGCCATTTAGGCATACTAAACCTCAAGGGATGATATTTATAAAAATCTGCTATGCAAGCGTTAACTTTCTACTCGCTGGATTTCATACTATATATTACCATAAGTCGGTTGTCTAGATTTTATGGGTGAGTAATGAAGTGAGTTCTAACGGAATAGCTCCGCCGCAAACGATTTTATGGCCCGGTGATGATACATCAGTCTATATGTTAATTTTTTGGTTTACTACTAAAACATAAATATGAAAATAAAAACTCAGTTTAAAAATAAAATAGCTAAATGTTGTAATTAATAAGTAAACACATCATGCTAAAACGTAAATGACAAAATGAAAATTAATGATAAATTAAAACAAAACAAAATTTTTGTTAGGAATTTAAATAGAATATTGATAAAATAAATTATATGTTTTTAGTCGACTTTTTGTATTGATAAATATTATTGTATTGTTGTACATGTGGGCATTGGTAAACAATATGTAATTTTTTTTTAAATGACTTCCAGTGTTGCCAGCAAACTAACAAAATTTCAAAAAAAAAAAAAAATTAGAATCAAGTAGATTCTTAAAAGCATTTTGAAGTTGCTAAGCGGATTAAATTGAATTTAAAGCGCAACGTGGAAGAAGTTTGTAATTATATTATATAACTGCCAAATTAATCACAAGTAAATCTATTAGGATATGATCGACACTATATTGTATATATGCATTATTTTACCACAAATATGATTATAAATAGCGTTTATTTCACACTTCATTCATACCCCTGGACGGGCCATCAAAAAGTCATTGGGTTTTTCAGTCGAGATATTTTCAGTAGCCTGGAAAATGGTCTTAGGGCCAAATTTTACTAACAAATTGTCACTTTATCGTAATCAAATCGACGCGTGATCGTTGCCGTTTATCCTTTTTAAAGTTTTTTAATGTAATTATCGACTATTGGCATAAAAGCTAACAATTAAGTTTGGTTTTGACACAACGGTATATGTTAACATCATACCGGTTCGGTTCCTTTCCGAATAAATAGTCAAAGTTGAATTGGAATTGAATCGTAACGTAATCGCTATACATTAGTAGAATTGTTCCCTTGTGTTCTTACGTAAAGCCGTTCGTCTTCCGCCCGAATTTTTGCGCTCTTGACAGACTTCCATCGGATTATGAGAGTGAGAAAAAAAAAGAAAGTGCGCCTGTGTTAGCACACACACTTGTATACTATAATATGTCCTGTGCAGTTGGCTAGTTTTTTCGGGATTGGCCGCCGTGGCCGAATCATATGAGATAATAAAACAGCAACGCTTTATGATGAAAAGCACGATCCACTTCTCTTTGCGCTTACTCTACCCTTACGGGTCGAGTTTTTAAAGCAAATTAAAAAAAAATCACTTCTTAACATTTCTTTCACATAGTTTAATAAAAAGTTACAGATAGGTGACGCAATGAAGTAACCCATTTTTTAAAAAGATGTTTTTTATTATATATTTTTAAAAAGATGTTATTTATTGTAATTATTATTATTTAATTACGTTACGTTGTAGGTACAATATATATACTGTCTAAGATTTTTATCTGATTCATTTTAAGAGTTTTTATTTATTAATAGTGCTTGCATTGCATGTGGAAATAAAAACGCGCATTTAATTGTACTAGTTTTTGCACAGCAAAACGGAATTCGACCATAATTGATAATTTGAGGAGAACATACATGAATTACTGTTTCGAATATATTTTTCTATTATTTAAAACTTGTGCTCATTTAATGATACGACGTGCATTTGTAAATAACAGCTCACCAATAAAGAAAGTTGACAAACAAAGGAGCGAAGGGTATTGAACTGTTTTGTTTCTGGCTATTTAGATTTAGATACTTTTATATTTAAATACAATTTCAATGCTATTCCGTTTTGCGTCAGAAGCGTTTCACTCAAAGTGACACATAGAAACTTTGTCCACCTTGAAATTTTAATCGCACCTAAAGTTTTACTGAAAATATAAGAAGTATATTCTATTCTCTAAATCACATTTAATGGATTTTTTAGTTGATATAGTATTTAAAAATATAAAGATTTCAATAAGTAAATGATACGGAATATGATACCTGACGCAATTATTTATTGTTTTGTTAAAAATTCACTAATAACGGTGATAATTTTTACAACTTTAATAAAGATGATAATTATATAAAAGGTAGAGATTTAATTGTAAATTAAAAAGTGAACTTGAATGTGAATCATATATTTTTACATTATTTATAATAACTAAATAAAAGTTAAGTTGTGCTCCTTTGGGTTTGAACCCGTAATCATTATTTATGTTCTAACCACTGCGCTATACAATATCTCGACTCCTATAGAATAGAATACACATTTCACCTTCAAATGAAGGTGAAAAGTCTGAGTTTCCAAAGGGGGTTTCGATATTTTCAAGAGGGTCCTTTAAAGTATATTTTTTTAATATCAATTTCAATCAATTGTCATAAATAAAATAAAGGGTGGCTTTCTATCGGTTGTAGTAAATATTTTATCTAAAGTAGTAAGTGTTTTAGGAAATTTCTACTAATTTATAACATTTACGATATTATCCCGATACTGTTCTATACAACTTCGCCCGACTTAGTGGAATAAGAAAACGATTACACGGCATCGATTGTCGTTTCTATTCGATTGCGATAAAGTGACAATTTATTAGTAGAATTGGACCCCATGTCTCGTGTGAGCGTCAAGTCGCAGTAGTAACTGTTTCATTGAATATTGTATGATTATGGCGCTGGTCTTAAAATATATATGAAGGTAGTTGCTAGTTGTAACCAAAGGATAGCAGAGCTGCGTTAATATTAAATGAATATAAAAACGTATATATAAAAACAATTAATGGTTAGGAATCTGACCTTGATACTTGTCAATCTATTCTTGAAAATTATAGTTTTGCTATTTGATATAGAATGGATATAAATTATTTTTAATGTTATTTATCTATCTTACATCGCTTAACTTAAGATAACATGACGTATGTTTGTCGATCACATGGCTGTTCATGTCATATCTTTAGAACCACCGAAATTATCATAGAATACGTGTAACTATGGTCGCTATTTTGACCAATAATAATACCAATGAAAATTACAAACTCCAAGGGCTACACCAGTATTACCCGGCTTATATATAAATAGTATGTGACAAGTATTTATTATATATATATATATATATATATATATATATATATATATATATATGTCAGAGATAATAAATTTAAGCGGGTATACGACGTCACTTATTAGAATGGCCGCACCACACAACGTGATGTATGTCATGTAGGTTGGTCGGTTGTCAGACGTCAAGTGTGAAAATATAAGACGGGTGCCTATTTTATTATGTAGCCGACTGATGGAAATATAAAATATAAAGGAGTTGTCGAGCGACCCCCTTGGTCTCTTGGTCTCTTGGTCTCTTGCTCTCAGGACAGCGCCAGCGCCGGACGTGCGCACTGATTGATTTAATAAAATCAACATATTGGACGACAATGGCGGCCATTAAAATGGCAATCCATATGAATCCGCGACATATATATATGTATATTTTGATATATTTGATATATTTAAATTAAATATATAAAAACATAAAAAATCGGGAGCATTAATTTCAGCTTAGAATGGTTTGGAAAATGTTACCAGGATCTTCTCATTTTGTCTTTATATCGATTAATTTATTATCAGCGCTCTTTTGTTACAGATTTTTTTCTGCTTAGGTATTCCGAGCTGAGTTCTGAGTATTGTTACAGAATAGCTTTGGTGGGCGAAAAATAAACTCCACCTGTCACTAGCGAAGGTAATGAATGGAGAGTTGAATTTAAATTACCTTAACGTATATTAATTTCTTACCTCAAGGTCCAAGTGTCTGCAACACAATATACAAAATATAGAACCTACATTCCAGACCCATGGTAGCTTTTGCGTTTGTAATTGTTATTTAGCTTTGCGTGTTCATTATTGTAATATTTATTTATATCGTTAACATGAAATGATTGGCAAATAATGGGTGGTAGTTAGTGTAATATCGCTTTAGGATACAATTATTAAATTAATAATATTTTTTTTATCATGTTTTTAATAATGAATCACCTTGGCATTTGGCGCTGCTGCTCTCCTATGCCGATATGCCTTTCTGCAAAATATATTTATTTTATTAACGAAACTGTATTTTTCTTCATATTTATTTATTGGGTCTCTTTAATTATAAATACTTTCAATAGCCATCAATATCTACGTTTTACGTTTGCCGGCCCCGTTTTTCAAGATTGCTTTATACCGAGTTTCATCAAATTCGGTTCAGTTAAGCCATGAAAGCATGAAAGACAGTCAAACATGTCACAAGTCATTATAAATGCAAAAGTAAGTCTGTCTATCTTCCCAGTTGTGCCAAATCCATAATTTGTGTCTTGAATGACGAACTACCGTTTCCTTTCAGTTTTATTGTGAAATGCACAGGAAAAAATTATAAGCAACAAAAATCAAATCAAAATCAAATCAACTCGACAAGTTACTGATTAATAGTATCTTAAGGTGCGTGTTCACTGTTTGCGTAGCAAATGTGCTTCGCGTGTCTGCAACAATATCTAAATAAAAACATTCTTAATCCGTTTTGGCAAATTACTAATAATTAGTGACTTGATATATGTATAGCTTGCATTTCGTTTTTTTTAAAGCTGAATTTACGGTATGTATTAACTGCAAATTGCCTACACAGAAATTCGGACACATAACATAATAATATATACATTTGATAAAAAACTGTATTTTCAGAGTAATTTAAGGTAATTTGTTCGCGCAATCGCGCAAATGTGCTCCGCGAATATGCAATTAAATTTCTACTAGACTAGACGGTATCTAAAAATCCTATGTTCCGGTTTGTGTTCGCACAAAAACCGCTTACACACGGAGTTCGCACGCTGAACGTGCTATGTTGCATTCTTAAAGAACACGAACTGAAGTCTATGTTCTCAAATATAGTGAATACGCGCGCTTAGATCTCTTAAACTTGTGACAGGAAGCAGGGAGAAGCGCGAGCTATTCAATTTACTCTCTCCAATATAAATGAGGTTAATCTTTAGCGTTTAAGGACTATATATAGAGAGGTTTTGTTTACATATTATCTTGATATAAATAAAATGTTATTTACGAAGACAGTGAATATCTTAAGTCTGATAAGGATTGATTTGTGAAAAACAAGGGATTGTGTTTTAAAATTAAAGTCAAAAATCTTTATTTAATGTAGAAGTGTTACACTTGCTTATTGATTGTCATAAATCTACCACCGGTTCGGAAATAAACACCTCAGACCTGAGAAGAACCGGTGAAAGAAACTCGGCGGTTTTTTTTAAAATAAAATATTAATATTAAATAATAAGACAATTAGTTGAAGCCTGCATATATCCCACTACTGGGAAAAGGTCTGTTAAGTATGTTGAGTTGGTCGATATACACTCGCGTTTGAATTTCATCCAACACATGCAGTGTTTTCCACTCTATTATACACAAATTGAGACAAGCGGAAATCTCCCAGTGGGGATTGCTTAGGTTTGAACCCGAGTTAAATATTTGAAAAGAAAGGGATTTTATTTATTTTATTTTTTTTAGTAAAACTAATAATTCTTAAAACTCTTCGTCATGCTATTAGTTTTTATATTTTCTAATTACGACTTGAACTCTCCTGTAGAATGACCTAAAACTGATTAATTCTCACTGTCGAAAACTTACATAAGAAATGTTCTTGTATCTATCCTAATATTATAAATGCGAAAGTAACTGTTGCGCTTTCATGACTAAATTACTAAACTGATTTTAATAAAATATTTGTGATAAAATTTGGTATGCGAGCTTACTTATACTGACTTTTAGTTTGTTTGTAGTGCTACATTGAATAATACAAGTAATGACTAATATATACCGTTTAATAAACAACAGTGATAATAACGGATAAATTAAATAAAACATTTTCACTCACAATAACTCACAATATTATCAATATTACATGTTGTTAATATTCACGTACATATTATGTAAAGTATGATTTCTTAGCAAGAGCGAGAGAACAGTGACAGGAGCAGGACAAATGGTTTTGTTTAGCTACCTCGTATACCTCGGGTATTAAGGTAAAAGTGTCAACATGAAATGTTCCGTTATAATTTACTAGTAAAGTAATGCGCGTGCGTTGACTGCGTAATGATTAATCCATTGTATATATATACTACAAACACTACTACAGGCTACTATACTAACACAAACGCTTCGAAAGGGTATTCGTCAAACTTCGCTAAGCTATAAACTAATATTATATTACTACTAGTTTCCTTTTGTGGCTCAGCTCACTCGTGGTCGCGGTTTAGGTACCCTTTGTCCTTTTCTGTACAACGTGTATGCGAAATTTAATGATGATCGGAGTAATAAAGACGTGAAAACTTGAAAAACAAATTCACTTTCGCATTTACTATAATAGTTAGTATTGTTATTTTACGAGCAATCTATGTTGACCGGTAAGAAGTTAGTCACGAGTGGCTGCGCATAATTTTCAAAAACAATAGCGGGTACTTATTTATGTAACATAAGACTATAGATGCGAATACGCATGCGCGGTTACGATCAGGTAAATAGTCGATTATCGTTATTTTATAATGTTTACGAAAGCGAAAGTATCGGAAAACCTCACACAGATGGCGAGTATTGTAATATATTTATTAAGTCCCATGTATTTCCTACTTACGTTCTCGCGAAAAAATTTTAATTACCCCGAAACTATTAAAAACACCGTTTACATCGGATAAAATCGTTTTGTGATATTTGTTATCATCGTTTTGCCAAATTGCAGCTTAAGTCAATGTATGGTTAAATTGAATTAATTAAACTACAAATGTGTGTGATTGAAAATTGTTAATTTTTTGAAATTCAAAAAATGGATACTTTGACGGTGTGAAAGAACACTTGCAAAGGAAGCAACAGAGGTTATTAACAGAAAGAGATGAATGTAAGCGTATCAATAGTGCAACAATAATAATTTGCAAGAGCACGGAACAGATGCACAGACTTCATTTAAGATAAGTATAACCGGTGATGCGTCGATAGTACTGTTTATCAATGGTTGAACACCACAATAACAATACATGTAAATCAAAATTGGAACTCCGAGGTTTTGTCATGTCCTCGTTTCGTTGGCGATAGCGACACATATCCTATTGCCCTTTCAATGACTATATCCATTACTTCCTTTACAATCTTTATATATTGATACCGTGCAGCCGTATGAACTTTATATTGGAGTTTTTAAATAAAAAGTAACAGTCTATCTCTGTTATCGGTTCTATCCTTGTGTGAATTAGTAGACTAAGTATTTTTGATTCGATTTCCTGTTAGATTTTTTTATATAATATAGGTAGGCGGACGACTATATAGACCACCTGATGGTAAGTGGTCACCAACGCCCATAGACATTGGCATTGTAAGAAATGTTAACCATCGCTTACATCGCCAATGCGCCACCAACCTTGGGAACTAAGATGTTATGTCCTTTGTGCCTGTAATTACACTGGCTCACTCACCCTTCAAACCAGAACACAACAATACCAAGTACTAATGTTTTGCGGTAGAATATCTGATGAGTAGGTGGCATCTACCCAGACGAGTAAAAAGGAAAGAGTGTAGTCTGTAGTTGATGATGATGAAAATTTGCTACATACATATATACGAATACTTGTATACTTTTATATATTGAAAAGCTTAAAATATAATTTTGATAAAAATCAATAATGCTATACCAATAATTTGAGCTACACATCGCCAATGCGCCATCAACTGTAACTAAGATTCCTTGTGCCTGTAGTAAAACTAGCTTACTCACCCTTCAAACCGAAACACATCAATACTAAATATTGCTGTTTGGCGGTAGAATATATGGTAAGTGGGTAATACCTGCCCATACAAGCTTGTCCTACCTCAAGATAAAACTCAGTGGCGCTTGATCGGATTCCAACTCGCGATTTTCGGTTGTGGTCCAAGTGTATCTGTTTTCACTGGGCATTGTTAGTTCTTCAATACGTATGTAAAATTTTATAATTATAATTAATCGTGAACACAAACGGGAAACAATAATTAGTAATTTCTAATAGGTACAATAGCTTGCTCGGGGTCAAAAGTCTCGGTAGTATTTAATAATATGTACATATAAATGCAACGCACGGTTGGACTCACCTTACAGGTGTAATTGACTCACTTCGCACTAAACAGACCTTTGAACGTTCATAAAAATAACTTCTTTGGACACGATAACGATAAATGAAGTTAAATATGAATGGAACTTTGATATTTAATGATTGCGTCAAACTTTCTAACGCCAAAATGTTTGATTCCTATTGCGCACACCGTTGCATTTATCTAATTCCAATTTTGTTGGGGTTGGCGCAGCAGGTCGTCGTCATCCATTCTTTCCAAACAGGATGTACCTGCTCACTTTCATCTATTTAATGCATCTTTCACACAACGTCTTCATCAATTCCTTGGTTTTGGTTTCCTTTTCCTTTCGTGATCATATCCAACAATCTTCTAATCACGTGCCATTCATCTCTTTTCATTCCAACATATACTCAATCCTTCTCTTATCCATTCTTGTCACGCCACACCTCTTCCTAGTCATTCTCATTTCAGCTACATGTAGTCTTTCATTCATCTTTTTTATAGCCTAGGATTCATAAGAGAGCTTCGAGACATAAGTAACAAAAATTGTATCATTGAAAATAGTCCAAAATATTTATTCACTTCAGAATCATTACTTACTTATTGATTGTCAAAAATTCAGAAGAACCGGCGAAAGAATATCAGCGGATGGGTATTCAAGTTATTAACATAAAAGTATTAAAATGTTCACCCTGAAATACTTTGTATATATATATTTATTTTATAGGTGTTCATTAAATTACTAAGCCAGTTGCAAGATAATTGATTTGCTATTTGACCTGTATTATGATTTTACTTTGTGAAACCGTGAAGTAATAATATATTTTATGCGAAGAAATTACGAGTATAAATATGGAGTTCAAATAATTTCAAAGTATATATACATAATATACATGCATAGATATTACATATTAATATGTACAATTATGATATAATTTTCAAACAGGATACATGAAAATCATTGTATTTGATAAAATACATAGTTTTGTATTTAATACGACAGACGAAAAGTGTAACTATTGGAGTGGTCAGTTCTTCTCGGTAGACTACGTTACCAACAAGTAGCTTTTAATTCAATTTAAGTTATGAAATGATTCAAAAGTGCTTCTTAAGAGCATATTTGAAAGAATAAGTTGAATGAGTATGTTCTATATGGTAAATAAATATCGAGGATTTCATCGCCGTGTCGGCACTAGCTTCATAACGTGTTAGGCTGGTCAAAAATGCGAATATTTTTTTTTTGTTTATATATAGACATAGCTGTTATTTAGAACATAATGTCTTAATAGGAAAATAAGACAAACATACGTATTTTTAAAATTTTTAAACACATAATCTTTTAAATATGTCAATTACAGGATCACTACTGTGGAACCCCTGAATTAAGGCAAAAATTTGTATATAAAAAGTAAGAAACACATCTTTCAATGATGACTAATTTCCTCTAAGGTTACATACAAGTCCTAAAACAATTGCATAGAAGTAAGTAATGCAACAGCTTGTATATATCCCACTGCTGGGCAATTAAATCATTTCGGCTTCAGCTCCAATGCCAATTGGCGCTTGCTAGCTTGCCCTTTGGCGTGGGCCCCCTAGATGTTTATACGGATGTCAATATATTATTTTTTATATGTACCTACGAGTACCATTGTGTTTTTGAACGCGATATTCGTCATTAATAATTGTAAACACGACAATTCTGTTGACGTGATGTTTGCTTAGAAATAATATATACTAGTAAACTAAATTTTATATTTTAAAGTTTCTATTTTTTTGTTTAAATTATATGTTCACTATTTTTATTTTATTGCATAGGTAGGCAGACGAGCGTATGGGCCACCTGATGTGACAGTAAGTGGTCACCAACGTCCATAGACATTGGCATTATTAAAATAAAATTAACCATCCCTTATATCGCCAATGCGCCACCAACCTAGGAACTAAGATGTTATGTCTCTTGTGCCTGTAATTACACTGACTCACTCCTGTGATGTAGATGTATGTATATTATATACAGCGAAAAGCTGAGCAGTAGGTATATAAAATGACTAGCTAATCGTCCCGGCTTCGCACAGTTAAATAAGAAGAAAAATATAAACCCTGCTCTTAGTGAGCGTATACGTCGGAGAAGAGTAACCGTACCGTAACAGCCTGTGAATGTCCCACTGCTGGGCTAAAGGCCTCCTCTCCTCTTTTTGACGAGAAGGTTTGGAGCTTATTCCACCACGCTGCTCCAATGCGAGTTGGTAGAATACACATGTGGCAGAATTTCAGTGAAATTAGACACATGCAGGTTTCCTCACGATGTTTTCCTTCACCGTAAAGCACGAGATGAATTATAATCACAAATTAAGCACATGAAAATTCAGTGGTGCTTGCCCGGGTTTGAACCCACGATCATCGGTTAAGATTCACGCGTTCTTACCACTGGGCCATCTCGGCTTTCGGTATTCTCGGCTGGAGAAGAGTGACTGTGACAAATTTCAAGTCAATCGGGCGCTCTCAAGTCAATCTCGTGATGAGTAGTATTTCGCTTATATTTATATAAGCGAAATATATAAATAGATTTAAAAAAATACCTGGTCTACACTTCTCGTATTTCTTTATCATTGATAAAAAACACTGATTGCCAAACACTGAATCCCAAATGACAGTTCTAGAAGGTTAAGAAAAGTACATTGATACTAATAATGATAAAATGTTTACGTTTATTTAGAACCAGTTTTTGAAAACAACGGCCGATTTGAAGGACTAGTCACCAGATGTGTGGCTTTCATCGGCTTTCAGAAGCACAGAAGTGTACCGAACTCCCGATTCCGGCGCATTACTAAGAATACCTGTAGAGAAAACCACAGTGAGTACCTCACTGGAACGACCTTGGATTTAAACCCGGGACTCTGGCATTTGCGGTATCAACCACTAGACTAAGGCCGTTAAACATTGTATTCAATATAACGAATGTGCTCATCGACCAGATAAGATTGACCTGTCGCCCTTGATGTGTAATTGGTTAATATAATATGTATGTCAAGTTAGTATATTGAAACATTCTAATTTAGAGCGCCTTAGATGTCACCGTTTCTGAATCAAACAGGTTCAGAGGTAATATTACTAATGTTTTTTTCGATATAATTGCCACGTTAAAATTCTCAATTGAAGATTGCGTGATTAATTTGTATTTATAATTCACCTCGTACACAGCGGTGAAGGTAAACGTCGTGAGGAAACCTGAATGTGTTAAATGAATAATGCTTCATCCAATCCGTCCTGGAAAAGCTCCGACCCTTTTCCTTATAAACATTTTAATTGGTAATATGGCGTTGCTAACACCCACTCAATACTCATCACATACTCCACCGATAAACAGCACAGCAATACTTAGTGTTGTGTTCCGGTTTGAAGGGTGAGTGCATCAGTGCATCAGTGCATCAGTGCATCAGTGCATCAGTGCATCAGTGTGACTGCAGGCACAAGGGATATAACATTTCAGTTCCCAAGGTTGGTGGCGCATTGACGATGTAAGGGTTAAGATTTCTTATATTGTCAATGTCTATAAGCAATGGTCGTCACTTTATCAAGCGGCCCATTTGCCTACCTATGTTAAATAAAAAAAATAGCAACGGAGATTTTGTTTTTACCACGGTTTTTCGATTCACACAAAATTATGTCTTTTTTAAATTTTTGGTAAATCTGTGTATTTAAATATTATATATGGGCCAACTGATGAAAAGTGGTCACCAACGTCCATAAACATTGGCATTGTAAGAAATGTTAACTATCGTTTACATCACAATGCGCCACCAACCTTGGGAACTAAGATGTTATGTCCCTTGTGCCTGTAACTACACTGGCACACTCAAACTTCAAATCGGAACACAACAATACTAAGTACTGCTGTTTTGCGGTAGAATATTTAATGAGTGGATGGTACCTACCCAGACGAGCTTGCACAAAGCTTTACCACCAGTAAAACAAAGCTCTACCACCAGTAACTAAGTATAAATTTAACATAACATTGAGATAAATATATATGCAGTGACGAAACGAAATACCTACCTAACCTATAATCTTCCACTTTATTTATATTAATTAATACGAGTATGAATATTTTCAAATAATCTACTCGACAACCTGTTGAAATATGTCAAAATTATAAAAGTACTAAAAACTGACTATATGATCTTATCTCGATATCTATCATAAGAATTAATGTCATATTTATAAAAACTACTTCGCAAATAATTTAGAAAAAAATTTGATTACCATACTAGTATTTTATTACAAAAGGTTATACTGTGACATTTTGTATGGTAACCTTAAAATATAGTCATATGCTATTGCGATTTTTTTAGAACTTTTAAGCGCGTTCAACTAAACAAAAAAAATGTCGAACCGGTGCTAGTTTCTGGTTTGACTATCAATAAGCAAGTGTAATGCTTCAATGTTGAATAAAGTATTTTGATTTTGATTTGAAACAAATTCGTCAGCTTTATAATTTTAATATAGAATATATAAAATTAGCTGGTGGTAGAGTTTTGTGTAAGCTCGTCTGGGTAGGTACCACCCACTCATCAGATATTCTACCGCAAAACAGCAGTACTTGGTATTGTTGTGTTCCAGTTTAAAGGGTGAGTGAGCCAGTGTAATCACTGGCACAAGGGACATAACATCTTAGTTCCCAAGGTTGGTGGCGCATTGGCGATGTAAGCGATGGTTAACATTTCTTATAATGCCAATGTCTATGGGCGTTGGTGACCACTTACCATCAGGTGGCCTATATGCTCCGTGGTCCGTCCGCCTTCCTATTCTATAAAAAAAAAGTTAATATAATATAATAATATCATATTATATGATGTAATATTTCATCGTGTAAAATAATTTTATATTATTAGTTGTAGTAAATGGACTTTCATCTATGACATACTTTTAATATTTATCTGCTGTACGCCCACTGATTTATTTTTTTATCTATTTTGTCGCAAACGCTGTATTTATTGATGCTTACTTTAAAGTTTTAAACGTATTCATTTTTATACTACGAATAAAAAAACGATAAGCATGATATTCTTTATTAAAAAAGATTCTGACCAACATTTTAAATTGTTCATTTAACAGAATTAAATTGAATATAAAGGTAATACCGGTTCGAATTATAGATTCTACCGAAGAGAACCGGTAAGAATCTCAGTTGTTTTTTTTTCTCAAATGAAATACACAGTCAACTATGTATTTATGATTAGGAAATTAATGAATACAAACTCTTATTGTGTAATGAGCCCTACCAAGTGGTATAAATTTATTAATAGGTGAGGTTAAAAATATTTATAAGTATTATAACTTTTCTTTACTTCTCGTGTTTATACAATGGCCGTGTTTATTATATCAAAATTATCTTTATTATTGTGCTATACATAATATTTTTGTAAGCATATTTGGGAATAATCGTCCCCTGAATATTTCTTTCTTGAATTCTATTGAATAATATCTGCCCGTCCCGACTTCGTAAAATAAGGATCTTATACCGTATATTTTTTAATCAGATATAAACATTAGCTGAGAGCTATGCATAGTGCTATATCTTCTAATATTTCTTAAATTATTGGTTCGAATTGTAAAGTGTGAATTAGGCAAAATGTATTTATATGAAGTGTTTGAAATTGATACGTTATTTATAGTATTCAAACAGCGCACGCCATAGAACCTTTTAAGATGCACGATTTTTCCGACTTAGTTTAAAATACTATAGTCTGTGAATTATTTATATATACATATAAATAATATATATATGTCCATGTCCTTTTCAAATAGGAAAACGCCATGGTTCCGGCGGTTTTTTCCCCATATATTATATTATATTCCGCATATTAGTATACAAATATAGAATGTAAATAATTATGGGCATTGACACAATAAAACCGCTGAGTTCCTATCGCTAGTTCTTGTCAGGTTTTGGAATATCGCTGGGTATTTTCAGATCGGTTTGGTAAAATATTGCCGTCCAAACCGGTGGTAGCTTTTTATTTGTTCGACCTCGGGAACTCCGACGTAATCCTTTGTGTCTGTAGTTACACTGGTTCACTCACTATTTCAACCGGACAATTCCAATACTACTTATAGCTTTTTGGCGGTAAATTGTGATGATTAGGTGGTACTTACAAAGGCGGGCTTGTACAAAGCCCTATTAACTGGTCGAGTGGGCCCGTTCGCCCTAAAATAAATCTGGAGCGTGCGGTAAGATATATGAAGACAGTAGTATATTATATACTTCATTACTTTTTTTACTGGTGGTAGGGCTTTGTGCAAGCTCGTCTGGGTAAGTACCACCCACTCATCAGATATTCTACCGCAAAACAGCAATACTTGATATTGTTGTGTTCCGGTTTGAAGGGTGAGTGAGCCAGTGTAATTACAGCCACAAGGGACATAAAATCTTAGTTCACAAGGTTGGTGGAGCATTGGCTATAAGCGATGGTTGACATTTCTTACAATGCCAATGTCTAAGGGCGTTTGGTGACCACTTACCGTTAGGTGACCCATATGCTCGTCCACCTTCATATTCTATAAAAGAAAAAGAAAAAAAAAGAAAATTACATTTTAAAGGCTTATATAATTTTAATTGTCTTCAAAAAATTAGGGAGTTATATGCTTGACACTCATGAGTTTTATTATATGTTCACGTGATATATATATACAGTGATGTTTCTGAACAAGAACTATGTAGAACTAACTATATGTATAAGATATAAAATAAGTCTAAGTATATAATTGTATGTGTGTGCATGGATGTGTTGTGTTTATGTGCGTATGTTTAAATCTGCTTTTTCTATTTCATTACGCTTGCAATTTAATTATGTCCCTTTTACTTGTATTTTAAATAAATGAAATAAATTTTAATTTTAATATATTTTGTTAGAGGTTCGAGATTGGCGTAAAAATATAATAAAATATAATTTATTAGCTTTAAATACAGCCAAAAGGGGTACTTATACACAAATATAATTATAAACATGAGGTGGCCCAGTGGTAAGAACGCGTGAATCTTAACCGATGATCGTGTGTTCAAACCCGGGCAAGCACCACTGAATTTTCATGTGCTTAATTTGTGATTATAATTCATCTCTTGCTTTACGGTGAAGGAAAACATCGTGAGGAAAGCTGCATGTGTCTAATTTCACTGAAATTCTGCCTAAATGAATATACGGCAGATACACATTTTTTTACTTATTAAACCTATATAAGTAGTAATAAGAAAAATAATAAGTTCCAAACATTCTTCTCAAAATAGGGAGAGGAGGCATTTAACCCATCAGTGGGACATTCACTGCTACGCATAATTATTAATAAATATGTCAGTATTATTTGTGATATTACAATAAATATATAAGAAAAGACGTGGAGCCTTCGGTAAGCTCAATTACCAATTTACCACCATACAAGCGAATAGATCATTACGAATATTTTCTAATAATTAATTTACTTAATTACAAAGTGCAATGCCGTTTAGTGTTTTCACTTTACTAAGAACAGTATAAACTTGCCAATAAGGTAAGTTTAATTGTTATAGTAATTATAATATAAAGCACTTTTAGTATTTCGCGGTTAAAAATAGTTTTCTTAATAAACTCTAAAACTCGTTATGCCTTTGGAAAAAATTGAAATGCTAAAATCAAACCGACTTAACTTTAGTAGTTAAAGTAAATACTAACTCAATTGAATTCAATGATAAACTAGAAAAATGTTTTATATTTACAAAATAACTGTCTAATATCGGTGCCATGTCTATAGAATTTACTACGATTTATAACTTTAATATATTGATTATCGAACATAATTAAAATGTAAACGTTAAAAAATAAGCAACAAGAATATAATTATGAAATAAATTAACAAACATAATATATATAATTAACCATTATTTATTTTGTTAGATCATTCACAATTTAATGATGTAGTCAGGTCTCTGTAAGTTATATTATATTGTGTCGTCGTATAAAACAACTCGCGTTATTACCTAGACATAAATTAACAAAGTCTAGGCAAGGCAATCGAATAGTGCATTTTGCAAGGGACTTGCACAATTTAGGTGTTTAGCGAGCGAGCCGAGTGTGCAATCCTTTAGCAAATATGCCTGTGTGTCAGTTAAACGCTTATAATTGATTGGTTTCACTTATTGTATAGATAATCAGCCTAACTTTTTGGAGGGTGATTAGTCAAACAATGTTGTTCTTTTTTCGAATGTCAAAAGCAATGACGTCAGAAAGATAGTAATTAGTATTTAACTAAACATTCGCTAAACAATGATTGTAAGTGAAGCCGAATGTGTTTCAAAGCATGTTTAGTTTAAAATTTATTTTTGTTTATTATAGACCTGTTCGTCTGGTTTTTAGTTTCTGTTGCGCAAATATTGCGCCATCTATTGAAAAGTGTCCGTACTAATACATAAACCGTTGGGCTGCGGGCATGCGCACAACTCACCACTGAAATAACACAGGAACGCATATAGGTCAGACAAAGAATCATTCGGGCATAGTTAATGGAGTTGATGTAAGTTTCATTATTTATTATCTAATATTTCCAAAACTAACTAAATAAAAAAATTAAAAATTGCATTTTAAATTGCTTTTTTTATTAAGAATACATAACATCGCTTAGTGATGCGTTGTGTTTATATATTTGTCATTAATGTTATTGAATGTAAAACAAGTGGGGCGATCTGGTGGTGGTCTCCTTTGTCCATAGACACTGTAAGAAATATAAACCACTTTATACACTTGACATGTCAATGCCATTGAATTTTCTGGTTTACTGGACCATGAAACAGAATCACATAAAGTACCCAATAAAATAATGCGGTGGCCCAATGGTTAGAACACAATAATCTTAACTGATGATTGAGGGTTCAAACCGAGGCATGTGCCTCTGAATTTTCATGTGGTTAACTTGTTTTCTGATATCTTAAGCAAATTTTGCCAAATCAGTATATCCCAACCCGTTAAGAGCAGCGTGGTGAAATAAGCTTCAAGCCTTCTCTTCAAAAAAAGAGGAGGCCTTACTTTGACCGACTTGAACAAAGGGACAGTATTACACACAAAGAGTAGAGTAGAGCTGGTAAAAACGTATTAAAAATAAATTCGGAATGTTTATTCATTCAGAAAAAAAAATCGTTTATCATTCGGTTTACTGAAAGATTATATTACTGTCGCCATTCGTTTTTTGCTTTTTTTTTTAAAATAGAACTCAATGTTTTATGGTTTGGTGTTCATTGTTGTTTGGTGTCCACATTATCAATGAATGAAACAAATTTTTGTTAGACGGTAGGACAACGCTACGTACGAGTAGTAGCTTAAAGAGTAAAGAAACATATATCTAAGTTTTCAAAAGGTATTAAAGATACGACTAGAGATAGACTCGACTATGCCTGGGTAAAACGTCCTCTTCTCTTGAGGAGAACATTTTGAGGTAGACATGAATTCTACCAAAATTTGAAAGGACTTTTTTGAAGTAATGTCATGATTTGATATTCTGTGATCTGGACATTTTTAAACACTTTCATTTCCAATTGCGTTAAGGCCATTCAAATATTTTATATTAATGAAATTAGGAAGTAATATAAATCATAATTGTGACGTAATAACGAGGTTTTTTGAACTTTCTTTATTATACTTGAGCTTTATATAAATTACAAAATACGCAACCGTTTTATCCTTCAAAAGTGACAGTGACAAAATATTTAATTAATTTGAATATAAAGTTATCGACACAAATGTTATATTACGTCTGCTTGTTATGTAATTTATAATTTATAACATATTATTATTTTAAGAATTATAAAAAAATCTAAATATAAATTTAAGACAGCTTTTACAAGAACGTACGTATTACGTATTGACATTATTGGAAGTATGGTAGTTATGGTTTTTTAAACACAAACATTTGTTAAAACTCTTTCATTTTTGTATTTTTTATATATATTTTTTAATTTTACATATGATGATGAAAAGCGTATAATTTGGACTAAAGGAATTTTTAAATCAAACGTAGTCATTCATTTATAACTAACTTATACTTTTTCCTGATACTAACGGTGTGTAGGTACGTCACAATTTCTACAAAAAAATTTTATATTTTTACCAAATTTTTACAAACATACATTTCAAATATATTTTGAAACGTATGTTTCATCATTATCATATTTCACATTATCAAATATATTTTGAGAAGCTACAATCAATATTTAAATTTCTTTGAATTTATTTCTTAAAGAAACTGGGAACCAGGTTAAATATTTCGTAAATAGCTTTCTTCTACCGCACAAATATCTCATTGATTTGACATTATTCCGAAGCAGAATACTACAGGACATAGGTTATACTGTAGAAGTAAAAAAAAAACTAGTCGAGTCGATTATTATTTGAGTCATTAAGTCATTGCACAGGTTTATAGAAAACCTAAGGCTAGCAAATATAAAATTAATTATTCCAAGATGTATCAGCCATACTTACGTAATTTAAAGATCTTTATATCAGTTTTAAGATCAAAGCAGACGAAGTTGAATAAAATTGTAGTCGATTCGAATTACAAGCAATTAGTTAACTAAAAAAGTTGTGAGACAGCTTGTTTTAACTGCACCATAATGGCTACTATAAGTTAGCAGACAAAGCAACAGTAAAAAAAAAGATTTGTGTCGGATTTCTATATTCGAGAAACAATTCGTTTTGCTAAATGATGGTTGATTTATCTACATTTATTGTAGAAAACTAAGTTAACGGCTGGGTACTCGTAACTAAAAGATCGTTTACTGATTAACAATAACGATTCGTTAAATAAGTTATGAATCTTAATTAAGTATATTACTCATATTATTTCTACACATAAAACACTGCCTGTTTTAGTTCATAGTTTCACGAACCCGACTTGGCCAATATCAATGTTGATTTATACACACCAACATTTTTTTATAATATATAAATAGGTAAGCGGAAAGTCAAATAGGCCACCCGAAGGTAAGGGGTCATCACCATCCATGGACATTAACGCCGTAAGAAACACTAACTATTCCTTAAATCGGCAAGGTGCCACCAATCTTGGGAACTAAGATGGTTTCGATGAACTAAGATATTAAGATGTCCATGGTACCTGAAGTTACACTGGCTCACTTACAACCGGAACACAATAGGTACCACATTCATTAGTACCTACCTACCCAGGCTTGCACAAAGTCCGACCACCAAGAAAATTACACACATATTATGATAACGCATATTAAGACTGCAATGATTGCCTTAATTCGTTTTATATAAAAAAAATAATTATAAAGAGAAACTTAAATTGTTGCTCAAAAAAAAAACAAAACAATTATCTTACTGAGTTTTTATGACGTTATTTTATATTTTTTGGTTTATCTTTTAATTTTTTTTTAACTGACGTCAACATAGGTTTTTTGTTTTAAACTTCCATTCCGATGGGCTGTTACCAGAACAAACATTTTTATTTAGACTATCGCTGCTACCTAATAATTAATTTAAATATTTTATACGTATACTTCAAATAGGTGTTGTGTTAAAATGGCAAATTTGTAAGTATGGTAATCACAAACTGAATTCCTCACTAGCGAAACCGGGTTGCTGGTATCTCATAAATCGTGTGCATAGAAACATACAAGGGAGAGCTATAACTATAATTTTTTTAAAGTCGATTCAAGACCTCGATAAATTTCAAGAAAATAAATTAAAATAAACTTTATTCGAGGTAGCATGTACGCATTTTTCAATCATTTATAATTTCATATAATATTGTATGTATAATATGTAATTTATTATTTACAATAATTAAATTATTGCCTTATCATTCATCATTAAATGATCCAAGTTATAACTTCAAGTTTAACACGGAAAACTGTACGACAACTGTTAGACGAGCGACATTTAAGTCGTTATTACAATTATTTACAATGAATTGCGATCATTAACTCTTATTACGGGTTACGTGACGAGAGAACTGTCCTAGCCTTATATTATTAGCATGAAAAGCAAAAAAATAGGCATCACTGAGTCGTGGCTGGCACCGCATTGTTCGCTTGGCTTTAACTTATTTCCTTTTTTCTGGGGTCACACAGTGTGATGGTCCCTTCCATTCAACTATCTCTACTCATATCGAGTCCCTTCTTGTATATATAATATTATCCCCCAAATTATTATCTTTGTCATTCTTTCTCTTACGCTGTATACTTTCCATGTTATATCATATTTATCTCTTTTTCACTATATGTGCATGTCATCTACCATATCTAGCCTGTCTGGAAATGAAAACATGTGCCTGCAGGCAGTATCACATAGCAGTGCCTTTTATTTTATTTTTTTCTCGCTGGAAAAACTCATTTATGCGTCCCGCAAATGAGGTGGGTGGTATGTGGGACTCAACGACATTAAGTGCGCTAGAATACCTATTATAAAACCAGCGGTAGACTCTCCATCGGGGGTGTTTCAGGATCGTAGTGCATATCACCGACGCCTCGTCCCCAGTCTTTTTCGGCGGATCGGAACAGCAGAGGAAAGTTTCTTACTCTGCCGCTCCACGGCCTCCTTCTGCCACATGAAACTCGCATTTCCAACAAGCACCTCTCGCTGATCAAGATCACAAGCAGATCTCCGCCGACTATAACCACTAGGGAATGCCTCTAGAGCAGTCAGGCCGTGTCCAGTGGCGCATCACACTCGTGGCAAGATGGTGATACCTCCCGCCTCGCTATTCCGTGCAGGTACTTACTGAAACAGCTATGCTATAAATAAATAGAAAAAAAAATAAGCCTACACTCTAGGGCGACAGATCGCTTATAAAGTTTGTTTGTTAATAAATACACACCACTATCTTAAATTACCACAAGAATAAATAATCGGCCAATGTATAAGGTTTGTGCAAAGGTTCTATAAAAAACGTTTCGAATTTTACGAAATACGATTAATAACGTTTTGATAAATATAAGAACTATGAGTGTAGACAATAATCGGAGTTCCATACAAAACGCAGCTAAAAATCAACGCTATCGAATAAATAAATAAAAACAGACAGTTATAGGGACTGCTGATAGAAGTGAAAATTTGTAACTTTTAAATATATTTGTCCAATATCCGTATCTGCTGGCACTCCAAGTAATAATTCTATCCCTTTTTATTATATAGTTTTTATTCATCAAAATACATAGCATGTCGCAAACTCGGTACAAAATATTAATACAGGTTAATTTAAATAAATAATAGTTAAAACACTTATATTATTTGTATATATTGTTAGTATTTACATAAATTTCATTCATTAATTTCCTCATTTATTTTCACACTACTTGAATTATTATTTGAATTTTTAAGAATTTAATTATATTAAAATTAGCATGTCGGTGACGCAAGCCATGAGTCCATCTCCTACAATAAACTACCGCATCGCGCCAAAAGAAATTTTCACTCAAAAAAGTCGCACTAGGCACAATGGACGTAAGTAGTAACAAGTTAAAGTTTTCAGAAAGCCACTCAGAAATATAGATATAATACAAATGACTACCATCAAATTTATGCTTTCATAACGTGCTCAGCTGGCTTCGATTCGTATTTCGTTTGTGTTTTGCCAATCTGGGTAGGTAGGTTTAATATCTAGTTATTATCATAATAATGAACGTTGTATCAATAATAGAAATATAGTTATCTTAAAATATCCTATTTAATAAATTTTACCTTTAAGGTCTTACTTTCGCGGTTTCGGAACCAGCCCTCAAGATTATTTTAAATTGTAAGGGATATAAAATGTAAGAATTTAAAAAGGTTTTTTAAAAAAGTTATAAGCAATATTCGCAACGGTTTTACACTTCAAATATAATACAAAAAATAAATTACACAACCACTTACTACAAGGCTTAGGCGTGTTTGTTATTATATAATTCGGAATGTCCTTCATTGTCCTTCATACGTGCGTACGTTTTAAAAGATTGTTTCTTATAGAAATTAAAACATCTAGACGTTTCACTTCGTCGTAGGCGTGTATTTATTCTATTTGTTGTTTCAACAATTACATAGTATTGGTTCACCATCTTAAGCACTATAATGAAATATTCATCCGAGAATAACATCCGGTTGCTGAAAAATTCTTATCCTGATGTAGTCAGCTGTTGTGGTTTTTGGTGGTCATAGGGATTCTAATAAATTAATTCCAGTTGATGGTAAAGTGACGAGTGTGGTTGGAAATTTTCCGAGGATCAGATGATCAGGAGTAAACGTTTTTAGCTTAGTAGGTTTTAGGCTCTTTTAGCGATGAGCCTTTTTTACTTTAATAGTTTTTTTGTTTGTGTTTATACCCGTATGTTTTTGTAACTCTTTTGGTGTTCAATAAAGCATATTCAATTTTATTCAAGGTTTCTGCCTCGGACTTCGAGTTGATCCAGAACGGCTTGAATGTTTTTATTTTTATTTTTTATAGTATACGGCGGATAAGCTTATGGGCCATCTGATGGTAAGTGGTCACTAACGCCCATAGACATTGGCATTGTAAGAAATGTTGAAAATCACTTACATCGCCAATGCGCCACCAACTTTGGGAACTAAGATGTTATGTCCCGTCTGTAATTACACTGGCTCACTCACCCTTCACACCAGAACCCAACAATACCAAGTACTACTGTTTTGCGTGCAATGCGTAAGCATTGTATTGATATATCCAACGCGGTTTAAATCAAAAATGCCTTCAAACATATGTAGCTTTCCTCACGAACTTTGTATTCGTGGCTGGGATAAAAATTTGAAATCTCGGTTTTGTAATTTGGATTCAAGGGATTGAAATACGCTTAAAGAAATAAGAATAAATAAACAACCTTTGCGGTGGGTTCTAGAACTTAGGGTCGAGCTGCATGTTCAATGCATGGGCCGAAACAGTGAAATGTAGATGTATGGAGTCTTGAATTCGCTTGCCTTTCTTATTTATGCTTATGTCGGACTATTTATCCCATCGGATTTTATGAGAGAGTGGCAATAGGGAGCACACTTGTGAACTGTAATCTGTTCTAATCGTTGTCGTTCTCCTAGTTGGCCAGAATGAACGCCGTCGCTGAAATCGATCGCGAAGATATTAACGGTTTTTGTTACTTATTTATTAGGAAACTTCCTTTATGTAACGGTACAGTAACAGCCTGTGAATGTCTCACTGCTGGGCTAAGGCCTCCTCTCCTTTATTGAGGAGAAGGTTTTGGAGCTTATTCCACCACGCTGCTCCATTGCGGGTTGGTGGAATACACATGTGGCAGAATTTCAGTGAAATTTCACACATGCAACCTGCATTCCACACATGCAACCTGCAATCCTCACGATGTTTTCCTTCACCGTCAAGCACAAGGTGAATCATAAACACAAATTAAGCACATGAAAATTCAGTGGTGCTTGCCCGGATTTGAACCCACGATCATCGGTTAAGATTCACGCCTTCTAACCACTGGGCCATCTCGGCTCGGCTTCCTGTATGTACTATTAATAAATATGACGTTAAAACTTATATAAATATAAAGTTACAAAGTATATACCGATAGCAGGCTAACTTAGCATGAAAATAAAAGTTATAAATTTTCGTTCACTTAGGTATACTTCAATTGGAGATAAAAAACACTTAAATAGCATTATTAAAACAACGACAAAAAATATTTACTATATTTTGAGATTGACTTTATCACAGATGATATATCTTTAATATAACTAAAATAAATCTCTACTTCGAATAAAAAAAAAAAAACAGAAAAAAATTATAAGCAAAAAAATAAACAAAGTTAACTAAAGTATTAATTGAATATGTATGAGGTATTTATGGATTTTTTATTATACAAAAAATCATAAAGTATGTTTTTATTTGTGCTTTATAGGCAGTTTAACGATTTATTAAATATATCAAAGTCAATATTTTTGGTAGATTCTCAACAATTTACGTTACATTCAAGTTCACCCTTGAAGTTTCAACATTGTCATACAAGTTTAACATCAATTAATTACAACACTGTCACGTGCGCCTTTTAATAACAAATTATAATTAATGAATATATTTCCTATAAATATCCTTGAAATATTATTTGTTTGATAAAAAAATAAAAACATCACTTTATTTTTAGCCCAGGTCAAGCCCAAATGACGCGTTATAAATATATTTTGATTCCACTGTATGATGAATTAACTCATAAATGATAACCTTGACATTTAATTATAATATCCATTGATATAGCATACAATGAACGTCAAATTCTGCACATAGACAGTCCACCGCTGGGCTGGCCCTCCTGCTAAGAGGGCTTAGAACTCATTTCAATGTTAACATAAAATAATTTAGTTGTTAATTACTAGAGAGAATTTACGTCAATTTTATTATTTATAAAATTAGCTGATTGGAATCGGTCCTTTTGTGTCCGAATAAAATGTCGTTAAATTCATAATTTTGTGATTAATTACTCATTTTAAATTGATTTTTTACTTCTGTCCCAAAGATGTTATATAGAAGTTTCATTGTTTGTGTATCTGTAGGACGCGACAGCGCAACTCCATATAATTACATCATTAGTAGTGTACGCGCATCATTACTTACGTGGTTGTGGGAGTTGATAATAAGTGAATCGTTTACATTAGTTACGAGTGTATTACGAAATACTTGTAATTATTATCGCGTGTGGTCGACGTTTTTTTGACGATACTAGACTAATTAACTTAAACAACTATAGCACAGTGTCTTTCGAATGATATCTGTTTTATTTTCTTCTTTATATATAATATTTTATTATACATATTCAATAAAAAACCTGCTTATCTAAAAAAATAACTTCTGACACACACAAAAAAATAGATAACGTGGTGGGGGTACACTCGAAAAATCATAAAAAAATCTGAATTATAACGTACAGTAAGAAAATCGTGTAATTTAGTAATTGTTTATCTATTTTTTAAGATGGAAAGGTGAACGGTCAGATGGGTTTGATGTTAATTAGTCTTCAACGCTCAAAGACAGTAGTTGGACAGTTAATCAGGTTACTCACCTTTCCAACCGTAACGCAACAATACTTTGTATTGCTGTTTGGCGGTAGAATATACAAAGAGTGGGCAGTACTTACCTAAACGGGCTTGCACAAAGTCCTTCACCACGTAAATCATTTATATAGTTCTGTAATTTACTACCAAAAGACGGTAGATGTTGCCCCATCTGATCTCTATCTTCATTCTCTATCCATGAAAAAATACCAATAGTCCTGGTGACTATTAATCTCAAACAAATATACATATATATCACATAATTTAATATATGTAGATAAACTGCTTCATACACGTGGAGATCTATGTGACATTTATCACATCAGATGGGCATTACGAGCTACAGTATATGTCTATACATACATATTATATTATATGTATATATTACAAGCATGCACTCAAATACAATACATACACATACAATACGATATTTTATGTACAATTGAAGAACAAATACCGATGTTGACATATTACTATATACACTTTAAGTTAGAGTTAGTCTAATACATTAGTTAAAATAATAATAATATTATATATATATATACACTAGCGCTGTACCCGCGTCTTAGCTCGCGTCATTCTGAATCGCCAAATACCAATCTCCATATCTCTTAGGTTTTTAACAATCCTTCCTTAGCGCTAATGTAATGTGTAAAAGGAACACATATATACATATATTCAGGACAGATCCATCGTTAAATCTTAAATAGTTAATATAACCTTGTAAAAAATGTAATTATTACAATTATAAGGCACTTTGGTGTTATTGCGACAACTTGTGTGACTGCCCAATCGGGTTCAGATCCCGGCCAGGGCCAATAAAAGTTATCGGATTTTTTGTTAAGAATTTAAGTCACATTCGTAGTTATATGGAGACTCGCTGTAACACTCTCGGCTCATGATATGTATTTTGTGTTTAATTTATTAATTAATATGTCCACCAACGAGTAGTTAGATGTAATAAGCTCCGCCCGGTCCGCTTAGCCCAGAAATGGGCCATTTAAAGGCTGTAAGTTTACTAAAGTACGTAGTATATTTAAATAGTTGACTTTCTTACCATCAGCTTGCCCGATCGTCCACCTATTTTATATATAAAAAAATCTAAATCAGGATCACTTGATGCCTCAGAGTTAGCTATTAAAACGTTTTTATTTTTCAAATATTCTTTAATTATTTGTAATTATATGTCATTATAAAGTAATTACAACATGATGACCGGAAGGCATTAAGCAAATTGTTCAATATAAAATCCTAAATGCTGTTTTCTAGTCCAGTGTAGTTGTGACATAAGATTAATGTGACGATAATATGTGACGCCTTACGATATAGGTGTTCCGTGCAAATTCGTCTGGATGGGGACCGTTTATTAACTACAAGTTACCGCCCGTGGGTTTGCCCGCGTGTGAGGAGGTAGTGTTATGCCCTTTTCCGTAGCCCTGATCTGATCGATCATTATTAAAGTCGAGTAGTTAATACGTGAAAGAGTTACAAACAAACAAACTCACTTTCTCGTTTATAATATTAGTAAGGATTATACAGCTAAACAGCAATGCTTTGTATTGTTCTGTTTCGGTTACAATGGTGAGCTAGTGAATTACAAGCACACCGGACGTAACATCTTAGTTCCCATGTTTAACTATGTGACTGTGTAAGTAATACTCATTATTACTAGCTGTGTCCTGCGGTTTTACCTATGTCTTAAATCCTAAAATAAGTTTTTAAGTGATTAAAATGACTATTTATTTATATTCCTGGATTAGCTTATATTACTGGTGGTAGAGCTTTGTGCAGACTCGTCTGGGTAGGTATCATCCACTCATTAGAGATATTCTACCGCAAAACAGCAGTACTTGGTATTGTTGTGTTCCGGTATGAAGGGTGAGTGAGCCAGTGTAATTACAGGCACAAGGGACATAACATCTTAGTTCCCAAGGTTGGTGGCGCATTGGTGATGTAGGCGATGGTTAACATTTCGTACAATGCCAATGTCTAAGGGCGTTTGGTGACCACTTACCATCAGGTGGCCCATATGCTCGTCCGCCTTCATATTCTATAAAAAAAAAAAATTGCGGTACGCATCTACACCTACGTGAACTTTCTAGGATATTTTATCCAGCACATTCAGGTTTCCTTATGATGTTATTTGTTTCACCGCCGAACACAAAATAAATTATAAACACAAATTAAGCACATGAATAGTTAGTGGTGCTTACCCGGGCTTGAACTCGGAAAAATCGGTTAAAATTTTCGTCTTCTAACCACCGGGCCATCACGGTTCTAGTTTAAGTTAAGATAAATAAGATATAAGCGGGCACATGATGATGCATTATATAAATCGTTTATGTATTTAATATAAATAAAAAAACATACATATACGTAATACGGATTATAAATATTTTTCAACATTAGATTACGCGCATCATTAACCTTCTTTTCTGTGAATTTGTTTTTTACAAAGTTCATATAAAATTAATTGCATATCATTTATAGCGATGTAAATATCATTTACATAAACCAGGCGATGTCAGTCTTATCTACCGTAACCTAATTTTCGGGAATATAAATATTACGTTAATGGTAAATTAAATCTAGAAGAGTAACTTAACGACCTAGAAACTTTAAATGTTTATATGCAAGGTCTAAATTGTTTTACATAAACATATCCATTATCCTTATTTAAAAGATTATATATATTTAGAAATATATAACTGTTAAAAATTTTACGTCTCGGCTTAGTAATATAATATAATATAATATAATATAATATAATATAATATAATATAATATAATATAATATAATATAATATAATATAATATAATATAATATAATATAATATAATATAATAAAATATATGTTTTTAAATATTATCTTATATTAAACTGTCTCGGTGATAGATCATACGACAACTGGTCCAGTTTCCGGGTTTGAATCCCGGATCGGGCTATAAAAAATATGTTTATCTTGATACTCTTAGACACGTGATCGTATGTCGGCCGTGCTACGTTACATAGAGTAGTTTTAGTATAACAAACAACTTTAGTATAGAGGAAGGTATAATAATAATATTAAAGGCGGCAGTGTTACACTCTGCCCCGAGAAGCACAAAGACGTCGCTCCTGCGCCTGATCTCCGTGTAATCGTTTCGTGATCGTATGTGTGTGTGGGGTTAGAGTGCGCCAGTGTGTGAACAGTAATACTTATATTTCTTGTGCAGATGTTTAGACTTTGAGATAGGTCGCCGTGACCGAATTTCGGTCGAGACCAACGAGGTTATTAGTAAATTATTTCAAAATAAATAACAGACATTATATTGTTAAGTCGAAATATGATTTGAAAACAAGTTTGTAAATTATTTGATTATAGTTAATTTAACGTAGTGACACGTAACAAACTCTGAGGTGATTGATAATGATAAGCAACTAGAGATTATCGTTAGATAAACATACTGATGTCGTAATGCTGATGAAAGGGCTTTGTGCAAGCTCGTCTGGCGAAACAGCAGTACTTGGTATTGTTGTGTTCCAGTTTGAAGGGTGAGTGAACCAGTGTAATTACAGGCACAAGCGACATAAAATCTTAGTTCCCAAGATTAGTGGCGCATAGGCGATGTAAGCGATGGTTAACCTTTCTTACAATGCTAATGTCTACGGGCGTTGGTGACCACTTAACATCAGGCCCATATGCTCGTCAGTCTATGCAACTATTTACACTCAAAATATTTATATATAATCTGGTGAAACGAAGAGATCGTGATTAGATTTAGATTCAAGGCAGCATTCTTTGAGTAGTGGAATTAGTGGATTAATTTAATATTAACAATTACATGAGAACGAAATATATAGTTTCGATTGGAATACATATAAAACATTCATGTGCTTAATATGTTGTAAATATTTTGTTAAAGAAAATATAATATTCTATCAAAGATTATTTAATGGATATATTTATAATTGTCATTTATCAATAAAATTGTCATTTTTAATAAAGTATAAACTGTGGAATTGTATATAATGGAATTTCATTGGAATATATTATGTGGATATTTAATTAATTATAAGGATATACTATTTAACGTTTATTTTATTTTATAATTTTTTTATGGTTAAATTTTAATTATGTAATTTGAATTGTATTTAGCTAAATAAGTATCGAATTATATTGACATGCCAATTGACGGCAGTTTGTAAGGTGCATCATTAATGTAATATCTACTCAATTTAGGTAAATAAAGAAATTGAATTGAATTAAATTGAATGTATTTATAGTTCATCTCGTACTCGGATGGACATGCATATGCCACATATGTGACCACCAACCCGCATTGGATCAGGGAGGTGGTATAAACTGTAAAAATATTCGTTTCTCAAGAGCGGTTGACTATTACGAGTATTTGATAAAGAAACATATTCGTACTCCTTTGATTTATATAAATGTTTATTTAGGCCTTAATAAATCAACGACAAACTGGCCGCCTGGGGATATGGAAGACCTACCTACAGTAGAAAAGAAAGGTAGGGAGATGTAGGTTTGATCCTGACCTCATGGGATATTGTCGTGTCCATTCCTATCACTATTGTATGCTTAAAAGGGGGTAAAATAGGAATTAGGCATTGTTGGTATAATTTAAATAATAATAATAATAAAAAAAAACATGTGGAACTGGAATTACAAGACGTATTTCCGTTAAATCAATTTAATTTTCAGATTTGAACCTTATATAAAATAATATAAAAATAATTGGTAGCTTATATAAATATATACACAATATGTATATAGGTTTACTTGACAATTATATAATATAATATATAATCAAAAGCGCTATTATAAAATGAGGAAATAATAATTATAAACCAATCTTATTGTACTGTACATTATAATTGTATGTCTTTTAACATGTTCGTAATTATTATCGTTTCAATTTTTTTATTTATTTATAAGTCTTCTTCATTTTAATTCTTGGTGCCGCATGGGTTATATAAAGAATGGTTAATAGTTTTTACAGCGTTAATGTCTATAGGCGGTCGTGATCTCTACAATCAGGCGACCCACTTGCCAGTCTGCCTACCTAAAACAATAAACAAATTGACAATAATTAATTAACGGTATCATTGACTTTTAATGGTACAATAGCTTCAATATGTCAACAGTACATCTGCCTGCTAATTAACCTCACAGTGGTTGTGCGACAATAATCCCTAATCTAGCACAAGTTTAGTGCTCAGTTGAAGAGGAACATGGAATTAATATTCTTCATCTTCGAGTGCCTCTCCGATTGGCGAAGGTTGGCAGTCAGCTTTCAATACTCCTTCTTGATCTTCGCCATGGGAAAGAGCTCGGCAGCACTCGCGATTCCCATCCATTCTTAGATGTTGCACAGCCAAGGCTTTTTCTGCGACCAACATCTCTCATTCCGGCAACCTTTCCCATCATAATGAGTTGCGAAAGTTCATATCTTTCATGTCTAAGCACTTGACCAGTTGTTATAATAATATGCAACTTTTCTTTTCTTGATAGTCTTTAAAAGTTGTCGTTTCTGTCTAACGCGTCGCAGAACTTCTACTTTCGAGACCTTTTGAGCCCAACTAATGGCCAACATACGTATATATGCCCATATCTCGAAAGCTTCAAGACCTCAATGTGTATACGTTGCTTGAGGTCTTCTTTAACTATCTACGCCTCGCATCCGTAAAAAGTGTAGACCAGATGTAACAATATAGGAGTCGTATGCGCACAGGGATCTTAAGTCTGCGATTGCAGAGGACTTTTTTAACGTGCAGAAGGCTGTGTTTAGATAATACCGTGATCTTCGTTTTTGATGTGTTCATCCGCAGACCAGCGTTTTCACTACACTCATTAACACGGGTCATAATAAATTGTAAATCTTCAGGAGATGATGCTATTAGGTCTGTATCGTCAGCGAATTAATATTAAACTCTTGCAAATGATGCAAAATTAAGTTTTACTCGATGATAGTTTCTTACATAACGATATATGTTTAGACATAAACGAGTATTATATTATAGTCATTATTAATTACAAGCGATGTTTACCTATAATTAGTTGTTACGCGATTCTATGTATATTTAAAAAAATAAAATAAATGAAGACAAGTAACATGTCTTTTCGGGCCGTTTATTATATCTTACTCAATATATATACCCAACGCCTTATTTTAATGAGTTGAATCAAATATCTAGATCAAATTATAAATTGTAATTGGTATGAATTTTAATAACATTGAATACAGTAACAGCCTGTTAATGTCCCACTGCTGGGCTAAGGCCTCCTCTCCCTTTTGAGGAGAAGGTTGTGGAGCTTATTCCACCACGCTGCTCCAATGCGGGTTGGTAGAATACACATGTGGCAGAATTTCAATGAAATTAGACACAGGCAGGTTTCCTCACGATGTTTTCCTTCACCGTTAAGCACGAGATGAATTATAATCACAAATTAAGCACATGAAAATACAGTGGTGCTTGCCCGGGTTTGAACCCACGATCATCGGATAAGATTCACGCGTTCTAACCACTGGGCCATCTCGGCTCATTTGAAGTGTGTTCAAGTGGCTTTTTTTTTTTTTTTTATATTCGCCGGGAGGGCAAATGACTCTACTCCACCTGATGGTAAGTGGTAGTAGAGTCCAAACGCGACGACGGCCAGTACAGACGGGAAAAACGTTCTGCACTAGCCGCCTTCGCCTTGCCGGCCCGCAAGATGCCTCTTCACGCCTCGTTTGAAGGAACCCGGGTTGTAAGAGGAGGGGAACACGTGAGCTGGTAAGGAATTCCATTTTTTGGAAGTGCGACAAAGAAAGGAGTTGCCAAATTTCTTTGTTCGCGATGGAATTGATGTCACAGTTAGGCGGTGACATCGAGAACCAGCTCGCGTGGACTTAAGAAGGAAGGGGGAAGCGGGAATTAGAGAGAATAATTCCTCAGAGCACTCGCCGTGATACAGTCGATAGAAAGCGCTCAGTGCTGCTATCTCACGACGCAATTGTAAAGGTTCAAGGGTGTTTGTGACCTTTACGTCGCCAATAATGCGTACGGCACGTCGCTGCAACCGGTCCAAGGCCTCAAGTAGGTACTTAGCGGAGCCATCCCAAAGGTGCGAGCAATATTCCACGCAAGACCGTACCTGTGTTTTGTACAGCAGGCACAGTTGTTGTGGCGTGAAAAAGCGCCGCACCTTGTTCAGAACTCCGAGTTTCCGTGAAGCTGTTTTTATAACAGCCTCGATGTAATTCCTTGGACTAAGGTCGCAGCGAACGTCAATCCCCAGCATGGCAATTTTGCTTTGCATCACCAGCGGAGTACCACAGAGGGAGGGAAGAGGGGAAAATGTTGACTTTTTCGCCGTGAGAGCGCATACCTGTGTTTTCTTGGCATTAAACTCAACAAGATTATCAGAGCCCCATTTGGCGATGAGCTCTAATGGCTTGTATAACATTAAATACTGTGTCGCAAATAAATTGATACTATATAATATATGACATACAAACTCACTCACTTCTTGATAAATTACCAAAGGTGCCCTAATATTCCTTTTTATTAATTACAAATAAATATTCAGGAGGCTGTTTAAAAAATAAATATAACCTTGACAAGTTACGAAGTTTTTTTCTCAATCCGAAAAAAACAGAAATCTTATGTTTATCGATTAGAATTCTCAAATGCAACAATTTCCTAACTAAAATATATATTTTGATTTAATTATCACAGAAAGCAACAGGTTTTTTTTAATTTATTCCTTACAATATTGAAATAACTAAACTATAACTTATATTGTAATTTGTTACAGATAATAAATCAGTACACCGCCATTATCCAACAATGTCAAAGTGAAAAAAAAAGATACAATGGAGTCACAAAACGCACTCAGGGTATTAGGCAAAGCGCACTTGTCGCATCTGCCCCAGAGACCACCAATTAATCTCGGCTTTCAAGATCTGTCCTACACAGTATCGGATGGGAAAAGTAAGTAATTTAATACTAGTCTTTGTTTTTCGAACGTGAACTACTTTGAACTTCGAAGCTGTCATTGACTGTAAGATATTCGCTGTATTCATTCTTAAACTCGCAGGGCAGGTTCTAATCAGGTTTTTCCAAAGGTTCCTTATTTGTATTTGTAACATAAATCACCTCCAGCGAAAAATATACATTAATAATTATATTCGTTTACGTTACTAATTATGCCCAGGTTATCGAGGTATAATGTTTATAAATTATATATATATATATATATATATATATATATATACTTTATACAAACATAATACACATATTAGTATATAACACATATTCTACCATTTTACAGACAACTACTATACTAACCATTTTTGAAAAATAAATCTAATAATTTCTAAACCATAAACCAACATTATAACCTATATATATATATATATATATTAAGTTTGCATATTTAATGAAAAACTGATTCACCAAATTGTGATGTCTGTAAAATGGTAGAATATGTGTTATATACTAATATGTGTATTATGTTTGTATAAAGTATAAAGAAAGTTATTGGTAGCAACTGATAACGCAAATTGTGGTATATATATTTTCTAGCTTAACTATAACTATAATCTCAAAAATATAATATGTATTTATATTTTTGAGATTATTGGCGTATATTATAATAATATTAGTAAAGTAACAGCCTGTAAACGTCCTACTGCTGAGTTGAGACCTCCTTTGAGAGAAGGATTGAAGCTTATTCCACCACGCTGCTCCAATCCGGGTTAGTGGAATACACATGTGGCAAAATTTCAGTGAAATTAGACACATGGAGGCCTCGCGATCTTTTCTTTCACCATCAAGCACGAGCACAATAAAAAACTAAAATTAAGCATACCTAATGGTAATACCTGATGGTAAGTGGTCGCCAACGTCCATAGACATTGACATTGTAAGAAATACTAATCATCGCTTTTATAGCCAATGCTCCATCGACCTTGGGAACCAAGACATTTTGTTCCCTGCGCCTGTTCTTTCACTCCCTTCTAAACGGAACACAAAAATAACAAGTACTGCTGTTTTGCGGTAGAATATCAGATGAGTGGGTAGTACCTACCCAGGCGAGCTTGCACAAACCCCTACCATCCGCAAAATTTATCATTCATACCAACATGAAAATTCAGTGGCGCTTGCCCGGGTTTGAACCCACGATCTTCGGTTAAGATTCACGCGTTCTATCCTCTTCTTCACTAATTCTAACGGCTTTTCATAATAATAATATCCAGAAAATTTTTTTTTAGTACTGAAAATCTATGTTTTTATTTATTTTACTTCGTATTTATTAATTGCTTTTCATTTAAAATAACCATCAATTCCGATGTTTCATATTTACCGAGTATCTCGCGACGGCCACGGTTTTGGTAGCCTTACGACTGTGTTAATATTCTTTTATATACACTGAGATTTGACGTGTGTTAGGTACATAGGGCCCTTTTCTGATGATCGGTTCAGTAGCTAAGATGTAGAAGTGTAACATACTCACTTTCGTTTTTAGAATATTAGCTAGGAACTTGGGACGATAAAAAAGTATAACACAATAGGTCAACGACCTCTGCTCAGCAGATCTATCCTATGATAAGTTGCAAGGTTTGTAGTTGAGTCGTAATTGCCGCTTGCTGCGTGCATTGGCCAACGGTTTCGAAAGCTCCGTAGTGTTGTACCGCACTATATTTTGAACAGCGATTATCGATGAAAAGGTATCGAAATTTTCAGTTATTGGTATTGAAATAATAATTGATAGATCTGAATACGTTTCTAATAAAATGTTGTTTCAGGTTGTAAGTTTTATAAAATTATTATATAAATGTTAAATTGTTATTTGATTGTAACACAGGTACATAAATAATGCATATGTTGTTAATACTTTACTTTATATATTATACTTTAATTACTTGTTAAATAACTTGTTCTTCTTAGGTTCACCCCATGTTTCAATGTAAAAGTGGAAACTTTGTCGGCTTATGTGAGACTTATTTTGATATCAATTGTTTATGTATTATATTATGCTGAATGTTTCCCAAAATAAATAAATAAATATTATATTTTTGATATTATAGATTACTAATGATAATTTGTAGAGTCTATTTACTGCTCTTATTCTAAAATGTTGTTTTTTTATATTAAAACTTTAAAAAAAACATGATTTAATTGCTCAGAGAATTATTACAATAATTACATGATGTATATACTGCGAAGAAGTACATGAGCATAACTTTCGGAACAGGAATTATAAAAATATACATTTAAAAATAAATATCAAGTCTTTTCGATTTCTATTGTGTCATTGACCTGTGTAATAAAATATATTACTTATATATGTACTTAGTTCTCAGTTCGCGGTTAAATTAAATAAATTAAACGCCAATATCTACGATATCGATATATATCACTTCCCTAGCTCAGACGAACACGTGACTAGCGACCGTCCTGTGGCCTAAAATCGCCTGCACGTGAATGCACCGTGAAACTGTGCCATTGGCGAATGGCGATGCAATACTCTAGTACAACTTCGTTCAAATTACCTCGAAAAATTAAATGTTTGTTTAATTATCTAATTTCCAATACGCAATAATCCCTGCGGGTTTAGACATGTTACATATTAGTTTAGTTCGTTTTTGGCAAACGCCAAAATGAAAAGACGTAACTATTTGATTTGTTACGTGATTAAAGATTGATAGAAGATACGACGGAAGTAGCTTAAATACAAAACGAAAGCATTTGTCTAATCAATTTTCGATTATAAATTGTACATTATTTATAATCTACCGCCGCCACCGGCCGCGTGGTGGCGTGACGATCAGCTGTCATGGTATGGCTAGGAGATGAAGCGAGAGAGAGAATGATACGCTGCTGTCAGAGCCACTGACCGGGACCTGACGTTGAAGCCAGGTCCCTAGTCCCTATTAAAGTTTGGACGTTAAAGTCTCTTCTATCTCCGCCTGAACTCTTTGTTAATCTACAAAGTATACATGGACGCGTGAGTAATAAAACAACATCCTAAACAATGCGTTCTCGTGATTCCGTAATGTGCGAACTAAATAATAATTGTATAATATAATAAATAATAATAGTTAATTTAATAAATTATGCATGATTTTTAAGTTACAAAATATGTAGATATAGACTATTTGTATAATTATTTATGTAGACATTTTTTCCAACAATTTTGTATAATACAGTATTGGTTTTTTATATAGAATAGGAAGGCAGACGAGCACATTTGCCACCTGATGGTAAGTGGTTACCAACGCTCTTAGACATTGGCATTGTAAGAAATGTCAACCATCGCTTACATATCCAATGCGCCACTAACCTTGGGAACTAAGATTTTATGACCCTTGTGCCTGTAATTACACTGGCTCACTTACCCTTCAAACCGGAACACAACAATATCAAGTACTGCTGTTTTGCGGTGGAATATCTGATGAGTGGGTGGTACCTACCCAGACGAGCTTGCACAAAGCCTTACCACCAGAAATAAATGTTTATATTTAGCTCAATGTATAATTAGATCTCGCAAAATTACAAATTTTATGCAGTTTATTGATCTCTTCGCGGTTCTCTCTTTGTGCAAAAAACGATATAAATATCGCTTGGTATTTACGATATGATGAAAATATTAGTAACCGTAGTTTGTAATATTGCACCTAATTATATGGCCGAGTCGAGATGGCCCAGTGGTAAGAACGCGTCAATCTTAACCGATGAACGTGGGTTCAAACCCGGGCAAACACCTCTGAATTTTCATGTGCTTAATTTCTGTTTATAATTCATCTCGTGCTTTTCGGTGAAGGTTAACATCGTGAGGAAACCTGCATGTGTCTAATTTCATTGAAATTCTGTCAGATGTGTATTCCACCAACCCGCATTGGAGCAGCGTGGTGGAATAAGCTCCAAACCTTCTCCTCAAAAAAGGAGAGGAGGCCTTAGCCCAGCAGTGGGACATTTACAGGTTGTTACTTACTTACTATATGGCAAGCGATATATGTATATATATAGGTATCTCTCTAGTGTGACGTGCTTAAAGATTGAATAATCAAGTTAAGAGGAGAGTATCTTGCTTGTCTGAGTTTCTTTTTAAAGAAAATTCCTGTAAATGTCCCACTGCTAGGCTCAGGCTCTCTCTGCTCTGTTGGAGAGGTGTTGTATCTTATTCCACCATTCTGATCCAAAGCGGATACACGGATACACTTGTGGCAGATTTGCATCCTAACAATCTTTTCTTTTACCGCACGAGAAAACTTATTATAAACACAAATTAAGACATAAAATGTATAAAATATATAAAATAAGTCCGATTAGGCATGGGCGATACAAATCGTATATAGATACAATATCTATGTATCGGTACAAAACCTAATATCTAGATATCGGAGCGCACAGTATCTATATATTCGGATATCCACTGATATCCACTGATATCCACTGATATCGTTTCTGTATAATCTGTATACGGTATTGTTAATTGTCAAACGAGTACGCCCGAACGCGAATACGATTGTTGATAAAATAATACGAGTATTTTTAAAATCTCTCATATTGGTACACATAATTAAACAGTAATTACTAAGTACTATAGTTATAATTCAATTTACTTAATAAATATACAAGATTAAAATTTGTTAAATAACAATTTTTTTGAATACAGCCGATACATCGATATTTTTTGTTATATCTAGCTCCAATATCCGATATTTTAAAAAATGTCAACAGATAAAACGTGAGTCGTATTCATGAATAATACACTACTGCATACAACAATACTAACATCTACAAAGACATTTCAATATTGATACTTCAATACAGGTATTAGATATTCGATTCATAAATACGATTCACGTTTAGGATATTATAATATTTTTACTCTTACTGGTGTCGGTTATTTGGCCCTGGGTGTCATCTTAGAAATTGCTATTATTTTTATGATCTATTTTTAGTTTCGTGGTTTTATGTTTTCGCGTTCGCCTTTGTTAGTGACATAATTTCATTACTCGCCTTCTCTTTCTAAATTTTCCTTCTAAGAAAATTAGGTATTTAGGGCAAGTGTTAATATTCATTAAAAGTAATTTTATTTAGGTTAATGTTTGTGTTAAATAAAATGAAGAATTATGTCTCGTCCCAATACGAGCGTAATTTGAATTTATTTCGATAAATTCAATTTTGTAGGCAAAAAACTTAAATGTCGTATTTGTTGCGACATTTACGTACGTTACATAACGTATTTTTAAAAGTCAATTTAGATCAAAAGAGATACGAGCTCTTTCGAGAACAGTTAAAAGAGATGTATATACGAAGAAATGAACTTTAAAATACGCCGGCATTACTCACATTGTGTATAGAACACATAAGTAATATATATAGTAGCATAGCGATGTTTTTCTATTTATATTAACATCGCTATTTCATTAATTTTCACTAATTTTCAAAATCAGAATAGCAACATATCTATTAATAAATAAATATTAACTTATTTAATCATCTTATTATCAATACAAAACTAAAAACTAAACATTATATGCGATAAACACAAATATTTTTTACACAAATTATTTTTACCAGTAAAATCTAATATCATCTAGTACTGATTCGGTTTCCGAGTAGCATAGACTCGATCTAACATCTAGATATTGATGTATAGATACGATATCCCATACTCATACCCATACATATGATACCCATGCCTAAGTCCGATATCAAAGTGGACGTTCACTCGATCACATAATATACATATGTGGCAGTTCTGAAGTCTAACATAAACAACTGAATATAAATCACATTTTAATTTACGTAAGATTTATGTCATCATTGACTTGCTATTTACATTTATAAATCGTTACTATGTAGTATTATGTAAATAGACATCATTGTATATAAAAGCGTTATATTAAACCGGAAAGTAGTACTTTGTTAATTTAGCAAGTTGTTATTGGGTCGTTATATACGAGTTGGTTAGGGTACCTAAAGTTGACGATGATGAATCTTTTGATGATGTTGTTTTACTTTTTTTTTGGTCGATTTTTGGCCCCGGCGGTCATTCTCAAGCGGAGACCTAGATGGACTGCGAGTGCAGCTTTAAAATCCGATTGGACAGGAAATACGATACGACCGGAAAGATTTAAGGCGAAGGACTAAGATTACATTGCTTTCCGAGGCTCGGGAGTATAAACACTACCAACTGTCTCACTTCGGGTCGCCACATAGCAATTTTCGGCAAAAAATCAAATAAGTTCTGTCATAGTATCTACTTATGATGAGATTATTTGGACTTTTTACAACATACCATTTTAACATATTTTTCTGGCAAGTAGGTCACCTGATGGTAAGTGGTCACCGACGCTCAAGGATAATAATACTTAGTATTCTTGCGTTTCGGTTTGAAAGGGAGTGAGCCAGTGTAACTACAGTCACAAGGTACATTACATCTCAGTTCCCAAGGTAGGTTGTGCATTGGCGAGATACGGAATGGTTATTATTTTTTACCTTGCTAATGTCTATGGGCTGTGGTGACTACTTACGGTTAGATGGCCCATTTACTCGTACGCCTGCCTATAAAATTAAAAAAAAACATTATAAGTAAATATGATGTATAATTTTATGAGTACTTATTTCACACTGAAATTGAACTTAAATTATTGAAACTTGTTTATATAATTAAAATATATTTACTGAGCTCCCCGAGGATAGGTACTCCCCCCTTATCACAAATTGTACGTAGTATTCTTGTGTGTCTGATCGAAGATGCTGTAGAAGCAACAGAATTTCTTGGTTCCATATATTCTAAGCTTCAATGGGGCCCTCATGTTAATAAATTGGCAAATAGACTCAGCTCTGCAGCTTTTGCTGTAAAAAAAACTAGAATGTTGACTGATGTAGATACGGCTCGCCTAGTGTATTTTAGTTATTTCCACAGTATAATGTCTTATGGCATTCTACTCTGGGGTGATGCAGCCGATATTAATACGATTTGTATTGCAGAATTCGTGCAATTTATAATCTGGGCCAAAAAGATTCATTAAGATGTAAATTTAAAGAAATTAAAATAATGACTGTCGCTTCTCAATATATATTTGATTTATGTATTTACGCAAAAAACATAACAGATTTTTCCAGAAATTGTGACGTACATACTCTTTACACCAGGTACAAGTAAAAACTTACAACCACTTTTACTAGATTACACAGAGTTAGTAAGTCTTTTATGGGACAATGTATGACGCTTTTACAACAGGATCCTAGAAAACGTTCATAAATATTCAATTGTGAAATTTAAAAGAATCGTTAAGGAACCCTTGTGTGCTAAAGGAATATCCTTTCAACAATGACTTTTTAAATAAATGATTGCACACCTTGGGAATGAAACGATTGGTTATTTCAAATTAAAATATATGTATTGTTGTATATTACTTAATTGTATAGGAAGATATATATATATCATCCTAGCCATCCATATATATATATATATATATAAAGCCGAGATGGCCCTGTGGTAAGAACGCGTGAATCTTAACCGATGATCGTGGGTTCAAACCCGGGCAAGCACCACTGAATTTTCATGTGCTTAATTTGTGATTATAATTCATCTCGTGCTTTACGGTGAAGGAAAACATCGTGAGGAAACCTGCATGTGTCTAATTTCACTGAAATTCTGCCACATGTGAATTCTACCAACCCGCATTGGAGCAGCGTGGTGGAATAAGCTCCAAACCTTCTCCTCAAAAAGAGGAGAGGAGGCCTTTAGCCCAGCAGTGGCAGTGCAGTGGCAACATTAACAGGCTGTTACTATATATATATATATATATATGTATATATATATATATATATATATATATATATATATATAAATCCCGCTGAGTTTCTTTCGCCGGTTCTTCTCGGGTCTGAGGTGTTTATTTCCGAACCGGTGGTAGATTTATGTCAATCAATAAGCAAGTGTAACGCTTCTATATTGAATAAAGATTTTTGACATTTGACTTTGACTTTGAAGGGTGAGTGAACCAGTGATACAGGCACAAGGGACATAACATCTTAGTTCCGAAGGTTATGGTGCATTGGCGATGTAAGTTATGGTTAATATTTCTTATGTCTATGGGTGGGAGTGGTCATTTACCAACAAGTGGCTTATTTGTCCGTCCTATTTTATAAAAAAACTTTCTTTATTTTTCTTTTTTTAATTTAGCAACAGAGGTAGTTGGATGTTTTCTAGGATTGTGCTATAAAGCCGAACGTTGCACTGCAATACTTACAGTTGCGTGACAATACGTTTACAATAATATTATATATTTTCAGTTTTTTGTTTTGTTTTGTTTGAATTAGGCAAACCTTGTTAGGGCAAGGAAATCGTTTCTAATAAAGCACGTATATTTTTAAATTTTAATAATAATCAATTAAAAAAAAACATTAATAAATACTTTATATTACTAAATACAATATTGTGTAAATGATAAAAAAGCGTGGAGTTTATTATTTGTTGCATTCAGGAATGATATATGTATGTATATAAATTGAATTATATTTCATTAACATAACATATCAAGCCAGGTGGACCGACGACCTTAAGAAGGTGGCGGGCACCAACTGGATGCGGAAGGCGGAGGACAGGGAGCTTTGGCGCACCTTGGGAGAGGCCTATGTTCAGCAGTGGACAACGATTGGCTGTTGATTGATAACATAACTTTGTACTTTAAGTGTTGGATAGAGTAACTTTCTTACCGGTAAATTCTACACTTTGAACCGGAGCTAGCTTTACATTTAATTTCATTATATAAAATGACGTTACAAAAGTGCTTGAAAAATCTATCTATCTAAGAGAAGTATATTTTAAGTTTCATTTTTGATTTTGACAACAAAAGAGTTGCTTGAATAATATAAAAAAACTGTTATATTCCTTGTATTCAAGTGGCATACCTTTTTCTTTCATTATATACGATTGTGTTACCTATATTATTACTTCATCATTATTTAAAAATATATATAAGGCGAGCCAGCAACCTTTACGGTTAAACTAGTATTCAATTTAAATAAATAAATAATTGTAAATGAAAACATTTATTATTTGGCATTATTCGTTGTTACATTTACATAACGACTATTTGTTTTCTAATGTAATTAAAAAAAAAACGGATACTTGCAGTCTTTAAGTAATTACGTGATCTCATTTAAATGTATAATGAATTATGTTTATCGAATATCTGTCTAGACAGATCAGGTCATTTACAATGCAAATATTTATATGTTAATACATCATTTTTTTAGAGATAAGCTAATCTAATGATGATAAATAAATGGATCTTAAAAAGAGGTACATAGATTCTAATCCGGGCAAGTACTATCAAGTGTTCGTGTTGTCGGTAACATCCCACTGATATATATAAATAAATGTGTAATACACCCAGACTCGGGGCCGGAATTGAACCTGCAACCACGAGCGGAAGACAGTAAATGCTACAGTATGTAGCATTTTCTGGCGGCTTCAAAAATGTGGTTATAGATTTTTCCTCTATATTCACGCGAGTCGGACTCGGACTTTTAAATAAATATAGAAGAGGCATTTTAATAAACAACACTCCGTTAAAACTTCGAGTGTTTTGTGTTTTATTTATAACAGGAAGGAAAACTAGCGAATGGTCAATTGAATGGTTAAAATATTTCTTTAGTTACATTGACGTTGTGATATTAGTGCGTTAGTAGTGCGTTTTTATCGAAGGATTTAATGGTTCACTATCTTCTGCCTGAACAAATACCGTCATGAACGCCAGCGCCAGGTGTTTTCGGAGTATTTTTGCGGACATGTTCTGTAGCTTTTGAACTGCAGCGTTGTAAATTTGCTAAAAAATCAGCTCTGTCTTAGTTTAAATTAATAACAATGCTATGACCCTAATGATGATTTAATTTTATTATATTGTTAGCGACTATCTGTGAACAATAACACTGGCAGCATACACATCGTAGCTGTCACGGGCCTCTTTTGTTTTTACTATTATTTTTACGCGAGGTTACCATGGTAATTTTTATCTCTCAGTGTAAAATATTGAAAATTTGAAATCATAATTAGCTAATTTGAATTGTTCACTTACGTACGCACATTATATATTTTCGATTTCGCTAATATAATCTTTATTTTTTGAGTAAGTGATCTAATGAAAATATACGTTTAGGTACCAAATAGGTCCTAAATGATTGTGTAAAAACAATTGCACAATACAAAGCCTTTGTGCGCAAATTATAAATGGCCGGTCACCTTGACGTCGGAATGACCGATCATTTTAAATTATTTTTTTTGTTAATGATTTAGGTACCAAATATTTGAACAAAGATACTAAATTAGTACTAAATGCTGGTAGTGATTTAAAGCTGTCACTTTGTACAGTCGTTGTAATGCACGCGAATATAACCGGTTTTAAACCTTGTGCAGACCCCAGATGCCACATTTTTATACGTTTTTTAAATTAAAACTATGTATCTAAATACTAATGGGTGATTGATTTTTTTATTACTGCCGTCAATTGTTGTCAATTTGGATAAACGATTAGTCCGTCATTTACGTTTCGTTACACGTAACGCGCAAATGCGACAGGATGATGGATTGAGAGACATCAAATAATTATTTAGTTATAAAATGCCATAAAAATTGTTTTCCAATTACCTACCTACGTATAGTTGTTCAAAATGTATATTATATACGATTAATTATTTGAGCAACAAAATTGGTCTGTTTGTTCGTTACGAGGTAACGAATTTGCGTTTGCCTAAATTACAGGAAATAGCACAGGGATCAAATAAACTACTTTCTTCAGTAACTCATTATGCTAAAGTTTTACAAAATAACAATTTGTTATCAAATAATCATATTTATAAAGGCCATTTTAGTGCCATGTGAAATTTTATATTAAATATTTTTTGAATATGAAACGATTCATATAACTGTTAACGTTCGATAATGTATTAGAAATACACGCCAGCTGAAAAATTGCAGTCGATATATTTTGCAATGGTTATGTCCAAAGAATCCTATAGTTAGACCGACTGCAAGCATACTTCACAATTGGCTCTTTTGAAGAAGTTATTCCAACCGCAATAAAACTGCTTCAAAACTGGACTGCTTCACTGGCGTTCTGAAAAGGAGGAATAATGGCGTCACAGAGATTTAAAAAAACAAGAAAAATTTAAGCATTTAAGCGTAAGTTTTTGTTTACTGTCAACTCGTATTATTGAAGGAAAATAGCTTAAAATATTTTTGAATAAATAAAAATTAATATTAAATTTGACTTTAAGGTCGATATGTAAAGGTTTAGCATTGAAAACTATCGGAAGTATTCGTAAAACATTGAACAATAATGAAATATCAAGGTGTAATGATGTAAAGATTAGCTTCATGTCAAAGATTATTTTTTCTTTCATTAATTCAGCAAATGTCGCGTTAACATACAGCCACATGACAACCATGTCATATTACCGCGAGTTTTAACAAAAATTAAATACTCTTAAGAACTAGACTTGCTGTTCAAAGGCCTTTATAAGTTTTTTTTTTTAATTTAGGTAGGCGCATGAGCATGGGCCACCTGATGGTAAGTGGTCACTAACGCCCAGACATTGGTATTGTAAGAAATGTTAATCATCGGTTACATCGCCAATGCGCCACCAACCTTGGGAACAAAGGTGCAGGTCCCTTGTACAGACACAATTACACTGGTTCACTCGCCCTTCAAACCGGGACACAACAATACTAAGTACTGCTGTTTTGCGGTAGAATATCTGATGAGTGGATGGTGCCTGCCCAGACGAGCGTGCACAAAGCCTTAACGCGTTTTACGCATTTACACGTTTCCCCCACATGAGGTGGGGGGGGGGGATTTGGTATGTTGTATCCACTAAAAAACCAGTGGTACCCACACCGTAAGCCCTACCACCAGTCAAGTAGAGGGTTGGGAGTTTATTCCATCAAGCTGCTTCTGTGAACACACAGTTATCAGATTAACATGACATAATATAGAAGTTCTGTAACGATATTTTAATTTACCGAAAGGACGAGATGAATAATTAATACAAATGAAAGCCTGGATTTAAACCGGCAATCTTCAGTTAAATTAATCGTTCTTGCCAAACCCCATCTCGATGTGAAAGTGAAATGAAGATTGTATTGTTCGAAAAGTATTTTATCGTAGATGAACATACAAAAAAACGGATTGAATTTCGTCTAAACAAAATGACCATCCAAGCAATTACGTAAGTCTCGACTTATATACATAACCTTGATATAACGTATTAAAATGTCATTTTTATTTTGTATCGGTTTTATTTTTTTATTATTCGAATGAATTTTATAACAAACATTAATATAGTATTTTTTTTCCGCGAATGATATTTAGCTCTTTTGACTTCCCGTTGAATTGACTAGCCTTGACTTCATGACTATTGTATTGAAACTATCACAATACCGAGTAGAATAGATACAACAATATGCCAATTAAATACCGACTTTATTCGCTTTAAATAGGGCTATATTTTAATTAACTGTTTATGAATTATAGTTATCATAATTCTCTGGGATTTGAATTAGGGAGGAAAATTTCGTTTCTTATATTTTTGTCGCGTCAAATTAATACTCTAATTAACGTAGCGTTCACGTCGAACATCGTACATTCAAAATACGAATAATATTTGCACTAGATGATCACGTAAAACAAAACTGACCGCCTTAACGTTTTGAAAATTTAAACATAAACTAAATAAAATTACATCGAAGTAAATAATTGCATTATTTTTTAATATTAAAATTGAATCTGTATAATAATAAAATGACTTCATTATACCTGTCCTACCATCTTACCCTCCTACATTAGCCTACTACATACACATTTAATAATTTATTTATTTAATTTATATAATCTTTATTGCACACCAATATAGACAAAAATAATAGGAGTAAAACTAAAACAAAGAAAAGAAAAATGTACAATAGGCGGCCTTATCGCTAAAACAGCGATCTCTTCCAGGCAACCTTTGGTAGAGGAGAGAAATAGGATGGTAGGGGTGTACAAATTATATATAATAAAATTATATATATAAATTAATTAATATTAGTGTACAAATTATATATATAAATTATATATAATTATATAATATTAAATTATTAATTTAAAAAAAATCAAAGTTAAATTTGTATAAAATATTGTGGCTTAAGGCAAACGTTGAATTGATTAATTATATGTTTATTGCAGCCTCAAAACTTATACTGCGTGGAATCAACGGGGACTTTCGCTCCGGGCAGCTAACCGCGATCTTAGGACCATCTGGCGCTGGCAAGAGTACACTGCTTAATATACTAGCGGGATACAGGTAGTGTCATATTTATTACTCGCCGAACCCGCGGCTTTGCCAGCGTGGAATTTAGTTTTGGGAGAAGAACCTTCGAGTCACAGAATCACAGACATTCGCTTCAATTAGATATGTATATAGATAGAACTATAATGACGGGCCGGTCGGCGTGGTTGGTAGATACTTGCCTTTCACGCCGAAGGTTGTGGGATTGACAATGTCATTGAAATTGTCATTAAATATATGTCATGTCAAATATATATATATATATATATATTTTCGTTATTGTTTTTTAAAATATTTTTTAATTATTTTCATAATAAAAATAATATTAAGGATTTTTTTACATGGTGGTAGGACTATACTTATTCTCCCTCTTAACAATACTATTTTGTTTTATTGTGTTCCGGTTTGAAGGGTGTGTGAGCTTAATTACAGGTACAAGTGATATAACATCTTAGTTCGGGTTGGTGTTGCATTGACTATGTATGTTACATAGTCAATGTATTATAATATATATATACATATAATATATTAGTTATATATATTGGCGATGTATTTAATACTCCTATCAGCGCCAATGTCTATAGTCGGTGGTGACCATTTAACAACAGTTAATCCATCTGCCAGTCAACCAACAAAAAAATGAGATATTACGATATAATAATTTCAATGTCTTATTGATAACTTTGGTTTCGTTGCCGCTTAGAGATGATAGTTACTGAACACATTTTTTGAAAGTAACACTAGTATTTATTTTAACAATATCTACTGAATGATGTCATGATCATCAGCAAGTGTTGCAATGCCTCTTTAATTTTTTTGTAAGCAATTAGGTATCCGATACGATTCACACCTACTGCGCGTTAATGATACTTTAATTTAAATTCAAGCTGTTCAAATCTTGTAAATATTTTTAAGCCATTTCCACTCCAATGAATCTGAAATTTTGCGCTTTTTTGTAGCTTTTTGTAGTGACACGACAAATTATATCATAAACCGAATCCACTGGCGAGGTCGAGGTCTCTCGTTCACTACGACCTGTAAACACTTAGAAGTATGATGTAATACATAGCTCACATATGTCCACCCTTCGACGCTCTGAATACGCAAGTTTTCATCTGAGACATGCGGATTCAGAACCCTTATAACATCATGTTTAAGACTCAGTACTATAACGCCAACAGCATATATAAAAAAACAACTGTTTTGTTTTAAATTGCGACAAAAACCATAAAAGCTTGGTTTTGGAAATTTTTGTTTTATATTCATTTATTTATCCATAAGGTATTCAACTATATTCATAAATAGTATTCAAATATACTATTTACCAATATGGAGTAAGATAATTTTATAATTGTAGGGTGAATGGGTCATCCGGCCTTATCACAACGAATGGAGAGTCCAGAGACTTACGTCTGTTCAGAAAGTTGTCTCGTTACATAATGCAAGATGATTTGCTGCAGCCTCTCATCACAGTGCAGGAGGCGATGACGATAGCAGCGGACCTGAAACTCGGAAACGATATAAACAAAGAGAGGAAGACTATTATCGTTAGTGTGCTTTGAACATTGTATTTAATTATTTTTATTATAATATTAAGGTTTAACTAGAATATCTTATTTGACAAATGAGATTGATATTGATTGAACATTTAATTTGTGTTTATATATGAATCTCGTGTTCGGAGATCAAGGAAATCGTTAGGAGACTACGTAGCAAAATATTGCTTGAAGTTCAGTCACGTGCATGTCTACAAAGAAGCTGTGAAGCCGTGTGGTGGATAAAGATTCTTCTAAAAAATGAGAAAAAGGATCTCAAGAGTGGACTATTTATATAATTCATTTTTGTGAAAAACTTTTTTTTTTTAAATCATAAACATAAATTGACCTATAGAACACGTTGGTCTTACTTGAAAACTCATTTAATAATCGTGGGATGAAAAAATAATGTGTTTTGATTAATTTTGCATTCGACAGAACAGGAAATTTCAGGATCAAGTGTTTAAATACTACTATTCTCCTGAATTTATAATAGCATTTATATGTAAAGTATAATACTCGTAAGTATAATGTTCAGTTACTCACAATTTATGTGCGAACGTTAAATTAAAATTATTTTAAGAGCTAATAATTCTGATGTGTTAATTAATCCTCAATGACACGAAGTGTTGATCGTCAACATCGGTATAAATAATATTTATATTGAAACAAACGTCGGTTTGTTGATTTAGACTATTAGTTCTAAGTCAGAGTCGACATCACGTTTCGTTGATGATTCACGGTGAAGGTAACAGATGATAAAGCTTTATATAATATATATTATTTATTTTAAAAGTAGTTATTTAGCATAGTTATTCTTTATATATATGAAATTTCCAAAAAAAAACCATAACAGCTTTATACATGAGCATTGTGTTATGAAAACACTCACTGTGTTAAATAAATTAGAAATATGCATTTATATCTTTTAGAACATCATTTCTATATTACTAGTATAGAAAATTAACATTTATTAAATTATTATTTTCAACGTCGCATATATATAAAGCCATTCCTGAGTCTGAACTCTTTTTCGTTTGTGCAAGAATTGCCGTACGTGTTCGGATTATGAGATTGAGGGAATAGAGAGTGCATCTGTGTCCACGCATACCCTTGTGCTCTATAATATATCCCTTGGGCCGTAAACGGTCATGAGGACATCGTCACATCACCTTATGATTAATTCACGATCGAGTGCTAGGCCGCAGTTCAATTTTTTTCTTACAGAATAGCTTCACATATATTAACTAAATACGTCAGACATGATGTTTATTCATTTGCCATAACAATTCTTGTTTTAAGTCAACATTACACTGAATTACTAATTTGATTTTGTGGAAATTAAATTTTAAATAAGGTTGTTCATGTAATTTAATACATTATCGATTAAGAAGAAGAAAAACAAATGCCGTTTTGCACACAACATAAAAAAATATAAATACGTTTTAATAAGCTACTAACACCGCCGAAAACGAGATGACTATAACATAAATTAAATATATAAAAATGATTTGGTCTGGGTCGGGTTAGAACCCGCAATCTTCGCTTTAGTATTATGTTCTAACCAATGATCCGCCTCGTCTCATAGCGTGTAATTTCGATATTGTAACATTAGATGTTTAAATTTTTTTAAATTAAATTTCTCCACACTTCTCTTCGGTCTCCGATTTTAAAATGACAAAACTAAATATATATTGTACTCATGTATATCAGTGCTCTTGTCACACTTATGTTAGATTTTATATTAAATTCAAGGAACTTGTAAGTTACAACTATATTGTCGTGTATTTATAGAGATTATTTAAGATGCAAGTTTATATCGTTCGAATTCTGATGACAGGTTACTATTTCAGGTAGAAGAAATAATACATTTGTTAAGATTAAGCAAAGCGAGGAACACGTCGAGTGAGCGTCTGTCGGGTGGTGAACGGAAGCGATTATCTATTGCGTTGGAACTGCTGAACAACCCGCCTGTCATCTTTCTTGATGAACCAACAACGTTAGTGATTCGATACGATTGCTAGTTAACTTAGAAAGTAAAAATTAAATTCGTTTTGGTTAACTTTTTAATTAATTTCAACCTCTATTATAGTTCGTGAATAAGGTGCTATGGAGTTATTCCTATAAACACTTTGATAAGTTAAAAATATTTTATAGTTATTATTACTTCTATATATCGATTTAAAGATATTTATGGCAGTTTTTATGTGTTAAAATTTCTTAGCTGTATTAAATGATGGTAAACGAAATATTGCTATTATTTTTTATATTATTTTTAAGGAATTCGAGTCAATTAAATGTTGCTAATTTCAATTTCAATTTTGATTTATTAGTTTTTTATAACATTCATATCAATATTTATTATCGTCTATCTGCTGTCCTTTAGTTGCGTTTATATATTTACATCTTGGCTACCCTGGTCTACTTACACGCGGATTTCTTATTCGTTTACCTATGCAAAAATATTAAATAATTGATAGTTTTAAGTATGACGATTATGAATTATTACGAGTGAATAGCAATTTTATATTCCAGTGGTTTAGATGACGTCGCCTCATCAACTTGCGTTTCACTTCTGAAACGAGTCGCTCGAGGTGGCCGAACTGTTATTTGTTCCTTACACACTCCTTCTGCGAGGATATTCTCCGTATTCGACCATGTGTACGTAGTAGCGGGCGGTAAATGTGCCTATCAAGGCACTGCAGCGGGTGTTATACCGTTTTTGAACGAAATACACCTTCCTTGTCCGAAAACTTATAACCCAGCTGATTTTAGTAAGTACATCAACTAAGCAACACAATAACCGATCGTTATCTGATCTGGCCTTAAATCTTAGCTATTATTTGCTTTACACAACGCTTAATTTACTATTTCATCATAACAAATTGTTTATGATTTTTAATTTAGATAAGTGCTTGCGATAAGCGATCTTCTTAAACTTTATTTACTATTGTTTAATACGCAAGTAATGTAAAGAGTGTGAATTAAATTTTAGTAATAGAAGTCTCGAGTGGTGAATATGGTTCCCACATAGACCAGATGGTAACAGCAGTTGACAATGGTAGGTGCCAGAGGTGGAGAAATTATGCAATAGAAGATAATATTGAGGATGTGGAGATAGAGGAGTTAAACACTGGAGTGATGGAGAGACATAACTACAAGTATGAGAGTACACCATGTCAGCAATTCTCTGTACTATTAAGACGGATGATCCTGCAAACCATAAGAAATAGGGTATGTAGCAGTTTTTGTTAATCATTAAAGTGAACGCCCCTTCAATTTTTTTATCTATAGTATATTGTTGGAACTGCCTCGTTGGTCTAGTGGCTTGATATAAGGCCGCAGACCCGGAGGTCCTGGGTTCAATTCCCAGGTCGGGCCAATAAAAAATTATTGGGTTTTTCTGTCAGAAAATTCTCAGTAGCAGCCCGGAGCCTTGAAGTTGGAATTGTGTATACTCCCGTGCCTCGGAAAGCACGTAAAGCCGTTGGTCCTGCGCCTGAACTCTTTCCGGTCGTGTCGGATTGCCGTCCCATCGGATTATGAGAGTTAGGGAATAGAGAGTGCACCTGTGTTTGCGCACACACTTGTGCACTATAATATCTCCTGCGTAGTTGGCTAATCTCACTTGAGATTGGCCGCCGTGACCGAAATCGGTCTGGAGGAAATTATTATTATTATTGTTGGATAAAATCCTAATGAGCTTATAAACATTGGGCATCAGTTTTTTTTTATTTAAAAATTTTGGGCGGACTGGCAAATGGACTATCTGATGGTAAGTGTTAACGATCGCCCATGTACATTGGCAATGTAAGAAATATTAAAAAGTCAATGCGCCACCAGCTTTAGTACCTAAGATGTTTTGTCCCTATACCATTGGCTTAACCTTCAAACTGGAACACAACAATACTAAAGATTGCCGTTTGTCGGAAGAATATATGATGAGTTAATGCCACCAAACCAGACAAGCTGGCTGGTGCCAGGGGACCACCAAGTATATTTTCTTTCTATTCCCAAGTACTTTTCATCAATATATGTATATATGTAATAGTATGACTTACATTAGAATATTGTTCCTCTTGCAGGGCTATCTCTGGTTGCGAATAGTACTCCATGTGTTCCTGGGTGCGATTGTGGCTGCTCTATTCAATAACATAGGTTACGATGCTTCTAAAACCTTATTCAACTTCGGGTTTTGTTACGCATGTATCATAGCTATGTTGTATACGACGATGATGCCTGTTTTATTAGCGTGTACGTGATTATTAACAATTTTTTTATGGCTTTATTTTTAAAATTATTATTAAAAATAACAAATATAAATATATATAGAAAAAAAGCAAAGTACTAAAGTAAGGCAAAGGTCTCCTCTTCTTTTGAGGAGAAGGTTTGGAGCTTACTCCACCACGGTGCTCCAATGGTTGTTATAATTATAAAAGAATAAACAATTATTTGTTAACCTGTATTGTGTCCTTTAATATATTGAGGAAAAGTCATACAAGTTTATTTTCGTTTGAATTTTCAAACTTATTTTAATATTGTTCTTGACCCCTTAATATTTATTTTTAGATCCATCAGAAGTTCTCTTAGTGAAGCGCGAATATTTCAACAGATGGTACGGCTTGAAGCCATACTATGCAGCCTTAGTCGTCTCCCGGACTCCTCTCACCATCTTCTTCTCTCTCATTTATCTTGCTATCGCATATCCTCTGACGTCACAGCCGATGGAATTTTCTAGAGTATTGACGTTCGTCACGACTTGTGTTCTGGTAGCATTAATATCGGAATCAATGGGAACGCTGATATCGTCAATGTTAAGTGTCGTGGTTAGTATTTTTATTAATATTTATAACCTCTATGATGAATAGTGCACACAAGTGTGCGCGCACACAGATGTACTCTCTATTCTTTCAATCTCATAATCCGTTGGGACAACAAATCTATCACAACCGGAATGAATACAGTTGCAGGACCTGTTAGTCTTTTACGTGCTTTTCGAGGTAAGGTATACTACTTACTTCCAACTTTCTAATTCAATAAATTTTATTAGCCTGACCTCGGTTTTGAACCTCAAGATCGACAGTTTATATATAGCAATCTATCTACTAGACGAACAAGTCAGATTTTTATTAATAGTGGTAAAGTGTACTAAGTGTACTAAGGGCTGAATAGTAAATAGTCCCTTTTGTTTATAAAAACATTAGTAAAAGACATTGAAATCGAAAGGGTCCGTGGTAGCGGCCACTGCCTATCACAAAATTACATCTCATTTCTCTATTAAAATCATCTTCACTGAGCTCATGGATATATTGATAGCATAAGGTTGAGGATGACCCTTGCATTAGCTCTTGTACTTCATTGCTTTATATATTCCAGAACTCAATGTTCGTGGGACCAGTAGTCGCAGTACCCCTGATGTTGTTGGCGGTATACGGTATCGGCAGTGGAGACGAAGCTCCGCCTCTTATTTGGAGGTTGGCGCGTTACTGCTCCTTCATGAGGTACGGCCTGGAGGGCCTCATCATGGCTGTATACGGACCACCGAGGGATGATCTTGTATGTCCTGATGATGTGGTCTACTGCGAGTATAAGAGTGTGAAGTGAGTATATTTCGGGATATTATTTACCATTGTAATAGGTAAGTAGGTCTCTTGACGTTAGCTTTACCCATGTGCATTATTACTGCAGGAATTATAATAACTCCTTACATCGTCAATTTCAAGCGTGTGCTCTAAGCCATCAACTGTAAAAAATGGGAGCGATTTCACTGGTTTTTATACAAAGGAGGTTAAATACAGAATAAAAAAAATGCAAATATCGTTTAATAATCAATTCAATATAAAAATATTTAATTTTCAGGTATTTCGTGAAACTTATGGGTATGTCGGACGTGTCACTTTGGGTTGTATTTGGTATGCTACTAGTATCATTGCTGGCAATGAATCTTGGAGCGTACTACCTTCTGAGACAGAGATTGTCACCGAACTACGCCTTCCGAGCCATAAAGGTCATTGGAAGGTTCATTAAATCTAAAATGAGCCTTACGTTGTAGCCTTAAGTTCTAAGCTTAATATATCTTAAGTTAATAGTAATAGCGATACCTCTCCGATTTTCAGTAACAGAGTATTTCTAATTATTTTTTCTTAAGAAGACGTTGGTAATTAGTGATTAGTATTTAATAAGTGGGTGAAGCAACTTATATAGAAACGAGTACGTATTCTTAGTGTCCATTTTTTATTATTATTATTTACATTGACGCAGTTTTTTTTAATCTATAACGTACATATTAACAACAGACTATATACAAATAGTATTTTGTTGTTTTGACATTTGCTTTTTTTATATTGCAAGTTGTATGATTAAATTTGTTTGTCTATGTCTATGACTATAATTATTTTGACTATATTAATTGCAATTGAATATAATCAGAAATAAGCGTATGAGTTATGGCAGAGCTTATAATGAATAAAATATTTACATATATTATTAATTTGGGAATATTATTATATTAAAATTAATTTATGTAATTACATTTATCTCAGTGATTAATAAAAAATAATACATAGATTTTATCATTAAATGTGATATTTAGTATTAAATAATAGTAAAATTTTTAAACGAGTAAATATTATTAGGATTTTTGGAAGTTATATTAAAAAATAAGATGACACGAACGATATGTTTTTATTGACACAGAAAGTTGTTACGTAAAAATTATAGCAATTATAAAAAAATATTGTAAAGCAAAAAAAATATGTTTATAATTATAATTGTTTTAAATAAGATTTGCTTTGATAAGTAGTATTATGATAGATTGTAAGAAGGAAATGTGAAGTAAAAATGAAAATTGGTAGGTTACTGGTTACTAATACTTATTTTTATTAATGTACAAAAAACTTATTTCTTACTATAATTTATTATGTAATTTATCCTAAATGGTGTTAAGACTGGATTTTTATAAGTGGTGTAAAATAAACATTTCTTTTAATTGAAGATTTTATTTTATCCCTGCCTTCATTTTATCGTTATACAAATAAATGATAGATATTTATTTTAATTAATTTATTTATGTGGGCTCCTCACTGCTTCAACTTCAAGATCTTTAGCCAAATGTCGTCTAGTAGAGAACGCTATTGTAACAAACCTATCTAAACTTGCAATTAGTGATTAAGGCGATTGATAAATATTTCATATTAATAGTATCGATCTAATTTATGTTATTTTGTTTTCCCATATCTCATTTATTTTGCTATAATTTATAAATAAGTATGACGTAATATTTTTCTTTTAAGTGGTAACAGTCCTTTTAAATATTTTTATGTTGGCAACATGATCTTTTAAAAAGGCGGCAAAGAGAGTTGTTAATATGGAGGGATATAATAAGTGAGTTGGATATTTGTTTTTTTTTTATTTATAAACCTTGTCGACCTTGCGCCGACCGCATGGACCATAATAATATAAAAATGATTCAATCAACAGCCAATCGTTGTCCACTGCTGAACATAGGCCTCTCCCAAGGTGCACCAAAGCTCCCTGTCCTCCTCCTTCCGCATCCAGTTGGTGCCCGCCACCTTCTTAAGGTCGTCGGTCCATTTGGCTGGAGGGCGCCCTACGCTGCGCTTGCCGATTCGCGGTCTCCACTCTAGGACTCGTCTGCTCCAACGGCCATCGGTCCTACGACATACGTGACCAGCCCACTGCAACTTCAGCCTGCTAATTTTGCAAGCTATATCGGTGACTCCGGTTCTTTTCCGGATAATCTCATTTCTGATCTTATCCTTCAAAGATACTCCGAGCATAGCTCGCTCCATAGCACGCTGAGCGACTTTGAATTTGTGGCCTAGTCCCGCAGTTAGTGTCCACGTTTCGGCACCGTATGTCATGGCAGGTAAGACGCATTGGTTGAAGACTTTCGTCTTCAAACATTGCGATATAAACGACTTGAGGACTTGACGAAGGTTGCCAAATGCTGCCCATCCCAAGCGAATTCTTCGATCGGCTTCCTTCTCGAAGTTGTTCCTACCGACTTGTATTATCTGTCCTAGGTAGGTATATTCACTAACAACTTCGAGAGGTTTCCCCTCGACGTATATCGGTCCCGGCACGACATGCCTATTGAACATGACCTTGGTCTTGTCCAAGTTTATACCGAGACCGACATACCGGGAAGACTCGCCTAGGCTACGCAGCATTTCGGTGAGTTGTTCCAGCGACTCTGCTATGATAAAAATGATTAGACTACCTTTTGTCTAAAATTTTGTAAGATTTATGTCTGTATGTTGTTTTAGTGTGCAATAAAGCATATTTGCATTCGTATAGATCTTGAACACGCTAAAGCGTGTAAACATGATACCGAGGCACGAGAGAATATGCGAGGTGCAAGAGCACCTGAGCAGGTGGCAGATATAAAATGGGCGCCATGACCGAAACGAGTCAGGAGCTAGGGGTTCATCATCAGCACACTTGGCTTAGACAAATTAAATTTTGGTAAAAACTGTTTTCTATTTACAAATACATTACCCTAAACGTTGTTATGTGATCCGTTTATCTATTAGGTCTAACAAAAAAAACATACATATTTAAGGTTAAAGATTCTTTGACAAATAATAAGTTATATTAACGAGAACAATGTAAAATAAAAAAAAAAAAAAAAAAACTATTTACATAAGTCACTCAACCCAAAATTGTTAGCAAGTTAGTATTATATATAAGCATATGACATTCACGCTGTTGTGTTTATAAGACAAATTAGGTATATAAATAGTGCTCGGAACCGATCGATCTTTAGCGTGTGCTCTAAGCTCTAAGCGATTTCACTGGTTTTTATACAAAGGAGGTTAAATATAGAATAAAAAAAATATATGCAAATATCGTTTAATAATCAATTCAATATTCTCACTAAATTAAATCACCATTTTATTAAATAAAATATTTTTTCGTATTTCCGACTAGGACCGTAAATATGAAATGTTATAATTTTTTGAGAAAATAATCACAATTTTTTTTTCAGATCTTTATTTGTAGGAAATACTTTAATTTGTGCTCGACAATATTTTACCAAATTTAAAAGACTTATAAATAAAATCATATAAGGTTTACCGTTTACTTACTGTTATACTTCAAAACTACTTTATTTATGTATCTTTACATAATGTTCAGCATAATCGTTATTTAATATTTTTAAGTTTATTTTTCTTTCATTGCCAGGACATATTAAAATATTTTCTTTAAAAATAAAAACGTAAATAAACATAATATCCTAAGTAAGTAATTTCAGCAAATTCGAATACGATTATAATAAGTATATTTAAAATTATACTACATTGATATACAAATATATTCTATTGATAAGTGTTTTTTAGGAGCGAACACAGTAGCGTCAAAGCGAAGCGAAGCTTTCAAGGGAACATTAGCCATAAAGCTATGACCACACATGTGAGTTCTGACACTCGATGTATTCGATTCCTTATACTAGCTTCCAGTATCTTTACCGAGTTACAAACACAGATAAAATAAAAAACAAAGAGCAATATTATCAGTAGAGCTAATCTGTAAGCACGAGTTCGAAATACACCGCAGAATACGACCGTGAATTATAATAATAAGTATAACATTTAATATAAATGATACATATAAAAGTTGTTCAATACCGTGAATCGGTTTTCAATTCAATAATATCCTCATACAGAATACCGCTGCTGATATCGATTTGTTTTTTATGTAACATTAGATATATTTTAACTGAATTTTATGTTAATTAAGTGTCATTATCATAAGACTGCTTTAAGTCACTTAACTTAGTTATGAAACGCAATATGAAGTTATCTAATTCAAATATTCTTAATCAATAAAATACGTATATTTAAATCAACATGGAATGTCAGTTTATAAAAAAATATCAGAATTCGTAATTTAAAATAATTACTTAAACCATACTTTGATCGAACAATAAAAGATAACCAATAAGTATTTAACTTTGATAATTTTCAGTTCAAGACTTAATTTTATTATGTAATGTAATGGCAGTGCTTGATTTAATAAATAATAAACTTGCAATGATTCCTTCACTTATCTGGTTAAGTTTTGTACTTAAACTATTTATCATTTCACTTACATTTAAGACAATATTACATGAGTAGTCACATGAAGTGTTACAAAACTAGATGAATTACGTAAATAATTTAAAAAATTTTGTTCGCCAATAATTCGTCCAATAACAACTAATATAACGTTAATACATAAAACATTAAAAAAACTTATATAAATGTAAATAATATAAAACAATAAAATAAAACTATAATAGTAATAAAATAATTATAACATTTGTAAAAATACTTAAATAAATTAAACAGTATTATTAAGCTAAATTTCTTTTAATGGATAAAAAAATGCTGTTTAAAAAATATTCATAGTAATAATTAAAATTCATATAATTTTAATTGCTACTTTTTTAAATCTCTAATATCAAAGTTGTACTGTTAGGCGAACAAACCAATTATTTACAAACGATATTATAACAAAAAACATATTCGAGTCTTATTCGAAAAAAATAATTTTTAGCAGCAGGCAACACTAATTAAAAAAAACTTCATATATTGTAACCTATGTCTATATAATATTATAAAAGGGTTATATATTATAATATTCAGTTAACGTTTCATTTTCTCAAATCACTCGGCAACATCTTTTCAGATGTACTTATTTACATAATGTACTCATTCCACATTCCCGGCACTTACATTAATACTTATTTAAATATAATTATGTACATTATGGTAACTATATTATTGATTATATATGAAACTTAGTAGATATTCATATGATTATATACAAATGCAGAAGCTGTAAAATTTTATTATGAAATTATATTTTCATATGCAATTAAACAATAAAAACTTGTCACACGTACGGAATTTTTAATTGTAGAACAATTAGGTATTTGATACATTTAGTGTAAATTATGTATATTGTATTTATATATTAAAATCTTAAAATTATATGTTAATCTAAGGCTTATAACAAACAATTAAAACACATTCATGGAATGTTTTTTTTCATTTAGGAAAATTAAACTGCTTTTTTTCCATCTAGTATTGTCTAAAAATTAAAAATCAATATTTTGTTCATATGTAGAGTGATTCTAGTGAGTGTGGCACTTGATCACGAACTATATATTCAAGGCACTATTATTTATTATTGTTAAGGAATTTGCATTCTAATCTTTATGATAAGGTAATTGTATGTATTTTAACTTATTTCTCATTAATATTTCACATTTGACGCGAAACCTGTATTCATAATCAACTTTGGAAAATTGGTTACTATGTGTTGCCCACACATTAGTAACATATGCTTCTGTTCTAATTAATTTGTCAATTAATAATGTAACAAAGTTGTTAATTATTGCTAATTTTCTGAAGAATTACAAGCAATTGCAAACATAATGTCCAAGTAATTGTGTAGAAACGCACCCTAAGGTTTTATGTGGCTCTTAAAATGTAAATTGTTGTGTCAATTTCTCATCATCACACTGATTTAAATATAGTGCGGCCCTGTCTGTGTCCAAACACGCGTCCAATTTCGCGTGTCTGATAAGTAGTCCTCGTCTTCTCCAAAGCTGAGCGTCATCTGAAGGGTCACAAGCCGCTAGAATGGCTGTTACTCTGTCATCAGGTGACAGAGAGATACAGAGGCTATGGTGACGGATGAGACCATTTTCGAAGCGCCACTCTTGGTTGCCACCGGTGTTGTGGCAAGGGTACATGCCTGAAACGATACATGCAATAAATTACCAGGTAAGACTCAGGAGAGACCGTATCGAAGCCGTAGTCATATAGTATATAGTACGAATATTATCTTAATTTTTTCTAAATAAACAGATTTTGAGGTTACGGAATACTATTTGATGACATTTGCCAGCTGTTTATTGATATATTTCGTATCGATTCATAAGTATTACATTGATATTTATAGTGTGTAACTTGAATGTATGTACGTTTCCGATAGAAGACTTCATCGATATATGATAAGTTTATATAAAATTTATGTAAATTGCTTTAGTTTACATTAAAGTAATAATAACGACAAGTAAATTCCCCAGAGCTGGGTTAAAGTTTCCTCTCCTGTTAATGAAAAGCAAAACTAGAACATTAAAGTGTATTTTACCAAGAAGTTTCAGTGCGTATATGAGGAGAGTAAAATTTACTCAACCAGGCTGCTTCTATGCAGGCTGGTGGATACATGTGACAGATTTTCATCTGCTATATGCAGCCGAGCACGAGATTAATTATAAAGAAATTAAGCACATTTAGTTTCATGGTGCTTGCCCAGCTTGAACTCGAAATCATCGGTTAAGATTCTATTCTTCTAAATACTGGACCATCGGTAACTCATCACGGTGGACAGTAACCAGTACAGTACAGTAACAGCCTGTTAATGTCCCACTGCTGGGCTAAGGCCTCCTCTCCCTTTTGAGGAGAAGGTTTGGAGCTTATTCCACCACGCTGCTCCAATGCGGGTTGGTAGAATACACATGTGGCAGAATTTCAATGAAATTAGACACATGCAGGTTTCCTCACGATGTTTTCCTTCACCTTAACGGTGAACGCACGAGATGAATTATAAACACAAATTAAGCACATGAAAATTCAGTGGTGCTTGCCCGGGTTTGAACCCACGATCATCGGTTAAGATTCACGCGTTCTTACCACTGGGCCATCTCGGCTTCCAATACTTCGGACAGTAACCAATACTTAATAGATTTTCAAATTTCAAATTTTTCCAAAACTTTAAACGCTGCTCTATGACCTCACGATAATGATTTTGATCTCTTAATTGTCAGATGTATTTGAAGATAAAAAAATTCAAACAAACTTTATTTGTCTGTTACATCTTTACTTACCCAAAGTGCCGTCAACCAGGTGACCCATAGTATCCAAGCATCTCGGTCCCTGTCTAATGGCATAAGATGCACCTCCTAACGAAGGAACTTGCAGCTCTGGATACACATGTTCAAGGTACCAACTGAATGGTTTGCAGTGTAACTTCTCACGAATTGCGACACGTTCGGATATACTGAAAGTACACACGTTGGCGCTTTAGTGTTTACAGGTTCCAAGATATTTACAAAAATTCTTTGCCATTTTATATAAGGTATTAAGTATTGAATGATAGTAAAAAATTAGTAAAATATTTATTTTAAACATGATATATATTTATTTCATTTTGCAAAACTACTACGATAACTAGTATATGAAATATTGTTGAATGCACCTTATTTGCAATTTGATTTTGTTGCGCATTGGAGTATATGAATAAATAAATAAGATAAGTATTATTTGAATAATAATTGTATACGGTAAGTTTTAGTTATCATTTTAAGAGGAGTAGATATGCAACGTATACAAATAACTACGACTTAAGTGCCTGATATAAAAATAAAGCAATGCTGTAAGACCGATACTTTGCATAGCTTACATTATTAGGAAAAGCAAACTAAACACTCACTCTCCATAATCGACTTGTTTGGCGAGGGGTTGTGATCGATAATACAGTTCTTTGTAATCGTCCATCCACACTTCAGCTGCTCGTCTAGTATTTCTAGCAAAGACAGCCCCTGAGCCCCCAGGGAAAGTGTACGGGTGGCGTTTGCGAAACACATGACCGACGCGCGAGCAAGGCACTATTTCTAGTGACCCACCACACTGCCATACCCTGAAATTAAACATATTATATTTATAAATATAAAGATTGAACAGTTTTTAGATATTGAGGCGCCTGATCCTCAAATAGTAGGAGTCTTCATTCATTTACCATTTTACCGCGTGGTATTGCTTTTTATGTATGCTTACTAAAGTTTCCCAATGTTGGTGAGTATACTTAGGTTTACTTATGAATCTTGTTTCTAACTCAATTCGTGGTTTTTACAGCAGAAGATAGCATGTCACAACACAGTCTAGCAGATTTTCAGAGGGGTCTTCCTTTCTAGCTTAAGCTAGCTTAGTACTGGGATAACGGTTGCCTCAGTGCATGCACGGCCGTATACTCATAGGTAGCATTAGCTACCACGTCATTTTAATCTGACCTAAAAGTTCACGGTCTCTTCGAGGTGGTCATAAAATGTTGAACTGCCCGAATAGGGACTTAAACTCTGGACCCTTGGATTAAAAGTCCAATGTTCTACTAGCTGAGCTACAACAATATTTCCACTATTAATTGAATCTTGTAAATCACTTAAGCTTTACACTTACCTAAATGAAATCTCCAAATTCTCACCGCCCCACACGTCCATCCTCATGTCGTATTTGCCTAGCTTGTTAAAATATTTCCGATCCATACTGAAGAGACCTCCAGCTATCATTGGTGTTCTTATAACTTGCGTTGGATCACTGAGTCGCGTGCTGCGTTCCGCATGCGACAAATACTCCCACTGAGACACAAAGTAATCAGCTAAGTTTTATTATATTCCAACTGCTACCATTATAACGCTGATACAAGCAACGAATTAGAAAAATAATAAAATAAAGTTAAAAAATAGACTTAAATAACTCAAGAACCATTTTATTATAGTTATGATCTAGTTTAGTGAACTGATGAGTATGAGTGACAAATTTTAAGATTTCATTCCTTCCAATTCATATTAGTGAGCTGAAACTGCTGAGCTGGGGTGATTTTTGAAACTTGCCATCTCAGCGAAAATTCAAAATACATTGAGTTTTTTTTACGTATTATATTAGTGATTTAATTTTATCTTGCGCTTGAAGGCAACAGTACACAACGAGAGGAATCTGTACGTACAACAAACTGTTGTATATATATTCATAAATGTACAGTGGGGTGACGTGATGGAGCTACTCTAATATATTTTTAACGGAGCGGAAAGCATTTGCTTAAAAGTTGGTTGTTGTTTTTTTATACTCTTCTAGCTCCAAGCTTCGCATGAGAAGAATAAGGGTCTATATAAAACGTTTATATTGAAGGACAAACGTAACAAGAATTCTTGATTTTTTTGAGTAACGTTCTCGGGCAGAGCAACTAACCAAATTTTCATTAGTCATCGTCATATTTTTCAACCAATTTACACAGAACACATTATACACCTAGACCTTCATAGTTTTAATTAATTACTAAACGATAATTAATGTTATTTATCAATTTTAACATCATTACTAAGTTATTAAAAATCTATATCATACATTCTAAAAGTACACCAAAATCAGTAATGAAATACCGATTTATTTATTGAGTGGCCACAGCGAGGCGATTCGAGAGGTAGCTCACCTTGAACACCAAGTTCCAGTCGAAACCTCCCCGCAAGTCCGCCGACGCACCGATATACTGGAAAGTGTCCATGCTGATGACGTCGATGACTGGACATACCACGCGCGTTGGGTCCTGTAAAAGAACAGTTCAATAACAGAAGAGAAATATAGTTTCAAGTGTAGAAGATAATAAGCATAGTATGGCTGGCACTGAACAAGTACCCAGTTGTACTTGACGAGACTTTTCTAGTGTGCGTAGACCATATAAGGCACACATGCCGGTTTTGAAAACGGTTATAAATTGGACAATGTCAGACCGACTTACATCTGTATGATTAATACATATTTTTTATATACGAGTATATGTGTGTAGCGTTAATTTATATGCAACTGGTATTGACCGGCGGCTTAGCCTGCTTGAGGCGGGGGGGGGGGGGCTGCTTTAGGTACCATATGTCCTTTTCTGTGCCAACGTGTATTCAAAATTTCATGGTGATCGTTTTAGTAGTTAAGACGTAAAACGTAAGAAACAAACAAAACAAAAATGCGAAAATGTATTATTTTCGCATTTATAATCTTAGCAAAGATGATATTTTATTCGAAGATATTTTTCATAATATTAAGAAATATAATAATATAAGAATAATCGCGCAAATCAATATCCGTTTAGGAGGCTAAGAAAACATTCGAAGAATATTAAATTATTAATTAAATAGTAATTGCAATACCGACCAGTATTTATGTACAGTAATAATATGTTGTAAAGTTACTCTTAGTTTCGCCAATGTTCGATGGAAAGCACGAATCCCCTCTACATGAACATAGTGAGCTATATCTCATTAAATATACAACACTTTACATACGTAATAAACTTAACAGCCCATATTGAAATGAAATGAACAATTACAAAGCAATCGACTTTGTTGCGTCTTGAACAATTGAAAATAAACGATGAAACAAATTTTTCACTTCGTAATATTGTAGAATTAAATGTTGCACGAGACACGTATCTAGATATGTATCTGTAAAAGGTAGCCAACAGACTAACGAGAAAATTAAAGACAATTATACTTCTCAATTCATCAGTTCCCCTAAACAGCATATTTTGTGGTTATGTATTTTTAGTAAACAAGGCTCGTTTTGTGAAAAAATATCAATTTCATAACGTTGATTAATTCATATTAAATTGCCTAACTAACATAATTAAGTACCAAAAAAACAAACCAATCTCTGAACATTCCAATCAGTCGGTGAAAGCTGAAGGTCAAATACTATATCAATGTCACATGTGCCTACAATTTTTGTAATGAAACAATTTATCAATCCTTTGAATATTTTACTTGCAACATCGGGCCGTTTCATCTGCCTTATATTTTTGTTCTAAAATTACAGTTTTTCCAATTCGCTACGTTGGTGCTCCACAAAGTCGGGGCGTGAAGCTTTTTTTTATACAGCGGCCATCTGATGTTAAGTGGGTCACCACCATCCATAGACTTTGCCAATGGAAGAAATATTAACCTTGGGAACTAAGATGTTATGTCCCTCGTGTCGCGTTCCTGCTCACTCAGCCTTTAAACCGGAACACAACAATACTGTTGCGGTAGAATACCATATATATTTAAGTATATAATATTATTAAGTAAACCGTTTTTAAATAAGAATGTTTCAGTCATAATAATGAGATCCAATCATAAAAACTCTCCGGCTTCATAATATTAGTGAGTATATATTTTATTAGTGATATTAAATGTTACGGTTTCATTAACGCTATTTATTGGGAAATACTTGAACAACTTCGCCGCCGACGATATCGATGCGCCTGCTCCATGATGAAGGGAACCGAAAGACTTTCCAACGTTAAAATAAGTTCCAATAAGTTAAAAGTTTTAACGTAAGTTAAAGTACCTTTAATTATAATAATAATATTATCAAAACTTACGTCCTATTTAGTACTAAGCAGTTAGGAGAGAGCCGAAATTGTTGGTTCAGAACCGGTTAAGCGCCACTGAAATTTCATGTGCTTGTTTGTATTTTTAATATATAGTCATTGTTATATTATTTATAATTTATTAAAGCAATAATTGAAAGAGAAAAAATACATCATCTCATCATACATCTTGTGCCCGGCGTAGAAATCGTGATAAAATCTGTTTCGGTCAGTTGAAAAATATGTCATATCTTGTCATATCATTGCCTTTATCCATTAACCCGCATTGATGCGGCGTAGTGGAATAAGCTCTAAGTCTTTTCATCAAAAAGAAAAGGATGTTTTACTCCAGTAGTCGAAATTTTCTTTACTTTTTTAGCAGTTAATTAGGTATTAAATTCGAAGATAGTGCATGTTTTGTAAAACGTCGCATTTTTTATATTATAGGTAGGCGGACGAGCATATGGGTCACCTGATGATAAGTGTTTACCAACGTTCATAGACATTGGCATTGTAAGAAATGTTAACCATCGCTTACATCGCCAATGCGCCACCAACTTTGGGAACTAAGATGTTATGTCGCTTGTGCCTGTTATTACACCGGCTCACTCACCATTCAAACCGGAACACAACAATACCAAGTACTGCTGTTTTGCAGTAGAATATCTTATGAGTGGGTGGTACCTAGCCAGACAAGCTTGCACAAAGCCCTACAACCAGTAACAAATACTGACATACTGTATAACTTAAAATAGTGTCATAGATATAAGCAGGTTTTAAGTTAAACGTGAGTGATCGTCTCTTCGAACGGATATCGGCACTACTTTTAGTAATTGCAATAACCGACTAGCATATAATTACACCGGTTAAATGTGGGACATAAGGCTGGTATGCTTGATGCTTACAGAACCATTGATTCTGTTTTCACCAGAAACGTTTGAGCTTAATAAGTGGCGCGGATGAATCTATTTCTTTCTCTGAAGCTTAACTTTACTTATTATTTTTTAATAAATTGGTATTAAATATTTCAACTGAAATCAATCAAATATTTTATTTCATTCTAATGGTAAGACAAATTATATAACTTATCATGTAATTAAGATAAATAAGATCGAAATGAAAACAAAATTAAATATATTGAATCTACTGGTGGTAGAGCTTTGTGCAAGCTCGTCTGGGTAGGTACCACCCACTCATCAGATATTCTACCGCAAAACAGCATTACTTGGTATTGTTGTGTTCCGGTTTGAAGCGTGAGTGGGTCAGTGTAATTAAAGGCACAAGGGGTGCCTTTAATTACACTGACTCACATAACATCTTAGTTCCCAAGGTTGGTGGCGCATTGGTGATGTAAGCAATGGTTAGTATTTCTTGCAATGCCAATGTCTATGGGCGTTGGTTACCATCAGGTGGCCCATGTGCACGTCCGCCTATTCTATAAAAATAATAACTAATAAACAAACATTTTCCTTTATTGCACAGCTCAAAAGAAGTATATATATAATTCACGTTCGTGTATAATTCACAAAATTTCAAACAGAAATCTCTAGTATTATGTATGTATTGTTATCTAATTTTTACGTTAATTAAGAAACAAAACAATTAATGTAACTGCAGTTTTATCATACGGTTTAATGACGTAATACGGCTGTGAAAGTATTTCTGATGATGGCAATTAAACCTTTTTTTTTATTTGACCTTGATTATTTGCAAAACTTTAACTAGGTACCTATTTATTTAATTCTTTATCTATTGATGTGTATTATGTAATTGATGTATTGATGTACAATTTTAGTCCTTATATATATATGTATATTCATAGTCATAAACGAGAGGCCGTTTTTTTGTAAAGCCTAACTGAACAGCCACGCTTCGCACTTTAACTCGTTTTAAATTTCGACTATTGTCGTGACAGGAGTGAATTGGATTTTCTTTTATGTATATAAATAGATATTAGTAGCGATATATGTTAGAGTTTAATAAACTGACACTTTTTGACAACTAGGTATTTTTTCATTACGGTGTTTATACTACCTATTTTATTGTAACTCGCCGTTAGTTGGCACTGCAGCACATTGACCTTAGTACCGCTCAATCGATTGTCATGACAATTTCTTTAAATATACAATGCTTTGCATCTTTTGGCGTTTTACTAATAGCCGTTAGTGTAGCATGAATATCATTAAGTCTTAAAAAAGAGTTTTGCTTGCTAAAATGTTAACTCAATAAAGTTGATCGATAAACGATGTTAGTAAATTTAGATCCTTTTCTTTCTGTGCCTACTTGATCTGCTGCTACCCCGATGTCGGTAGCACTTATTAATAGCAATGGAAAACCAACATGGTAATACAGTCATTCCCCTGTCACATATGATTCACTGACAAGGTTAATAATGTTATCAGCATCTGTCATGTTAAATACGTCTTTTGTGCGAATGTTTATGTCAAGGTCATGCGGAGTCGCGTTCGAATGTCACGGGCCCAAACCGGATTCGACACTGTGCTCGACACACTAACACACGTACTTGTGTTACGCAAGCCATTCGAGGCGGTATTACAGAAAGTGATGTTCGAAATTAGCTTGCACTAATTCGCTTGAGTTACGTTGTTGGAAGCCGTCTTGTTATGTCATCTGTAATTATGATATTGAATTACAAGCCTGTTTCGCAGTTGGTAATTAAGCATTACTACAGCCCAGACGATAATTTAATCTAAATTGCTTGCGGAGCTGTTTTCTATCTTGTCGATTGTACATAAATAAGTGAAATAAATTTATTCGGCTATATCGCGTTCAACTTGATAAGACTGAATACTATAATGTCTTTAACATTTACTCAAAGGTCAACTTAAATAATTTAAAATAATTAAGGTTAAGTAGGCACGAATGAAAAAAAACAACTTGGCATTTTCAAATTAGGACAAGAAATAATCAAGGACCTAAGGTTAAACGTAATTATTAATATATAAATAGTTCAGTATAATTCAAGACTGAAAACGTTTTGAAATCATTGTACCATGCTTATGTTATTTAATTGCTGGAAAAGATTAACTACTTACTGAGTTTCTCGGCGGTTCGTCTCGTAGAATGAACATTCCGAAACTTTTACATTTAATATAATCTTGTAAAATGTCGAATAAAATAAAATAATCTTGTCAAATTTACTTATGAGAGCTTATTTGAATCAGTGTTTTTAATGTCGTTTTTACTTACAGTATCAGTAACAGCCTGGTAATGTCACACAGCTGGGTTAAGACCTCGTCTCCCTTTTGAGGAGAAGGTTTGGGGCTTATTCCACCACGCTGCTCCAATGCGGGTTGGTAAAATACACATGTGGCAGAATTTTAATGAAATTAGATACATGCAGGTTTCCTCACGAAGTTTTCCTTCATCGTCAAGCACGAGATGAATTATAAACACAAATTAATCACATGAATATTCAGTGGTGCTTGCCTGGGTTTGAACTCACGATCATCGGTTAAGATTCACGCGTCCTAACCACTAGGCCATCTCGGCTATCTCGTTTTTACTTATTTGATGGAATTCTGATTATTGTCATAAGACATTGTCCTCATTCCGGGTCGCACTTAACGTCAACGAATAAGTAGGTAAACTCGCAATAGACACACAGGTGTATTTTGATCAATAATGAAGCAACCAGCTGTAACAAAATCACACGATCACGAAGTATAAATACAGATCTGTCAAGGCCGATGCATTTCTGCAATAACAAATACTACGAGTGCTTATCGCGAACGTAAAACTGAATTTCGTTATTTAATTAATTTTACGTTTTAATATTTCAAAAACATATGATTTAAACGTTTATAATAATTAGTATTCGTATGTGAAGAAGTATTTGAAATGGATCTACGTATAAATAGTATAGTATTATATGATCTGTGGTATAAGGAAATACAGATAACACACATTCGCGTGGTGAAGACTATTAAGATTGTGTATGTATGGAATCTGCGAACATTCTCGATCGGTGGACGCGAGGTCGTATTTCTCAGATACAATGTTAGTGGATCGTACGCGGTACGATTACACGAGGGTGAAGGGACGATGATCAAACTTGCGTAACGCTGTATCTTCCGTTCACTCCGCTTGAGTAACTTAGACAGTGGACTTAGTCACAAGCGAATGTTCTTACTGTCAAGAGTTTTTATGCCATTGATTTAAATATTAGTATGTCTTATAATTAATCTATGATAAACTAATGAACTTGTAGTCCTTTTTAATTTACAATTATTATTCGATGGGAAAATATAAATCTATATATTTTATTACAGTAAAGTCCAGTCAATATACTTGTATATAAAATAAAAAAGGTTTAACGGTTTTGAGTTATTTTTGAAGAAAAAGAGTGTATTAGAACCGAACTTCTACTGAGACTTTATTGAAAGAAGAATTTCATATATTCGCTGACTCCATATGGTATTTGATTACATAAAAGCTAGACCTAGACCAAAAAGGCAACTTCGCTGTCGACCGACAGTTATATAACACAGTCACTTGGACCATCGCTGAAAATGCACCGTACCTGTAACCTCCTATGTGAGGCAACAAACTTTCAAACTGAATCTGTTTTGCAACTCCGTATCTTCAAGGTGTTTCATCTCATAATGGACAATGGACGTGCAAAAAATTTGAATGTCATTGACTTCTAATGATATAATTACCTTTAAGTATATATATTATAATGGTTATATGATACACCAGTATGTAATATAGGCAAGAATGAGTTGGGATATCATATTATATTTTATGATTAGGAAAGCAAAAAGGCCACTTGATGATAAGCGATCACATGCCCAGATACTGGTACTGTAAAAACTTTAAATCAAATCGCCAATGCACCGCTAACTAAACCGAACTTGCGCCAAACTACCGATAAACGTTTGATCTAAATATTTCTATAGATCCTTAAAAAATATCCTCGTTTTTTTATATTTGTTAAATATTTGTTTCCATTTGAAATATCATGGCAATGATCATAAGGCAGTGGGCAGGGATTGGTGGAGGATGGTGAACCATGGGCGAGGCCTATGTCCAACAGTGGACTGACACGAGCTGATGATGATGATTTAAGATATTAAATGTTTCTTTGCTTATATTATACTCCTGTTTCTTAGTAGGAGTGGACTAAATTAAAAGCTTAATTAATGCATAGTCTGTCCCATTCATGAACCAATTTAGATGAACGTTGCTTAATAACTAAATTCCTAACTAGGTCGTGACTATGCTCATGTCTACAGATGGAATATTACTAAACAAGTGGTGATGTATAATTGAGGAGTCGTGTCGGTGAAACTTTAGTATATAATCATGAGGGATTTTACACTTTATTACACGAATGAACTGTAGTTGAAAACAAAAACACAAACACAATTTGCATCCATGGTTAGGAATATTAAGTGATATATGCTTTTGAATTATGGTTAATAAGGCATTTTTGAACATACTAGTTTTCCCCTAACCCTGACCTTCACAACAGCCTTAGAGATTAAATTAACATACAAATTAATTTTACTAATTTATATTATGAGTGATTCTATGACACTGGGTCATATTAATATTAAATCATTTTTAATCGATTTTTTTTGTTTTTTTTAAATATACAATTTTAAAAATTACTGCCAAGAAATGTCAATTCCGTCCGAATAATCACTAGTTTCAGAAACGCCGATTAAAGTCCAATTAACTATTAATATTTGAATCCGAACGGTCATTGGTCATTGGCAACCCGTGACGCCATAGGTGACGAATAAGCGTTAAGTAATTAATCGATATTAAATCTATACTAAATCTGACATTCATCAGAGATTCAGAAACTTGAGGTAACTTTTCTTTATCGAACAATTATCAACAAATTTTATCGCCAGCTTAGCAAACATGAATCCATGACGATTTTACTTATTACCGCTTAAACAATCAAATTGTAATTATGACTTTAATTTCTGCGCGTCGGATGAAATTGGTTAAGACTGGTTAGAAGTCGATATTATTTTAAAATTACTTCTCAAAAGGTAATGGATGTCCAAACGTGATTTGAAAAATATTATTTAACGTTGAGTAATAATTAACTAAAGTACTATAATGATATATTATATATAGTGCCTACGATTTTGTTTCACGATCAATGAGCGATCGAAAAAATGTACTATCAATGAGCTGCATATTAAAAGTCCGGACGAAAATGTCCAAGCTCGTTTCATACAAAACAATAGCACTATCATAATCTTGTTTTATTACGATCATACAAAACACTAACCTGACTCAACCACTAACTACTTTACATCATGCAACCGCAAGCGTATTAAATTTATTACGCGATATAATTTTATTTAAAGATTCAAACTTGATTCAGCAACACAGAATACACAATGCATTTGAAATCCATACGAATTTTGAAACAAATACGAGGTTTATATTTTAGTCGAAATACAAACGCGATTTATACAAAAGCATTAATTTTAATGATAACATTTTAACTTATTGAATGATTAGAGTTCTTTCTGTCGATTTTTGTCAGCGATATTCGGTTAAGAATTGTGTGAAACTCAATTTTATATGCAATTTAATATACTAGCTGCCCATCATGACCTCGTATATATATATGTTTTTTTTTTGTAAAATAAGTAATAATAAAAATAAGTAGTAATAAGTACAATTCTCTCTGACCATCTTAACCAATCAGGGACTTAATTGAATACAAATAAAAAATTCAACCGTCATTCCGTACAGTAGTTCAGTGACATAAACACGTAAAGAAGATTTATATATTAAAAATATTAAAAAAGTCAACCTTATTGTCTATAAAGGTGTCTAAAATGATTGCCACAATTCGTTTGTCTTATATGCGCTTTGTCGAGCGAAATATGCCACGTCATTTAATGAAATGGCAAGCTTGAATATTGGCCCTGAGTCAAGAACTACATAGAAGTGCTAAATAAGTAAAAAATGTAACCTTATGTATAAAAAAATGAGTGTTAAAAACATAAGATTCGTTTATCTTATTACATGCTCTTGCCCAAGTAGTTTTTAAGTCGTATGACTGGAAAAATACAATCTACGTTAATTTGATACTTTGGTGCATTTTGTGGTTACATGTCATCATATAATTCGAAAAAATATACTATTTATTTTTAATAAAATAAAACTGAATGCATAATTTGTTTTATATTATTGATTTTATTAATTGTATTAAAATTTGATTAAAACAGAATATTCACATTGTTAACAACAGAATTGATTTAATTCTATTAAATTTCATGAATACATTATATTCTTCTATATAAAATATATTAAATATCTGACAAATAAAAATGTGGCACTTAAATTTGCATTTATTATATAGATTCGTTTATATGACTCTCATTATTTTTGAGACAGGCTTGGTTTCGCAAGAATTTGTAATATCGAGCGAAGCTAAACAATGACATACGAAATATAATCGACATATAACGTGATTGTTTTGAGATTCCCGCAATAAGCGTAGCTTTAAATTTAAAAACAATTGTTGCATAGTTCACAGGATTATAGTAATTAAAGTTAAAAATATAATTAAAGAATACTTTTAATTATATATAGCTGATTATTTCTTTGTTCTAGCGATTAGCTTATAAGGTCGTAGATCCGGAGATTTGGAGATGGAGATGGAGGTCAGTAAAAATAATCAGTTTTTTAACGTCGAGAATTTCTCACAAGAACTCCAGAGTCCAGAAGTTGGCAGATCCACAACCCCATGTCTCGGAAAGCACTTACCTACATATAAAAGCTAAGTCCTTGAGCAGCTACATCATACGTATCGAATAATCTATAGACTATAATTACAAATTCCGAATCGAATATCGTGAGATCTAGAAACAAATTCTTCGAACGCGAAGACGTTCAAATATTCGTATGGAGGCGACATGAAAAACGTATTAAATATGCTGTCCACATGAACTCCAATGCTATAATAATTATGTATATGATTTTATTAAATAGGTAAGACAAGGAAATACTGTCATTTGATGGTCTTACTACATATTCGTAATGAAATATATAGGTGGTCCGCTAAGAGTTGTGCTTTAGCTTTATCTTAAACATATTAGCAGTGAAATAATATTATGTTTGCAGCTACAAATATGTCCATAACACGTTAAATAGTTTCCCTTTATATTTTTATTACAATCTTTGTCTTTGTCCTCGTTACGTATTCTTTCGATTTTCCCTACCTTTCCTTACCATTATATCGGTCACCTTAATTATCTAACTTTAAACAACACAATCTCAATAAAGAAATTGCAAAAAAAAAAAACCACGGACGCCTATTAAAATTGTCAGGAAATAAAAACATGTAGGCACTTCAAAATAATACACCAAAGGCACAGACAACACGGTTGTGAAAATTTATTAATCAAAATAATAAAAAAAACAAGACACCGATCCATATATGAGAACATGTCTGGTGACAGTTTTATAAATATTCTGGTTTAGCTTAAAGGGAATTGCCATCAACCTCTCGCCATTTAATCCACATTCCACAGGCACAGAAACAGTATTCAAAATAAAACAAAACGTACGCCTTGGTACTTAAGCATTATACATCTATAACAGTAAAAAAAAAGCAAAATATGTGTCCCACCGCTGGACTAAAGCCATGTTTCGCCAATGCGACTTGGTCACATACGATTGTCCTATCATATTTAAGTCCATAATCTTTAAAATTCACATTTTCTCACCACTAAGCTATTTTGTACAAATTAAGTCAAAATTAAATATTCTGTTAAAGCCTTGTATAGCGATGTGTTTGGTGAATTGGTTGCTTTGTCAAGAAGTGGTGCCATAACCACTCCTTTACATTGCCATACAGATCACGTCTCACTCGTAGAACGATGCAACGAACGAATGTCAGTAGTCCGCTATTTTTGAGGTGGACGACATTTTTCGATCCATATTAGTATAAAACGATACATTCAAGGCCCTTGATGTAACAAATGACGATAAAATGTATTCCTATATCAACGCGATATATAGTTTAAAAGAATTAAATTCTAACGGCCTTACTTATAAACGTTGCTTAGCGGCTGTGTAGTTAAACATTCATTTCGCTATTTCTGTCGTTATTGATTTGAGATTTGAAAGAAGAAGACACAGCATTGTTTATCTAATCACCCGCTAAATAGTGGATAAAAAGTAAGGTAAAAAACATAAAATGAAAGCCTTAACGAAAATCGCACAATAAAAAGAAATATTTGAGTAGGTTAAATTAAAAAAATGCAATATATATTCTGTCTCGATTATGTCAATAATCTTTATGGCCTATTTTTAGACACATTTCGTGTAATTTATAAATTTAAAAATTTTAAAGTAATCAATTTCAAGGCATTTAAATAAATATAGCTTTAAGTGACGTAAGGAGTGGGATTCTTAATATTGTTCGCTTTTAATTAATTTTTAATTTTTAAAAAAATACGATACCGCACAGATAATAACAACAGCTTTGTGCTCGGATCGTGACGTATCTACAATCGAAAGGAACCGTGTCAGTATTTTAATACGCGCATATAACAAAGGGGAAACTTGGCAGCATTCCAAATTAAGGAGGGAATGTGTTTAGATATTTAACGTCAAATAAACTAAACAAATAGAAAAAAAATAGAAGTTTTCACAGCCGGAAAACGAACTTTGTATGTTTGTTTGTGCTCTTATGTTACTACTAAATACTTCGATAAATTTTACCAATTTAAGCAGCTGTCTATTTAATTACTATGTATGAAAAAGCCGAGATGGCCTAGTGGTTAGAACGCGTGACTCTTAACCGATGATCTTGGGTTCAAGCCCGGGCAAGCTCCACTGAATTTTCATGTGCTCATTTGTCTTTATCATCTCATCTCGTGCTTGACGGTAAAGGAAAACATCGTAAGGAAACCTGCATGTGTCTAATTTCATTGAAATTCTGCCACATGTGTATTCTACCAACCCGCATTGGAGCAGCGTGGTGGAATAAGCTCCAAACCTTCTCCTCAAAAGGGAGAGAAGGCCTTAGGCCAGCAGTGGGACATTAACAGGCTGTTACTGTTACTGTGTATAAAAATATGTAAAACAGTAAATATAGTTTTACACATTGAATGGGAATTGTTATTCAAGGGGGAAATGTCGCTAGCATGCTTGCCAACATTCAGCGACGTGACGTCAAGTTTTACACACAACTTAATTACAATATATACATCAACATTATAAACATTAAACAGGCATATATTAATTTATGATTATTTCTATCTGTATTCATTATAGAAGCGCTACACTTTGCTTATTGATTTTCAAAAATCTACCACCGGTTCGGAAATATACATCTTAGACCTGAAAAGAACCGGTGAAGGAAACTCAGCAGGATTTTTTTGTCTCTAATTTTACAATAACATGTTTTAAACAATAAAAAGATTATATTTTTTATTTGAAATTACCTTGAGGCGATTATTTCATTCTTAACGTGTGCAATTTAAAAAGTCATTGATTTCATAAGAACGCATTTTTCGGTTTTAGTTCCCCTAACACAGCAGGGGAAAAATGCCATAAAGGATAACAACATTAATAACCTCTGCTCTTTGAGGTTATTAATGTTGTTATCCTTTATGGCATTGCTTGGAATAGTATCGGCCTTAATGAAGAAAGCCGTTTTTTATTGATGCAATATTGACACAACTGCATGTATTTCACAGGAACATTATATATACGAAAATCATTTTTTAATTTTTTTTTGTATAAAATTATTTGATGGACGCGCAAATGAGGCACCTGATGGTAAGTGGTCACCACTACCCATTGACATTGGCGCGATAATAGATATGAACAATTCTTTACATCGTTTCCGGTTTGAAAGGTGAGTGAGCCAGTGTATTTACAGTCACAAGGGACATAACATCTTAGTTCCCAAGGTTGATGGCACATTGGCAATGTAAGCGATGGTTAACATTTCTTACAATGCCAATGTCTATGGGCGTTGGTGACCACTTACCATCAGGTGGCCCATATGCTCGCCCGCCAACCTATACTATAAAAAAAAAGATCGCCAATGCGCAACCAACCTTGGGAACTAAGATGTTATGGATCCTGTACCTGTTGTTACACTAGCTCACTGGAACACAACAATACAAGTATTGCTGTTTTGTAGAATATCTGATAAGTGAGTGTCATCTACCTAGATGGGCTTGCATAAAGCTTACCCATTGCTTTAAATATTTGTAATGTTTCTAGTAAATTGTGATATCTTGATTTATCGGATGTTATATAATCATATAAGATGCGAGTGACGTTACGTGGACAATGGAGGAAGCCACTTCTACATTCCGTATTGAGTTGACTAATGATTATTTGTAGGAAGTGCAGAAAAAGTAGACAGCTTGGTTTACAACATAACGAAACATCCAAATAACAAGTATTGTTTTTTACTAAAAAAAATAAACCTTACTTACATTAAATTCTTATATAAATACAAATAAAAATAATTACTTTAGAAATCGTGACCGCGTGGATGCTATTAAATTACTGTGTATTATTGTTTTAAAATATGTAAAACAGTTAATATAATTTTGCACATTGAATGGGAATTGTTATTAATTATTATTAGTTATTAATTATTGTTTTGATAAATTTCTGTCAAAGTATAGTATCCATTATTTGGCATTAGTATATGACAAATCCTCGGAATATAACATTGTTTTTTTTTGTTCTTTTGTATAGAGTTCTCTATATATTTTGAAGTGAAAACTTCTTTACACGCGTTGCGGTGGTTTATTGTAGGGGATAGACTCGTGGCTTCGTGTCACCGACATGCTAATGTTAATATAATGAAATCGTTGAAAGTAAAAATAATTTAAGTATTGTGGAAATTAATGAGAATAATAATGATTGAAATTTTTGTAAATACTAACATTATATACAAATAATATAAGCGTATTTTAGCAATTATTTATTTAAATTACGCTGTATTAATATTTTATACCGAGTTAACGACATATTGTGCATTTTGATGAATGAAAAGCTATATAATAAAAGGGGATGGACTTATTGCTAGGAGTGCCAATAGGTGTGGAAATTGGACAAATATATTTAATAGCTTCAAGTTTTCACTACTGTTGGCAGTCCTTATGTCTGTTTTTGTAACCAGTTTTCGTCCATAGCAAAGCTCGCGTCCTAGGGCACCCACCATAACACGCGAGTTAAGTTATTTGTTAACCGTAACAGACAGACGGAAAAACAGAGTTATATCCCATTTATAATATTAACATAGATTATTAAGTGAGTAACTCTAAAATCTAAGAACATCCGACAAGAAATATATAAAACCTGAATTGCTCAACAAAAATCCGGTAAACCCTAGAAAGTTTTCATTCGCTTAATTTTGTGTATATTCGTGAGGAGTCTTTACGACTGATGTAATTCTTCCTATTTATTTATTTTATTCTACTTTATATTGTAACAACACTATATATCATAAATAAGGGCAGGTATGTAATACAATACTCATTCCCTTCTAGTTAAAATCAATGAAGCTTAAAACGGTAAAGATCTTATGTGACAATCACTTAGATATAATGTTTTATAATATTTTATCTGTGCATTACATTACTGGACTTCTGATCTCCATGTTAGAATATCTATTACGAGCATCTCGTCTGCATGCCGTATTGATGTCGTAATAAATTATTATGTTGTAGGAAGTTATAGTGGAGAGTACGATAGAGACCTGTTCTGTGAAGTATTCTGTAAGAACAATCTCGAACCTCGCAGAGGAACTCGATTGTGAAAGTGAATAATTGAAACATATTAATGATTCACGCATCAAAATATTTTATCATCGTCAATCGGTTTTAAACCTTTTACGAGTGAGATACGAAGGTTGTTCTTATAGAATAGCACTGCGATTTGTAATATATGAAAAGATTTATATAGTCTCAAATACGATCTTGTGAGGGTCGCGGGTAACGCAAGGCCGGTCAAGGTCGTGGATATCGTTGGCCTATCGTAAACCTTTGGACAACAGTGATAAATGAACCTGATGCAAAAATAATCATTAATATCGATTTAAAAACAAAAAAAAACAAATATACATAAAAACAACTTTATACAGACAGACAAATTGAGTTTCTTGTAGGTACTTCCGACGAGATGCAAGCAAAAAAAAAATTCAAATTTTATACAGTATAATATTTTGATTTTTTGAGAACAAGTTTTCTTAAGGTTACCGGGAATACATAATTGATCATTTAATTCATTCAAGATATTCAAGGCGTAAGAAGGTAACATATCGCTGCGAATGTTAGTGGAGCAAGTGTGGGTGCAGACGCGATAATTCTTCGGTTAAAAAGACTATTAGCAATAACTCAACAGTTTACACAACTTACTCTGTCTACCTGAAGCTCCGACTTTCACAACCGCTGACAAACAAAACGGGTGCGACATACATTAGATTTTATCGCAGAAATCCATTCTAACACGTTACTTAACGTAGCGAGTAAATTAATGTTTCGTTTAAGAGATCGGAATTTTATTTGGATACTAACTGTACTCTTACTTTACTTGCCTTTACTTAAGAGTAATTTAAAATCATTAAAGCTAATAAGATTTTGAAATTTAAGTTTTAAATTTAAAAAATCTTAAAAAAACATTGTTGGTTATAATAATACATAATTAATAATAATACATTTAATATAAATTTTATTAATAAAATAGATTATACGCCACGAATATAAAAAACGGTATAACAATACAATTATTTACGGTTTATTTTGGTTTGGGTAACTTGCAAATACTATTTAAAAAACAGTTTTTTGATATCACAGCCAACTTTAATTTATTTCTATACATTTTTTAAACACATTATAAATACAATTTAGTTACTTATGTATATAAAGTCAACGTTCGTTTAAATGTCCCATTGCAATAAATCTCTCAGAAAAATGCAATATATATCCCTAAATAATGAAACAAATGCACAATAAAGAGTAAAGTAAATATACAAGTGCTGGGTATATGGCTCCTTTCTCATGAGAAGTAGGTCGTTATGTGCCACTACACTGCTCCAATGCTGATTGGTGGATTCATCAGATTCGAGAAGCAAAGTGAATGATATTGAACGATAATATTTGCGAGCCAAACAGTTGTTATTGTTCTTCTTATATAATAAATATCGTAGTTTATTTTTATATGGCAATATTTGCTGAGTATAATTTGATCTCTTTAATAGAACAAGAAGCACGTTAATACGTTAAGATCCAATAAGGTTTATTTTAATTCTGCTTATTTATCTGTCAGCTGAGAGCTTCAGATCTATTCTGTACAAATACTCAGCTTCGTAATTCAATTGTTAAATATCGATATCCTTGTTGGTCTAGTGGCTAGATATGAGGCCGCATATCGAGGTCCTGGGTTCAAACCTCATTTCGAGCCAATAAATAGTTATTGAGTTTTCTGTCGAATATTCTCAGTAGTAACCCGGATTTTGAAAGTTGGAAATGTGTACACTCCCGTGCCTCGGAAAGCCTTTGCTCCTACTTCTGAACTCTTTCCGGTCGTATCGGATTGCCGTTTCACCGGACTATGAGAGTGAGTGAATAAAGAGTGCATCTACTTTGCAAATTCGTCTGTTAAAAAAAACTGTGATAGCCAAATAATAATTAATTATTATTGAACTTTATCGCAATAGAATGTTGTTTGATGCCAATTGGGTTATGAAATAATATAAAGCTTAGTCTAAGAATTGCAACAACACACCAGATCATATTTACTCCCTTTCACTCTAAGCTTAGAATTATTGTAATCGTTGCCTAAGGCTTCTCCAATGTAGCTTTTATAGTCGTCTCCCTCGAGAGATAAAAGAGTTTATAAGCAATATTTAAGAGTAAAAGAAAATAGCTTCAAACAAAATTCAAAATATCAGCGACTGAATTATAGATGCATTTGCCGTTAATTGATGAATAAAAAGTTTTTATAAACAGACAGACATAATGTTGTGACTCTGTTACACGCAATAAGAAATTGTAACAAATTTGTCGAACAATGTAAAATAATGTGGGACACTTTTACATTGTTATTTTATTACATTACATGTTAAATAAAGTTTTTAAGATAAGCGTTAATGTACAAAAAACACATATTGCTATATATAAGCAAAGTAAATAAGCAGCCTGTGAATGTATATGTTCCAATGCGAGGCGTTTCCTTAAGGAGATGACTTTTCCAGTGCTTATTATTAATGAATGTGACGTTTCACCCGTCATATGTAGGTTTTCTTTCGATGAATAATAAAAAAAAATTTAGCAGATTTTGCTGGCCCGAATATGAACCCGCAACTTTAGGTTAATTCACGTATTTTATCTGTTTTGTCATCTTGTCTCATAATAGTACATAGTGTTAGACATGATTTGAGCAAAAAATGGTGATAAAATATGTGAGGTCATATGCAGTAGTGATTTCATTACTTCAAGACCCTGTTAACCTATTTAATGTTGACCCAAACTTGACACCTTGTGGTCTTCGTAATTTTAGTTTCATATTTCGCGGCCTCTGCTCGACGTTTCTAAACTGGAACACGTCCTCGGTCGACATGAATGTTTACGTTTTATATTAATTGGAAAAGTTTTCGATGAAAAATCACACGAACGCGATAAAGAGAAGTTACGTTTTGTGACGTAAAACATTCAGAGACAATTTGATTATTCGTTTTGATCCACCGATCAAACAACCTAAAAAGTTACTTTAAATTGACTATTAAATAAATATATAAGCACACTCTTATGTTACAATCAATCATACATACATACGATACATGCATCTATCATTCGCTCATTCATTCATTACATTTATTCACTATTCGATTAAGCTTTTTGACAGTTGACCGTCACCGACCGAGTCATTCGATAGTCATTTATTGGACAGGACGTGTACATATTGGAACTCAAACTATATGATAAATTGTATTTTTGATATTATTTCTTTTATGCTATTTTCTTCGGAGCGCATCACTTATATATTCGAATGGCAAGAGGAGTATAAAAATAACCAAATCTTGGATTTTTTACATTTCATGGAATTTGCTAATTATCCACTACAAAAAGTACTTAATTAATATATCTTTATTTACAATACAATACTATTCAATTTAACTACTTATATTAACTTTAATTATAATACTTCCAAGGTTCTGATGAGAACTTCGCTGACATTCCGAACGCCACTTTTCCAGGTTCCATAAGGAATATCGCAGATTACATCTCGACTAACGATATCTTGTGAATGCAAGGTCAATATTGTTTATTTATCTTTGCATAGCTATTAAGCTAAAATCAGCCTTACCTCTTTAATTCTCTGCAACAGTGGTTCCAGCCAGTGTACATTGCACTCTACGTGAGAGTCGAGGAAGGTGAGAACTGGCGCGGTTGCAGCATCAGCGCCCCGAACTCGAGATCTCATGAGGCCTTCGCGCTTGGAGTTTCGTATTACGTGCACTTTGCGTATTGCCCGCAGTGCAGCACCGTCCTCAGCTGTAAAATATACTCGAATTTAATTAGGCTGCTTTGAGTTGGAAATTAAGGAAGCTCAGAAATTTTGCGAATTGATCATATAAGTAGATCAGAATTAGGGTGTATAACAGAACATCGTTTTATTATATCTGATTCTTAATTAGACATACGGGACATATGTAATAAAAATTAGTTTATTAATCTTTTATATTTGTCCCCATTGTGTCAGAAATATTAAAAAGTTTGTTAGATTTTATGACTTGTATAAAAAGACAATGTGTACCCAACCTAGTTGCACGTATGTATATATACAAATTCAATTATATCAGGAATAAGATTTTCGTTGTACGCGCGGGAATTCGGGCGATTGTTTTGTATTCATATAACCGCTTCCGATATTTGCTTCGTCGGTTCAGATAGCACGAACTACACTTATATTTTAGATACTGTTTTTGTAAATTCAATGATAATCTTTATAAATTATGGAGAAGTAATTTATTTTATTTATATTCTAGCACTTTTAAATCGTCCTTCTTCAAGATTAAATAAATTTAAAGTTCCGGTTCGGAATGCAGATTCTACAATAAAAAAACCACCAAAAAACAAGTAGCTACTCTTTTTATCAATCATACACATATAGGTAACAGTCATATAAATAAATTATAAATAATTAAATTGAAATCACCGAATAACTGGCTTCAAACTCTTTTATATATTTAATCTCGCACAGAATAATATATCTTATTTACAAGTATTCCTTTAAAGTAATTTTTAAATTTATTTATTAGCAAATTTAATATCAATGTAATGTTCAAATTTAAAAAATACATTACTTTACAAGATATATTTTTTAAACTTTTTGTAAAATTGATAAACGGTTACGCGTAAATACCGAGTAAGCGACTTTGTGCGTTTTATGTTTCATCGATACTGCCAAACAGTTACTAGTATCATGTCGTACCATGAACCAAATATTAATTGATTATTATAATTTTACCATTTATAATAAATAATGTCTTCCGATCAATTGCATTGAAGCACGATGGCCATTTATGCGATTCTAGCCAAGTACAGAAGATAATACAGTGCACAAGTATTGTGAGGGAGCGCGCATTAATCTCGCATGTATATCACAAATAAAAGCATTTCAGAAGGCTTAATATTTGCTTCAATATCGCTTTGTTTGTTATTTATTACTAGTATAATATTATAAGTTTTTAAATTTATTGAAGGTCCGTTTCATATTGGTTTCATGGTTATTGTAATAGCTGCGAAGTTCTTATTTGAGAATTCGATTACGGTTAACTGCGCATGACAAATTACAATGTGTATGCGCAAACAAAAGTGCACTCTCTATTCCATTACTCTCATAATCCGATGGGCCGGGACCTCCAATAGTTCAAGACAGCAAGACCAACGGCTTTACGTGCTTTTTGAGGCACGCGAGTGTAACAGTTAACTTTCATTCTATACAAATGGCTGCTATGTCGAATTACTCTATAGAAAACCCCAATATTTTTTTATTAACCAGTTAATAATATGGAGAAAAATCGGTTGTAATTTGATGAGTTTATAAAAAATTTAAATATATTAGTCATAATAATTTGTGCATCTTACTATACTATTATTCAAAATACCTTTACAATATTTATATGCACAATAGTATTGATTATTTTGTTAGAAACACGCGACGTAAAGATAACCTTTTAACCGCATCGACTCGACGAGTATGTCTTCTTCCTGGGGCAAGGTAAGGTCCCGCAGACACTTATCATTTGTCAGTTAATAGGCTTTTAATAGTCAAGTCAGAATGAATACATAAATAGTAAAATGTGTGAAGTTAGTATTCGTCACGTATTCGTTGATTTTGTTGCAGGATGTATTTTAATTGTAAATAATCAGTAGATTCAAATGCCACAGTACTTACTTACATTACTTAAGTACAGTACTTACAGCACTGTGGTGTACTAACCGTACACCACAGTGATGTAAGTTTCAAAATCTCCTCGTGAAAAGTTGAGTTATTTTTTTTTTAATTTTTTTTTTATAGAATAGGAAGGCGGACGAGCATATGGGCCACCTGATGGTAAGTGGTCACCAAACGCCCTTAGACATTGGCATTGTAAGAAATGTCAACCATCGCTTACATAGCCAATGCGCCACCAACCTTGGGAACTAAGATTTTATGTCCCTTGTGCCTGTAATTACACTGGCTCGCTCACCCTTCAAACCGGAACACAACAATAACAAGTACTGCTGTTTTGCGGTAGAATATCTGATGAGTGGGTGGTACCTACCCAGACGAGCTTGCACAAAGCTCTACCACCAGTAGCAGTACAGAGTTAGCCTTTACTATTTTTAATTAGTACCTATGTATATTTTTTCATTTCCTAATTATATAATTATACACGATTAATGGTATAACACCATACTATAGCTGAAAGTAACTGCTTATTTTACAACTTTGTCTTATATCCGATTCGATAATCTGAAGCGATAATCGCATGAAGGCAATTTACTAATGTTGTAAAGATGGGTTGATATCCTAAAATTTAAAGGTTTCTCTGGACCATATATTCATTTTCCAGTTATTAGAATATTAACTTATTTAAAGTATGTGTATTGATTATACAATATAGAATCATGGAAAATAAAACCACGTTTTATGAAATTTTGTCGGTAGAAAAATTTACAAGTAAATTATTAATAATATATTGTATTAGTAATATATTGTATAATAAATATTATATTGAGTGGAGCGTGCTGTTAATAAAATTAAATTTACAGGCGCAGGCCAAGCATCGGTTACAATAATCGGATCCGTCTGTAGAATAATCGGATGTTCTATTTGCTCACAATGACGCAAGTCGTAACGACTAAGACTGATTTCTCACAGAGATTTAAGTTTCTTAGATTTATGAATGAGTATTCTTGTTGCACAAATGTATTTTAATGTAATGTGTGATTTATTTGAACAATACAAAAGGCATAATTAAATATCTCTCTTGTTATATGGTAAAGTAACTTGATAATACATAAGTTTAAATAGTAAATATAATAATATATTTTATGTAATTTGTTTACTTTCTATTTGTAAATGTCTTCATAAATGATCCTTAGGTCAATTAAAGATAAATGATATTAAATCTTATTTGTGCTAATCCAATGGCCGGGGGTGACCACACAAAAATACATGAATATTACTTATATATTTATTTCGAAAATAGAATTATACGGCAATAATATTAATCTATAAGCATCAAAGTTTTGTGAGAAAATTACGTATAATACTGTAATTACTTTGATGCGTGTACGCACATACAGTCTTTAAATAATTTCCATTCGCGTTTTACGTTGAATTCCAACTTCATACTTCATTTTGCTAATCTCGACATAGTTTTTTTTAATAAATTATAACGTATTTTTATGATATCAAAGAGTAACTATCTCCCTGAGTTTCTTTCCGAAATGGAAGATTTTTACAATCAATAAATGCTCCTGTTTTGATTAAAGACTTTGACTTTATACATAACACGGCATTGAAAACTTGTCATGGCATGTCATATGGTTGAAATAAAGCAGCCATACAATGCTATTGTTTCATACACTGATTCAAAAAACTATATTAGTCGCTAACTTATAGCATTAACGATTTATCAGCTTTAACTCATGTCTTCAAATGTTAAAATTCGTGCAATGAGTGAGTGTTTAACGTATAATTTGACTCTTTCATATTCAAGGCAAGCGAACTGAAACGAAATTGCTTTTTAAACGCGCGTTTATATGAAAATTGATATATAATTTACTCTCCAGTATGGCGTTATGTTACGTATGATCTTTTGTTATTTGTAAGCATCAATTTTCTACAGTTTTCTAATCGCACTATTATAATGAAACCACTCTTTATATATGACCATATGTAGCTACCCTACCCGACATCGGAAAAATAGTTTTACTCCATGATAAAGTAAAGTAAATGTCCCCTTTGCCCAGCAGTGGGTCTTAACTCTTGTTTTTGACATGAATGCTATTCCATGATATTTTGTATCCAAGTACGTATTTTTTCCCTTTTCCCTTAATACCTCGGAATAGTATATGTATGTCTTGTTGTGTTACTAATACTACTTGAGTGGCTTAATAATCTATTGCGAGGCGTCAAATACAATTTTCATTTACAGAACGCTTAAAATAATGTGTTTTTTTATTTCGGTATATTAAACTCAAATTATGGTTTTTCACTGCTTAAAGAAATAAAATTGTTACTGCTACTTTTCTATATAAGAAAGATAATATTATATTTTGTATCTGCTTTGATTTACTCAGCGTAAGTTATGCTAGCGCCCAGTACAGTAACAGCCTGTTAATGTTCCACTGCTGGGCTAAGGCTTTCTCTCCCTTTTGAGGAGAAGGTTTGGAGTTTATTCCAACACGCTGCTCCAATGCCGGTTGGTGGAAAACACATGTGCGATAATTTCAATTAAATTAGACACATGCAGGTTTCCTCACGATGTTTTCCTTCACCGTCAAGCACGAGATGAATTGTAAACACAAATTAAGCACATGAAAATTAAGCGGTGCTTGCCCGAGTTTGAACCCATCATCATCAGCCAATGTTCACGTGTTCTAACCACTAGGCCATCTCGGCTGCTAGCGCCCATTAAGCATATTTTAATGGCTTGATTATATACCGTCCTCTTTTATTATACAGTACAATTCTATTGTACACTAAAACTTGCCGACAAAAATGTATATGTTGTTTACAAGCGGACGAACGCAAAAAGCGACTTTGTCTTTATTTAGTTTTCGAAATGTAAATCATTTCGAAAACTAATTATACATATGTATATAATAGAAAATAGTTTGCAAAATTTCCTAAATATAATAAAAAAATATTTTCAAGCAATGTCTTTATATTTTCATTTAACAAAAACTGCAGTCTCCTCTATATACATGGAGGAGACTGAATGCATGAATGAATGATGAGGGCGAAAACATCAATTCGACGGTAAACAATACATAACATTAAACGAACGGTCTACCGTCCATGCAGTCAGTCATCATAGATGATAAAAAAAAATGAAAATATTTTTTATTTAAGTAGGTTCGAGTACGTAATATTAAATCATCATGTTACATGAAACTAAATGTAGCGATATATTTGGAATGTAAATTCTATTTCTACAAGAAAATCAGAAGTTATTCGAAATAAAATAAATAGTGAACATACATGTATTGAAATTTATCTCAATTATGTTGTAGTGTTTTAATTTGTTAATTTTTTATTAATTATAAATGTTGTATTGTCTTCAAACAAATGGAAGAAGCACATTAAATGATAAAAAGCTAACAAATTGTATAATAGAGATATTATTCAATCGTGTTAATATATTATATTCGATCATAAAGTAAATAAAAATTTCTCGGTAACAAAATCGTTTGATCAATACTTACGATTATCACTGAAGTCATCAACTAGGATTATTTCTTTTATCAAATGTTCCGGGCTTCTGTTCAGCACACTGGAAATAATAAAAACGGTTAAACTCAGTTTAATACACGAACGAGCGAAAAATCGCGGATTTAAACCGAGCACTTTGAGTTTATATGAGACTAGCTTACGCGAATTTTAAGCGAATTTACGATGACCAATATGATGATATATGTCAAATATTCGCCACAGAGCAGCGTGACGGAATAAGCTCGAAACTCACCTTAACAATAAATAAGGCCACTTTATCATTGTTAAAAAACAAAATTAAACGCAACGCTTATTGACAAGTCAGAGGTAAAACCCACCTGCGGTTTACTAACCAAGCTGTTTAATCTTCGGTTAATATATTCAACAAATGGATCGTTTTGCTTACGAATGGCAGAATTATCTAGGTGGTGTAATTCAAAAGCGTCTTACAAAATTATTTCGAAAATTTCGAAATAACAATATGTGCGTGATATAAAAACTTATAGGGACAACTCCATCATCATCATCTCGTGTCAGTGCTCGTGCTGGACATAGGTCTCTCCAATGGCACGCCACTGAGCTCGATTTTTAGTACTCAATTTCCATCCGCTATCAGCCAATTAAACACAAATTTAAGAACGACCTAAATGTCACGTTTCTCGTAACGATCGACTACTGATGTAAAATAACAATTAGTTAGTGACCGGATAGTATATTTCTTTCGAGCCTAAATTTAGTAGCTATTATGGTGATTTTACTTACGGCTCTGAAGATAACTTGATTGATGATGATTTTACTTACGATATGAAAAAACAGTCTATTAGAATGTCATTTAGACTACGTGTAAGCAAAACGTATCGTTTCTGAATATGGTAACCGGGTTTATAACAAAATATTAAAAATAGTTTGCCTAAGGAATCTGTGTATTAATGATTCTATTTGAAATATAAAATATGTAACACATATAGTTTATTTACCTGACGATGGTGCGTAGGAGTGTGGACCGCGCTTCGTTGTGGAAGGTTATGATGACACTGGTTTCAGGCAGATCTTCATCATATTTTTTCAATCGGCACCTGTTGATGATTGATTGTAAATAACTCATAGTATAAAATACGGCCTTACTTTTAAAAGTGGTTTAGTGTGTGTAATTTAAGCAGGAATAGCTCTCTTTTTCTCATGATTGATTTGACATTCAAAAGAAGAAAACAGTGTTTTACTAAACACCTCAAAACATGTAAATATTATTTATAGGTAAAAGCGTCACAATATAAACTAGCTTTTTGGTGGTAAGGCTTTCTACAAGCTAGCCTGGGTACCACCCACTTATCACATATTCTACACCCAAACAGCAATACATGGTATAGTTTTGCGCAGAGAGTGTTGAGTCAGCCAGTGTAACTACAGACTCAAGGGACATAACATTTTAGTTCCCAAGATTGTTGGCGCATTAGCAATGTAAGGGATGGTTAATATTTCTTACAGTGCCAAATTCTATGGGTTGTGGTGATCACTTACTATCAGGTAGCCCATTTGTCAGTCTGTCTACCTATATCAAATAACAAAAGCATGATATAATCTAAAACAAGGCGAAATCGTAGGGCATGGCCATTATATAAATGTCAAAATATTTGTATGTTATGCAACATTTGCTCATTAAGACAATTTCAAAATCTCAGAAGGTTTTACGATGTAAGAACCAAATAGACGTTTCTACTCTTTCGCAATTTTACTGGAACGATGGAAAGCTCTACTAATATTAGTACCTACTCCAAATTCAATAAAGGAAATAAAACTTTTGAGTGCATGTTCGTTTTATAATAGAGTAAACTTATGCTTATATAAGGACGTTATAAATGATATTAAAAGACAAGAAAAGAATGAGTTATAGTATGTATGTACGACGATTTATATAGACCCTTATTCTACCCGCTCGAAGCCGGGTAGGTTTTATATACATTAGAGCTCTAGTCTTAAAATTTTGTTCCGATTTTAAAATATTTGTAATCAATATCGAATAATAATTAATAACAAAAGAATTACTTTTATCGAGCGTTTATAGAGCGTTTAAAAACGCTCGCAAAAAGGAAATGTTAGTATGTATAAAGAATTTTATCTATAGTTATAGAAGTCTTGTTGATCGAACTGCGCAGGAGAAATTGTAGTGTATATGTATGTGCGCAAGCACAGGTGAACTCCCTATTTCCTCACTTTTATAATCCAATGAGCTGAAAATCCTGGACAAAGGCTACTTTTTAATACCCAACACTTGCTCCCCTCTACCAACACAGAGAAGTAAACTACTACTAATACATACATAAATTAAGACATTAAAAATAGTAATGTAACTTTTAGGAACTTAGCCAATACAGGAACTTTCTCCGTAAATACATACATAAATAATTCCAACTCTAAATTCAACTGACAAATTAAATAACAATCGTTTCGCTTCGTTAAAGGATACGAATGCACTTTCAATTAAACCAGCGCTGTTTTTGATTAGTATTCATTTCTATTCTAGATCAGTCAAGTAACTAATTAATTTATATACATATGTAGTTCAATTGATTCCGACTTCTGTGTGGGACGTAAGAGCAAACTGAAGGAACTTTCCGTAGCAATTGTAACGTTAGCTCATCTATATCTATGCAATATTATAAAGAGGCAAAATTTGTTCGTTTGTGTGTATGTTGGCGGTGATCTCCAGAACTGACGATCCAATTCAAAAAAAATTGTCATGGTAAAAAGCTACATTATTATAAATTATATTTATATCGTGCATACTAGCCGAGCTAGTATAGCATTTTTGTCTCTCAAGTATGACAAAACATATATAAAACAGAATTATTTGCATGCCCTGCCTAAACAGTTGTATAAAATTGAAAACAATGTATGGCAACCTAACTATGAATATAATGCAACTTCTCAAAACCTACATGGCGTTCCTCGTGTCTGGAACGGCGCGGTTACTGGATAAGTTGTCAGAGGCAGCCTGATTGAATCGATTCCGCACGTAGGGGTCGTTGTCCTTCGCACCTCCCGCGACATATCCCGCTTCATCAAAATACTTCCCTGTACTTCCCGTGTACTCCTCGGGAGAAGCTGGACTGCTCTCGGGCTCCTCTATATCGGAGTGCTGTTTTATGAGTCGAAGAGCTATATTTTCTTCCTGTAACAAAAAATATGAAATTTTGAATAAACTTAAGTAATGTAGATGAAACTTGTGATAATTTTTAACTACATGTCAGAGAACACAGTAGAATTTCTCAATTAATCATGATATAATTAGTTAAACTTTACGTATAAATTATGTGTTTATTCATTAAACAATGCTGTATCTTCTTTTTTCGAAAATTAAATCAATCGTGACAGAAATAAATATATCAATGTTTACGTATCATCCCTTATAATATGTTTATAAGAAAGGACGTTTATCGTTAAGAAACCTCAAGTCAACAATAAATGTTACATGTAAATGATTGACCGACGTCAGTAGAGAAACATCAAATCATGGGTTTGTACCTTTGGGTTTATAAAAAGTGAAGTGTCGACATTCGAATTGGGATAGAGAACTGTTTGAGCGGCTGAACAAAGTGCAATTATATCCTCTCAACCAAGTACAGGGCGTTTCTTAAGTTAATTTGTAATTACTAACTTGAACTACACAACACTGTTTTAGTTCGGTTATCTGACGTGTTTGGGTAGATAGAACCAATTCAAGGAAACCCAGACAGACCTCTTATCATAGACTTTACGGTAGCATCATATATAAGATGATTAATTATTACACTGTGATGATTATGTCCTCCTGACCGATTTCTGCCACGGCTACCAATGTCAAGGGAGACTAGTCAATTGCGATGGGCATATATAGTGCACAAGTGTGTGCGCAAGCACAGGTGACTCTATCTACCGTCACTTTCATAAACTAATGGGACGATACCGGTACATATCGATGTATTTATATTCAGTTGATATGTAGGTATTTGTGTCTAATATCAATAATTTGTATTATTATTTGGATTTAAACAAACAAAAACCTTATTCATTTCTATATACTATCCCCACTAACGTCGTCATAATGAAGCGGTTTTGTAACGACAACTTTGTTGCGAGCTGTGAACAGGTTTCGCTGTGAACTGGACTATTTACATAAACAGCACATTATATGTTTAGCAGTGGGATGTCATGTGTCAAGGTAACACGAATAGTGTTGTTATATCGCTACTATTGGCAGCGATTCATACGTTACGTTACGACTTTAATCGTATCGTAATCGTATGTATGTTAAAAGTGTTTGATGAATATCATTAGATATATTAATATTCGTAAATACAACATCATAAAAAAATAAGCACGTGCAACTTTTCTTCACTGCAAATCTTTTCACTCAAACGTTACACAAAGAAACGTTGCAATTGACCTTGAAAATTTTCTCTCATTGCGTTCAAACAATTGATGTGAAATTAGAAAGATTTATCTGTCTCGTCAGTTTTTCAATAATTCAGTTTCAAAACCACTATACTGATTTTAAATTACGTACTTTATATACCACTGGTGGTAGGGCTTTGTGCAAGCTCGTCTGGGTAGGTACCACCCACTCATCAGATATTCTACCGCAAAACAGCAATACTTGATATTGTTCTGTTCCGGTTTGAAGGGTGAGTGAGCCAGTGTAATTACAGGCACAAGGGACATAAAATCTTAGTTCCCAAGGTTGGTGGCGCATTGGCTATAAGCGATGGTTGACATTTCTTACAATGCCTATGTCTCTAAGGGCGTTTGGTGACAACTTACCATCAGGTGGCCCATATGCTCGTCCACCTTCCTATTCTATAAAAAAAAATACCAGGTAGTTCAATATAAATTACAAAACTGTTTTTCTCTCTAACCCCCCCAAATAACTCGGTAGCATAAGCATAAATAAAAAAAAAACAACGCCAGTTATAATATAAAAGAATGAGAAAAAATGTTGATTGCAGTTATTTATTTAAAATAAAAAGAATGTAAAATATTGTAACAATTGCTGACCTTTAAATAACACCTTTTAAGGAAAACTGATAATCTGCTAACAAGTATGTATATATATATAAGCAAATGTTTATGTTTTACCGGTTGTGATGTGTATTTATAACTTACCAATATATGGAAAACCTCACAACAATACTATTGACTATACCATTATCGCTTTTATGAACTTGAGCTGCATTTTACAATGAATGCAGTTATTATCGAATTACGACGAAATACGACGCTTACTTGTTGCAAGTAAAAACATGAATATAATCCTGTAATATGAATTTCGTATTAGCAAATGTCAAGCTTCTATATATAATAATAATGTCCTCCAGACCGATTTCGGCCACGGCGGCCAATCTTAAGAGAGATTAGCCAACTACGCAGGAGATATTATAGTGCACAAGTGTGTACGCAAACACAGGTGCACTCTCTATTCCCTAACTGTCATAATCCGATGGGACGGTAATACGACACGACCGGAAAGAGTTCAGGCGCAAGACCAACGGCTTTACGTGCTTTCCGAGGCACGGGAGTGTACACACTTACAAACTTCCAGACTCCGGGCAGCTACTGAGAATTTTCTGACAGAAAAATTCAATAACTTTTTATTGGCCCGACCTGGGAATTGAACCCAGGACCTCCGGGTCTGCGAGTTTACATCAAGGCACTAGAGACAGTCAAATATATACTAATATTATCATTGCGAAAGTAACTCTAGCTGTCTGTTACGGTTCTACGGCTAACCTACAAAAACGATTTTGATAAAATATGTCATGAAGCATGCTTGAAAGCCGAAGAAGGACATATACTGGTGGTAGAGCTTTGTGCAAGCTCGTCTGGGTAGGTACCACCCACTCATCAGATATTCTACCGCAAAACAGCAGTACTTGATATTGTTGTGTTCCGGTTTGAAGGGTGAGCGAGCCAGTGTAATTACAGGCACAAGGGACATAAAATCTTAGTTCCAAGGTTCGTGGCGCATTGGATATGTAAGCGATGGTTGACATTTCTTACAATGCCAATGTCTATGGGCGTTGGTGACCACTTACCATCAGGTGGTCCATATGCTCGTCCGCCTTCCTATTCTATAAAAAAAAATACACTATTTACTTCGCCGTCAGCGATAACTAGTATTGAATAAAGATCATGAGTTTTATTATAATTTAGTGTTGGTATAATGAAAAACGTATTTTATCTAGTTATCTGTAACTACCCCTCACGGCTCTGGCTGCGTGTGACGAGTGAGGCATGTCTTGCCCTTTATTATTTTCTGTACCCCTGATGTGTATTCAAAACTTCATGATAATCGGTTCAGTAGTTAAGACGTTAAAGCGTAAAAAACACACATTGGCATCTTATGCAGTTATTTTTTATATTTATTGGTTCTTGGGCAGAAATTGCATTTAATGATAGAGCTGCTTAAATACTTTTGAGTGGCTAGCATATAAGGATATTCAGAATTCGTGTTCTTGCTGGAAAATAAGTGTCTCTTACTCGTAGTAGCTGTCCGGACCGAAAGTTGGTCGTGTCTCGGAAAATACATGAAAACGTTAGCACTATGCTTGATCTCTCTCTGTTCCCATTAGAGTCTATAATCTACTACTCCGAGAGTGAGGGAGAGAGTGTAAACAGAAGTTTGCGATTGCAAAATCGGGCAAGCTGTTTTAATTACTATGTTTTCATGTGTTTACTTTGTGTTTATAAATAACCAAAGGATAGGTGGCCTTTGCCCAACTGTGGGATCTGAACCCAGCCTAGGGACCTCGCCAGTCGAGGGCATCTTTTTCGGTTTTCATTTTTCATCTGTTTTGTAATTGATCCGAACAAGGCTCTTATATTAATATGCAGACAAAACGCTGTAGTGCAAGTTTCTGGATATGAATAATTAAATCATAATAAAGCTGCCTCTTTTTGTACCTTATTTATATAACTTTAAGTTTCAAAATACTTTGAACGAAGCTGAAGATTCTTAAAGTAAATTAATTATGTATGAGCCTGGACGCGAACTTCAAGACACACTTAGACATCGGCTTTATTATTGTTACATAATTTATATCTTTTGTTTTACCTATGTAATATAAAAACATATTTGTATGAAAAAAAATTCGAGTAAAGCATTTCCCTATTCTTGTTTAACGTTGAAGGCTGTGCTCACCATTTTACCTCGGAGAATCAATCTAATTTATTAACTTGAAATTAGATAATCACTTTTCGTCATATTCCCATGCGGTTTGCGTATAACTAAAGACTATAATAAGAACAGAATGAATGACATTTTGTTCTTGATTTCACAACTTTCTGACTCTTGGGTAAAATATTTTCTAGACTTGCAATGATTACACACACAAAGAAAAAATATCAGACCTATGTCAAGGTTAAGATTCCTTTTAATTTAAAGATTTTCCAACTCATTTGAATTAAGAACATGTTTACTTTTATAAATTTTTCTTTTCGTTGCTTGTTTCTATTTTTTATATTTTTATTTAATCACCACAGACTAAGAATTATCTATGTTGCTATTTTTATTTGCTCACATGTTTATAAAAGAAGTATCGATAAATATGGATACAGCACCGTTACATGAGGAGCTTCACTGTTCAGTTCAGTTTCTATTTTGTAAGTTCAGGTGAGTGAATTTTTGATCAGCACTCTATATTCGGATTTCGGATTGAAATATTTTCAATAGAATGCTATGAAGAGTATTTATTACTATAATAAATATATTTTATAGAAAGTGAATAACAGTGAAAATTACTAAGTAATAACGATATAGTCGTTACCACATCAATGTGACCGATGGACTCCGGTATTATCTATAATGAGGAAATGCTTTGATATTGAAAGTGCAAGTGTTACGGCGACCAAGTGAGCGTGGCGGACACGGTCAGTGCGATCTCGTCAGAATAAATATATTTACTGTACAGTACTAGAGTGCATGAGCATTGCTAATCCGACACGACTACAGGTATCAGGCGCACGAATTACGTACGTAGCGAGGTATGGGAGTATGGGTTTAAATAGGAAACTGTATTTTTTTTCTCCCAACACAAAATCTGCAATAAATAATATTACAAGAATACTAATACTACCTCTATGTCTTAAATGTATCGTGTATATAATATTTTTAATGGTAAATTTTAAATTATTTTTATATCAAATTATATTTGGTTCGAATTGAAGTCTTGTTTATTTCAAATAACAAATAAAGATATATCGATATTAAATCGAAAAGCGGAATCGTACGCCATCATTACAAGTTTGTGATAAATAACATAATATTTTTTTATCATATTAATTGAATCAATAATAATTTTCCGAAGATTAATTACTATTATTACTATTAAAACAAAACACATCGATTATCTTACGAAGTCCCGTCATTCAGGAGTCAGTATCAAACGTCAGAAAACAAACTAATCAGCCTCAACAAGCTTTGATTGATCATTCTTAAGAGAACACATAATTGTGAATAACAATACCTATAATAAAACAAGCCCACGTACTAATACAATTGCATAAAGCCAGCGAAAGTGGCCTTAGTCCAAGATCCGGTTTTTATTTATACTATTTGCTACTACAATCATTACTTACAAGTAACGTATGCTTTGTTATAGGTCACCTGTCTCTTTCACTCTCTTGAACAATATATATTTTTTTACGGAACAAGAATATGTACAAGTTGTATATTAGCCTTAGTTGGACTAAACAATTTCGTTGATTTTTTTACAATGACTTTAGTCATTTTAAGCGACTTCTTATTGTTTTTTAGATTTAAAACTCAAAAAAGTGAATATGTAACTCGAATAACAATAACTAATTTTGTTGCTATCTAGCTGGCCTGTTGAAGGAGCCAGGATATATATATATATATATATATATAATACTATAACAAATATGAATAAACCGCATAACCGCTTATCTATAAATATCTATGTCTTTAAAACATCTCCGTTGCTAAGCAACGATCGTCTTTGCAATGGTCGTAATGGCGATACACCTGTTATGTTTCTAAGTTATGCTAATGATTTACGAAGTGGGCTTGAATATATCGAGACAAGTACTCTCAGACTCGCTTCAAAGCTGACGACTTATCGTACATCCGCCGCTGACATTGAACCTTGCGAGCAATAAATTTAGAATATAAGTTTGAAATCATTGAGCGTCCTTACAAATATTATTTTCCCAGTACAACTCAGGTTTTCAGCAATTATTAAGCAAGTGTAACAATGCTATATCAGTAATTAGTAACAATTTTTAGCTTTAAAATCTTAATTGAATTAATTTATGCATTATTTATTATAAAATTCAATAAATAAATAGTTCCTAGCCCAAGAGGGAGAGGAGACCCTTAGTACAGAGCAACCTAGTTTGGGCGTCTTCCACATACAAAGATAAAACAATTTAACATAAATGTCTGTGCGAGAGAATAAATAAAATTATTATTATGCATTAAAAAGTGGAGCGATAACCTCAAACGTCATCCAATCAAAGATAAATGCGAAAAAACCGCGAAGCATAGCTACATAGATATTAATTATGTAAAATAACGATTACTACGAGAGATCGATTAACATCGATTGCGGTGTTTAAGTAATCAATCTGTTTGGTTAACCTTGCATAACCATCATTTATATTAATACTAGCGCTTTACACGCGACTCCGCTTGCGTCATAAATCAGAATTGGTAATATTGAAATACTCGTATCAAAGTCCATAGCTCTTTCATGCTAAATGCAGTAGTTGGGGGTTTGCGTTGATATGTCAGTGAGTCAGTATTCCTTTATATGTATAGACGAGTGACTGCCTCGTTGGTTTTGTGGCTGGTTTGTAGTAATACAGATCCCAGGTCTAGTAGCAGCCATACGTCTGGATGTTGGCAGTGCTAGCTCTCCCGTGTGTCAAAAAGAACGCGTACTCGTCAGTCCTGCGCCTGCATCCTATACGGTCGTGTCGGATTATAATTACACCAAATTTAGTGATTGAGAGAATAGAGAAAATAGTAAAGCTATGTAGACAGATCACTGAGGAATTCTCTTTTATCTGGGAGTAGAATATAAATTACCATTTATTGCCATTTTAATAAAGTCGAGACCTAAAACTAGATTTTTAATTGGATTGTTTATTAGACTACTACAGATATGTATAGAATAAAATAGTACAGCGATTAAATAAATGTTAAATAGTATGAACCAAGGATTATCTTATCTTCCAAGATAGTCCAGTGGTTAAAACAAGTGGATTGTAGCCGAAGATTGTGGGTTCAATGCTAGGCGAGCGTCACTGAATATCCATGTTCTTATGTTTATTATTTATCTCAAGCTGGGTGACATGTGTATTCACCAACCTGCATTGAAGCATTGTAGCGCCAAGCCAAGCCTAAAGGAACGGAATGCTAAGCTCAGCAGTGGTTTATCTAGAGTTACCTTCTGTTGTGTGACTTGAAGTCGAATAAAGCGGCGGGGAGTTAAACAATGTTCATTTATATTTAAAATATAAATATGTCTAAAGAACAAATGGTACGTTTTGTTTACAAGGTTACACGAACTAGAATAGAGTGCTAACATTTCACTAACATCTCCATGTCAAGGTTGTTTATAAATGTTATAAATATTCATACAAATGAAATTTATTCATCCAAAATAAATTAATACATTTTTGAATATATATAATATAAATAAAATAAGTATTATTCTCTAGATAGTACACTAAAATATACAAATTTAAAGTAATAAAGCGACATGAGCAAAAACTAAGGCAAGTTCAAGATAAAATCTATGTAATATTCACTTAAATTATTATAAATTTTTAAAAAAATACTAGCAATGCCTTTTTTTTAAGGAATTACTAATGTTCCCATATACTCCTCCAATTAAGTTTCAAGCTCGTGTTAGGAGTGAGCAGGACGAGAATAGCCAGTTAGCCGGTCAAGATCGAACCTGCGACTTTTAAATCATTTGGCGGCCCATTAGTACCATTGCGCTATCAAGAATTTTGAATTGCAGCTATTTCTAAGATCACACGCAAAGTGTGGGAGTGCCACGTATCAATTATTCTTTTGTCAAAGAGCAACACTTTCTATTGTTGTGTTCCGATTTGAAGGTTAAGATGGCTAGTTTATTACAGGTGCAAGGGCATAACATCTTAGATGTCATGGTGACGCATTAAGATTTATAAAGTGGTTTATATATTTTACAAAGCCTTATCGATTGTCTGTATAGGTAGGTTACTTACCATCCGGTGGTACATTTGCTCATATGATATTAAAATAAATTTAAAAAACATAGTCCTTTTTATTATAAGCTTATTAATTCAGCATAAAAAATAGCTGTGAATCACTTAAAAGTGTTCGTAAACACTGTTTTTCCATCGCAAATGTGATCTGCTCGGATTTTTAGTACATTAAGTTCCCCTGAGAATCTAAATCATATTCTGAACGTAACGTCGTATAAATTTGATATTCTATTCCTTTGCGAATATAAACGCGAATATTTTTAGATCTGCGGAGGTCAAAGCTATTTTTATCCACTTTGAAAGCTGAAGCTTTATATAATATCATGTAATATTGGTTCGAAATTTAATGAATATATATTGACATTATTTTTTTTGGCTTTTTTATATTAATGATTAAATGCTTGAAGAGTTAGTTCATTTAAACTTTGTCCTTGACTCAAAAACAGTTGAAGTATCCGGTTTTGCAAAGCAACTTGACAATATAAGACGTTTTATCTGTTTTTATAGATGTCTTTGCTGAGGAATCGGCAGAAATCAAATAAGAATGGTTGAAAAAACTTCTATTCATTTATGATAAACAAAACAATGGCTCTTATGAAACTACGCGGTGGTATTTTTATATTAAAAATGGATTTTGTTTTCACAAACAAAAGTTTAATATTGTAGGTGAAGATTATGTCCGATTTCGGAAATCATCACTTGTTTTTAAATTAATTGAAATCTATTGTCATAATGTGTCCGCTTGCAATAGTGTCGGGCCTCCTGAATAATGTAAAAACCTGTATCCCGCTCTACTCCTTTTACATAATTTATAACAATGCATTTACATTATTTTGAGCGTGTGTGCATGTATTGTGTCTATCTTTGAGTTGTGTAATTGTCACTTGTAACTTCACAATATAATTTAAGTTAAAATCGTAATAATCGTAAAATGCATATAAAATATTGAGATCATCATATGATTTGGTTGTACAGATAGTTTGATTGCTTTTGATAATTTCTTGCGGCAACAAATGTGTTGTTACTCCTTATATGCGTTGGTACATGCTTTGCGAGACATATAATTTCACACCTACAAAACACCTTTGTGATAATCACTATCTATACATAGAATAGTACTAAAATAGGGTTCTTGCAAGATATCCATATTATCAGTGAGAATGTAAAAGGCTGTTTTCCCTTGTGATATATCGTAGCGCACATTACAAGTCAAAGGTTAAAAACCTTAAAGACATGAATCTCATATCGCCAGATTACTTACAAGCCCTGTGTAATCAAGGAAACATATTTATTTACGAGCTGTGGGTTAAATTATTCGCGTTTTTATATACTTTGTTTTTTAATTTACATACATAATATCAATATATTATTCTTGCGAGTATTTTGTTAAAAACGTTACGTCATCAAGTGTAAGATGGTGAACGGTAGTTAGTACATTGTACAATCAGTTGTAACATTGGGTATGTGGTACGGCGTTTGTCAGTTTAAGTAAGATAGTAATGCAATATTTTGTTTCGTGTAAACGATAATTATGATTGTACGTATTAAAGTTAAATGGGTATTTTTTATATGTTTTTTTTCATCTGGGCTTGATTCGCAATATTCTTGCATTGAGATTGCAGTGTGAATTGCACAAAAAGTAATTCGTCAGGCTTTCATAGAGAAACTAGGTTTAAGTTTTCTTCGAAAATTCATTTCGTGCTCGACGGTGAAGGAAAATATCGTGAGGAAATCTCCGTATGTCAGATGGGAATCTGTAACATGTGTTTCCACCAACCCGCAGTGAAGCAGCGTGGTGGAAAAGTTCCAAGGCTAAAAAAGGATAGTTTATTTAACTTTTTTATACAATCAGTATTGGTAACCCTACAGAACAGGCGTAAGACGCTATCTCCTTATAATCCACTCGGTCGCTTCGACTGGATAGGATTTTATAAACATGTTTGAAAGTTACTGTCGTTACTTCTGGTCACGATGCGTCCGTTTTATTTCTTGCTATTGTAATTTGAACCATTTATATAACACATAAAGTTTGTTTTAAATTGTAAGGTGCTAAAGTAATGAATTTCTAATAATGTTAATCAATAAGTACGTTATAAAATATTATTTTATACATAGTAACAGTAACAGCCTGTAAATGTCCCACTGCTGGGCTAAGGCCTCCTCTCCGTTTTTGGGAGAAGGTTTTTGGAGCTAATGACGTTTAGATGCCGAGATGGCCCAGTGGTAAGAGCGCGTGAATCTTAACCGATGAACAGGGGTTCAAACCCGGGCAAGCACCACTGAAATTTCATGTGCTTAATTTGTGATTATAATTCATCTCTTGCTTGAAAGAAAACATCGGGAGGAAACCTTCATGTGTGTAATTTCACTGAAATTCTACCACATGTGTATTCCACCGACCCGAATTGGAGTAGGGTGCTGAAATAAGCTCCAAAACCTTCTCAATCAAGATAGATGATCTCGTTCTACTAGCCAGCTTGTACGGTTGCAGATTATAAAGTTTCGGGTTCGAACACAGGTGTGACCAAAAAGTTACTGAGTTTTTCTATCAGTATATCAGAAGCACCAAGGAGTTAAAAAGCTGTCAGTGTTACTATAAATAAGGTTTTATGGTTCCAATACGTTTGACCTTTGAACTGTGTTCTTGAGTATGATTTTAGCACATAGAGTATCGATGACGATCTTTTGACATTTCACTTGTAATAATGTACTTAGGATGTGTACAATTTTCAGCAGTGTCCGAGGTGTAAGCTTACCACTATTTTCTGTCTATTTGACCAGACTATAAAGTATATTATAAAGTCGGTGCTGCTCATCAACGTACAGACAAAACTATTGAATCTAGAAAGCTGGAGAACAAAGATTTATATAATACATATACGCATCCGCTACGAAATAATTTTTGAAGTTTTATTTACTAATAAGTGGGTAAAGCACCTAAAATAAGAAATGCAGATTTCCCCAACGAAGTAGGGACGGGCAGCACGATAACTATGTTTTGATTTTAAATTCAACTTACTTTTTGATGAATATTAAAACTAATAACGTTATAATCATTACACTGATGACATCAATCACACGACGATTGATAAATCTGACCTATCACGTCAGTTTGTTTGTAAATGTCGATTAAATGTTGACATTGATTTACAGACATTACGAATACCATTAACTTACATGATTTGGTAACAATAATAATTATATGGTCTGGTAACATTGGATATTTGTGTTTATTTAAGCTTTTGCGAAATACTTAAATACGATTATGAAAAATTAATTTTGGTGAGTGAGTCAGTGTAACGAAAGGCACAAGAGACATAAGATATTAGTATATTTCTTAGCATCAATGGAGGCTCATTTGCCCGACCATGTTTCAATTTATTGTTGGAAAAAGTTAGAACATATATATATAGATTATTAATTTATTAATTTTGTAAGATATAAATATGCTATCGAATATTTGTAACATATCTATAAAAAAATAACGAAATTTTAATTCAAAAAGTCTAATATCGTCGCAAAAAAATCTCTAAATTGTACCAAATCAAATCAAATTAAATGTAATCATTCGGGTAAGCTTTACAATAAAGCTTTTTCCATCGTCAAAATTTGAACTCTACCACGCTATCTTAATATAATATAAGAGTAAAGTAAGATTTATAATAGGATGAATTTACTAGGTACTGTTTTTAGCCTGTAAGTTTATGTTAAGATTATGTAGGAGAAGTGAATTGGTCTTCTATTAATTAATAATTTCCAACTCTTCTTGGTTGGATGTTATTCTAATAGCTGTGCTAACCACTGCAGGTTGGTGCATACACATGCAAGTGTCCTCACAATGCTCATCCTCAGATGAGGTTGACGATATTAATTCACGAAAAATAAGCAAGAAATTTCGACCTCGCAAAATTAAATTAGGTTTCAATCTAGTAAAATAACAAGTTTACTTCAAATTAGTAAGAAAACAATTAATTCCCATGGAATTAGATCCAATACACGAACATTCCCATGTCCTTAAGTTCTCCATTGTTTACATCGGGTACTTTCGCTAAATACTAAATACACATCAGTTCTTCACACAACTAGAAATTCGCAATATATATCAATTCGATTTACTTAATCGTTGCAGCTTGTATTGAATACAATTAGATCATTGTTATTGCTTATTATTACAGCTTAAAGTGTTTTATGTGTTGTGTGATAATATTATTTTATTTGATAAAACAAATTTGAGAATGTCCAACTTTGTTACATTGTTTTTTTTTATTGACCCGTTTTTAAGATATTATTAATATTCATATTTACTCCTCGAATAAATCGTAAAGCTTGTCTTAGAAGTGAGGATTACAATAGCCCAAGAGGTCAGGATCGAACCTGCGACTTTGACATCGCTAATCGCTCTTAAACCATTGCACTACTGGCGTTTCGTCAATATACACATATAGAGTTGAGAAAACGTGTATGTCGGTTGCCAAACGTATCAATATAATTATCCATATTAGTTTTCATTGTTATTTTATTTTACTTTATTAAATTTTTGTTCATTGTTTTTTTTATGTGCTATAATGTATATGTTACCTTATTGTTCATGCAGTTATCACCTGTTATTGAGGTACAACTTCTTTTATTATTTATTTTATGAACTGTGTCCTATCGTGTATCTGTGTGTACTTTGTTGGTGATCTAATAAATAAAAAAATATACATCAATACTCCAACAATTCAATAAAAAGCATATTAAAAGTAAAGTAAAGTTAATTTACACACGTAATAATAGCTGTAGCTTCGCTCTAATGTACAATAATGTTAACATCTAATATAATTATACCAAATCGTAGTTTCATACATTTACACCTACATAGCGATCTACACACACACACAATGACATTACTGGAAAAGAAAAAAAATAATATAGTTACATTTATCTCATCTCATAAGTATGATATGTTATCTGTATTCATACGTATTTATTTTTACCCGCTGTCATATATTTTTGTATTGGTTTTATTCATGATAATTAATGTAAAAACAAATCACAGTACAAACCGAAACACAAAAATATTAGCTTTTTTAACTATGTAATATATTTTAATATATCAAACAAATATAATAATAAAAGTGAGTTGTTATCTAGTTTCTTTATCCACAGGCATTATCGCAGTCTAGGTCAGTGACGCTTAAATCGAAATGAAAGTTTTATTACTCTTACGTAAGTGTGTAACTAGCATTATTTGTTACGTCGTTAATTGTAACACTGGGTTAAATGCTATTAAATGAATGGCCATTGAAAGGGTATTTAATGATTGTAGTTAAGCTATGATTTACGATTTCGCATTGATAGTGTTATGGCTCTAGTGGTTAGATATGAGGCCGCAGCGCGTGGTCCTGGGTTCAACCTGGGTTAAAATGTTATTGGGTTTTTCTGCCGAAGAATCGGAAAAAAAGTGTCAACACGCCGTTCTTCGGTTTTTCTTTTATAGAATAGGAATGCAGACATATTGGCCATCTGATGGTAAGTGGTCACCAACGCCCATAGACATTGGCATGTAAGTTATGTTAACCATCGCTTACATCGCCAATGCGCCACCAACCTTGGGAACTAAGATGTTATGTCCCTTGTGCCTGTAATTTGCTGTCCTATAAGATGATTGAGTGAAATAGAGAGTGCATCTGTGTCCGAAATCGGTCAGGAATACATTATGACAGCAAAGATCACCAGAAAGCAAAGGCTTTATGATGTTATGAAATATATTGTCGATGATTATTATTTATCCTATTTTATAGTATATAAACCAATACATAAAACAAATGATCGTACATTGATCACTCGATAATAGAGAATTATTATAAAGCTAGATTTATATACTTATAATTATGTACATACAATTAAGTAAGTAAGTAAGTAACAGCCTGTAAATGTCCCACTGCTGGGCTAAGGCCTCCTCTCCCTTTTTGAGGAGAAGGTTTGGAGCTTATTCCACCACAATTCAGGCGTTCTTACCACTGGGCCATCTCGACTTCATACAACATATATACAATATATACATACAATTGAATATCCAATAATGCCGAGATGGCCTAGTGGTAAGAACGCGTGAATCTTAACCGATGATCGTGGGTTCAAACCCGGGCAAGCACCACTGAATTTTCATGTGCTTAATTTGTGTTTATAATTCATCTCGTGCTTAACGGTGAAGGAAAACATCGTGAGGAAACCTGCATGTGTCTAATTTCATCAAAATTCTGCCACATGTGTATTCCACCAACCCGCATTGGAGCAGCGTGGTGGAATAAGCTCCAAACCTTCTCCTCAAAAAGGGAGAGGAGGCCTTAGCCCAGCAGTGGGACATTAACAGGCTGTTACTGAATATCCAATAATAAACCGCTCATAAAAAGTTACATCAGTGAGATTTATGAATATACATGATGAGTTTGTGAGTATTTCATTATAATATAGCTACTCTATTTAGTACAATAAATTATATATTTTGTGTATTACGTGATGTTATTACGTTTCAGAAATTCTACTATTACTTATAATTCCACTCGTAAAACTATATTTTTAAACTAAGATACTTATTGATAAGCTATATTACCTTGAGCGAATTGAGAATATAATTTCAAAGTCGTTATTATACATATGTTATTCTATTTATGTACATATTTTAATCAGTGTGAGCGAGACAACGCATATCTATAATGCAATAAATAATGATCCACAACATTGATTTCCTTGATGAATTATTTATTGTTATAATTTCTTTAATTTATTTGTTATTATATTTTTTGCCTCAAATAAGTTTTAAAGTTTATGTAATAAATATAAGAAGGTTATTTATATACAACTCAAAAGAGATAGGTCTGTTGAAATGGAAATTAGCTTTCCATATTAGCCCCCTTATATATATGGGGTATAATTTGATTTTCAAATTGATTTGCAAACTCCATCAAGATATAAAAAATAAATATAAATATCGTTTCAGAATCGTTGAAGATATAGAAATAATTAAACAAACAAATATAAAATAATGACGCGAATCGACAACCTCGTTTTTTTAAAGTCGGCTGCAAGGCACGATTGACAAAGCTGGCTAGGGAAGTGGTCACCACTGCTTATGGTCAATGCACAGCCGACATAGGACGTAAGCCTTTATCGTTGACAGGAAATGAAATGTCTTATGAATGTTGATTTGATTTCAAATATCAAGGACAATTATATTAATATTATGAAAGTGATATTCATTTTCACAGTCCTATACGTAAAAACAAAAATATATTACTAATTTTATATTTATTTATCAAAAATTTTTATTTTTTTGTTTCATACTTTTTTTAGTATAGAAACCTGACGCAAAGCTTGCCATAACACAGGCCGCGTTTCCACTCTGTACGGCAATGGACAACATTTGTGCCCAGAAAGACAGGGAGCGGTCAATCTAAACATTTTATCGATTTCATATATAACGCTAATTATAGTTCTAATACCTAAATGACTCAACAGTATGACTGAATATTTTTTATTGACAGCAAATTATCGTGCAGTACAAACAATATCATTATCATTCAAGCCATGAGTTATCCCATTTATCATATATTATATGACTGCCTCGTTGGTCTAGTGGCTTGATGTAAAGCCGCAGACCCGGAAGTCCTGGGTTCAATTCCCAGGTCAGGCCAATAAAAAGTTATTCTGTTTTCTGTCAGAAAATTCTCAATAGCAGCCCGGAGTCTGGAAATTGGAAGTGTGTACAATCCCGAGCCTCGGAAAGCACGTAAAGCCGTTAAAGATCCTGCGCCTGAACTCTTTCCGGTCGTGTAGGATTGCCATCCCATCGGATTATGAGAGTCAGGGAATAGAGAGTGCACCTGTGTTTGCACACACACTTGTGCACTATAATATCTCCTGCGTAGTTGGCTAATCTCTCTTGAGATTGGCCGCCGTGGCCGGGTTGGAGGACATTATTATTATCATCCCATTTTTTCGGCGTCGGAGAAGTGTAACAAAAGGGATTTGACGGAGTTTTACTGTCGCCTGCTTGCCCCTTGCTTGGGAATACTTTTGCTGTTGGTTCAGTTTCCCACTTACACTACAAACTTACTTTACAAGCCCGAAGTTGAAGTTGAAATCGAGACGAGTAGCTAAGTATAATATTAGATACTGGAACTACAAATATTAAACCTTTCGAGAACAACAATATTTCCAAAAAAATCGTATTGTCATGATCAGTACCAGTTAGAATGGCCCGGCATTGTTATCTATACAGTTCAATACAAAGTAACTGTAAGTCGTTTATTCTTATAAAATCGTAATACTTTATATTATTATTTACGCTTTTTATTTATTAATAGTGGTCGCCCGTTATTTATTGCCAATAAAAATATAAGTTATTTTGATTCCAAAAATTAAAAAAAAAAAAACAGCAAAAAAAACTTGATACTGTTAAATATATTTGTCCAATTTCCACATCTATTGGCACTGCAAGTAATTCCATTCCCTTTTATTTTATAGCTTTTTATTCATCAAAATAGACAGTTTGTCGCAAGTGTATTATTTGTATTTTGTAGTATTTAAATAAATTTCAATGACTATCATTCTCATTAATTTCCACAATATTTATATTATTTGTACTTTCAACGATTTCATTATATTAACAATAGCATGTCGGTGACGCGAAGCCACGATTCTACGATAAACCAGTGCAACGCGCCTAAAAAAGTTCTCACTTCAAAAAACTAAATGTCAATTATTCTATGACCGCCTATGGTAGCGGGAAACCAAATTACAAAAGCAATTTTAAGGAGGCGATGACGACGAGTAATGTAGAATTTATATCGATAGACTTCGACCCCAAAACCCGAAACTTTCGATAACGAAAGTTGGCACATGGATGTATTTTATCACGGAGAAAGAGCCTACTCATATCTTAAAGGCTGGCAACGCACCTGCAAGCCCTCTGATGTTGCAGGTGTCCATGGGCGACGTTAGTCACTTTACATTAGGTGAGCCTCCTGCTCGTTTCTCCCCCTCTTACATAAAAAGGAGGTTTTACTAAAATTTTTTCTAGCTCGCCGGTAGATAGCGCTACAGCACAAGGACTTTATACCGATCAAGCGATCATGAAAATTGGTATACCCAGGCTGGACAACGTCTGACCGATTTTTAATTACAGTTATATAATTTAAATTCAATCGCTTAACTTCTACGACAAAGACAGGTTTGTCTTAATCACATGTGAAATCAAGCGAAAGTTTTGAATTAGGCGTGTTTAAACAATTACAAAATATAATTGGTGTATTTATTATATCATACGCGTTTTGGCACTTGTTTTATCAGATCTCTGCGGAGAAAGTTAAGTACAAGGATTTTAATGTTTCCGAGAAATTTCGACTTTACCGCCATTGCACTAAGGATTGGTTTCAATCAATTACATTAAGTCAGGAAATGGTAATTTGCTGGGTGTATCACTATATAATCGTGTTCTAGTTTTCTAAGACGAGAGATTTCCCACGACTTTGTTATTTAGTCGGCCTAAGTATGTTTACTTCCGACATTGTTCTAATGCAATTATTGCAGTTATATGTTCACACAGCTCATATAAAAACGTCATTACTCTGTATTTCTGATATCATATCTAGTGCCTATGTCAAGTGATTATGAAAAATTGAGTAACGTCGGTTCGAAGAAGTTTTCGAATGTTAAAACGGAAGAAGTGGCTGGAACACGTGGATTATTTGTGGTTAATATGTTTTTTTATTATTTATCCCGTGTAGTTTATATATCAGATGAGAGTTTTTCATTTACATATCAACCAAACCAAAGGCCACATAGATGTATAGAGTGTATAATAATACTTATCTCTCGTAAAATAAGTTTGTGACGTGAGCATTCAAACGTGACTTGAACTGACTTTAATTTTGACTTTAATTCTCCGTGCGCAAACATGCCAGGTAAATTGAACAATAGAAAATTTGGTCTCAAGCGATGGGCACGTTGTTATTTAGAGTTAAATGTTTTCAAAATTTAAGTTGGGCTAGCAATTACTCGGATTATTTCTACTAATAGAGTTAAAAACTTTCAGGCTAATGAAAACATATTCTTTCATAAAACAAAACATGAATGGCCCGAGCAAATGTACGTCATGTCGGGCATACATTAAAGAAACATTTTTTATACTAGAAAGTTATATAACTCAAATAATAATTAAGATCGCTTTTGTAACAGAGCAAATAAGACGCAAATTAATTCTAATTAACTTACACAGGTGCATTTATACACACACATATATACATACATATAGTTTTCGCCTACGGTTTCGCCCACGTGTTTTTGGAACAGGAGTTACGTATGAAAAAGTAGTTTATTTACATCCTTGGATTGTTTGGATTCATAGTCCAGAAAGTCAGTTACTTTCGAATTTATAATATTAGTATAGATGTATATACCAGTCCACACATATAGCTTGCATAGTAAAATATATATCTTTTCAAACTAAATTTGTAATTCCACATATTTTAACACAACGAATAAATCTGTATTCGTTTTTAATGTAACTTGGACAAATAAAGATTGCTTGCATAGAGCCTCGGTAAGATGGATAATTATTACCTACTTTATTGTTCGAATACCTACATTATAATTAACACATCCTTAAGAACACTTTGTAAATAACGAGCAAGTGATGTTTAGTTTTGCAATGTATGTTATCGGGTATATCATATACATATGATACACGTATATTTAGAAACTTACATACATGGAAATACAATCACACACACATAAATACCACCACGTTACACATCGTACGTGCACATACGACTATTAACATTAAAAATGAAAACTCCAAAAATCAAGAAGTTTGTCTGGAAAGTGACGTAACTCAATGTCCTTCGTGCTTTCTCTGTTTAGACCGATTCTCTCGGGGCATTTACTTTCTACGTAAATGGACCAAGTTTCTATTGGCTACGTCGACCTTAAAGGGCATACTGAGGTGTAATCATTCGATTTTCATTTATTTGAATATAGAATATTGATTACTTATAGCGTTTTTTTTTTTCTAAGTAAGCTATTTTGTACAGAACAAATGTAGTACTAGATGATGGTAAGTGTTAAAACTTGAGTATTGTTTAGATTTTTAATTAATGTAAACTTTGTTGTGTATGACATTCTAATACCGTAACCGTAACAGCCTGTGAATGTCCCACTTCTGGGCTAAAGGCTTCCTCTCCCTTTTTGAGGAGAAGGTTTGGATCTTATTCCACCACGCTGCTTCAATGGTTTGGTGGAATACACATGGTAGAATTTCAGTGAAATTAGACACATGCAGGTGTCCTAACGATGTTTTCCTTCACCGTAAAGCATGAGGTGAATTATAATCACAAATTAAGCACATGAAAATTCAGTGGTGCTTGCCCGGGTTTGAACCCACGATCATCGGTTAAGGTTCACGCGTTCTTATTACTGGGCCATTTCGGCTTTGATATTCTAATATCACGATCGAATTTCTAGTTTTCGTTACACAATAGCTTATCAATAGGCAAGTCGTTAGTTAAACTGACAATGACATTTGATACATGTATATATTCAAAAATAAATGATCTAGTTACATAATCGATTAATATCAAAGTAAATAATATATTAATTTCATATTTTTTTTGTAAATAATAAAATGATTACAGAACACTATATATTAATATTTATTATGTACATAGATTATAAAATCATAACAATTTAATTTCAATTATCAACACACGAAGTCGAGATGTCCTAGTGGTTAGAACGCGTGAATCTTAACCGATGATCGTGGGTTCTAACCCGGACAAACACCACTGAATTTTCATGTGCTTAATTCGTGTTTTTAATTCATCTCGAGCTTGACGGTGAAGGAAACCATCGTGAGGAAACCTGCATGTGTCTAATTTCATTGAAATTATGCCAACCCGCATTGGAGCAGCGTGGTGGAATAAGCTCCAAAACCGTCTCCTCAAAAAATGAGAGAAGGCCTTAGCCCAGCAGTGGGACATTAACAGACTGTTACTGTTATCAACACACACGTAAAACATATTAGCGGAGATTTCACAAAAATAAAAAAAAATAAAAACGGAAATAAACTTTCATCTTTCAATTTGGTTACGACGACTTTTTACATCGAAACGGAATGTTGTCCGTCCGTTCTAAGTGGCGCTAATAAATGTTCTGTGACACTGATTAGGTTGTGCGTCCATCGAACGTGTGACGCTATGAAGCATATTACTTTACTTCTTTCAGTTTTAGAGTTCGATTCGTTATCTTTTCTATAAATATACCCATAATGGCGTTGAAGTTTGATTTAAATAACAAAAAATTTATTTCGAAAGGAAGTTTCTTAAAGCACGCTACAGTCGAAACACTTGCTAAATGAGAGCTGTAGTCCAGTCATTGTATAGGTTCTAACTTAGAAAATATCAAGAAGAGCTCAAACTTGGTTGATTATATTAGAATAGTTTGGTGTTCTGATTAATATTTCGAGTTTGAGACCTTGAATGAAGATAATGACCGTGGTATTTGTAGGTAAGTAAAGTGTAGGCTCTCAGAAATACTTTTAAATCGTCATTTGTCAATTTTCATAAATAGCTACCACCGGTTCGGAATGTAGATTCTACCGAAAAGAACCGGTAAGAAACTCAATAGTTAATTTTTTTAACAATCAAAAGCAATAGTATTGACATTGTATAATAAATGGAAAAAAAAAAAACAAATAAAATAATTCCGTATTATAAAGCTGCACTATGTGCAAGAAGAGATGTTACAAAATAATACAGTTATATCACATACATTCAAAGGTGGACAAGTTTAGCTTTACTTTTTTATTTGCGATCGCAAAACCGACCCAGATATTTGAACCAAGTAAAAGCATAGATGATGTAATTTTAAAACTTGACATAGATAATTGCAGGTTAAATATTATAACTAATAATATCTTGATATAAAACTTTTCACATACATTATTTGTCAGTTCTTGTACAATCAGTGTTAAAAATATGTACATATTAAATAAAATTTTAAAATCATAATCAATACTCTTTTTTTTATCTACATAAAAGTAAACAGCATTTAGCGTCTAGTAAACATGAAATTTCTTCTGGCTTAAGTTTACCCTTCATTTATTAAATATTTTATTAAATTTATTGCGTTTTTATATTACTTAAATGTTCTATTCAATTAATTCATTTAATTATCATGTTGTTTTAATTGATCCTCTGTGGTTATTTTTACTCAACATTCCAAAATTTGAAATCGATTGATCTCATATTTGTCATCTCTTTTATACTGCGGCACAGCCTACGTAACATTGGCAGAATATTTTACGCTCAATTAGGAGATACACGCCAGACAAAGAAAGAAAAAGTTAACAGCCAATATTTTTGAGAAGTAAAATAAACTGTCAAAAATAATTTCTCGTTATAATATTGGTATGATTTCAAAATGTCCGCTCATGTCAGTTTTGAAACTGAAATGTGGTCACGACGTGAACTTAAAAAATAAATTCTAATGCGATTTACTTCTGACGTGTTGGGTGAAAGGATCTTGTATATGTCTTACGAAATAAATAACGCATAATAATAAATACATACGATATGGTATTTTATACAAATATTTAATAATCATATTATTTTTTTTATTCATCCACCACATTAAAGCCTATAATAAAAAGGATAACAAAATTGTTTGTTATAAATTTATACAGTAATTTTAGCTTACAATTTCTTTTCCTTTGTATTTATTGTACTTAAATAATTTCAATATAAAAAGTAATCTTTAACACAAAAAGAATTTATTAAAAAGTTTATTTATTATTCAAAAAATTAAAAGTCGTTCTTACTACAACAAAAACGTGCGTGTAAAACTTTTTTAAAGAGAACATTTTGGATGCGACATTTGTGAGTAAAATTTAAAAGGTTAAATCTGTGTACAACGTATCATATGTAACGTTTCTGTGAAACATTTTAACTTTAGTCAATAATAAATAATTGGAATATACAAAGTTGCATTAAGTGCAATATACGACCTTATCGCTAAAACAACGCTCTTCCAGGCGACCTTTGGACAGAGGACCAGTTATAAAATATGTGGGTTGAGGCAAAATAAATAAATTCAATGTTTAGTCTAACAGAAGTTAAAAATACGAATGACGTAAATAATTTTATTATTTTACTCTGAAGTCAGATGCTCAACGGAGACAGGTGCACTCTCTATTTTCTCATTCTCATGGGACGGTAACCCGACGTGAGCTGAGTGAGTTCAGGCGCAGAAACCACATTGTGTTTCCCGAGGCACAGGAGAATAAATACTGTCGAATTCTAAACTATTCTTCACGGAAAAACCTACTAATCTTTCATTCATTGGCCCGACCCAGGTTTTGAACCCAAGACCTCAGCAACCTTATAAACAACCAACTAGTTAAACGAGGCCGCTTATTAATTAGACATTCTGTTTTTTTTTTATAAGCGTTATGTTCAAATATGTTTTTTGTGAAATATATGTATAGGTTTGTATAAATTATACATGTATGTACTAGCAAATTTTTGACCAATTTTAACTACGAGTCTCTACAAAATAAACAAAACGAAAATACTAAAAGTATTAGGATCTTTCGCAATCCACAAATCTAATATGCCGTCAAAAGGTCATACCGTAATTCAATAGACTAAGTTTATAAATCGTTTTTTATTCTATTTAAATAATTGAATTATGTTGAAACGATAATTTATATATGAAGCAACAGCGCTTATAATCTTAAGGTATTTAAAAAACAACTGAACTGAAGTTATATTTGATTTACTTTCGAAATAATACTATAAAATGAATGTCGTTTTCTATATTGTTTCTTAATCGCTTGTGGGAGTTTTTGTGAAAGGTTTTGATGAATATCATGTCTCAGATTAACATGTTATTTCCTTACTAATATTATAAGTGCGAGAGTGTTTATTGTCCTCCATTATCGCTACATAGGAGTTATAGCTTGCGTTATGCATTGCTTTTTTAAGGAGTGACAAGACGTTCTATCGGAAAAAACACGGAACCGAAACTGCGAGGAGGAATTTGGGGAATATTTAAGTTCCGACTGAATTACTATCTTATTTTAACTATTGACATTGTAACCGAGCTGTCTATTTAACTATCAAATATGTTAAAGTAATGATAAAATGCTTTCCGTCGATAAATGTTCAATGGTACAATTTTAGTTTTCACTAGTGACCCGTCCCGGCTTCGTACGGGTAGAATAGGGGTCAATATAAAACGTGTATATCGTCATTTCCGCTCGTTAGCTTGTTTTTTCCGACTTAAATATTTATATATTTCAGCCAATTTTCACTCGATACACTTAGAAGCTTGATGGCATATTTTTTTAAGTGTGAACATTCTATAAATGATTACATTTAATTTTATGGTAAGTGTTATCATGCCATATTACACCTTAGACACAATGTTTGGCGCCTTTAAAATGTCTGTCTATGAACGAAAGAAACAAATCAATACTAGAATATTAATTTGCGCATCTGCCTTTCTAAAATAAATTTAAAAAAACGATAACCAGCTCAGCAGGTCAAGGACATATGTAACCAATTATGTATGTATGTAATTTGTGTTCAACAAACCAACAAGTTGACTGTAATTTCCCCTGATCGTTCGGTCAATTACATACCAGAGAGCATTTTTATCAAACGTATCATAAACGTGCAATGCGCAGAAATATCAACACCTACTATTTATATAATTCACGGAGATAAGAATGAAAAGCGATAATAATATTCATTAATAATAAATTTTACTATTGTCGTTCATTAATATAATATATAAATCGATGTCTCTTTTTATGTCTGTCCGTTCGAGTCGTCCGATCGATTTTGTTGCGGTTTTCAACAAAGCCGAGATTGCCTAGTGGTCCTAGTGGTTAGAGCGCGTGAATCTTGACCGATAGAGCATCATCTTTCAGCAAGACCTTAGTACTTTATTTAACAGGGCGTGATGGTATATTGAGCAAAGAAACTGACTTTACTGGTGGTAGGGCTTTGTGCAAGCTCGTCTGGGTAGGTACCACCCACTCATCAGATATTCTACCGCAAAACAGCAATACTTGATATTGTTGTGTTCCGGTTTGAAGGGTGAGTGAGCCAGTTTAATTACAGGCACAAGGGACATAAAATCTTAGTTCCCAAGGTTGGTGGCGCATTGGATATAAGCGATGGTTGACATTTTTTACAATGCCAATGTCTAAGGGCGTTTGGTGACCACTTACCATCAGGTGGCCCATATGCTCGTCCACCTTCCTATTCTATAAAAAAAAAACTAGTAACTATATCCTATTTACGATACAAAACACTTCTATACCAAATGTCAACAATGCCCAATACGGGCTGGTTTTGTCACGATGTTTTTCTTCACTGCTTGCTATGTTTTTATATCACATTGATGTAGTCTGTGCTAGTGTTACTACACCGTTCTGAAATAAAAATTCCATTGTCAATGTGAGCTGGCAATGTCGTATCAAACAATGGGATAATTTTCCTTATTGACATGTCTTATGCATTATTTCTCACATACGACTTTTTGCTGCCGTAAACGTCTAATGGCGCACTCATTGTCACAAGATTTTTTATTTAAGAAAAACGTTTGTAAATTAAATTATGCACACAGTTATTTTTCATGTTATAGTAAAGAAAAGAGAGATAGATAGAGAAATCGAGCCAGCAAAAAGGGTCGATTTTAAAACATATATTATATACATAGGTAAATAATTTCAAACAAATAAATATTTTCAAAATCACTAACATTAAATTATATAAAAGTAATCAAATGTATTTATCGTTAGTTATGCTTTAATATTGATGAATAAATTAACTCATTCACTTTGGTCTATCAAAGGTCAATGTTACTTTCGATTTAAAAAGCGTCGAAGCAATCAAATCAATCATGATCTAATACAACCTTATTACGCGTTAAGATACGCAAGAGCGTGTAATTAATGGGAACAATCTCAGGCTCAAGCAGAAAGTTCGCAACGCAAATAAAACGATTTACACGGCACCAGTTTTCCACACTTTTCCCATTGAATTTAATCGAAATGAATCGGATAACGAGATACCATAAAACACAGATAAAAATTGAAAACATTATTTACGCGTTATTTTGTAGGCTTTACTTGTGACATCTAGATTTCTACACTTTTTATACTTTTTATGCAGGTGTAAATATAGATACTCTGTATTAATTATTTTAATGATTCTTGCGTTTAACTTCTTGCCGTCTTTATCGATCTAATAATTTTCGATGTAGATGCTGCACCGGTACTAAACTCCAGCAAGCCGACATAGTTCACAGTAAATATTTAAGTGCACAAGATCGACAAACTACACTATAGTGTAGTGAGTTTTGCGTTTAATCTAACTGAACAAGGAAGTCAGAAGGAAGTTTAATAAAAGTGAGTAAATAAAAAATCCTTATCTCAATATTACACCAGTAATATAATTTTCTGTATGTGTCTAATTTCATTGAAATTCTGCTACATGTGTATTCTACCAACCCGCATTGGAGCAGCGTGTTGGAATAAGCTCCAAAAACCTTCTCCTCAAAAGGGAGAAGAGGCCTTAGTCCAGCAGTGGATGTGCCACTGCTGTTACTATAATATAATTTTAGACAAACGATTATGTAACATTACAAAAAGAAAAAGATTAAGATAATGAAGTTATAGATAAAGGAATTCATCTCCACCATTAGGTAAAAATATTTGTGATATTGATTAATGTCAAGAAATACAAAGTACTTGCATAAAAAGCCTTCAAATAGACATTCTCGTTAAGTTTTCTCGTTGAAGATTTATATTTAAATTTCCCTTTACCTGAAGGTTTATCAAGGAATTGAGTGAGTAAGATAACATAAATTCTAAGATAATAACCGGAATCCGCTTTCACGATAAATTAAGTAGGTATTGAAAGGTTATTTACGCAGGAGAGTATTTTCTCTATCACGGTTACATACATAATTGAATATACTTGATTAATAAACACTTAAATATAATTAATAAACAAAGACACATGGGCCAGATCTCTTATCTCGAGAAAGTTTTGAGCTAATTTCACAATGGTGTTCCAATAAAACCCGCTCTGGAGTTATGTGTATATATTCATGATTTCCTGCAACACCTACCATGGGATTATATATAAGCATATGCATTATGCATATGAAAACTGAGTTGTATTTGGCCGGATATAAACCTACGACCAGTAGACAAAATAGTAGGTTAGTCCCTCGGATCATCGTGTTTTTGTTTTTTACTTATTAAAATAAAACCTATATGTACACAGACAGAAAAAAATATAATCAATTTTTAAATTCATTTGGTATGTGGATCAACAATTAACCAATAAAGTACTAGTTTTTGCTAACGACTTTCTTGCTGTACTTTTTCCGGGATATAAAGTACCTCAGTCTATAAATTACATTTATTTATTTAAGTATATATATGGATAAATACGGTCCGTTGCTGAATTAAAGAAGGACAAACCAACACAACATACTTTCGCATTTATAATGTAGGGATATGACATTTTAACATGGCCGTTCAGTTCTAATCGATTGCAGAAATAGTTTTGGCGAATGAAGGCTGATTTGATTTTCGTGTAGACATTTCAAAGCAACATATATTGAGTTAGTGTCGTTAGCTTTAAACATATTACATTTATTTTACACGTATATATATTTTTAATATTTTTAAGTTCATATTATTACATATACTTGTTCGTATTTTAAGTTAAAGCTTTGTAAAGTTGTGAAGCTCTGCTATGAAGTAGTGTGGGTGAAGATACTTTAAAATACAATAGGTGACGCAAACCGTATGGGCTTATAGTTTGCAAAAAAAATAGAAAGGAGCTTTCTAATACATTAACTGGTATTTTAATAGAAAAAATAGCCCACAATTATCCAATAGATTAATATTTACGCCGAATTAAGCTTATAAAGCTCTTCGCAATTTCATATACCAACTTTCTTTGCAAAAATGTACAGCGAATGGAATTAAGTGAACTCAGAACGCTCCGACCTTGGTTAATTGTTTGAGTTTGTTGGCCCTTCAACTTTGACTTTCAAGCTAACGTTACCATTTTTAAAGTTACGTTTATATTTTCCGAGCAAAAATTTATCATTTCTACAGTAAAATTGTTTGGCACAGTTTAATAATAAAACACTAATAAATGAGGAGACGTTTTTATCGCCTAACTGAAAAAGTTAATAAGCCAATTAACACAGTTAATATTGACTTTTAGGAATTAAATTTGTTTGGTCTAAGTTCGGCAACGCACCTGCAAACCCTCGGGTGTTGCAGAAGTCCATGGGCGGCGGTAGTCACTTTCTATCAGGTGAGTCTCGCTTGCCCCTTCTTACATAAAAAAAAAAACTTTGGAGGAGTTTTGTGATAAGCATTTGTAAATGCGAAAGTAACACGGCCTGTCTATTGTCCTTTCACTGCTAAGCTACTGATCCGGATTCGAATGAAATGAATGAATGAATTTGATATGGTGCATGGTAGAGTTCCTCCTAGGAAGGACATAGTTTATTTATACCGTTTGGTACGGGAATATGTCTGGTATACCCCCCTCGAACGAAGCCGCGAGCGAAAAGGAATTGTATTGAATTTGTCATCAAGATATTAAGTAATAGAACATTAACGGGTGTTTATTTACTTTTTATAATCGTAAACTGATTTGTGTGCAATCAAAATGTTAATTCCGTGTGACGTAATCTTTTCACGGTGACGTAATGAATGATTTAAATAGATTGCATAAAGATTTTTTGTTTGATGCGCTCTGGTTTGTAATTAGCTAATGATGGCCGTCTCTTGGTAAATGTGCTCTCATCGAATGGTTCCAATTAACCAAATAATGAACTGAGTACTTCGGTAAATTAAATGAAAAGTAGGTTATTTCCGAATTCGGCTGTAATTATTCGATACGCAACTGAGTTTTTTCTAAGGGTATTCAAATCTGGGGTAGAATCAGTCTATTTATTTATATTGAATTTCTATAACAATAACAATATATAACAATATATATCCCGGGACATTTTCACACACGGCCATCTGATCCAAATTAAGCTTGTACAAAGCTTGTGCTATGGAAACCAGACAACTGATATACTACATATACTACTTTTCTTTTGTAAATACATACTTATATAGAAAATTACACCCAGACTCAGGACAAACAGACATGTTCATGCACACAAATGTCTGTCCTGGGTGGGAATCGAACCCACAACCTTCGGCGTGAAAAGGCAAGTATCTACCAACCACGCCAACCGGCTCGCCAATTTCCGAAAAAATAAAACATATAATGCTCATTCCTTTTTTTAATTGTTTTTATAAAATTATTTATTTAACATCTTATGTAGTATGTATGTGTGCAGTAGTAGTATGTATGTGTCTTATAACATATACTCGTAATTATAAGTCTTATTATTAATTGCTAGGTGAAAAATTATCTCCAGCAATTTGTTATTGCATCGAACATGGCTTGACTTGACCCGGGAATGCATTAATTGACTTTGCGGAGGCGGAAATAGTAATAAGGAAATCGGGTAATTTATTCAATTTTAGTACATTAGATTAGCGAATTTTAGATAAATAACAAAGCTCTACTAGTATTCAGCGTATCTGTGCGTGTGTTAAATATTAGACATATTTTATCGAACTTCTAACTGCCTTAACTTCTTCTAAAATAGATTTATTCGCAAGAGGCAATGTATAATGTAAAAATAATATTAAAAAATAGAGCAACTAGATGCGGAAGGCGGAGGACAGGGAGCTTTGGCGCACCTTGGGAGAGGCCTATGTTCAGCAGTGGACAACGATAGGCTGTTGATTGATTGATTGAAATAGAGCAAGATATTCTTAAGATATTATACAGATAATATAAAAGTTCAGAGTTAGTATTTGTCGATTTTCATACGGGATATAAATTGATTAAATTATACCTACGATTAGTTTCCTTACTTATAAAAAATTGTAAAATAATAATGAGTTACTTGCCGGGCCTTTTCGATACATACTTCCACTACTGGTGATAGCTTTAACTTTTATTTATTTTAAAAATGTACTTATCAAACGTGCTTATACATAAATTTAAAAATATGTTTTGTTTTGAAAAGCTTAACGTCTGATAATTTATAAATATTCCTTTGACTTAAAATAAAGTTGCCGTGCTATAGAACCTTTAGCAATGAAGTACTTGGTAAATTATTCATCGAAATTCTCGTGTAGAAGCGGACGTGAGGAAATTGCGTGTTGTCGTCCTTAAGACGTATTTAACGAGAGAAATCCTTTGAGAGCTTTTATTAAACGAGCTTTGCTCTAGCCCTGACATGAATATAAATCATTATATAATGAAAAAATACGTGCATTATATAATAATTCTAATATTTGTATAGAGTACACACGTATGTGTAATGAGTACTGTATAGTGTATATTCATATATATATATATATATATATATATATATATATATATATATATATGTATATGTATATATGTATATATATATGTATATGTATATATGTATATATATATGTATATGTATATATGTATATATATATATATATATATTTTATATTTTTTATCTTCTCTTAAAGAAATGTAGAGACGGTATGTTTTTTATGGTTGTTTATTACATATTGCTTATTGTGCTACGAGGTTATATTAGGACAAGTAAGTGTGTAAGGGCCAGGATCGAACTGCAATTGTTACGTCGCTATTCAGCCCGTATACCGGTTGCTATTGAGGCTTTAAAGTTTCTTAAATTTAAAAATGATCACAAGTTAGATAATAAAGAAATCTGTCTTCACAATTAATTATTAGAATACCGAGAATGCCCCTAAATATACTTCAACGAGTTGCCAGATCTCAACCAATTCAGAAAAACGCACGAGGCGTCATGAGCGGGCTTCAAGCCCTCGCCCATCTGGGGAAGCATACACTTGTCGGGAGTGCGGCCCAAGGATCCTTTCTCGCATCGGTCTCTTTAGTCACGAACGCAAGTATATCCGCGATGCTGTTTAAATCATCTGTCAAAGATGAGGCCTATATATATTAATGTTAATATCGTCTGAATCATCAAATATGTTTTATGAATCTCATTCAGTTGACATCAAGCACACTGATTACGCGATAGCATAATACGAGTATAATTAATTAAGAAGGAATGAAAAATGTTTTTAAATTAAATGTTTTTTTGGCAGAATAAATAAGCGGTTATTAAATAAAAATGAAAAATGTTTTAAATAAAAGAAACGAAACTCCAGGTCCTTGGTTCAAGCCCGGTGTCGGGCCAATAAAAAGTTACTATGTTTTTCTGTTAGGAACCTGAAATGCGGTGGTTGGAAAATTGAAGACAGTACTTCATTATTCGCTAGAAATGTTTTATTTTGAAATATTAAACTTTACAAACGTTGCATTTAAATTCGACTTAATTTTTTGGTTAGAAAACAGAAGCGCTTTATAAATTTAGTAAAATATCGGGTCATTGATCTATATCCTAGGCTTTTTTTATAGAGTTTTTGTTCTGTTATTTCAATTATAGGGCGAATGTAAGCGGTCGTTGACTTGATGTATTTAACAATGATACAAAACGGTAGAGCAAAAAAAAATGGTATGGATTTTTAAGAGCATTTTAGAAGTGCTGTTGTATTTTTTTCTTAGAAAGCGGTCACTTGCTAATTTGTAATGCGATCGGTGTTCCGTATCGTCTAGACTGATGATCTGAAGATTAAGTTGCTTAAAACATTTTGAGGAATGGTTAACTATTCATAAGGTTGTTAATAAAGTTACGCGACGAGCAGAAACTTAACTTGCACAATCGTTCTCCACCAATTATGGAAAAAATGCCACCATTCTGGTTCCGTTTTAATACCAGGATTCTTAGATTTATTTTAATAAATGTGACTTTATAAGTTTCTATATTAATATCATGAATGTGAAAGTAACTATGTCTATCTGTTACACTTTTACGGCTAAACTACTATACGGATTTTGATGAACTTTGCTATGAAGCATGCTCAAAATCCAAGGAAGGAAGAAGGTTTTTATACCTAACACCTGCCTATTCCCTAACACGCCGGTGAAAACAAGTAATCAATATATTACGTAATTGTCGAAAATGAATGAAATTCATATTTGTCATGAACATTAGTTGAACTTGCAAGGTTGCTAGCGGAGTGATAGCGGTAAGGCCTCTTATATATCTACATTGTCTATATTCTATGTTTATATTTCATTACTCTAGAATCAGATTAAAATATTATTTATTCAAGTACGCTCATAATGTAAATCTACCACCGGTTCGGTATGTACCGTCAATAAAATCAAGAGTTACTCCTTTCTACTAATTTACATAGTTATCTTAATTGAATACAATTAAATTATTTATCTTATTAATATTTGTACTGTAACTTAAGTTGAATAAGGTTAAAATCAAAATAATTTTCGAACAAATGCGATACTATGAATATTTTATTTATAGTTTAACTTCAATTTATTTCCAGCTAGACTAAAGACAATGTCTTACAAACCAGTTCAAAATATATTTCCTGGTTCACACATTCTCTGTTCTAGAACGAAACAGATAAACAACCATATAGTAATCCTTAAACCATATGAAATAAAGGTCAAATTCCAAAGTAAACGAACCGAAATGAATCAAAACGTCCTCGTGGTTTGAATATAAGCTAACTTTAAAGTACTTTCTCGATCGTGTTGTGAATATAAGGTCGATAATCCAATCATAAACTGAATTCCGCGTTTCACAACTTATGTTGTAAAGTGGAGCGAATTTACTATAATCGCGGTAATGTTTGAACATTTTAATTAATCTTAAATTTGGAGTCGTTATTGGTTAATAATCAAATAAAAATAAAATGTCCGTTCCGATTTTGAAATGACAGTCTCTTTAGTCTTAAGCCAGTCACTAAAACACAAAACATCGATTCTATCTATTATATATAATGTCTGTCTGTTTTTTCTGGGGTTATCTTAATAGTGAGTATTTTTTTGTATCGGAAGCATTTAATGCTTAGTTTAATTCCATGAAAAATCAGCTGAGTCTAAAGTTTTAACAACTATTTAGTTAAGACTTATTTCTTCCTCTCTGTCATTATTGATTTGAAATAAGAAAGAAAAAAAAACAGCGTTGCTTAACTCACCATTTATTAACAACAAACAAATAACAAATAACGCTAATCTAGTTATATAAATAGCTAAAAATTACTAAACCACTGTTTCCAGTTTTTTTATACTCTCCCGGAATATAGTGTTGTGTTGCTTCCATTAATATTGTTAGGTTTAAAAGTTTTTTATTATTCTATTCTAGCTAGTATATATTACAAAGTCCCAAGAGATTGTATATTTGAGCTCACTCATTTCAGAAACTACCGGTCTGACATGAATAATTTATTTCAAAATTATATACTCCGTCCATTTATTAAGATGGTTATATACTACATCACGTGACGTATAGAACAGTAATAATAATAATGAATGATGAATTAACAATAATCCCATAAAGTCAGGGCATATTTTTAAGGTTTCCTATTCCTGTTAATTAAGTTTTTATAGGTTATAAACATGCCATAAACTGTTTATAAATCCATTGTTCTGCGTACAACCGGTTCTGTTGCGGGGCGTTAACGTTCTAACGAACGCACTGAATCAAGTTTAATAGGCTAAAACAAATAATAGGCTTTTTATAACGCCTTGTCAAATAATGATTTATACAAAATGCTATCTTGCTAGACTTCCTAGCCTTTTTTTTGGGTTTTATATTGTGACTAGCAATCGTTCCGGCTTCGCACGGGTAGATAATAAGAAAATATATTTTAGATAGGATTTGCGTAAAATCCGTTCTTAGTGAGCGTCTACGTCGGGGAAGGAGTAACTGTGACGAATTTCAAGTCAATCGGGCGCATAGTTTTCGAGATTTCGCTTATATAGGTATATTATTGTATATATTGATTGTAAAAATTTAGAAAAGGAAATATATTCATTTTAAGACAAAATCGTATCAAATTTAAAAGTTTTTTTTTAATTAAATGAAAAAATAGGTCACTTAATTTAAGCAACACGTAACATAATTATTTAGTTACTAATTCCGTACACGTTGTGGTTTTAAAACGGCTCAATATTATTATTCTCGCTACATACGTTTCTTTGGATTTTTGGATCTTTATTATATAACACGGTTAAGCCTTGACATTTAGTTTTATTGTGTTTGTAGTAAGGCAGATGTTAGGCTTAAGTGTTTTTTCAGAATGTATATTAGATTAATGTTACATCCCAATAAGCAATCAAATTTTGTTTCAAATAAGAAACAAAAGTTGTTAACATATAAACGTTGACTACTGTTTACTAAAACACTGATTTTGCTATATAAATATATATATATATATATATATATATATATATATATATATATATATATATATATATATATATATATTTATATTTCTGTCAACATTGATTTGAATTCGAAAGATGAAATCTACTTTTATATTCTTTATAAACAAAGGAGTTTATAAGGCGGATGCCAAAGTAACTGTCCCACAGACAATAGATATTACGTTTTATCAGTCAAAATTCTTTTATTGACGACCAGGAGGTTAGATATATTAAGGGGGGAAACGTAAAGGAGGCTCACCACTTGAAAAGACTGCCATCTCTCTTGGACATTTGTAACACCGGAGAGCTTGCTGGTGCGTCCCTGGCCTTATAATTTTATACTATATATATTATTGTTATAAATATATAATGTTCTATATGAATATGTTACTCCGTCCATTGAAAAGTACGTAGAGCCGTTGGTCCTAAACTTTATCTGTTTCGAGTCGCTTCCGGTTGCCAAACAAAGTATGAGTAAGATAATATAATATGTATGTATAAATATCTTTGTGTGTTACATACTCAAGCCAGGTGGCTAGTCTAAAGATTTAAGGTATAAAGTGCTTGTGCGAAATCAGGCCAAGTAACTGATAACATTGTTTATATTTGATGATATCTTAGATATTATTAGTGTGTAAGATGAAATATAACAAGTTGATCTGCGTAATTTTACATGCATTGAGCATCATTACTCCGCCCTAGTAGGTCGTAGCGTGCGATAAATTATATAGCCTTTCTTAAAACGATTTTCAATTCGTGAGATACGAATGGTCAAACAAATTTTTCACGAATGTCCAAAGAAAGATTGTAATGTTTTACCAAATGAACATTACACTACATTGTATCTGATTTCCTTTATTTCGCCATTACTATTAAATGGCTGAAACGATTTGGATTTAATCGATATAATACCGAGTGACACTGGCTATAAATTAATTTATTCAATAAGTCGTATTTTTTTTTAATTTTTAATGTAAAAAAACATGTTTTCATATCTATTAGAATAGTGATTTATAAGTGAATTGTCTTAGGATATTAAGTCGACAATGGTAATAAGTACTTGATGATTAGTTCCCTTTGCTGCGAAAATAATTCTTTAAATAATTACGATAGAATACAGAATAGAAATCGACCATAAAGTCTTTGATAACTTTAAAGTCTGTAATACTGTTGATTGAATAATATAGTATTTAAATTATAATTAGGATTATACGTTTCGATCCAAAACAAAACCTGGCCAGCTATTTATATCTCCAACTTATGAATTACACCCCAAATAAACACCCTACGGACTATCGATCCGGTCATTAATTCGTACGGAAACATTCAAAACATATTCTTCTCTTTTTCGCCCCTAATTTATTGAACTTCGAGTCTATATCTATTTCACTTTTTCGTTTATAACGTTGTCCTTTTCTACCGTGAATAGGTGAATTACCGGTTGGTGAAAAGCGTGGGGCGACAATCGTTTGAAAAATACAATAGAGTATAATGGGTCATATTTTTTGTGTTTATACAATTTTGAATTTTTAAGAGAACAGAGAGACAGCAATTGACGTCAATTTATCGTATATATGTCGTAATAATGAATAAAGGATTCTTGTATATAGCTATATATATTTCGTAAATGTCGGAAAAGTTGTATTAAGGTAAAACGAAATTTTGTATGTTAATAAGGTTTTAGTTTTGTAGTTTGTTTATATATGTCTTTCTTAAAACAAAATGGTAATTATTAGACCCAAGTGACGCTCGGTCACCCAAGTATAATATTTTGAAAGGATTATGAGCAATTCGTTATCGTCTTTAAGAAATATGTCACTTTTTATTCTGTCAATGCACTGACTTATCGGACCTAATAAGAAATTGCGACTGTTCAAATTATGACCGCGGGTATTGGTGAAGAACGCTGGCAGCATTTTTCCGTTGAATTGCAATTCTCTGCACGTAAAAGGAACCGGCCCTCCTGTCACAAATGGAGGCAATATAGACGAGGTGTTAGTCATTTTTTAATAGACATTACATGTCTATTAAAAATGTTTTTGGATTACTACTTCAAAAAATACTTCATATTTTCGTATTCGAAACATATAAATAAACTATATTTTATAATGGAAATTTATTTAGTAATGGCTAGATATAAGACCGCAAATCCTCAGGTCCTGGGTTCGAACCCCGGGTCGGGCCAATAAAAAGTTTTTTTTTTTTCACAAAAAACTTAATAAATAATAAAGCAGTCTATTCTAGTGCCTAGGAAAGCACATAAAGCCGTTGATCTTGCACCTGAACTCTTTCCAGTCGAGTCGGATATCTGCCGTCAGTTCAAACCGGAACACGACTCTTCTAAGTATTGCTGTTTGGTGGAACATTACATGATAAGGGAGTGGTACCTACACAGTCATAGCTCGTCTGGGTAGGTACCACCCACTCATCAGATATTCTACCGCAAAACAGCAATACTTGATATTGTTGTGTTCCGGTTTGAAGGGTGAGTGTGCCAGTGTAATTACAGGCACAAGGGACATAAAATCTTAGTTCCCAAGGTTGGTGGCGCATTGGATATGTAAGCGATGGTTGACATTTCTTACAATGCCAATGTCTAAGAGCGTTGGTGACCACTTACCATCAGGTGGCCCATATGCTCGTCCGCCTTCCTATTCTATAAAAAAAAAAAAAAAAACAACGATGTCTACTTACTTAGTTCATTCATCTTGTATTAGCTAAAGTACTAAGTTATCTTATCACACATCTTCAGTAGAACACGCTGCTGTTTTTGATAAGATAAATATTGTAAACAGCCTCAACGAAGTATTTAGAACAACAATATTAATGGAAGTATCATGACTCATAAGGTTTAAAAAAAATGTGAAGTTTAATGAAACTTTATGGAAATGTCATCATCTCAAAGCATGAGTTATTTCGCATTTTTAGAGTCTATATGTCCATTGGACGTTGCTTTATGATAGTTTTTAATTTTTCCTAGGCAGTATTATATGTATTGTATATTGTAATATAGATGATTTTTTTGACCGCCTCGTTGGTCTAGTGGCTTGATATATTCACTCATTGGATTATGAGAGTTAGGGAATAGAGAGTGCACCTGTGTTTGCACACACACTTGTGCACTATAATATCTCCTGCGTAGTTGGCTAATCTCTCTTGAAATTCGCCGCCGTGGGCGAAATCGTCTGGAGGATATTATAGATAATTTAAACATGCTAATGAGAATTTTCTACAGAAAAACTCAATAACTTTTTATTGGCCCAACCTGGGATTTGAGCCCCTGACCTCCGGGTCTGTAGCCTTACATCTAGCCACTAGACCAACTGTAGTACTAATATGATGACTATATCCATGAAATGTAATTTACATTTAAAACAATCAATATATAATTATATCCAGTAGAAATCACATCACTTATAACAATACGCATTACTTACAGATATGCGTTTGCGCAAGCGACACAAGCTCCCCGTTCAAAGACCGGAGCGCTAATGAATTGGTTAAGCATTGCGGGTCGAGCGCTAAGAGGAATTGAGCGTATTTTTTCAGTTTAATTTCTAAAATGTCAAACAGTCATCAATCACATAATCCCGTATATCTATTTATATTTTTTTAATCAAGAAAATTTATAAAAATCGTGTTTTCACAACAAATAAGCAGTATATATTCCCAACTTTACTATAAATTATTTACAAAATGGTTTATTGATAATTTTCATTTGATGTCACTTTTATTAAATAAACACTTTTATTAGTTCTGTGAAAGAATTAGTTCAGTGAACAATCATGTCAGAGCTAAATCCCATAGAAAGGATCCTAGGGATAGTTAACACGCTTTAAAACATGCGGCGCAACTTTTAAAATTAAATATATTTATGAGCATAATGCATATAAAGATTAAATATTATCAATGTCTGTCTGTATACAGTGATTACATGCTTCTGTGGATGATTTCATATGCTTAAGTTTTGGTTATATTTCATGTCTTACTCAGTTAAAAGTGAACGTCTTGAGGAAACCTTCGTGTGTCCAATCCAATAGAAATGGTAGAATCTCGGTAAAATAAGCGCCTTCTCAAGAGGAGACTTAGCATTGGAAATGGTGTTCTTCTTTTTCTAATGTCTGCTACTTATGGATGTATAGAGTTGCTTGGTCAATTTATTTAACGCATCGTGAGTCGCAGTTATTTATTAAATGTTATACATGGCAACACAGAAATACGAGTTAATGATAAGCAAAATCCTTAAAATGTAGATGTAGAAATTAAGGAAAAATTATTTTAATTATAATAGTAATTTATTTTTATTATATAAATGAATTAATATACTAATTTTGTATAAAAATATGCAGATTTAAAGTCGGAATCTTTATGTATAAAATCTGGTGCACATCGTGTGCTGTGACGCAAGAACACAATCTGACTATTTCTGTCTACTTCGTTAATGTCCGCTTGTAATGTTAATATGTTATATATATATACAATTATGTAACGTAATAAAAAATCCATTATGACCGCATTTCGGACACTACGACTAATTTGTAATTTGAACTATTGTCAAAATTGTACTTAAACGTCTCGCAATGATTCTCGTAAAACGAGTAATTTCTTTCTATTATATTATATAAAACACAATTAGGCGAAAATTCTATTCTACGATGCACGAGTAAATGCTGATTCTACGATGATTTCGAAATATAACTTTGTTCTTAATATATTTTAAACATAACGCAGGAGATGTTTTAGCAGAAAGTGTTTACGTGCACTCTCCATTCACTAACTCCTTTATTTCGATGGGTGGACAATCGGATAAGACTGGAAAGAGGTCTTGATCTCTATTGACGCAAAGAAGTTCCAAAACTAGTAACTTTGCAAATCCCTTCTGTTACTGAGAATTTCATTACAGTAAAATCCAATAACTGATTCTCGACCCGAGATGGCCGCGTAAACGCGTGAATCTTAAGCGATGATTGCGTGTTTAAAGGCATGACCCCTGAGTTTTCATGTGCTTAATTTGTGTTTATAATTCATCTCGTATTATGCGTTGAAAGAAAACATCGTGATAAAACCAGCGTGTGTCTAATTTTATTGAAATTCTGCTGGTGTATCCATCGACTTCCATTGGAGCAGCGCGGTGGAATGAGTTCCAAACCTGCTCCTCAAAAGGAAGAGGAGGCCTTAGCCCAGCAGTGGGCCATTTACAGGCTGTTACTTTGCTTTATTTTTATTATATATATATATATATAATAAAAATGGAATTTTAAATAATATAAGTATAGGTTTTGCCTTTATATTCGATTTCCAATTTTATAAAAAAAAGGAAGACGATACGTAAAGTGAACGGAATTATTACGTGAGTGTTTGAGCGTCAACGTGTCAAGCGTGATAAGCGATTACAAGCTGAATGTTGTTTTCGATAAAAATGAAAGTAGCTTGAAATGCTGCTTCACGTAAAATATGTGAGGCGCCTTGTAACTTGTAACAAGGATATACAAAACTGGATTTAGATTAAAATAAAGATATTTCGTGGCCATGCGAATGCAAAAGACAAACTTTTAACCACGTTAACATTATAGTTGGGTAAAGTTATTGAGTTTGTCCGTCATGTTTATATTTATATTTTACTACGGGAAGAGCAAGTTTTTCGCTGCGTTTTTAGCCGCAAGGCAAGCAATATGAACGTAACTCAATAGGCTTAAAACTAGATATAACAGTGTAATTATTGGATTACATAAAATTTTAATTACTTAATCACTTTTGAAATTTCCGGTCGGGTAAAATGTTCTCTCTGCTCAACTCGTTGCTGTCAGAATAATTGATTTTTTTTTTCTACTAAGTGCATTGATGACTTGGTACAAGCCAATTAGCATATATTCCACCACCAGACATACTTGTTATCATTGTGTTCGGCTGAGAACAGTGAATGAGTTAATGTAACTACAGACATAAGGGACATACCATCTTACTTCCCAAGGTTAGTAAGTGGCCTATTTGCCGGTCTGTCAATATTATGTATATACATATGTATAACCTATTTTCAATAAAAAAAATCATTACTATATAACGCAACTCGTACGGTGGTGGAAAGTACCCCACCATAGTACGAGTAGCATTCTTGAGGAGAGTGAATGGCGCGCAGAAGCCACCATCCATAAAAATCTGTTTTTATTCTTTTCTTGCAGTGACGTATTGCATTGAGCGAATTGGAATGAATATATGAAGGCTGAGCTAGCAATTGACACTCTTAGGGTTATTAAATATAACATCAAAGACCACATGAAATGAATGACATTGTAAAATTATAAAGGCAAGTTTAGGGATACTTTCTGACAAATTAATTGTATCCAAGAAACTTGTGAATTAATTAGTATCTTATTTGAATATAGAAATATAGAAAATATAAGACATTAAGCATCCAGGTTGGATATATCAGACAAATTAGTTAATCTGAATAAAACCAATGCAGATTTTCAGAAAACGGAGCTAGGTTATTTATTTTACGAAAAAGATAACTCCATCAAATAATTCATATATATTTTTTAAATATTGTTCTGAAGAAATTAATAATATATCTATTTACCCCTCCAATTAAGCCTACAGCTTGTGTCAGGAGTGGGGACGACAACAGCCCGAGGAATCGATTCGATAGAAATAATATATATAATATGTTAAAAGATAAAGAGATAGAGCGGAGCCCCTTGTCAAATACTAGAGTCGAGTGACAAAGCCGCCTTAATTGTGATGTAATTCACATTCTAGAATCTATGTGATCATTTTCATAGGAACATTACGTTTTGAAAAATATTATTTATTCTTATACTTATATATTATGAGTTAAGGTGTTCGTGAAAAAAAAAGTATCCTAGAAATTTAAATGTTTATGTAAAAATATGTGCCGTGAATCCGTTTCGAATTATTTTTTACGTTACCAGTACAATTACAAAATGTATTGAACAGAATATACACCGGAAAGGTGGTCTCATTTCAATTTAAATTACAAAAATCTACCCCTAAAACTGGAATAAGGGGATCCGTCACTTGGTTTCCATAAGCGTGGTTGGTACACTTGACGAAGTTAGAATGCTATCAAGTATTCAATTACTGTAATTATTTTTTTATAAGCAGATTTTAAATATTAGGGATCATTAATTGACATCAAAAAACCTTGAAAACGAAACATAAGAATCTTATTTTAACATAAACGTATAATATATATAATGTATAACAAAGTACATAATAACATATTAATGAACTTATAATAACAAATTGCAGTTCCTTACATAATACTTTAGTTTTATCTTATAAGGTAGGTATTTTAATAGAATCAAAATTTGCATATTAATAAGTTAAATATTATAATATAAATTTTACCTACAAGTTATGCAGTAATTAACGAACGAAGTCATTTTGGAATTTTATTACATTTATCATATATAAGACCAGTAGTTATTTGTTGGTACATAAATATCGAAAACGTAAATTCTTTATGTTTGTCATAAACATATTTATGACAAACGAATGTATAAAAATTCCGACAACTACGCATGCGTTAATTGATCTCGTAAATAAATTAACTAATTGTATATAATTTATTTAAAATAGCATTTTATTAAAGAGTGACTAATGAGTTTCTTGCCGGTTCTCGGTAGAATCCACATTCCGAAACGATGGTAACGCTTAACGATTTAACTTGTTTGAATATACTTATATATTTTTTTTTTATCAAATACATGTTATAATATTAAAAAATTCTAAATTAATACGCATAATTCAATAGATACCCACTAAAAAAAACAATTTAGCTGACCTAAATCTTCTACGTATAAGCCAGAAAAAAATGCTTTTTTAAGCGTATTAAATAAAACGGCCAATTAAAGAGCTGAGCTTATAAATTGCAATTGGTGGTATCCTTTGTTATAACATTGATAAATAAACTAAATCACATACTTTTTAGAGTGTAGTCACTATTTGTCTCATTTTAAGACATTTAAGTTATTAATTATCATTTACATATAGCAAAATTGTAGCTTCATTTGACATACATTTTGTTGTATCCAAAATTTGTAAATTAAAGATTACTTTCTTCCACAAATGTCATCCAAAATTATGGATATTATTGAAATATTAATTAATATAAATCACATTAAATACTGCATCAAGTTTCGGTCATGCGCACTGCGGCTAACAGCTGATCTCCTATAAACAACCTATTACCTTAGTTTGTGTTGTATCAGGTTGCATGTAATAAAACAGGACGAACATCCAGGCAGCGCCCAGACCGAACAGAATCTTCACATTCCGTCTCATCTTAACACTTAAAACACACGCGATTTAAAAACAATATCGTAAACACTGCGATCGTTTCGGTATTTCCTACGCGTTTTGTGTTCAACTGTCGCGAGCAGCGCGCGGCCGCGCTATCGGCTGCGGCGTGCGGACTAAGCGCCCGATGGCAGATTACGAGTGACGGCGTTTGTCGGTCATGCGCGTATCGCTCGCCCGCTGAAATAGAACAAGCTTGCACCGGGTAGCTGGTGATACGAGTCACAATGCATTGTTTTTTATTTTTGTCCATGATAAGCGTTTAACGTTACATATGATAGTGAAAGTGTTGTCAGCGATTTGGAATGGAATTTCATTGTATAACACAAAATATTTATTGTACGAAAGATGGACCCAATGCTGAAAGTATTATCAGCCTACTTTAGGAAGTGCAGAAAATATCCTTTGTAAGTGTACGTACGTACGAGCCTTGTCTCGGTGTTAATAATAAGTCAGTTTTATAGAAAACTGGCCCGCCTGGGATGAGGGGCCGGTATTTGGTAAATAGGCTATGTTCATCCTTGGGGATTCAACCATGTTTCATACCAAATTTTATCAAAATCAGTTTAGTTTCAGCCCTGAAAGCGTAACATACTGATAGAGTTATTTTCGCATTTATAACATTAGTGCAAACTGAAATAAAATATTATAATTGACTAATTTATTTTATTAGCTACCTACCCGCCCAGACTTTTCACAGTTCTAATTAATGTTTACCAAATAATATCTGTTTAAATAGTAAGATATAAACGCGTGCAATCAGCATCTGTCTACCGTGTAAAATTTCTCTAACTGCAATCCTATTTTTTATATTTTTCATCTCTATAGAGGTACATCATTTTCTTATATATTTTTATTGTATACATTTTATAGTAGATTTACGTATGTTTAGATGTTGATTTGTTATCTTTCTGTGCATGCTGTGCTCTTCTTTAAGTCATTTTGACACATAAAATTAGTATTTACTTTTGTTATATTGTATTATTTTAATCAGTGTACCCATTGTTGAAGAACCAAATATAATATCATATCGTTCAATTATAATATAGTTTTAACTTTATTTTAATGTATCTGTGTGTTTAATTACCAGGTAGCATCATAATCTAAGTTTTTGGATTAAGAATTGATAGAAATGTGGCATTCATAAGCAATATGTCTGCCTTAGATCGTACTGTCCAGATTACTTCTTCTTTGACTTGGAATGTGCCAGTTGACTTCATTCGAGGGGTTTTATTTGCCTTTGTATTCTAGATTCCTGAGCCGGTCTGATTGTATTCGACCTTTATAGATAATCCGGTCATCTCTATGGATCGCCATTTGTAGGTTGTAAAGTATTTAATCAGCTGAGGTGAAACTTGTGTTTGTATATCTATGCTATGATATTCTGCTATGATATTTGTATATCATAGCAGAAACCCCGACGAGCATCAAGAAGTTTTCGAGTGTTAATTTGTGCTTATAATTCATCTCGTGCTGGGCGTTGAATATAAATATAGTGAGGTAAAACGTCATGTGTCGGAATTCTATCACCAATCACCATACCACAATGGAGCTGTGGTGTAATATGCGTCAGATCTTGACCTCTGAAAATGTATTTATTTAGTCAAATATTTAATAATATACATCTCTAAAACAACTAGTTCAAATTGAAAAGTATTCGGTTCTTATACGGCATACGGTTACTTTGATAATTAATAGCACTTTATTAAAATTAATAATTGAGTTTTGTTTTATAAAATAAATCTTGATGGTAAGTGCTCATCACCGCTCATAGACATTGGGTACTGTAAGAGATATTAACCATCACTTATATGCCCAAGGCGCCTGCGCATGTTTGTCACTTGTGCCTTAGTTACACTGGCTTACGTGGATGGCTGGTGGTAGAACCTGTGATGAGTGATACCTACCCAGACGGGCTTGCACGAAGCCCTACCACCGAGTAAGCTTAACCTCTTTATAATATTGATACAACACTGTTCCACTTCACTTAAATACTTATATCAACTTCAATTTTACTTAAAAAGGTCCGATAATAACTTCACCGCCATTTTGTCAATGAATATCATATATAGTTTATTCAAATTGTTGACCTATGATATCACGTCAATTCAATATCAGCGTTGTTTATTTGTCCTTACTCCTTCTGTGGTTGGATAAATAATATACAAAAATTATTCACTATGTTTTGATATACTTACATACTATACAATGTATACATATTATAGTTTTATTAGCATTCGCTCGGTGTAAGCCCGATCGACCATCACTTTTTTTAAAAGAATATGTATAAAAAAAAAAGTATAAAAAATCACTTTTTGTCTCAAATGCCTTATCACCAATAATTTATTTTCATTTTATGTTTCTTTTTTGATTTTTCAGTACTCATTTCGTTTGATATCGTATTATATACTATATATATATATAATTTTAGTATGTATTGATAATATAATTTTTTATGCATTTGTGTATTTTATATATAAAGATATAACTTCAAAAATAAATGTGATTTATACTGTTATTTGAATTGATAACAAATACTATAAAATACGATTGCGTAAAATAAAGCTTTATTTTTTTAATTTCTAAACATGACGTGGAAAACACAGGGTAGATTGAATGAAATACATAAATAAAGTGAAAGAAATATTATAATGAGAATATTATTTAGCTCAGTCTTTGTCGTGTGCCTTTTATCGACAACATAATTATGTAGCATGTGAAGCCCGCTCTCTACAAAAGGAAAATTCTGTTAGTGACATGTGCTGTATGATTTTATTCCTTCAGCATTATTATCGAAGTTTCATGACTACACTTTTAATTACCATGTTGTTTATTTGTGACTTTTTTATTATTGTGTGTCAGTTATTGTTCTTGGGATACTGGATTCCTAGGCTGGTGTTGGATGGTTTTTGAATATACATGATGATCTTTATTATGGATCGCCATAAAAGAGTTGTATATTTTGATGTACATTAACAGTCTGTGAATGTCCCACTGCTGGGTTAAAGTCTCCTCTCCCTTTTTGAGGAGAATTAGAATGAGGATTTTTGGAGCTTATTCCACCACGCTGCTCCAATGCGAGTTGGTGGAATACACATGCAGGTTTACTCACGATGTTTTTCTATCACCGTCAAGCACGAGATAAATTATAACCACAAATTAAGGACATGAAAATTAAGTGGTGCTTGCCCGGGTCTGAACCCACGATCATCGGTTAAGATTCACGCGTTCTTACTACTGGGCCATCTCGGTTTTCAAAATAAATAAATCAATTATTTATTATGATATTATTCAAATTTATTTAATCGTGTTGTGATTTTATATTTTTGCTGTAATTGTGTGTATACTGTCAAATGTAATCAAATTGTTTTAGAAATTTCTGTTTATATTAATAAATTAACTGAATGATTTGATTGTAAAAATATTGTACTTTAATATTCTATATTGGCAACATTGATTGTAACATCGATCGTGGATAATATGTTAATTACTAATATTATGATTGCTGTGTTGATTTAAAAGGCTAAGTGGAAAGTCTTAAGAGATTTTGAAGTTAGTGATCTGTGCTCTAGTGAATAAATAATAAAGCGAAGCTGTGTCTACGAAATTATTGTTTTGTATTCTTAGTTTTTAACAATTGTTTATTTGTATTTATATTTAAGCCGTAAAGTGAATATATACTATTATTGTTTAAATCAAAATATATAAAAATCCTGTGATTTTGCTCTTTTATATGTGCCTGTTTCATACACACGATGATTCACTACAGACGGAAATATTTAGTCGATTGACATGTAATGCTTGTTGCACTTTTTTACACTTTTTTGTACTTACAGTTATGGTATCACGGTATCAGAAATTACGCTTAACAACACTTAACTGAAAATCATCAGATATTCTACCGTAAAACAGCAATACTTGGTATGGTTGTGTTCCAGTTTGAAATGTGAGTGAGCCAGTGTAATTACAGGCACAAGGGACATAACATCTTAGTTCCCAAGGTTGGTGGCGCATGTGATGTAAGCGATGGTTAATATTTCTTACAATGCCAATGTCTATGGGCGTTGGTGACCACTTACCATCAGGTGGCCCATGTACTCGTCTGCCTTCCTGTTCTATAAAAAAAAAAACAATAAAACGTTGCCAGGCAGGTTAGCCTTGTAGTGATTTTTAGTTATAAGCTGCACCAACTCGAAATAAATGGGAGAAGATAAAGTGAACGATAACAAGTTATAAATATTATATATTCTTCTTAATAATAGTTCTAGCATTCTCGACATAATTCCGAGACGTGATGACTTGGGCAGTTTAATTTTGTTGTAAATATTCATATCATGTAAGTATTTTTACATAACGCAACTGTGAAAGCATTTTACGGAAAACCTCCTACACTAAATATATAAAAGTGATTTATGTCATGCTATTTTTATTTCTTTATTGCCAATATAAATATCGACAAATTGAAAATGCTGATGATTTTAAGAGCATAATTGCTAATTTTTGACTTGATTTTGCATAAGTATATCCAGGTCTTAGTTAAATTATAATTTCAAAGGTTGTATTTTATCAAAAATATTAAAATTAAAAAAATAATAATAGAAAGAATAAAGACCACCATAGTAGATATCTTTTTAAATTCATTTCATTTTTGTAACGATAAAAATCCGTACTACATATTTGTTTCACGAAGAGCCACATTTATTGTGGTACTCCATGAATACTTCAAACACATCTTTGTTTCCTATATCGGTTGCTGTCGAAACGAGAGGACTACGGAAAGAGTTTTTAATTTTAAATTAATTATCATATTCAAGTTCTTTTTTATTTCGCATAGAAATGAATATCGCGCGCGGGTGACATCTGAAGTTTTGCTGTCTTTAGGCAAGCTCTTATTTTCTTACACGTTTTTCCCGCTTATTTACTTTGTTAATTTTTAATAGTGTTTTCTGTAGCCAAAACAAACAAACCTACCTACACAAAACACTATCAAAAATTGACAAAGTAAATTAACAAACCATGGAAACGGAATTGTGCTGTTAAAATTGGAATTTTGAAAACGGGCAGAATTAGTAGTAAGTGTTATATTGAAATATTAACGCTTTAAAATATATATAATATCAATTTATTCAATGTGTGAACCTTATTATAATATTCATAAAATAAAACTGAAATTTTATATTATCATTATATTATTCGGCTAGCGCCATCTAGTAACATTAATTGAAACTTCGTCATATAGTTGTGGTTTAGTTTTGTAAAGCTTCAATGATATACCACTAGATGGCATTAAATGATTATATAAAGTAATGTTAAACGAAATTCTTAAACTAAATATATATATTTATAAAGATAGTTACACCACTAACTTATCACTAAACACTTAAAATTAACAACTAAAACAGATTTGTTTTAATAAATTTCTATAGCAAGTGAAGTTAACGAATTCATTAAAAATAACATTTTAATTAGACAACAACAAAAAAAAACATTCAGTTTTTCTAAAAAATCTCAGCAGCCGCAGTTTGCAATTTGGCCATGTGTTATGTGGAAAGCACGTAAAGCCGTTGGTCTTACGCCTGCACTCATTCCGGTAGTGTCGGGTTTGCTGTCCCCTCGGATTATGAGGCTGAGGGAAAAGGGAATAGAGAATGCACTTTTATTTGTGCACACATACCTGTATTAAATACCTGTACCTTGCGTATTATAGTCTGCGAATCACAAATCACTAAAATGCACAAATTCAGCTACCCAAAAACACCCGTAATGCCTATTATCGTGGTATTCTCAATAAATTTCATAGAGTATTGGCCACAGTACACAGGATAATTAGTACAAAGTATCGTCACGAAAACCAACACACCTGACGTAGTTATGTACATTGTATCATATATATATACATACATACATACATATATATATATACATATATATATATATACATACAACATCCATATTTACATACAATTAGCACTAAGCAGTCATCTATTAAGTAATTAGTACATTCATGTTCATAAGTTATTATTATAATTTATTTTGTAAGGAAATAGTAAAAAATGGCCCTATAATAGTTAAATATAATTTTTGTTAAATTAAAAAAAAACAAACTGAAAAACCCTAAATTTAATTTCAAAATTAGAATACGTCAATTTATTCAACAAATTCACAATTTCTTTGCGTTAGTTAAAAAAAAATAATTTTGAATTTCGAACGTAAACCGACGCGGCTTGTTCATTCACAATCCTGCATCCCGTTCGCGGTACTCCTAACTCCCGAGTCCCAGCAGAAATCGCGCGTAGTCCGTCGGGATCGCATGTCTGTTGGGTCGAGTTTGACAGTACTCGAACTTACTTCGATACATTTTAAATGTTTAGTATTTATTTGTGTTTAAGTGATATGGATTGAGAGTTCGTTCCCGGGCAGTTTTTCAGTTGGTAAGGTTATATGGTTAATAATATAATAAAGCATATACACAAGTTCTGTAATAGTTACATATTTAATTATTATTTATAAATTATTCTTACACTGTACGCTAATTCAAAAAAAAAAAAAACATTTTCTTATTTAATGGAACTCTTAAATACATTACGATTAAAAATAATTTATTTCATAAAGATCTTATATAAAGTCTATTCGAATCGTTGTGAGGAATTCGATTTTAAAAAAATTATTTCGAGTTATAAAATTACCTCCATTTTGTTTTACATTACTAATAAACAATTTTACATAAGTTTAAATAAAAATTTATGCTTCTAAAAATATAATTGTGGTACGTGAAATTGTAATATTGCTCGATTTTTATAATAATGCAATGTAGAAGGGAAAATGATTAAAATTGGAATACAATTTTTAATTATATTTATTGTGAAGTAGTTTTTAAGTCTACTAAAAACGAAATAGTATATGATCAACATTTTTTTGTTAAATATAAGCAATATTATTAAAAGTTTAGGTGCTTGCTCAGATTTGAACCCCTAAGAATCCTGTGTTCACTGAGCCATCATGGCTCTTTCTTCACAACGACGAAATACTGGTGGTAGAGCTTTGTGCATGCTCGTCTGGGTAGGTACCACCCATTCATCAGATATTCTACCGCAAAACAGCAGTACTTGGTATTGTTGTGTTCCTGTTTGAAGGGTGAGTGAGTCAGTGTAATTACAGGCACAAGCGACATAACATCTTAGTTCTCAAGGTTGGTGGCGCATTGGTGATGTAAGCGATGTTTAACATTTCTTACAATGCCAATGTCTAAGGGCGTTTCGTGACCACTTACCATCAAGTGGCCCATATGCTCGTCCGCCTTCCTATTCTATAAAAAAATAATATAATTTATATTTCAATTACTTTCCGTATATGGCCAAAAATAACAGTCTGTGAATGTCCCACTGCTGGGCTAAGGCCTCCTCTCCCTTTTGAGGAGAAGGTTTGGAGCTTATCCACTGCTCCAATGCGGGTTGGTAGAATACACATGTGGCATAATTTAAATGAAATTAGACAATGTTTTCCTTCACCGTCAAGCACATGTGAATTATAAACACAAATTAAGCACATGAAAATTCAGTGGTGCTTGCCCGGGTTTGAAGCCACGATCATCGGTAATTCACTCGTTCTAACCACTAGGCCATCTCGGCTTTTTTCCGTATATGGGATGACCGAATAAATAATTTCATAATTATTATTTTTTTAATACGAGTAACGCTGTGGGCGAAAGCTAGCAAGTAATGAATCCAAATAAAACTCGGCAATAACTGCATACCACAGATAATATCTCATAAACTCCCTAATAAACTCCACGGAAGTATTGGCTTTAAACGTGGTTTCATAGTCCCCAAAAGTTTATGACAACATGCAGTTATTGTAGAAAAAAATTGTATGGCGAAACGGGCTTATTGAATTTGAGAGATATTTTAATTGTTATTAAAGAGCATTTTTCGTTTTGATCTATATGGACAATACAAATTATTCATAATAATTTTGTACTGTCGCCAAAATTGCAAATGAACAGGATGTATGGGTATAGGTAAAAATTCCAAAAGCAAGACTTAACTAAATTAGTAAAAATGAAAGGTATTTTAATAATATTATTTTATGTATATCTATGCACATATCACACGGAATATATTTTAAATTGTTACTATTATTATCTTATATTAACATTACATATTATACATAATATTTATGTATTATATCGATGAATGGTTTCCGGGTCAGACAAACATCTCCGTATCGTCATATCGACAGGGCAAGTTCGTACTTTCTGCTCTTATTTTGTAATTACCTATTAAATTCCTAAAACACACATTTTAAGCCAATTTCGATAATGTCTGTGGGATTTAAAATTAGCCGCTCTATAAGCTAGGCTTAAAACTGTTATAATGAAACTATAAACTTCTTGATAAACCCAATTACGCAAACTAGTTGGGTGTTGATTGGAAGGTTTTTGAAAAAGGGGTGGTTAATGTGTCGAATTTATAAATTAAAATTTCATTAATAATAAATGCAAATGCCTGTGTTTAGATGTTTTTACCAATAATGCTCGACGGGCTTAGTGTTAGAAGTCGACAGTGCAATTTAATGGAGGGTATTTTGTTTTAATTATTTAAAAAGAGTCAGCCGAGATGGCCCAGTTGTAAATACGCGTGAACCTTAACCGATGATCGTGGGTTCAAACCCGGGCAAGCATCACTGAATTTTCATGTGTTTAATTTGTAATTATAATTCATCTCGTGCTTTACGGTGAAGGAAAACATCGTGAGGTAACCTGCATATGTCTAATTTCACTGAAATTCTGCCACATGTGTATTCCACCAACCCGCATTGGAGCAGCGTGATGGAATAAGCGCCAAACCTTCTCCTCAAAAGAGGGAGAGGAGGCCTTAGCCCAGCAGTAGGACACAGGCTGTTACGATACGATTTAAAAAGAAAATAATACTTTGAATTTTTATATACACGATAGTTAACCTGATAGTTATACTTGTTTAGCGAAATGATTTCCTTAAACAAGTACCACTAAGGGTTTTATCAGTTTTAATCAATTAGAGTGTAACTGCATTTGAATAGTTATGTCAACATATTTTTTTCAGAGGTACTACTAGTTTAAATTTGCTCGTCGTAAAATCAAAATAAAGCTCACTATCATAATACTTTTGCGATACGTAATATATCTTATTATGCGTTTCGACGCAAATATTTGCCGATTTCCCTGCATCTTCGCTGTTTTTTTAAGGTTGTCTAGTATTACATGTCATGTATTGAAATTTCTATATATGTAGACACTTTAATAATCGTGCGATTATTACAATCAATTCTGTTCTGTATGAACTTCGTTTCTCACTCGTGAAATGTTTTAAGCCTACGTAAGGTGACACGCTATTTTGATGCGTGTGTTCCTTAAATGTTATAATTGTTACAGCCAATTTCGCAATGAAATTCTGCCTCATGTGTATTCTACCAACCCGCATTGGAGCAGCGTGGTGGAATAAGCTCCAAACTTTCAAACCTAAAAAGGGAGAGGAGGCCTTAGCCCAGCAGTGGGACACCAGGCTATTACTACTACCGAAAATATCCAGATAAATATAACAGTAAACATAATATTAATTAATTTGTAGGTAAATAAATTGATATAAATATAATAAAAATAGTATTTTTTATCTCGGGAACAGTTCTTCGAGATTACCAAAGGTTTGATTTTTATATTCGCGGCCCACGCGAATGAAGTCGCGTCCAGAATAAATAGCTACGAATATATACACGAAGTGATCTGTACACCACCCTCGCTCCGCGGCCGTCAAATGCACTCGCCCTCACGTATAAATAAAACAAGCCCCGAGCCCCAAAGTACCAGCCAATGCATTCTTTTCGTACACCCTATTTTAGATTATGAAGGTCACGTTGGATTTTAGGTAATATTACTTTAAATCATTTCAATTTTATAATAAACTTGCCAATGTTCGATGTGAGTTGCGCTAAAATATTTATGTCGCCTTAATTTATATCATCGGTTAAATGGTATAGAATTTATCTGCTCTCACGCCACCTAACCACAATATACTGGATATTAGAAAAACCTCTTCATGAAAAAGTATGTATGTATGTGTAAATTGTTAAACTGTATTAAAGTATATTTATAAGATAAACAGTTATAACAACATGATTATATATATATATATATATATATAATCAGCTGATTAATTATATAATTCCGTCAATCTCATAATCCGATGGGGTGGAAAATCCGACACGATCGGAAATGGTTCAAGTGAAGGATCAACTGCTTTACGTGCTTTCCGAGGTAAGAGAGTGTACACACTTCCAATTTTCAGACACAGTGCTAAAACTGAGAATTTTTCGACCCGACCAGGGGCTTGAACCGAGAATCTTGTTATCTGCGGCCTCATCTAGCCAATAGACTAACGAGACAGCACAAAAACCTTTATAACTTTTTATACTATAATATATGATTGTATTATGATGATAAGCCTTATGTATTGTTCCATTAAATGATAAATATATACAAACAATACAGATACAAGCAGATTTACGAATGAGAGAAATACCAATATAAATAATCCGGCCCTTACATAAGCCTATTACTGTCCAACAGACGGAAAACCTCTTATTGCAACGAAAGAGATTAACATTTTTCTGCACACCGAACCTCGGGAACAAGATACTTTTGCAATTCATTATAAATTTATTTCTAAAAAACATTGAAAACGCTTGGACGTTTTTAAGTTTTTGGTATTGCACCAAATCTGAGTTTCTTGCCGGATCTTTTCGGTAGAACCATCCAGAACCGGTGATATCCTTACATTGAATAAGTTAAGTGTGTAATATGACGATTCAAAAGTGCTTCTAAAATTTCTGATTCATTGATTAATAAATTGAAAGCCAAATGTTATAGGTAATACTTTTTTTTAAATATGTAAGTGTACCCGTTACTATTTTTTGACCGGTCAAAGTATATTGTGCGTATTGTTCTTACTGATTAAATGATTTATCATATTTATATATTTCAATATCCATATGTCTGTGACCCGAAAGCGGACCCTGGCGTTAATATCCATATGTCTGTAATAATCCTCTTTTTTTTATATTCGCCGGGAGGGCAAATGACTCTACTCCACCTGATGGTAAGTGGTAGTAGAGTCCAAACGCGACGACGGCCAGTACAGACGGGAAAAACGTTCTGCACTAGCCGCCTTCGCCTTGCCGGACCGCAAGATGCCTCTTCACGCCTCGTTTGAAGGAACCCGGGTTGTAAGAGGAGGGGAACACGTGAGCTGACAAGGAATTCCATTTTTTGGAAGTGCGACAAAGAAAGGAATGGCATTGATGTCACAGTTAGGCGGTGACATCGAGAACCAGCTCGCGTGGACTTAAGAAGGAAGGGGGAAGCAGGAATTAAAGAGAATAATTCCTCAGAGCACTCGCCGTGATACAGTCGATAGAAAGCGCTCAGTGCTGCTATCTCACGACGCAATTGTAAAGGTTCAAGGGTGTTTGTGACCTTTACGTCGCCAATAATGCGTACTGCTCGTCGCTGCAACCGGTCCAAGGCCTCAAGTAGGTACTTAGCGGAGCCATCCCAAAGGTGCGAGCAATATTCCACGCAAGACCATACCTGTGTTTTGTACAGCAGGCACAGTTGTTGTGGCGTGAAAAAGCGCCGCACCTTGTTCAGAACTCCGAGTTTCCGTGAAGCTGTTTTTATAACAGCCTCGATGTAATTCCTTGGAGTAAGGTCGCAGCGAACGTCAATCCCCAGCATGGCGATTTTGCTTTGCATCACCAGCGGAGTACCAAAGAGGGAGGGAAGAGGGGAAAATGTTGACTTTTTCGCCGTGAGAGCGCATACCTGTGTTTTCTTGGCATTAAACTCAACAAGATTATCAGAGCCCCATTTGGTGATGAGCTCTAACGTCCTATCGAGTTCAATGACAAGATCCTTCCGTCTCTCTTCAATTTCCGCTCGCCCAGCCACTGCGCGTCCGTGGTATCCACCATGCACTGTACTATCGTCTGCATAGCAATGTATGTTACCAAGAGAGAGCATATCATTGATATGCAAAAGAAAGAGTGTGGGAGATAGCACAGATCCCTGGGGGACACCCTCTCTTGATAAAGAGATGGTTCTAAAGCTTCATCAATTTAAAAAATCTGTAGAGTTTTTCTTTAAGAACCAAGTCGAAACCCTAGAACTAGTTATATGCGATATTGACTATAATAATTATATCATCTAAAAGTTGTGTCAAAATAGTGTACCAGCAGGATACGAAGCGAGTTTTTACGGAATAGCATATACGCTATTCTATTTTAAATGGTGAGTTTTTAATTGGGTCATAAGTGAAAAGTATTAATCACCGAAGTTTTTGATGTAAAAATTGAAGAATTGTGATATTTTTATAATTTTTTTTACTCTTAATAATTTTTTAATATAAATATTTTAAAACGAATACAAATGGTATATGCGCTCCAATAAGCAAATTAGTCTCCAGGTGATTAAATTGAATAAGTAGAGAAATAAGCGTTGGAATTAAAAACGATGGTATTTTAAATACATCTACAACTACATATACTAACGGCCTTACTTATACTGTTGTTTCACGGTTGTTTAATTAAATATTGATTTGTCACTTTCTGTCATTATTTTTTTTTTATAGAATAGGAAGGTGGACGAGTATATGGGCCACGTGATGGTAAGTGGTCATCAAACGCCCTTAGACATTGGCATTGTAAGAAATGTCAACCATCTCTTATAGCCAATGCGCCACCAACCTTGGGAACTAAGATTTTATGTCCCTTGTGCCTGTAATTACACTGGCTCACTCGCCCTTCAAACCGGAACACAACAATATCAAGTATTGCTGTTTTGCGGTAGAATATCTGATGAGTGGGTGGTACCTATCCAGACGAGCTTGCACAAAGCCCTACCACCAGTAAAATTATTGATTGACATTGGCAAAAAGAGGACACATCATTGTTTAAATTACCCTCTAAACGACAATAACAAGTAAAGCTGTAGTATATATTTGAAGAGTGTTTGTTTAAATACGCTATTCTTTTATGTTCCACTTCGATCTTAAAACATATTTTATGTTAGGTTACCTATTTATTTAAAAAGGTTGATGTCCTCCTGACCGATTTCGGCCATGGCGGTCAACCTCAAGGGAGACTAGCCAACTGTACGGTATATATCATAGTACGCAAGTGTGTGCGCAAACACAGATGCACCCTCTATTATTGAATAGACAGATTCACTCTCATAACCCGATGGGACGGCAAATTCGATACGACCGGAAAGAGTTCAGTCGCAGGGCCACGGTTTTACATGCTTTTCGGGGCATGGGAGTGTACACACACTTCCAATTTCCAGACTCTGGGCTGCTACTGAGAAATTTTCGACCAATAACTTTTTATTGGCCCGACCGTGGGTTCGAATTCCACTAGACCAACGAGGCAGCTAGGCAGTTTTATAGACTATATAACTGAACATCACATTACGACCCACGGGGGCGAAGCAGTAACTTTCAAACCACGCGAAGCACCTAGTTTATAATGATAATGATGATGTTAATTTTTGGTTTTAAAAGTCGCTTATTTACATCGAGGAATTGAATAAGTGTAAGATTATAATTAAAAATAGCTACTTTACAAATGATGACCGCATTAAATGGTGCCAAGAATGCTAGAACAGTATTTCCTAAATCTAACAAAATAATTAGGCACAATTATTTAGTTATATATATTAATTAGGACAAGATTATTAGTGTAATGTTTATTATGATTGTTAGTTGCTCTTACCAAAAAGCGATTTTTTGCATAGTTCGTTCTACACATAGGAACATAAAAGGTATGTTTTGAACGGGCAATGGAATGTGGACACTTGATATCAATATTGTTGACTGACATTGAATCGACAAAATTATTTACAATTTTGTAAAGAAAAACCTGATCTTTGCATTCTCTACGTTTCTCAAGCGACAAAATATTAAGCTTATTAATAGAATTAGATCTACACTTACGCGTTAATCTAATAAATTTATTCTGAACGTTTTCGATTTTATAATATTTTGTTTCAAACCCACTTGTTAAGGTGCCTTTTGACAGGTCAGAATCATTGACGGTTCTATTTTTAAATGAATCTCATTACATATCTTGTCAAAGTGAAATCATCTCATCTCATCTAAAAAGCCGAGATGGCCCAGTGGTAAGAACGCGTGAATCTTAACCGATGATCGTGGGTTCAAACCCGGGCAAGCACCACTGAATTTTCATGTGCTTAATTTGTGATTATAATTCATCTCGTGCTTTACGGTGAAGGAAAACATCGTGAGGAAACCTGCATGTGTCTAATTTCACTGAAATTCTGCCACATGTGAATTCTACCAACCCGCATTGGAGCAGCGTGGTGGAATAAGCTCCAAACCTTCTCCTAAAAAGAGGAGAGGAGGCCTTTAGCCCAGCAGTGGGACATTCACAGGCTGTTACGTTTACGTACATATCTTGTTTCATAAGCTGCGATTATTATCTGAAAAAGAATGATTACTTAAATACATTTTTGACAAAACTAGGCAAGATTGGTATATTGTAGATTACTAGAAATATTTTAAACGTTTATAACAAAATTTTTCCAAACTGAAATTCTTACTGGAACAGTTATAAAGTTGTGAAACTAATACGAGCGTTTAGTACAACTTTTCAGTAAGTATATGAATTATTCCTGAAGTTTTTAACGACAGCATTATTTAGAGACGTAATTCTTAAAAATTGTAAAATACCTGCAATAGTTTATTTTATATAAAGAGATGTAATGTTCTTAAGAACAATGTGGCCGTCACGGGACGTCCACCGGATGTGAAATACTGAAATTGATATGTATTAAAAGAATTTATAATTAAAGGAAAAATTATATAATAATAATATCCTGGGACATTTTTCACATACTGAAACATTAGAATACATTTCAATCTGATTCTAAATTAAGCTTGTACAAAGCTTGTGCTATGGAAACCAGACAATTGATATACTACATATACTACTTAACTTTTGTAAATACATACTTATATAGATAATTACGCCCAGACTCAGGACAAAGAGGCATATTCATGCACACAAATGTCTGTCCTGGGTGTGAATCGAATCCACAACCTTCGGCGTGAAAGGAAAGTATCTACCAACCACGCCAACCGGCTCGTCAAATTATACGGAGTAAATTAAATATATTTTACTTATTATTATAATCTTACATATATCAAGTATATAGCGCGTACAGTAGAGAACGGCGGCTAAGAGAGGGCATGACGGCATTAGAGTGCATCATACTGTTCGCCATCAAGGCATGTAAGTTTTACCTTAAAGGGGCGCCGATAGATGTTTAAAAAAATGAGCTTATTTTTTTAAATTGATGGATTTTTGAAGGATCGTTTGTTAGATGTTTATACGTTTGAAAGTAGCTTCGGTCACAGAAAGACTTGAAATAAACGGATTATCATGATATGGACATTGGAAATGTAAGGGGTTGAATTGTATTTCAAGAAGTGTGTTAGAATATATTAAAAAAAAAAAAACAAATTGCCTGAATTTTAATAAAAACATTACAATGTCCAATAATAATTTTCAAAATAAAGGTGAGACGATTTTGGAGCGATACTGAATCCAACGCAAGAAGTATTATTAAAATCAGTTCATAAACGCAAAGACACACCAAAACAAACATAAAATATACATACAGACTCTCTTCCTTTTTATGTTAAAATCAGTACATATCATTGATTCCAATTGTATTACGCATATATTTTTAGCATGACGCAAATTAGCAATTCAAACGTGTTACAGTTTTCCGGTCGTTGATGTCACAAATAATGAATTCACGGCAGATTGAAATTGTCACGCAATATTAATTATGCGTTAATTGGACAGTGTTCTCGTCTGGTTGGCAATTTGACGCTCTCTTGACTCTAAAATTATTTTATTAACATCTTTATGAAGCAACGCGAATGTAAAAAATACGCGTAATTTTATAACGGTTTGGCAAAGACATTTTCCTTAAGAAGTATTGGTTTGGTTTTTATTTTTACCGTGTTGATACATTATTTGGTGAATATACATGTGAAAAAATTTCAAGACACAATTTATTTGCTTGTAGGGCTTTGTGTGCTCCCCTGGGTGTGTACTTACCAACTGAATATTACATGTTCTACATCCAAAGGACAATACTTTGAATAGTTGTTTTCCGGTTTAAAGTACAAGAGAAGCATTGATTTAAGGGATAGTGAATATTTTTTACAGGGTCAATGTCTATGTGCGTCAATCATCAATGTCTGTGTCTGTTTTGTGAAAATTATTCCTATTTAAAGAAAGTCTACCTATTATTAGTTGAATAGGAGATTTATTTTAACACATTGTAGCATTACTTTGACGAATGCTAATGTCTGATTTGCATGTTCAAACCCCTTTTAGTGTAAAATACCAGCTTTTTATTTAATGTTAAATGTTCGTAAAAGACGGTTTACTATTTTCTACAACTTTCCAGATAATACTTTATGACATAAATTTTGTAAAAACGTCCGAAAATTAAATATTTTAGTAATGTATACAGTTCAGGTGCAGGTTTTACGTGCTTTTCGAGGCATGGGAGTGTAAAATTTGCCAATTATCGGACTCCAGGTACGGAGAAATTCTCAACAGAATAACTCAATAGCTTTTTAATGGTCTAACCCAGGGTTTGAACACAGGATCTCGGGATCTAATGATGCAGTAACTATAATAGTAGTCAGTAATAGCAAAAGCGGGAAAGGCGGCGTAGCACAGCTATCAAGTAAATAAAATATTATATACTTTGAACTATCCCAGTCCATTCCTAAGCGTCCCTCATTTGAAACTTCACATTTTAAATAAAAATGTCTGATTGCATTACACGTACAAGTATTTCTGGCTAATTAACTTAGCACAAGAGTTCTGCGAGAGCCGTCTAAGGAGCTTGAAGAGAACACTTCAAAGCGACACGTTTGTGTCTTGACACAGGGACAATAATATAATTATATTATAAGTAACATAAAATATATTCATATAACGAAGTGCTGAGAGTTTTATATTTCATCGCCATATTTTTTACTGGCTGCTCCGTGTCGTAGCGTGATGTTGTACGCTACTCCTTTTCACATTTATCAATAAATAAATTTCCTATCTAACGCAAATATTACAGGACTTATTTTTACAAACTGCACTTTTTAAATCTGAGATTAGCGCGATTCAATAAGAATGCATGTGTGTTTGTGCACACACTTGTGTACTACAATATGTGGTGCGTAGTGGGGAAGCGTAGGTAAGCTCTAAAACTTCTTTTCAAGAGAACAGGAAGTCTTTGCTTAGCAGATAAACTTTACTACATAGGTATAAATACATAATTATTTACCCATAAAATAATATCATATTCGTAGGTATAGACATTTTGTAAGCGAATATTAAGAGTCTGGTCCTGTTTTTTTTTTAAAACAAAATTTATAGTTTTTTTCAAACCATATGAATAGTGTTCTCAGAGGTACATTTAATTTTATTATGCTGACAAAAAAAATAGAATGTCTGCACGTAGGGGAACATGTCTCATTAAGAAATTGCGTTAGACGCCCCTCTTATATACGTTACGCGTTAGTTTGAAAGTGTAATACACTTGTATGACATTACTAGTCGCGGCTTCGCTCGCGGATAGTTAAAAAAATTATGCGTTTTCAGTGCGTAATATTTATCATTAAAGCCTATCTCTAAAGTCTTAGTATTGTAACAGTCGTTATTAAACGTGATTTTTTATTAAAAGTTAATTTATTATATCGATGTTTTGTATATAGACGAATTGAAACAATATGTGTGCATGTCAAATCGTAGATTAGAAATTAGTTTTAAATAACCTTTCGGTTGATTTTGACTAAGAAAAGAAATTACTTGGCGTCTATTTATTTTTAATTTTTTTTTATTATCTTTGTAAATACATATAAAATCTTTTCAAAAGTTAGCATTGTCTTTTTACAATAATAACTTCGCTTATAATTAGGGAAACGTAATGAAATATTTTTATTATTATTTGGATCATATGACATTAAAGGAGCGCTTGAATGAAAAAGGATTGAAATATATGCGTTGTGTAGACGTGGTGTGACATTTCAATTTTGTTATTGGAGCACCGATTAAAAGTTAGATTCGGATTAATAAAGATGTTAGCTAAGATGGCTTATTATTAAGGAAGAAACCAGATTGTGTTGAATGAAATTTTGCCATATGTTTCGTCTACCAATCTGTATTGTAGCAATGCTATGAAATAACCGAAATCTTCTAATTATGCTGAGAGGAGGCGTGCCCGACCGTAATTGTTTATTAAATCAACAGTTTCTAACTACATTATTAAGTGTTCTTATGCAAAAGTCATACTAGGTATTAACAGCGCAATGATAAAGTAATCGCCTTAAATAATTCAATCCCATTGAAAATTTAATTACTTTTAAGTGTTTTCGACAAATGTATCTTTGAAGAATAGCAAGATTAAACTTAATGAATACCTTATTTTTACAGTTCGTTTTTTCGTTCAATTAATGAAATTGATAAATTAAATATTTATTTTTAAATATTTTGTATTAAAACAAAAACAAAAAATAGCAGTAATAAAAACATCGCTTGCGATCCTTCACAAACCTATTTGTCACTGCAACGAATTCATTTTACGTTTCAAGTTATTTCGTACTGGACTGGAGTATTTTAAGCGTTTACTTCGGGCTATTGTGCTGTTAATACGCACAAGTTTTGCTCGTATATATTAAGCACGCATATGTAGAATGAAAGTTAATATTACATATTATAAAACAAAGTCCCTCGCCGCGTTTGTCTGGCTGAACGCGGTTAACTCAAAAACTTCGGATTTTCATAAGGTTTTTATTATTGGACGGAGTGATACATAAGTAAGGTTTATCAAATAATGAAATATATACCATATTTCATTATTTGATAAATTTTGTAGATGTCGTAAAAATCATACCGACTTGGACCTTACTGACGTGTGTCGCGTTTTAGAGTTAGAGATTAGAGTTATATGTATTACGGTTTAAGCGTTTAATAGTAACAGCCTTTGATTGTCCCACAGCTGGGCTAAGGTCTTCTCTCCTTTTTTGAGGAGAAGATTTAGAGCTTATTTCACACGCTGTTTCAATGCGGGTTGGTGGAATACACATGTGGCAGAATTTCAGTGAAATTACGCATTAAGCACGAGATGTATTATAAACACAAATTAAGCACATGACAATTCAAAAGTGCTTGCCTGGGTTTGAACCCACGTTTATCAGTTAAGATTCACGCGTTCTAACCATTATGCCATCTCGGATCTTTAGAGCTAGAGATTTTTCTTAAGATTTTTTTAAAGTTTATATAGTGTTACAAATAATCGAATATTTTTTATTTATTTCTATTTATATTATAACGATGTCAATTTAATTTACTATAACTCCACCATTGCATACTTTTAAAATTGTTCGCATTAGAAATAAGAAAAATATATTTTCAACCGGTTGAAGTAGGTACACTTCAGAGTACACTGTACATATTTTTATGTATATTTAGCACACGCTGTATAATTACTGCAACACTCAGCAGACACTCTTGAAATGAATATTAGTGCTTACAAAATTATAATTTAATATTTCTCTTAAAAGTGGGTGCAAGATCTTTAATCGGTTAATAAAGGTATGTTATGTATTATAAAACTTTTCTTTTAAGGCGCATACATTTTCAATTTGCAATATTATAATAATTATGAGACGGGATATCCCAGTGGTTAGAAGACTTAACCGATGATTCCGAATTTTCATGTGCTTTATTTGTGTTCTTGTTCAACTAAAAACCTACATGTGACGTATAAAATTGCCTCATGTATCTACAAAACTACATTGGAGCAGCGTGGTGGAGTAACCTTTGAACACTCCTCAAAAAGGAGAGGAGGCCTTAGCACACAGCTGAGGGACATTTATAGGCCAATTTTACTTTTTTATGTTATAAGTGTAGTATTACGAAATCAAAATCAGTTCAATAATTAAGCTTAAAAAAAGCTTCCGAAAGTCATGCAAACACACGACAGTTTCATCATAATGTTTTTCTTTACAACAATTTACTAAATTAGTTGAAATGTTAAGACAAATGATTATTAAGCACATGCAAAGACAGTACGACCTAGGCTTGAACCGGGAATTTTCGTTTAAGATTCACACACACACCTTCACTGGTGGTAGAGCTTTTTGCAAGCTCGTCTGGGTAGGTACCACCCACTCATCAGATATTCTACCACAAAACAGCAATACTTGGTATTGTTGTGTTCCGGTTTGAAGGGTGAGTGAACCAGTGTAATTACAGGCATAAGGGACATAACATCTTAGTTCCCAAGGTTGGTGGCGTATTGGTGATGTAAGCGATGGTTAACATTTCTTACAATGCCAATGTCTATGGGCGTTGGTGACCACTTAACATCAGGTGGCCCATAAGATCGTCCGCCTTTCTATTCAATTAAAAAAACACTAAGTCGTATCGTCTTATTCTTAATACCATGATGGATATAATATGAAATGAGTCTGAAAATGGTCGTTTGAAAATAGTTCTCGTGACGGAAAAACTGAACGTTCTGAGAAATGTATTAACTACTTCGTACAGCACAAATCTTTTGCTAACAGCCGTTTAAAAATTCCCCAATGCCTGTAATTATACGGGCAAAGCAATATAGAGCATTAATATTAGGTGGTAGAATAGTTAAAGAGTGAATACTCTGCAACCAGCAAAATGTAACAGTTATAAAAATACGAAACTTTTTCTTTTTACTATTTCAACTTCCCAATTCGTTTTCCGCTAAAATAAACTTCCATAAAAATAATATGTGGATAGGTATATAATTTACAATACAGTCGACAATCGTCATATGCGACGTCTGGCTCATTGGTTCACAATGAAACCATTGAAAACCATTTGAAAAGTCCGAACAATAGTCACTCTGTTTACACTTTGGAATTCAGGAATACTAAACTCTGACAGCTTGCGTTTCGAATGACATATCAATATACGGAGCTTTGGTTTTGAACAGTGGATATATTCGACAGTACACATGATTGATATTTATTCTGCACTTAACTAAAGCGTTCAACGCGCTGTTAGTTAAATGACATAATATTTTTTTAATAATATTACTAATGCACCATCATTCTTGGGAACTATGTTATGTCCATTGTCCCTTTAGTTACACTAGCTCAGGCTCACTGTTAGATAAAAAATCTTATTGGTCTTAGGGCTCTTGTGCAAGCTCGTCTGGGTAGGCCACTCATCAGATATTCTACCGCAAAACAGCAGTACTTGGTATTGTTGCGTTCCGTTTTGAAGGATGAGTGATGGCTCACTCATGTAATTACAGACACAAGTGACATACAGTAATAGCCTGTAAATGTCCCACTGTTGGGCTATGGCCTCCTCTCCCTTTTTGAGGAGGTTTTTTGGAGCTTATTCCATCATGCTGCTCCAATGCGCGTTGGTGAATTACACATGTGGCAGAATTTCAGTGAAATTAGGCACATGCAGGTTTCCTCACGATGTTTTCCTTCACCATCAAGCACGAGATGAATTATAATCACAAACTAAGCACATAAAAATTCAGTGGTGCTTGTCCGGGCTTGAACCCATCATCGGTTAAGATTAACGCGCTTTTATCACTAGGCCATCTCGGCCATGCCAAGGGACATAACATCTTAGTTTCAAGGTCGGTGGCGCAATGGCAATGTAAGCGTTGGTGACCACTTACCATCAGGTGGAAATGCTATTCAATAAAAAATAAAAATAAACTTAAGTTCGATATAAATGATTAACATTTGAAAATACATTTAAAATTACAAATTTAAATTCACAGTTTATTATTTCATTTACTTACATTATACCGGAAATAAGTTTTGAAATGACCTGTTGAGTATAATATTCGATATTGATCCTGATTAAAAAAATTAATCTATTCAAATTTCATAATAATAGTGTATCATTGAATTCGGTTCTCAACGATGTACAAGGATTATTGCCACTATATAAAAAAAATACTTATTTTGGAATTAATTTCAACTTCAATTCGTATAATCATTTTTGATCTGTATATGTTAGTCCTTAGTTTAGTAGTTATAATGTTTTAAAATCTGATAAATATTTTTTCATTAATATTAAGGGAAATGCCGTTAGTACTGTTTGTGCGGTTCTTGCCACCTACCCACGCGGTCACTATTTATAGTAGCGATTTGTTATTTTTATTTGTATATATATACATGTATGTATAGTCGATATTGAGACAATGCTACGATGATAATACAACTAAGCCAAAGAACGTAACTTACTAATTAAAAATAAATTTTTATAATAATAATGTACAGTTAAGGGTGTGGGTCCTTTCTAACTTACACTAGCTAATACTTCAATCGTCGAGGGTCAAATAATACACACACGCACACAGACAGCCGCTCGCGAATGTGTTATCTTATGTTGTATTCAGAACAAAAATTGCACCCTCATTCAATAAACAAAGAAACTTCAAATTGGATCCCTGTTGAATCGATATTTGAATTTTTTATTAGTTTCTTTGTACTCGATTGTTGCAAGCTTAATGTAATCGATTGTAATTGAATTTTCTATTCGAATCAAGGGTGTTACGAGGATTGGATGAAATTCTATGTTAGGATTATAGACCTAGCTATTCTGCTGTACGAATTCGTAATTAAAGTTTTTTTTTTACTTTGATCGATTTAACAAAAGCTTGTATTACAAAAAACGATTGGCTTTGTTATTACGATATTTTTAGTAACTGACTGTTTCTTTGGTCTAGTGGCTGGTTATATGCCCGCAGATCCCGAGTCATTTGGTTTTTCTGTCGAAGACTCTCAGTAGATCGGAGTCTGGAAGTTGGAAGTGTGTACACTTGAACTCTCTCTGATCGTGTCGGAATGCCGTATCTACGGATTATAAGAGTGAGGGAATAGAGTGTGTATCTGTGTTAACACACGCTTGTGCACTATGATATGTCCTGCGCAGTTGGCTAACCTCTCATGAGATTGTCCGCCGTGGCCAAAATCCGTCATGAGGACATCATCATTATTATGATTAACAATTAATGAATAACAATAACGCGAATAACCCGGTAATGAGATACTGGAGGAGCACGCAATCTCGGGCTCATAAATGAAATTAGTTTTTTCTTTCAAGAAATTATAAGTAACATCATTAGGAAATGAGTTTACTTTGGCACCACGTAAAGCACAAAGGTCTCGTGTCTCTCTCTTGCGTGTGAAGAGAAAACAGTTGTACTAGATAATACTTAAGTGAATTAATAGCCTCAAAATGTCTACTTTGAAGACTGAGAGTACACTGAGTTTATAGATAATATTTTAAATTATAATAATAATTGTATAACGTTGATGGCTAGTGGACAACATTATAATTTATCTGCAAATATCTGGTAAGTCCATTTAAGGTAGAGGATTAGGCTTTTAACCACATGAAAGGGAATGAAGGAAATCCTCAGTCAGCACTTAGTGTCCTCTCCAAATATATGCCTACGATGTAATATTAAATCATATGTTATTCATTATAAAGTTCAATTTACCAATAACATTTTTGTAGACGCACAGACGAATCATGTAAATGCGAAATAAATTCAAAAGTAACTGACAATTTTAATACATTGATCCTTTCATCTACCTTATATATACTATTGACTGCCCGGTTGGTCTAGTGGCAAGGTGTCCGCACACCCGCAGGTCCTGGGTTCAATTCCCAGGTCGAGCCAATAAAAAACTTATTGGGTTTTTCTGTTAGAAAATTCTCAGTAGCAGCCTGGAGTCTGGAAGTTGGAAGTGTGTACACTCCCGTGTCTCGGCAAGCACGTAAAGCCGTTGGTCTTGCGCCTAAACTCTTTTGGGTCGTATCGGATTGCCGTCCCATCGGATTATGAGAGTTAGGGAATAGAGCGTGCGTCTGTGTTTGCGCACACACTTGTGCACCATAATATTTCCTGCTAATCTATTATATACTATTTTACAACATTTAAATTTTTTATATACATTAAATTATTTTTTTCATGCATTGCATGTTTTGTCTTTATCCTTTAAAACAAAGTATCACAATTGGCTAAGAAATTAAATTTTTATGGAACATTAACGGTCTTCTGTTCTTTGTCGGGTGTTTAGGCAAACACTGGATCTCTCTTTCATCATTGATTTGATATTAGAAAAAAGAAGACACATGATTGTTTTACTTATCACCCCATAATCAACATTTATTGGTAATTCCATATGATATTTGCTATATTCTAATTTATACCTAAGTTACAAATAATTTCAAATAATTATATAATTTAAAGTATTATTTAAAACAAATATATATATGGGCTTTCAAAACTGAAACGTAAGGTAGCTCTCCACCCAACGCGTAAGATCTATAGCCTTTATCATAGTCTTTATAACTATTAGCATAAGGGCCACAATATGTTTGCGTGTATTCAGTATTTCCTGTGGTTCTTGTTAACGGAATGCGCTCGTTAAGGCGCATTTGTTTTGGTTTACGCTTACGTCTGAAATTCAGGTTAAGTTGGTAACTATTTGGCGAGCGGTGTAAGGTTTGTGGTTAAATTGTCTGAGTATTTCTCTTTTTGATTCTTTTGTAAAGCCTTTGTAAATAAGTAGAACAAGGAGGTACGCAAAGAATAGTGTTAAGTGCACTATTGAAATAAGATTTTAAAGTCTGAAAATATTAAGGGAAATGAAATGTAAAGTTTTTTCTAGATCGCTATTTATAAGTTTGTATTGCATTGTTTTAATTAAAATTTAGCGATACATAATATTATTTACAAATAAGGTTCACTTACTAAACGAGAAAAGTTCATATTGTGTCTTGTTTTTTACCAAATTCAGTCGTTTTTTAAAAATAATCAGAACTGATTAGATGAGTAGAAGAGGAAAGGTCGTGAGAAATCTACGTGTGTCGGATTGTTCAGCCGTATGTTTTTATTTCCTGGCAGCAAAATTTTTGATAGTTTTTTTTTTTATTATTATTTTATCAACATATATATAAGATAGAATAACTAATACCTCACTGACGCAAAAAAGATGTTGATAGTAAATATTGGTTTACTTTAAATCCAAAGTTAGTAAAACAAATTAAGCCCCCAAACTAAAACCAATAGATTTATCTTTGTAACGGGGCTTTCAAAGAGCTGCGGACAAACGGACCGACTCTATCCAAAGGACATGATAAATTTTTCGTTAAACGTTTGAAAAATATTGAACTAAAACGGTGAAAAATAACAGTTGGATCGCACGCGTATTTGAACACTACGGTACATTTTTGGTTGTTTTTCATTGAAACTCGTGAAAACCACGCTCCGCGTCTGTCGCGGCTATGAAATTTAAATCCAAACAATTTACTGGTGTGACGTAGAATATTTTATTAAGAGATAAATTTGTATAACATCAAAACGACACAACTTATAAAAAAAAACACGAGTAATTTTATTGTAATTTATAAATTTATTAACTTCGTTATAACCCTTTGGATTGCTGAGGACAGGTGACATTAGAATCAATTGTAATTCCTTTGACAATTATGTTAATTCATATTGATACACATATTTCCGCTAAATATGGAAATTCATATATTCTCTCTTTTTAATACTGTACTGTTACAAAGTTTGTGTACTATAAACAGATGTAGGATTTCCTGGCGTTGCATACAAATATAGCTAAGCTAAAAGTGAACACAATATAGAAAATATATTTATTTATTTTATTCAATATATTAATCTTACTTATTGAAATATTATTAGTTGTTGAATTTAAAAAATATACTATCACTTCCGAAAAAATACTTTAGATTTGTGAAAAAAAATTCAGATAATTGAGTTAATAAGCTAAGATTCACGGAAACCCTGTCATTATCTACATATATTAATATCGGAACATTTGAAAATATTTTACAAATGCTGCGCAAATAATCAAGATGTAGATAGTTTTTCCTTTCAATTTAAAAGAAAGAACAGACCTATAGAAAGCTCTTATTTAAAATTGCTTTAGTTTTTTTTATATGTAGTACATATTTATAGTTTTCTACCACCAAGTGACCCACTTGCCCGTGGCATTTATGTGGCATAATACTTGCAGCACTCATCCGCCGTCTTTTATCATGAAGGTTAATATTCTTATTACTTATATTTTTAATTCTTACATACCAAACGAATAACTTTAATAATTCCTCCGTCAAGAAGGAGATGATTTACCTATGAACATAAATAAAATATAAGAAATTCGTCGTGCTTGCTTGGGTTTGAACCAGAAATCTTTGATTAAGATCACGTGGTCTAATGTTGATTATCTCAGCTTTCTTTTTCACAAACAGGCTTTAAAAAAGATAGCAATATTTTTAGTTCTATTTAATGGAGTTAGCTTAACGCGTACTCATTCGGCACAAGTGCCTCTACATATTTAAGAAAGATCTCCAAGGGAATCACAGCACAGATCTCTACCAGACGCTAAAAAACATTGCAAGTGTTTTTTCAGAGTGATTACATGTCTCGGTCTTACTAGTGCTCTTTAAAGTCGGAAGACCTTTCATGTACGATTTAGGTAACTTGAGTCATCTGCATTGCCCGTTGTCTCTGTCACGTAGACGTTTCTTATGATAAAACTGCTAGGAATTTTGATTGCATATGAAAAAGTTTAATAATACATTTAATAGAATATAGTTTTAATTAGGGTAGGTACCACAACCAGTCCCGCTAAACAGACATACACATATACATAGATCCCAGTTTAAAGCGTGAGTGAGCTAAAATAATTTCAGGCGTAGGAGACATCACATCTCAGTTCAGTTCCCATAGTAGCGCATTGACGGTCAAAATTATAAAATAATATATAAATAACTATTATAAAAAAATAAATAAATAATGAAATTCTTGTTTATGTTTGTGAAACGAAATTGTATGTATTAATGTGCAGAAAAATATTGAAGTGAATTGTAACATGCATACTATAAATTAATGTATCTCTGATTTCAAAAAGATATCTTTTTTTTTTTTTTATATTCGCCGGGAGGGCAAATGACTCTACTCCACCTGATGGTAAGTGGTAGTAGAGTCCAAACGCGACGACGGCCAGTACAGACGGAAAAAACGTTCTGCACTAGCCGCCTTCGCCTTGCCGGCCCGCAAGATGCCTCTTCACGCCTCGTTTGAAGGTTGTAAGAGGGTTGTAAGAGGAGGGGAACACGTGAGCTGGTAAGAAATTCCATTTTTTGGAAGTGCGACAAAGAAAGCAGTTGCCAAATTTCTTTGTTCGCGATGGAATTGATGTCACAGTTAGGCGGTGACATCGAGAACCAGCTCGCGTGGACTTAAGAAGGAAGGGGGAAGCAGGAATTAGAGAGAATAATTCCTCAGAGCACTCGCCGTGATACAGTCGATAGAAAGCGCTCAGTGCTGCTATCTCACGACGCAATTGTAAAGGTTCAAGGGTGTTTGTGACCTTTACGTCGCCAATAATGAGATATCGAGGCTGACAGCCAACGATTCTCCATGCTTGTCGATAGCTTCACCCCAGAGGTGTGTTACGTACGCTAGAAGATCACCTGTGGACCGTTTTGGTCGAAACCCGTACTGACGATCATTAATTAGACAGTGATCTTCTAGGTAATGGATCAGTTGGTTGTTTAAAATCCGTTCCATCACCTTACAAAGTACTGAGGTGATAGCTATTGGCCGATAATTTGCCGGGTCAGACCGATCCCCTTTTTTGGTAATCGCTTGCACATTAGCTCTTCTCCAAGCCTCCGGCACACTTCCCGAAGAGAGAGAAAGTTGGAACAGGCGCGTTAACACAGGAGACAGCTCCGCTGCGCACTTCTTCAGCACTATGGCTGGTATTCCATCGGGACCGCTAGCTTTCCGTACATCAAGTGATTGCAGCTCCGCACGCACATCACGTTGCCTGATTTTAATGTCAGGCATCGTATGGCCACATGCAGGTATTGTAGGTGGCAGTGCACTACAATCATCGATGACGGAATTGTCGGCAAAGAGTTTAGCCAGGAGATCAGCTTGCTCTTGCGGACTGTGAGCTAGCGATCCGTCCGGATTTCTGAGCGGTGGCAGCGAAGGTTGGCAGAAATTGTTTTGCACAGACTTGGTCAGACGCCAGAAGCTACGGGAGCCCCTAGGATGCGAAACAAGGTCATGACCAATCTGTACAATGCGCTGTGCATTCGCTTTCGTGTATGCCTTTCTACAGGACTTGGAATTTTTATTATAGTTTGCTTTCAGTGAGTCAATGTTAGATGCCCCGCTAATGCAGCCGTTGATCCACTTGCGATATGCCGCCTGCTTAGATGATACAGCATCGGCACATTCACGAGTGAACCAACCGTTACGCGTACTCCTACTGACGAGATCTGAGCTAGGATTCCATTCCCAGCATGATCTCGCCAGCAACAGCAGCGGCACTAGCTGTCGGGTCATTCCCACTGAAGCAACGTTCCTTCCAAGGGACCGACGCATAGTAATCGCGCATACCGTCCCAATCCGCCGACTTATAGTGCCAAACGCGACGTTTGCATACCGCTAGTGGCGGCAGCTTGGCCTGTGGCACTCTGGTAGAAATAAGGCTGTGATCCGAAGAGCCAAGAGGAGCCTGAACCACAACCTGATATTCCACCGGGTGAGAAGTCAGCAGAAGGTCCAGTAGAGAAGGTGCTTGCCCATCAATGTCTGGGATCCTGGTGGGCTGATCAACCAGTTGGGTCAAGTCATGTGTGAGAGCAAAAGTATGAGCAGTCCTTCCAGCATGGTCAGTTTTGAGGGATTTCAACCAGGATTCGTGGTGAGCATTAAAATCCCCCAAAAACACCAATTCCGCGTTAGGAAATTGCTCTTGCGCAGCATCTGCCACCCGACTAAGATGGTCAAATAATCGGCTTGTCTCCAAGTCACCATTGTGGGATCTGTAGAGGCACACGTAGACTCGGCTCTGACGAACCAGGTCCACACGTACCACCAACATGGAGAAGGAGGGGTCCTCCAAGCGGCGCAGTCGGTGACAGCAAACATCCGTCCTGACGAACAAGCATACTCCGGCTTTCGCTTTGAAGGATTCTTCAAGCGTGTAGCCGGGATAATTAAGCTGGTATCGGCAGGACGGAGTATTTGTGTCTCCGTGAGAAACAACATTGCTGGCCGTGCTGTCTCGAGATGGTGGTGGACAGCGTTGAGGTTAGTGTGGAGTCCTCGGATGTTAGAGAACTCGACCTCAAACAGCGAGGGTATGGTGGGGGTGTGCACCGCTGTACGACCGTTATTTCTGTTTTGTTGCGCCTTTTGGGAAAAATGAAATGGAAAAGAGACGTGAAGCGAGCGATGTATTGCCACGATAGGGATGGGCAAAGTGTGGAGGCGTGTTTCCCCAAGTGGTTGCCAAAAGGAAAAATACACTGACACGCCGGACGGAAGGGCCCCCGAACCCCCCCGGAAGTGGCCGCCGGGACCCCACCTACCGGTCACCAACCGGCACGACGGTCCACCCCGAGATTATGCGTGGCCTGGTGGGGCAGCCTCACGAGCTGGTTAGGCACGCTCGGGCCCCTGTACTATGCCACGGGCGGCCAGCGGAACAGCCGTTTCTTCGGGTCTCCCTGACCGGCAGGTCAATACAGTTTCCCCCGGCATTGGTTCAACAGCCGTCTCCAATTGGACCAACACCCATCGCGGCAATACTCGCTCGGGCTCTGGCTGTACGCTGGCTGACCTCGAAACGCGGCTGCAAGCCACTTCACGAGTTTTTCACCATGCGTACGGTGGTAACAAGCCAGGCGGATGTTAGCATCCTACCACCAGATGAGCAGATGGTCGCTCAGATATCCCTTAGTCGCCTCTTACGACACCCATGGGAAAGAGAGGGGCAGTGAAATGTATTCTTTCTCCGTCACTGCACGGATAATCTTAAAAAGGGGCAGTTAGCCTCTTTTTACTTTAATATGGCTATTTGCAAGTCACTAAAACAACGATCTTTTTATACATGACTACCACTGCTTCCTAATGATTTAAATACTTCTTATCTATATGAATCTCTATAATTCGGTTCCTTCAAACGAGGTGTGAAGAGGTATCTCGCGAGCCGGCAAAACGGGGGCGGCTAGTGCAAAACATTTTTCCCGACTGTACTGGCCGTCGTTGCGTTTGGACTCTACTACCACTTACCATCAGATTGAGTAGAGTCATTTGCCTTTCCGGCAAATATATAAAAAAATATATCTATAATTCAAATAGGCATAGTCTTTAATCAACTGCGCGTGTAATATTTTAAATTACATACCCGAATACCGTATATTTTCATATCAATTTGTTATTGAGCTTCCTACGTTTACATACGTACACACATATATAAAAATCGACTATTAATTGACGATACGTTTGTATGTAGTTATATGTAACCAATCAATTTAAAGTGCTACGAAACATCGCCACGAGTCATTGTAAATATGAGCGAAACACTTTAAAAATACACGTAACGGGGGATTTCATCCTTAATGTACATATTAATTAATGCGAGTATCGCTTGTATTCAAAATCCTGAATGCAAAAGCTAACACTATAGCACATTAACAGCTCACTCGACCGTTGTAAGAGCAAAGTATATTTTAGTGTTATAATATAACGAATATTTAATAATAAATAGATATTTGTGATACGCTGGTAAACCTTATTAAAATAAATAATGCATTATAATATTTTTTGGCATTTCAATCCGTGGGTATTATTTGTTAAAGGCAATTGATGGACATCCCGCGTGGTGGCCGGAAACCAATCCTCTAGGAAAAGCATTCCCAGACGAGGGTCAGGCAATTCCACCTTCACAACAATTGGATAGCAAGCAAATGATGAAAATTTATTTCTGCAATTAATATTAATATATACTTTACTCAAATCAACATTTACAGACAACATTTCAATTTTTTACGAAACGCACAAGCAAAAAAATAAATGTATTTATTCTATGATTCGAAAGATGGTTCCCTTACGAGAAACTGAACTATCTGGATTTACAGGAATTGTTATATAATTGATACAAACAAAGCTTGTATGTATCAAATGCACGGAACGCATTGCTGTCGAGTTTATCCGACGTAAATCATGTTGATTCCGTTTCAGCTGTATTCCTTACATCAATCGCACACCGACACCGGTGCGTCTGCTCATAAACACAGATATGTTCTTCATAGACCTAGGGCTGCCTCACATACATTATAGTTAAAGAAATTGGTGTAAACATAAAAATCTTAATGTATCGTTGATTATAAGTTGCAAGATTCAGTAATAACATACTAACACATATACCAAGTACTGCTGTTTTGCGGTAGAATATCTGATGAGTGAAGTAGTAGTGAGTGAAGTAATATGTGAACCTACCCAGACAAGCTTGCACATAGCTCTACCACCAGTGTAGGGCGAGATATCTAACAATATCAATTTGATGTTCGACGATCGCTCATTATATGTTTCTCCTCATAATTTTAATCGTCCATTTTGCTGCTGCAGGTCTCGCATTCGTCTAAATTTTGTTCGATAATCTTAAACCAAAACGCCGGCAAACATGATAGTAGCCCTATTTTGTTTACACATAGTCTAACTCGATGCAGGTGTAAAAATAACATTACAGTCGATGAACCGCATATCTTTGTAGTTTTTACCGCGTTTTTTAAACAGAAAACAAACGTAAAACAAATCTAAAAGGTTATGTACTGTTCTGTTTGTTTGTAAAAATGTAATCGTAGACGTAACAGAAAAATTAGTTTTTTTATGTTCGAAAAAATAATATTTAATTCATTAGTTATTTAATGGAAACGAACTTGTATTATTAAGATATCTATGTTAAAGATATTTAAATAGGAAAGTTTTTGTAAAAAATAAATATTTTAAACGATGTTTTCTTACAACGCCGAGCACGGGATGAAATATAAACACAAATTGAGCACATGAAAATTCAGTGGAGCTTTTTCGGGTTCCCATATGCCAAAATAATCGCAAAGATTCACGCATACTTGCCACTGGACCATATATTGGGTATATATGGCACAGAGCTCAACTTTATATGGCACAGAGCTTTTATTTTGAATCTGTTAAAGTAAAATCAATAATGTAACCACTCATTCGTTAAATTTGTTTTACTTAGACATATCTATGCGATATAGATTTGGAATTAAATTGGAAATGGCATCGAATTAGTAGTTAGTGTATTCCGATCTCTCACTCTCTGATCCGATTGGACAGCAAATCCGAAACAATCGAAAAGTTCGGCCGCGCTGTCTAAGACTCCGAAATTTTAACACTGTCATATTCCCGATTTTGGACTGCACTTGAGAATTTCTCGATGGAAAATCCCCGTTTTTGTTGGCACGAATCGATATTTGATCCTCGGATTCTAGAATCTAAGAACTGCGTTCGTAATAAGATATCCATTAAACCAACGAGGTAATCACCTAATGGTAACATTCGCCCAAACATCACCTCGATCTAAAAATAAATTTTCAATTTAATATTAATAGAGATTTCTGATCTCTGATCAGACATCTGTATGAGTCTTTAACAGTTGGATTTACTTTGAATTCGAACGCAGTTTATGGCATGACAATTAATTATGCTTGAGTGTAAGAACTATTGACGTACAATACTTTGTAAGGTAATAAATAATTATAATATAATATAGTGCCGATTCAATTCCTTCTACATAGCCTTCACGACATTAAGTAAAGCTGAAGGATGTGATTACACGCATGAGACATGCTTAGAAACACTCGACTCAACATGCCACTTCCGTTGCCTCTGTGCTGAGGTTTAGACCCCTTTTTAATTTGTAACATTAAAGCAGTTTGCCATTCGCAATAGCAAATAAAATCCCTGTATTTATTTAGGGTTGTCAATAAACGAAGCTCTATTATGCTTAAAAATCAACATGGGGTTATAAAATAGTATCGTTAGTAAATAGTAATAAATATTAGTTGATAAACACGTGACGATTTTTGGTCAATTCGATATTGTATGTTGTGTTGTTTTATTCAGTATTTCATATTTATGTAATATGCTATTTTATATTTCTTGTAAATATAATAAAAGACAGCTTAATATAAAATGTAACAATGAAGACCTTAATTAAAACAAATGAAACGAATCATTAAAACAATAATTTAATAAATGAGTTTTGTTATTCTGTTTGTTGTTTTTTTTTTCATTTTATACATAACTTTTACATTGTTATATTCTTTATCTTAAAGACAATCATACACAATTGCGTTTTAAATTAAGTACGTTTAAATGGTGCATATTCTTGAGATAAAGCTTATGAAGGGAAAATTATTGGTCTTAGCGGCTGATTAGTTAAACATTGGTCTCTCTCTTTCCGTCATTATAGATTTGACATTATAAAGAAGAAGACACGGCATTGTTTAACTATCACTCGTTATGAATAAGCCACATTGAGTGTATATTTATATAACATATAGATAAGATATTAAAAAATGAAAATCTATTTTATTTATAATTTTGGCATCAAATCACTAAAAAAATTTGTTCGTTATGTGTTTATTTGATGAAAAAAAATTCGGCACAATTTATCGTTCAATTGACTTTATCTGTCTCTTTCCAACATCCGAAACAAAGAGAACGAGGGATTGAAAGGGAATTAGATGCAATTTCATTGACTAGAAATGAGGATACCATTCCTGGAATCCCATTTAACTTCGATATTGAAATTTTATAGATAAAATGGCCTTGCCTTCGAAATCAATCTGCTTACAAATTCAGCTAGAACGGATGCTTTATTTTCAAGCAAGTTTATTAAATCATCTAAATTTATGAGATTTTTATTTCTTTAAAGATTTTATTGAGCAGAGATGATACAGTGGTTAGATAACGTGAATCTTAATTGAAGATTATATACATATGAATATATTAATGTAAACATATTATAATATTTTATTTGAACTTTAACTTTTAAGGATAATGGCTGACATAAATTTCTTCTATGATTGATGTTTTAGTTGCACATTTCACATGACCAGATACCGTCAACGGCCCACTCTTTTTATAATGAAGCGGACTTATATTAACTTGCTTTTGTTATTACGACTCCCTACAACAATTTGGAAAAACAGATATTGTAGTATTTTATATATATACAGTAGTACTGAGTACAGTAGTACTGAGTTTTCACAATTTGTGTTTAATTTATCTAGAGCTCGGTGCTGAAAAAAACATTTATTGGATAAACATGTGCCACATGTGTCCACCAAACTACACTAGGTGGCGTGGTTGAATAACTTCCAAACCTTTTTCATACCCAACAGACGAACATTGATAAGCAGTTAGTTTATATCTAACCAAAACTTAAGGGGTCACCAGACCCGTGAGAAATATTAACCATTCCTTACATTGCCAATTCGCCAAAAGTATGTAGTTATATTCTATCCTATTTAGAACCTGCTTTTTAACCTAGAACTTTATTCTCATAACGACAACGTCATTTACATGAGAACTTATATCTAACTTATAAATATAACAATTCGTTCGGATCAGCAAAACAGATGAGATAACAGTTTCAATTAATTATTTTAACAAAGAATCGTTACACAGAATATGGTTATAAAGTCGAGATTTAAACATAGAAAAATTTGTTAGAGTTTTTACTTGTTTAGGTAAATTGTTATAAAGTTTTGCTCCCTCAAAAATAATCATCTTTTTTCCACTCTTAGTTCTAGTTTTAGGCAGTATTAGATGGCTAGCACGTCTAGTTGCATATTTGTGTAATTGACCTTTGCTTTCGAAAGATATTTATGTATGTATTATTTTGTCTGATTTTACGTATAAGAATACAAGTAGTGTAGTTGTATAATTGCTTAATATTCATTAATTTGGTTTCTTTATAGACTTTATCTGAAGGTGTTAAATAAGGGTAATGAAAAAGTAATTTAATTATTTTATTTTGAGCAATTTGAAGTTGGGCTATATTGCTTTTTGATGCCACACCCCATATTTCGATGAGATAGAAAAGGTGTGGTTTCACTAAACTATTGTAAATCATTAAGCGAACTCGACGAGGTAAACATCGAACCGTTGATCTCAATGAACCGATTAGGCTAGAGAGCTTGTTTGTAATATGTTCTATATGTGTATTCCATGTTAAATATGTATCAAGTCTTAGTCCTAGATATTTTTCTTGCTTTTTCTCTTGCAAAGGTATATTATTTATTGTAAGAGGTGTATGAAGTTGTATTTTTTTTATTTTTCGCTTTGAAGATCATATAGCATGTTTTATTAATATTAATAGTGAGCAGATTTGATTGGAACCACATATAAAGATTATTGAGATCTGCTTGCGCTTGAGGTATAATATCATTAATTGAGGATCCGAAATAAAACAAGCATGTATCATCAGCATAAAGAGTGAGTTCACCATGTAAGTCCAATTGATGAATATTATTAATGTATGTTAAAAAGAGCAAAGGCCCTAAAATGGAGCCTTGGGGCACTCCATAGTTTATAATTGCAGGTTTACTTTGGTACTTATTAATTTTAACAATTTGATGTCGATTAGTGAGGTAAGATCGAAACATATTCAAGGCATTGCCAGTGACACCAATACATTCGAGTTTTTCTAAGAGAATTGAATGACTAAACATTGCCAATTTTACATTGCCAATTCGCCAAAAGTATGTAGTTATATTCTATCCTATTTGGAACCTGCTTTTTATATGACTATTAATATTAACAGCGTATCAAATAGAGCCTTTCAAGATTCTTTATATTCTCAGCAATATTCCTCTCGAGTTCCGTAAGTTGATGAAATAATCGGAAATTGTTTCAAAGGACTTGGGAATTTCTTAATGCAAACAAACTTAGCGAAGTCGAGCACGAGGCGGATTCGGAATGAAGAGATTTATTTTCTCTTTTAGAGTGCGCCTTGGAACTTTTTGCCACGATAGTATTATATGGGTAAATGATCTGTCTATGCTAATCACGACAAGATCATCGTCAGATCATTACCTAAATGCAATAAAATAATATATATTAATAATTCTTACGAATTATATAAATACACTAATACTAATTATGGATTTATAATAAAGTTCTAAATGTACAAACACTATTTAAAAAATAATAAAAGTTAATTTAATATAAAGATAAATTAACATTTAATATATAAATATATTTATATGACGGCAGCAGCGACGGCTGAGCGATAGAGCTGTCTTTGTCTATGTTCGGTGGTACGGGGTCCATCACGATATTGTATCAAAATAAACTCGATGTAGGTATAACCAAAGATTTATTATTGCAAATCACAATCCACTATAATTATGTATAGGTAGGTAAACCGACAGTTTCGCCTTGGAGTTGTGGACTGGTCGGTTTCTCAAACGCAAGTGTTTGTTACACGGTCCTCCCACATTCCAACACGACTCTGTCCACGTGACTTCAACAACAAATGACGTCACCGCGTTTACCCGTTACTACTATAATCAAGTCAGCGGCTTAATTAAAATTATTGTTTTTCCAAGACATATATATTAAATGTTGACGGTGATGTCAATAATGCGGCAGTTGTTTTGACAACAAGCTACAAGCGTTGTGTATCAAACTGTCAGTGTTAGGTAACGCTTCGAAGGAGTCTAGATGGGTCGGTGCGAGTCGGCGACACTTCCATGCCGTTCAAACAACACGTGTAGAAACTGTTTACGACTCGTTGCTTAATTAATTTAATAAAACGACTACTAATGAATTAGTTTATTAAATAAAATTATGACGCGGTATTGAGTATTTATTTACTACAAAAAATTAAGGTTTTTTTTATCGCTGGATAAACGTATTACGCGTTTCCCCCACGGGAACACTGAGGGGGGCGGTATATGGGGCTCGCCGGTGTCCATGGCACCAACTGCATACCGAATATCGGAATACCCACTAAAAAACCAGCTTTACTCTTTCCGTCTTAACGAGGAGTGCAACGGGATCGCTACCATGACGCTCTAAACAATAAACATTGACCTATCAACTACAAAATATTATAAATGCCAAAGAGAGTTTGCTAATTTCTTTGTTTGTTTGTTAAGCTTTTACGTCTTAACTACTCAAGTGTCATTATGAAATTTACCATACACGTTCTCGAAGGAACAAAAAAAAAGTTTTTAATTTGTAATAATATATTAACACGGATTGTGGGTTTACGGATTAGTTTTCATTAGTTGGCGTCCCTTCACTTATTATTCACGGAGTAATGTCCAATCGAGTTAAAAAACGTGTAAAATAGTAAAGATTATGCGCGTTCACGTTCCCGAGGGTCAAAAGTTGCAGAGAGTGAACTTGTGAGGTGATTTAATTAAAATGTTTTACACGCACTTTTAAAAGCATATCATTTAGGTATTATAGTATTTAAGGCTTAATAGTTCAAGTGTCTGCCTAGAGAGGTAAAAAAGAGCAGGTTTTATCCTGGGTTAATGAATCCAAGATTTTTATTACATTGAAAGAGAAGTTTTAAAATAGGTATTATTTTTATTTATGTACCTATGGAGAAAATAATGTCGTTCTTTCTAATTTCCGGTTACTGTATTAAAGAAATGGATTTAGCTTACGTATGGTAGAATTGTCTACGTGTCTGAAATGTTTGTTTTAAGAGCCGCAATGGCCCGGTGGTTAGCAAACGGGAATCTAAACCGATGATTCTGAGTTCAGACCCGAATAAATAACAATTAATTTTCATGTGCTTAATTTGTGCTTTTAATTTATCCTGTGCTCGGCGGTAAAGCGGCGGGCCGAGATGGCCTAGTGGTAAGAACATGTGAATCTTAACCGATGATCGTGGGTTCAAACTCGGGCAAGCACCACTGAATTTTCATGTGTTTAATTTGTGATTATAATTCATCTCGTGCTTTACGGTGAAGGAAAACATCGTGAGGAAACCTGCTTGTGTCTAATTTCACTGAAATTCTGCCACATGTGTATTCCACTAACCCGCATTGGAGCAGCGTGGTGGAATAAGCTCCAAACCTTCTCCTCAAAAAGAGGAGAGGAGGCATTTAGCCCAGCAGTGGGACATTCACAGGCTGTTACGGTTACGGTTACAGCGGTAAAGGAAAACATCGCGAGGAAACCTGCATGTGGCGGATAACAATCTGCAACGTGTAACTCCAACCCTTCTCGTCAAAAGGAGATGCTCTCCTTACGAAAAGAAGCCCTTAGCCCAGCAGTGGGACATAACTATTGTTACTTTTATTATTTATTGTATAGTATCTATTAGATGTACTCTTATAAATGCGCCTATTTTTGGACATATAAAGTCATAGTAAAGCTATTACAAGCCCTAAGTCTTCAACTTGCATAAGACAAAGTATGTTTCAAACACCAAGCCAGACTTCAGGAACTGCGATATTGAAATTTCAGACGAAAGGGTTACGTCCGTCATGTTCGATGGCAAGTGATAATATCAGCGTTTCTCTCCCCTCTGTTATTTAACTGGGCGCTGTTCTCGTCCAAGTTTTTAGGGTACGCTTATTCCTTTGATCATGCCTGTGATTGTTAATTCTAACTTTTTTTTTATTATTTTTCATTTACAGAACATGTTTAGCATGTGCTTAATTTTGTGTTTATAATTAATTTCTTGGTGGCAGGGCTTTGCAAGCCCGTCTGGGTGGGTAACATTCATCAGATATTCTACCGATAAACAGTAATACTTAGCGTTGTTGCGTTCCGGTTAGAAGAGTGAGTGAGCCAGTGTAATTACAGGTACAAGGGACATAACATCTTAGTTCCCAAGGTTAGTGGCGCAGTGTTGATGAAAAAATGATTAATATTTCTTACATTGCCATCTATGGGCATTTACGGGCGGTGATGACCACTTATTATCGGGTGTCCCATTTGCCCGTCCACCTATAAAATAAAAAATTGGCGCTTGGCGGTAAAGGGAAACATTGTTAATCGAAATCACATACGTTGTGGAATAAGCTACATACCTTTTTGTTCAAATGATAGAAAGCCTGACCCCAACAGTAGGATATTTACAGACTGTTACTTAACATTTATAAATTTATATTTGTTTTATGTATTAAGGCTTTATAATTCTAAAGTACTTAAAACAATACTCAAAAAATAATAGAGCATGCAACCCAGTAGCGTGACAGCAGAAAAATATTTTTGTATAAGCTACGTTGTATTCAATTCGACAAAGAAATTTTTGAAGTGATCAAAGGAGTTTAACTTTGATAAAATAAAAAAACTATCGTCAATATAATTAATAAAAAATACTAAATTCATACAGACTATAAAATAACTACAGGTTTCTGTTATTTCCATGTATACTGAACCACTATCACAGTGGTGATATGCGCTTCACTGAATCATTTTGCTTCGCATACTTTGAATTTTTAAATTAAAATATTGCTTATTTGGAACTTGTTGGATTTCGAAAAATGTTTTTGATGCAATTACGTTTTTTTTTTTTTTAAATAAGGTTAAAAATTCGAACAAAATCTTCTGTGAATGTATATAATGTTCAACTTAAGGTTTATTGTATAATTGATGATTAAATTGTAAAAAAGTTTAAGTGATCATAAATTAAGATAATCCGTATTATATGTTATCACTTATATATAAAGACTTACCATAGTTTTTTTTCGAAGAAAGTAAAAAGTTGAAAATGACTTTTTCGAATTATAATTAGCATCCTTTATTAGAGTATGTTGTACAATGCTTACAAAAAAACTAGAAGAATAATAAAATCTAAACGAAATTAAAAATATTTTTTCAATAAGATTTTAAATTTAAAATATATTATTAAAATTACATGCTTTTTATCTGATGTTAATAAAGGCTTAATGTTTTCGGCAAACGGACAAGAACAGAGACAACGTGGACAAATAAGGCAGTCAGTTACAATTATATAATATATACTTATGTATATAATGTATTAAAAATTAGCAATTAATGAATCCACGTACATCACATTTTCATTTACCTAATTAAAACCCTTATTACGTAGTGATATCTTCTAGACAATCCTTATATCATTTAAATCAGGAACTAAAAATATTCAGAACAGACTTATTAGCATAATCAAACCACGTGGCTAGTACTATAAAAAATATAAATTTGCATGATTTAAAGTAATTGAAAGAAGACCAAACCTGCAACCTTCGTCGATGACTTATATCTCCCACTGAACAGTACCGTCTTCGAAGTTCCTTGTATTAGCATTTAAAAGTAATTTGCATATAAATAGATTTATTAATGTTATGCTTCTTGTTATTTGATTTACATCGAAGAGTTGAAAGTTTGCTTCGGAATCTGCCGTTTAATTTTAAAACTTTGAGTTTTGGAACAAGACTTAACCGGTTAAATATTCCTTTTAACTTTTCGAATTTCGTTTCTTCCCTTTTCTTTATTTATAACGTACAGTTTTACGTTAACTGATAACGTCTGATCTTATATGGATTACTGTTAAAAAATAAAAAAAATAACAGCCTGTAAATGGCCCACTGTTGGGCTAAGGCCTACTGCTGCAATGTGGGATGGTGAAAACAAGTCGCCGATTTCCATTCGCAACATTCAGGCTTACTCATTATGTTTTGCTTCCAGCGAGCACGAGATGAATTAAAAAGCACATGAAAATCTGGTTCCTTGCCCGGGTTGGAACTCGAAATGCACATTTTCTAACCACCGAGTTTTTCTAATCACGGCTAATGGTCAGATTTTTTTTATTCTAACAATAAATAATATAATATAATATTACAAACGCGAAGAAGTTGAAGTATTTTATTGCTCAATAAAATAGGTGTATATGTCTATTATGATTTGAGAGAGATACCTCAAAAAACTATTTAAAAAAGCTGATATATTTTAATAAGACCCGAAATTGCCCAGCGGGTAGAATAACCGGATTATATTAAACTAAGATTGCAGGTTAAATCCGTATCCGTATTATCCTTATAATAAGCTACATTATAGCAAACAATAATTAAAAATTTACTTTACTGAAATAATAATTGAATTGAATATGCAAGAAGTATTTTTTTTTATTTTGTTCATTTAACTTCTGTATTGCTCTGCACCAAGATATATGTATAATATAAAACATTTTTGGAAAAATAGACTGGATTTTGAGAAAATCTGAAGACGACTACAATCACTAATACTATTATTCTACCACTAAACCAAAATACCTTGTGTTACTGTATTCTGGTATGGGATCTGAGTTAGCCAGTGTAATAACAATTACAAGGGACGTAACGTTTTGATTTTTTTTTTGACGCATCAGCGATAAATGAAATAAGTAACATTTCTTACACCATCATTGTTTACAGGCGGTAGTGACTACTTGCCATCAAGCGGCTCACTTAGCTACCTTACTATATAAAAGAAAGATTATTACTCATTAAAAATCATTTATATTTCCAACACTAATTAACACTCTCTATTCTGTGTGGATCATAAAAATTTGAGCCTTAGAAAGTAACGTAGCTTTTGTACGAAGGTGCGAAGCAGACGCGCTAAGTTTGAAACTGAAAAATATTGATTCAAAAGAATTTTTCACCTGTAACGTGACGCTCGACGCTGTCAAAGGTCTCCGTTGATTCCAATACCGGGTGTGATTACTATGTAGTTAGTAGCTAAAACAAAATGTATACAAATCTCAAAGGTTTACGAAGGTTATATTCCAGGTACCAGGTCTCTTGTTGAAGGGAGGAACATTGAGGACCTTTACAATACCGCTGACGTCAGAGTATTTCCTTTGATAAATGAACCTAAGCTTATCTCTCGAGTTATTTGAAAACGACCCTTACTGCTTTGAATTAAGGTTACATTTTTTACCGTAATTTATAATACCTTGATTATTAGTGATGTCAACGATTGTTGAGATTAGTGATTTTTAATAAGGTAACTTTTAACGTTATTTATCTGATTTTAAAATATTTCTCATATAACATAGCAAACAAATATCTGCACACATATATAAGTACCAATAAAAGAGTTATCTAGCAACTTTTTTCATGAATTCGGGTGGTAATTCTTTAGGTTAGTGACTTCAATCGTACAAACTCTCCAACTCTTTATATAAATATTGTTATATAAATAGCAAAGGATTGTTCTCAATTTCGAAAATTGTTTTACCAGGATAAATAAGCACGCGATCGGACGCGAAAGTCCAAATATTACATGACCAAAGAGTTTTATCTAAATTACAATTCATATTTAGAATGGAAAAACATTGTTTGGACTTAGCACTATGGTTAAGAATTTTCTTTGGATTATATTTATTAAAAGAAAATGAACTGTATGTATAATAATATGAAGAGTACATTTTAAAATCACGCACATTTATAAGAATGTGTGCAAAATAATAACATTGTGTAATATATTTCGTTTTTGTAGAAAATTACGCAACATTAATAAATTTTCAATTACATAAAAAACAATCGACTCGCTAGTGACAGCTTAGGGGTTAAATAAAAAAAGCAATTTATCTTAAAGTACAAAACTCATCATCGTCATTGTCAGCCAGTGTCAGTCTGCTGCTGGGCATATGCCTCTCCCATGGAACGGGCCACCTGCCTCTACATTTTCGGACATGGGGCACTCAGTCATAAAGTTATATTAATTAGAAAAAACACAACAATATTTTTAACCATATAACCATAAAGTATATAAATATACTTGATTATTTATATAATAAAGCTTAACATTGATAACGTTTAAATTTAAAAAATATATTCCATTAAATTTCATAATCTTTATACTAAGTTTATCTAAAAGAGATGATCTTCGCGATAAGGCCGCCCTTTGTACATGGATTCATTTTATGTATTTTTATTTATGTATTTTGTTTGTTTTATGTATATTTTTTAAAAATGTTTGAAGGTGAACAAGTAGAAATACTAGCTTTAAAATTTCCTACTCCAGTTTCAACATTGCCTATCAGAGTCCCTTCATCAATCAGCTGGAGTGTACTGAACGATGTTTTTGTTTCAGCTCCGGCTTGACAATCGGCGCGATGAGCGAGGGGGCCAGGGGGAGCAGGCGTATCCCCACCCCTATGCCTCCACCCAAGGAGCAACCTAATCGGTACGTCCAAATAAACAATGATAATCCTGTGTAGTTTCGGACACTTGATTAAATGTTACTAACAGATGTATCACTAAAGTTTATTTCGTATTTAAATCGTATTTTTTTTTTAATTTATCAATAAATATATGACAAGTTGATTTTTTTTAATTTTTAGTGATAATATTACAAGATATGTTAATAAACAATTGAAGAAGTAATTACGTGCGACCAGGTATTGGCGGAAATATCATTATGATTAACTAGGCTCCACCCGCGACTTTCCCGCGTGTTAGGGGGTGGGCAGGCCAGGCACCCTACGTCCTTTTTGTACCTGACAACGGGTATGCATAAATGATCATCGGTTGAGTATGTAAGATGTGAACGTAACAAACAAACAAATTCACTTTCACATTTAAAATATTCGAGATGGCGAATAGTCGAGATGGCCTAGTGGTAAGAACGCGTGAATCTTAACCGATGAACGTGGGTTCAAACCCGGGCAAGCACCACTGAATTTTCATGTGCTTAATTTCTGTTTATAATTCATCTCGTGCTTTTCGGTGAAGGAAAACATCGTGAGGAAACCTGCATGTGTCTAATTTCATCGAAATTCTGCCACATGTGTATTCCACCAACCCGCATTGGAGCAGCGTGGTGGAATAAGCTCCAAACCTTCTCCTCAAAAAGGGAGAGGAGGCCTTAGCCCAGCAGTGGGACATTTATAGGCTGTTATTGTATTATTGTATTTAAAATATTATTAGACTTACTGATTTAGATTAGTTCGTGAAGATTTCGTAACCGATGTATCAATAAGTTTTATGAATTTAATTGCTAGCAATATTACCACAATACCACGCGGTCACGATTTGTACAGTAGATATGTTTAATTTTTATTTGCATATACTTAAGGCTTTAATGTAAATAATTTTTGAATAAATATATTTAGAGTAATTTTATCTATATTTTGTGGTTATTTTTCATCGAGATATTTTAATTGTTGACCTATTTGGCAAATTAAAAGAATTGAACCCTTTATATAACTATATATTACGACAAAGCGTTTAAAACAATCGTTTATTTACTATTTATGAGACACGAACGATCGTTAAGCAAACGATACTCTTGAAATTTAATAGTATTGTATAAAAACTCATCCCTGACTCTGTCACACGTGCGGCGCGCACAGAGAATGTGTTCGTGTTATGTGGTCACGTTCACGAGACGAAAGATTTTAATTACATACTTTGATTTTTGCTTATAACATCTATACTAATATTGTTAACGCGACAGAAACTCTATCTGTCTTTTACGCTTTCACGGTTAGAACATTGAATCGATTTTGATAGAATTTGGTATGAATCAAGCTTGAACCCGAGGACATACATAGACTACTTTTTTATAATAACCCCGAACCCCAACTCCTACAACTCCCTTACTTAACATGCGGATGAAGCCGCGGGCGAAAATTATTGTTTAGTGTGAACAAGATTTAGTTAATGTGATATTACTATATACACATGTGAGAGTAATTAGTTTTTTCCTGGTTACATATTTAAGTCGATATTTAATTATTTTCATTGTTTGTAATTGTAATAAGAAATTCCGTCCGTACTTTTTTATGTAAAATTTGTATTACGGGCATTTGCCCGGCTCATTTGAGCCACCTGATTGTTAATGCTCACCACTGCGCATAGACATTGCCACCTTCGCAATTTTTTAACCATTTCTTACATTGCCAATGCGCCACTTACCTTGGAAACTGAGATGTCATGTCCCTTGTGTCTATTGGTTACACTGGCTCACTCACCCTTCAAACCGGAATAAAACAGTACTAAGTATTGCTGTTTGGGTGTAGAATATGTGATCAGTGAGTGGTACCTATTCAGACGGGCTCAAAACGAAAACGAAACTACTAACCACTAAGTTAAAGCTATACCGACGACATCGCAGACACATTGTAAACACTGGTGAAGAGGACAAAAATGGGGTCTTTAGACAAGTAGATTTTGGATTATTGTCTAAATATCAATAGTAAATAAACTATTTTAAGTAATCGAAACAATCAATTTTTTATATAGTATAGGTAGGCGAACGAACATATGGGCCACCTGATGGTGAGTGGTCAAGATCATTGCTTACATCGCTAATGTGCCACCAACATCGGGAACTGCTGTTTTGCGATAGAATATCTGATGAGTGGGAGGTACCTACCCAGACGAGCTTGTACAAAGCCCTACCACAAGTAAAGAAATAAATTATTAAAAAAATAAGTCTAGAAAGATTTATTTCTTTAATAATAATACAATGAATAAAGAATGCATGGAAATCACTATTCGATTCAGATTTTTAGCATCTTCAATATCGGGAATCGTAAAAACTTTGTTGATAGACTTTGCCCATTCTAACTTCGGAATTGCTTTACCAGTCTTTACATTTGAATTGCTATAAAGGCTCGGATCTTTATGGGAATTCAAACACTCAAAGTTTTGTAACAAGATTAAAGTTTCAAATGTTAACGGTCAAGGAATCGAAAGTACAATCGGGGACGTTTTATACCAGGTATTGTAAGATGCGTCTTCATTTTATCAATGCTGGCTGGAGAATCGAAATCTCAGGAGTAAAAAGTTATAGACAGGGTCGTTGTAAATAATTTCAATATAAGTGACTCGTTCCGACTATGTGTGCACACAGCACGAAACACGATACACGTGTGTCGGGGGTTAAAAAGAATAACCAATATTAAAACTCAGACATTCTTACATTTTAGAGATTGATTTTTCTCGGGACTCTGACTTGTTAAATATCTCTAAAGTTTATCTAAATTATTTGTATTATATCATACATCTTCAAAATATCTCTCTTTTCACGTTGTTTCATTATTTGTATAAAATATTGCAACGAATAATTTTAACCAAAAGTTTTTATATCTCTGTATCTTATCTTCAAATATTAATTCATAAGATAATTTATTCAGTTACCTTTACCTTGTTGATATAAATTAATATGCAGATAATAAAAATTTGTTCGAAGGTAAACGCACTCGTAATTCTTAATAGGTTCGTAATTCGAGGTAACTCAGTACGAGTGTCCAAACTCTCCAAAATATTTTAATTATATAGATATTGTAATGCAATGATTTTAAGTACCTACCCATGCTGTTGTAATTTATTTAAGGAAATTCTATTGATTACGGAGATAAAATTGTAAGAACATTTATTGGTAAATAAATAAATATTCTATCAATCACATAAAAAATGCTTATGAAAACCATCATCCATCTATAAGCATTAAATAGATAGATATATAGATATTTATATATTATTTATTTATTACTTATATGAGAAAAAACAGTATGAAATTATAACAAAATAAAAAAGATATAAGATAACATACATACCAATCCAGTTTCCACAGTAATAAATAATTACTACAGAATTAAGCTAAGAACAGAAGAGAAAATAGTAAGACAAAACAGAAAAACAAGGAAAAAATAAAGTCAATATTCGATATAATTGATAATAAAATTAAAAAGAAAATTCATGAAATAGGTGGTAAATAATAAGGAAAAACATAAAATATAAAATTAATTCAATAACCGATTTATATATTTTTAGTAACAGACCCTTGACAAATTACAATTCAAATCGCATGAAAATAAAGAGTGATATAAAAATAAAATTATTCATGCAAAATCCGATCGCTCCATAATTATTGGTAATGTATACGATGGCGCGTGTTTTCGTCTGACGTGACATGAATGAACGTCACACTGATTGGTTCATGATATTGAAAGGGAACGGATACAATGAGATCTGGAAAGTTCTCCTCATATATTAGGCTGGATAGGATTCGTGTTTAATGAAACATGTTTTAGTAATGATTTAGATTGATACATCACTTTAATTACAGACGTAACAAACTGATGGTAGTCTGATGATGCTTAATATTTAGTAGTACAGGGACTTGCGTTGTACATTTTTATAATACGGGTTTGATATCCATTTGGGCCTATTCCGAATCTTGGACCTTCTTCATCGTAAATAAGAAAATAAATTTGATTTTTTGTTAAATAAATATTCAACCAATCATCTTTTTGTACAGATAAGGACATAAGGTACCTAAGATCTATCTCGTGAACAATAGGCGCTGCGAAAGTCGTGTATCGGTAAACGTTTGCAAAAAATTAAAGGACCATTGTAACGCCAGGCACTAGCTGGTAACATATATAAAATGCCATGAGGCCTTAGCTGCTCTGATTCTTATGACAAATGACTTTTTGCGAAGGTCTCTCGCGACATATTTCACCGAAGTTCTTCTAAATATTATTCATTTAGGTATACGAGGGACTGCTTCGTGCTGGCTCGTCCGAGTAAGTTGTACCTGTCCACTAATTAATTGTTATACCGTCAAACATCAAAACTTCGAATGCCTTGTTTCAGTTTGACGTGTTTCTGAGCGTAATTACAGTTGACAGGGAATGGTGTAAGTAGTGAATCGAAGTTCTAAATGTACCTGTGTCTTCATTTCAATATAATTGAAAAAATACGCCCATTTTATTAACACGACTACTAATATATTGTCATATACTTCAAATCAATTTTTAAGTCTTTGTTTCTGACACCGATCTACGGTACTTACACTAAAGATCGATTTGCTTATGAATTACAATTAACATCTATATTTATGACGTTTCGTTTGACGTGACACGAATGCGAGTCTATTTTAGTTTGTTCATGATATTGCGTGGACAATTTTTTTAATTTACGTTTGCTAAAAATAAAAATTAATTAATAAAAATTCTAAATATATTAAATGTGATGTTTATTTTTTTCGAATATCATTAACATGAAAGTAACTCAATCTGTTTATCTGTCACTTACGATTTCACGGCTAAGCCACTGAACCGATTTTGATGAAATGTGATACCCAAAGAAAAACATAGGCTACATTTTTAATACGTAACGCCCGGGCAAAAAAACGCGAGTGAAGGTGCTAGCGAAAACTAGTACTGATATAAAAACACTATTAATAAACGTATAAATGTTTGCTTCTCAAAGTTTAAAGGCGGCGAGTGCAAGCTACAGCCGACAAGTTATTAAATAAACTCGTACAAGTGCTGTATGGAATTACACGATATTATATCGTAGGGACAACATTGCGAAGCCTGATATCATAACACCGCGTATAATGTATTGTTGTCTCATCTATTTGAATATATTGAAGCATTGGGATATTAGACGTCGATATATAAATGATTCAAATGGTAATATTATAACATGAATATAAAGATAATAATAAGCCGCAATGGCAGAGTGGTTAGAGTACGTAGATCTTTATCGAATACGCGGGTTCAAATTCAAGTTCAAATGAAATTTCATGTGCTTCATTTACGGTTATAAATCATTACGTGCTTAGAGGAGGAGGAGGATGACATCGCGAGGACAAAATTCTGCCACATGTGTGTGAGCAGCGTGGGGAAATATGCATAATAACTCAAAAAATTCTTCTTGATAAAGCCGCCTGCTTTAGCCCAACAATGGGACTATTTTATGCACAAATAACTGTAAAGGCAAAATATATTTTATTGATTTCAATACGTATTCACGTACATGTAATTTTAAAATGGTCAAGATAATATTAAGTACTAGTTCGCTGGCATTTCAGGCCCAGAAAGCGTAACAAACAAACAAATATAACAAGTTTACCTGTTTATAATCATCTTTACATTAATAATATACGCTGGTATAGTAATTATATATATGGTGTGGTACCTATCTGGTGATAGGCCTTTGTGCAAGCTTGTCTGGGTAGGTACCACTCACTCATCAGATATTCTACCGCAAAACCGTTGTGTTCCGGTTTGAAGGGTGAGTGAGCCAGTGTAATTACAGGCACAAGGGACATAACATCTTAGTTCCCAAGGTTGGTGGCGCATTGCTAATGTAAGCGATAGTTAACATTTCTTACAATGCCAGTGTCTATGGGCGTTGGTGACCACTTACTATCAGGTGGCCCATATTCTCGTCCGCCATCTTATTCTATAAAAAAATTTTGGCCCGACCTGGGAATTGAAACCATGACCTCCGGGTCTGCGGCCTTACATCAAGCCACTAGATCAACGCGGCAGTTAAATATATACAGTAACAGCCTGTTAATGTCCCACTGCTGGGCTAAGGCCTCCTCTCCCTTTTGAGGAGAAGGTTGTGGAGCTTATTCCACCACGCTGCTCCAATGCGGGTTGGTAGAATACACATGTGGCAGAATTTCAATGAAATTAGACACATGCAGGTTTCCTCACGATGTTTTCCTTCATCGTTAAGCACGAGATGAATTACAATAACAGTTAAATATATATAGTACGGTATAGTTATAAAGTCTATCGATAAGAATCGGCAAGGAACTCCATAGCTACTCTATTCCAACAGTTCAATAAAATACAGGTGTTAGTAACTTGCTGTATGACGTGCTTTAATATGAGACAAAATTTATGTATGAAGTTATTGTTTTACAACCAATTTAGCACCTACACGTGAACCAGCTTGTCGTTAGCCGCTGCAACGACCGAACACAGAGCTGTCTATACTGACATATTACGCAAAACGACTAGCATTTATCAGCGGCTTCGCTCGCTTATTCCGTTATCTTAAATGACTACTAATAATATTTACTTTTATTGATAACATTAGTATTTATAAGTATTACACTTTACCGCTTCGATAATATGGTACGCAAGGTCTCCAAACCCCGAGTTAGGACCTAAGTTATTTGCTTTATCAATCAAGAAATTCTCAGTAAGTAAACTCTCTTTGGTCATGTCTGATTGATGACACATTAGATGAAATTAAAGAAATAGAAATTGCAATTTCATGCAGTGGCGTAGCTATGTCAGCGCAACCCACATGGACCCTTAATACAAGGCCCACTTTTTTATCTCGCAACACACAAAGACTTATTTTATTATATAAAAACTTCTTTTTTGATTTACATTTTTCAACAAGTGAAAAAAAAGTGTCCTGTAGAGAATTTAAATTTACACACGCGATTTTATTGATATTACATATATTATGATTATGTCGCGTATAATTTGAAATTAAATATCACTGCAATTTCATTTTTGATTTACTGGTGGTAGGGCTTTGTGCAAGCTCGTCTGGGTAGGTACCACCCACTCATCAGATATTCTACCGCAAAACCTCAATACTTGATATTGTTGTGTTCCGGTTTGAAGGGTGAGTGAGCCAGTGTAATTACAGGCACAAGGGACATAAAATCTTAGTTCCCAAGGTTGGTGGCGCATTGGCTATAAGCGATGGTTGACATTTCTTACAATGCCAATGTCTAAGGGCGTTTGGTGACCACTTACCATCAGGTGGCCCATATGCTCGTCCACCTTCCTATTCCATAAAAAAAAAAATCACTTATTATAAAACCTAGCTTTCATTTGTCTAATGGCGACAGCTGATTTCTCCTCCAACGTTTAACAGTCCACGTTCATTTTATAATAGGCAAAGGGGTCCAGATCATCGCAACCTGAAATAGCTTATTATGTAGCTAAGTATGTATTAATAGTATAGAATGCATACAATTGTGCACAATTTTATGTTCTGCGCAGTTTGGTACTCTGATTTTAGATGCGCCGTGACCGAAATCACATTGGAAGAGATAAAAATAATAATCATCTTGTAGTTTGAAGGCTACGTAAGCCATTTTGATATAACCTAACTGGTTCCCCTTCTTAAGACTAAAAAGTAATTCAACGTTTCTTTTAAGTGATAAAATTCAAATGAATAAAGGAATGAAGACGGCTTATACCAAGACGTAAATATAGAATGATATAGAGATGGGTTACCACCCAGACCGCCCTGCACAAAGCGCTATCGCGGGTACGAAGCAGATATGTATGTAATTATTACATATTACGTAATTAATGATATCACTTGAACAAAAATATTATCAAAGTGTTCTATCACAGCGTGTGTCATGCGGAACATTACAATAAATAAATGTCGATAACCTTTGCATATTAAGGTCTACGTTAGTGGGTGGGCAACTTTTAATACCTATATACCTACTTAAGTAAATAATTTGGTTATAATTGCTGTTATATTTATAGATTATATAAATAAATAATAATAATTAATGTATAATGAGAAAATATGTTGAGCCAATTTGAATAAAACTATAAGCACGAATTTCATTTAGATGTCTTCATAAGAGCACTTTCTCGGTGCAACGTTTCGTAGTGTGACGCTTAAATGTAATATTAGTATCAGTGGTTTTTCAAAAATATTGACACATTGATCGGGTCCATGAGATGAAGGCAGATGGCGCAGCGCCTTCGAATCAAAATTGCCTCCTAAGTATCCTATTTATTAAAGCTTATTCTATTTGTTCACAGAAATAATAAAATTATATTATCAATCAAAGTAGAAAAAAAATAATCCTGGCGCAATCGGTATTAAATTTATTCTTGGTTAAAATAATATATAGATACATGTATTTGTGATACTATGTGTAACGGATATTAATAAATAGAATCCAATTTCCGATATTGTATTTTATTAAATCCGCGCATTTCCTGTCATAGCCTACGCATACTGTAATGTTATCGCTATTAAATTACGGGATCATTGATCTTATACCTTTACACAGTCAGTTCAGCCTTTTCTCCCTTTTGAGGAGAAGGTTTGGAGCTTATTCCACCACGCTGCTCCAATGCGGGTTGGTAGAATACACATGTGGCATAATTTCAATGAAATAAGACACATGCAAGTTTCCTCGCGATATTTTCCTTCACCGTCAAGCACGAGATGAATTTTAAACACAAATTAAGCACATGAAAATTCAGTGGGTTTGAACTCACGATCATCAGTTAATATTCAAGTGTTCTAACCACTAGGCCATCTCGGCTTATACCTTTACACATAGGGTATAATTTTAAACTAACCAAAATCAATATTCACTGCTCTAACATTATTGCTAAATAGCTTAAAATATTACCTGAATAAGCTTAAAATAAGAAGAGAGCAACGATTGAAAACTTAATCTATTTTTAAAATTTTATAAAGATAGATATTTTTAATTTTAAGCATTCAAACGAGTAAATTATTTGTTCGTCTGGTGGTTATATTATGTACCTTCCACGATAATAATTTTTTTTTTAAAGAATAGGAAGGCGGAACATATGGGACACCTGATGGTAAGTGGTCACCAACGCACATGGACATTGGCATTGTGAGAAATGTTAACCATCGCTTACATCACTAACTACTAGCAACTAAGATATTATGTCTTGTGCCTGTAATTACACTAGCTCACTGACCCTTAAAATCGGAACACAACAATACCAAGTACTGCAGTTTTGCGGAAGAATATCTGATGAGTTGGTGGTACCTACCCAGACGTGCTTGCACAAAGCTCTACCACCAGCAAAATACTACGGTAATCTACTACGGTAGTCTATTACGAGAATGTTTTACTTCCCATATATCGTCTTTGCGACTCCAACCATATGATCTAAGATTATATCCTTTGGGTCTGTACATAGACTACGGACTTGAAGCCAATTTCGTCCAATATATATAAACAAAGTGTATAACGAATTCCTATAAAAATAAATTGAAGAAAATGATAAAAAAAAATAATTAATATCCAAATTTCAACAGAACTTGTATTATTATTAGATCCGCCTGTGGCTTCGCCCACGTGTGAGGGGCGGACGTGATAGCTGGTAGGTACCCTGTGTCCCTTTCAAAATTTAACGATAATCAGATAAATTCACTTTCATATTTATAATATTAGTCAGAATTACGTTAACATAATTAAAAAAAAGTTTTTTAATTTTTTACTCTGAAGATGCAATTAGTCAGTCAAAAGCCAGTCTAGTCATTCTGTTAATCAGAGGGCAAATAAAAAGATATAATTACTGTATCCCGGCACTCCAAATATACTCAATTTACGACATAACGAGCTGTTATTAGTAAAACTTTTTCATCCAAAGCATTTAACGCGAGTTTACATGAAACACGATCAAACAGATGCTCACCCCATAAGGGCAGTCGAAAGTAAATATTTTAATATTACGGTAATGCATTTAAAAAATTAATGCACCTCGCATGAGTCTACTGAAGCCGTGCGTTTTCGATGACAGACTACAATAAACATACGCACGTGTGGTGACCGCGCGCTTTGAGTTACACAATTCAGCGGGGATACACTATATTTTTTCATGATATAGATTGGCGGACTTGCAAATGGGCCACCGGATGGTAAGTTGTCACCACCGCTTATACACGTTCGCGATGTAAGGAATATTAAACGTGCCTTACATTGCTGATGCGCTAACAACCTTGGGAACGAAGATGTTATGTCCTCATGCCTGTAGTTACACTGGGTAACTTGCCCTTTAAACCGGAACACAAAAAATACTAAATCTTACTGTTTGCTGGTAGAATATCTGATTAACAGGTCGTACCCTTCTGACGGGCTTGTACAAAGTCCTATATCGTGTTAAAAGGTATGTGGATAAATGATTTTTATTCGCCTCATCTTTTCAGTTGTACCAGAGGTTAAAGTAAAATAAAAAAACGCCAACACGTTACGCGGCATCGCGCTTCTTATTAATAATGTGTGAACTCCCGAAATACATAAATTTTATTCTTTACTGAGCATTTTCTCTATTGGAAGTTTAAAAATTCAATTATATTTATGAAAAGAGCTTTTGCTCACAGGCTGTGTAATAACTTCAATTGTAACTGTAACGGTGTATGAATGTAATGAAATATTCTAGGTAAATTTTTATCTACGTCTGGATTTTCGTATTATATATAATTTAGGCCACAAATTTAGTAATTATATAGTACTTGAAAAAATACTCTTATCGAAGGTCAAGCATAAAATATGAGTCGAGATGCATAACCTTAAATTGTTTTTATAATACATTCCTTGTTAAAACAAAAGAAGAAAATTTACTACATTATCCACCAAGCAGCAGCTTGGAGCAGCGTGGTGGAATAAGCTCCAAACGAGAAGAGGCCTTATTCCAGCAGTGGGAAATTTACATACTTACTGTTAATTTTTACTGCAATTTCTTATATGATTTAATTGATATACAATCGATATATAAATAACAAAGTTTTATATTAATTCACGTTGCTATATATTCGTTATCTCCAAGGGTTTTATGATTCAACTTCATACTCGTTACAATATTACGAAGACCACTTAGAATTTCAAAGATTTACCGCTCATCAAATGACCCTAGACTTGACTTCAGTCGAGTCTAAAGTATTGCCGGTCTTTTGAAACACGCTTTGGGGGGAAATCTGAGTGCCATCTCTGTAAGTTGGACAGAGATTTAGAAAAAATAGATTTGGCAACGTTCGTTAAGTTTTTAATAACAACGATGTTTTTAAACAACGACGACGACAATCATGTTTGTAAAACATACTTTGGCTGACGTTTGCCTACAAGATACCTATTTACTTGATGGTAAGGGTTTGGGTAGGTACCATCAACTACTCATTACGTATTCTACAAGCAGCAATACTTTACTAAGTATAACACAACAATACTTTGTTGTGTTCCGGTTGGAAAGGCGAGCGAGCCAGTGTAATTACAGGCACATGAGGTGCAAACTTTAAATATGTGTAGTCTTATGTATTGAGATTATAAAATTTAGTCCGAAGATAGTTCTAAAATACTGTTGTATAGACATATCACAATATAAAGTAATGATTGCAAAAATATGAAAACATTTTTTTAATAAATAAAAATATAAAAATAAATGAAAGAAGCATTTTCTGAATATCCGAGGTTGGCTAGAGATAGAGATAAATAGTGGAGCACAACAAACGCCAACCCTGAATGAATAGAATATTGCAAGTGAATGATGAATTAAGATTTCTCGAAGTATTTGTACAATCATCTAGATAAAATTCAATTTTATATATATTTTCTTCTGATGGTACTTACTAAAAAGAACATTAATTTAAATTTCCTATAATAAGGTATGCGTTTATAACGCGCCTGGTCAGAACGTGAATGTTAACTGAAAATTGCGGGTTCAAATATTGAGAAGCATCACTGAATTAACAGGTTTTACTGGTGGTAGAGCTTTGTACAAGCTCGTCTGGGTAGGTACCACCCACTCATCAGATATTCTACAGCAAAACAGCAGTACTTGGTATTGTTGTGTTCCGGTTTTAAGGGTGAGTGAGCCAAGGGACATAATATCTTAGTTACCAAGGTTGATGGCGCATTGGTGATGTAAGCGATGGTTAACATTTCTTACAATGCCAATGTCTATGGGCGTTGGTGACCACTTACCATCAGGTGGCCCATATGCCCGTCCGCCTTCCTATTCTATTAATAAAAAAAGGTACTTAATTTGTTTATAATTCATCTCTTGTTCGGTTAATATCACTTGTCTATGGGAAGTGGTGACTAAATACCACTTCCCATAGAATAAATGGCATACACAATACACACGATAATTAAATAACTCTGTCTGTAATATGAAAAACTTTGTTTAAAGAAAATAAACCACATGAATATCACGTAATGTCATTTCTAGTCACTTATGCTGTCTCATCCTACGTTACCCGTTGAAGCGATCATAAAAGAAGCACTCTGGACAATATCTTATATTATGGACATGAGATGTTTAATGTATTATATCCTTTTGAAATATGCTATCAGACTAAAATAAAACAAAGATATATTCTTTTATATGTCCGTGTATAAAAGAGACAGAGGATAGGTACCCTGTGTCCTTTTCTGTATCCATGACAACTTTTGTGCAAAATTTCATTATGATCAGTGGAGTAGTTAAGATGTGAAAACTTAACATACAATTGAGCCCATTTTCTTATTTATATTATTCGTAAGTTTTCTTTGTAATTCATTGACTGAAATATATTTTTGTTTTAAAACAGTAGATTTGTATATACTATTGCGATATATTTAATCACTGAAAAACATAATAATTTAAATACATATATACGCATAAAAAATATTCATCATTAAAAAATTCCATTTAACAAAAGGTGACGTACCGACGCAGCGCCACCCACCAGGTATAATTGCGTTTTTAAACTATCCAGGAACCCATTGAAAAATAAACTAACTAAAAATTACTAACTCCTTCTAAACGGCCGGAGCGATTTGGATGAAATTTTATGTGTATATTTAACAGTATAAATATATCAAGTTTACTAATACATATTGATGATCATCAATGAATCATACAGCAAAAGATACGTTTTTATATTTATAGTTGTGGTAACCAAATTTTCTATTTTTCTATTATTCATTACGAAATATTAATTTACATGAAATAAATTTTATTGATTGATTACAAAGTTAACAGTATTTTTAATATCAGCATTCGTTTCGTTTCATCACTTGACTTAGATTTGTGACGAGTGGTCGTAAAACATAATCAAAATATTTTGATTCAAGTAAAGCTAGTCTTTGTGCAAGCTCGTCTGGGTAGGTACCACCCATTCATCAGATATTCTACCGCAAAACAATACCAAGTGGTATTTTTGTGTTCCGGTTTGAAGGGTGAGTGAGCCATTGTAATTACAGGCACAAGGGACATAACATCTTAGTACCCAAGGTTGATGGCGCATTGGCGATATAAGTGATGGTTAATATTTCTTACATTGCCAATGTCTATGGGCATTGGTGACCACTTAATATCAGGTGGCCCATATGCTCGTCTGCCTACCTATCTATATATATAGAGTATTTTTAAATCATTATGTTACAATATTGTTGAATGTTACAATTGAATGTAATTGAGCGAACACACGGATTGACGCGAAAAAGTGACTTTGATATATTATACTGTTCAATGACAGAAGTAAGTTTTACTGAACTTGCAGTTAAAATGAGATGTTAAGTATTTGGTAAGAGATTCCGTTTGCTGTTTTCAGACACGTTGTCATCGTCAGGATGGCCGAGCGGTCTAAGGCGCTGCGTTCAGGTCGCAGTCCACTTCTGTGGGCGTGGGTTCGAATCCCACTTCTGACATACCATTTTTACATATATAAAAATATTTTTTAAAAAATAATAATTTTAAGTAACGTATAATAGAATGCATTGTAAGTTCTTCTGAGAAGGATATCTGTCATTTATTAGTTATTCTTATTAATTAGTCCTTCTATAGTTCCAAAATATCACTTCATGATGATTATGACCAATCTGACAGGAGTGACACGGCTGGTTAGAAATACTAATGTATCCGAACGGCGATGCCAACTTTACCCCAGGTGACTATTTATTCAATAGTCAGATAATTCAATAATTATTTTCATTGAAAACAAATGATATGATAATGAATGATTAAAAATAAAAAATATATATCTCAAAAGAGAATACAAACACGACTGTCTTTAAAAAATAAAATTACAAGAATTAATAATCAATTAAAACAGATCAAAGTTTAATTGTTGGCGTGCCTTTAGATAAGTCATGAGTCAACCTTTGTTTATCACGATTATGGGATACAATCCTAATGTTCAACTTCGTATCTAAATATATCCTTATTAGTACTGTCATATTTGATTAATTCTTAATATAATTGAAGCGTCAATAGCGCAATGCTTTATGGGTCGCCTAGCTATGTAAAATTCCCAGGTTCGATCCTGACCCCTTGACCTATTGTCGTCTCCTCTCCTATCACAAGTTTTACACTCAATTAAAGGGGTATATATGAATAATAGTCATTCTTTAAAAAAATATTAACATGTCAGTTGCGACAAATTTGAACCACTTGTGTATAGCACCAAATCAAACTATATAGAATGACTTTGAACGAATGAATGGGTTACTGTTCACAAAAAAAAGAACGACATGACAGTGATGATTAATTATATAATTTATATAATAAGCAAGTTGTTAAGCAAGTTCAATGATACGCTACCAACCTAAATTATGCTTTTTTTATTTAAAAAAGAGGCGACGGCGAACCTTTGTCCGACTAACAAATTTTTTGAGTTGAAATAGTGACGATACAAAAAAGTTTTGTTAAAAAGTTTACTTGCATAAATACATTTGATGTATTAATTATTTCGAAACTAAGACGTCATACTATATGCTTGTACTAATATTGGCTTACACTACGATTCGGAACACATCAATACAGAATAATTGATAAATTGATTGTAACCACCCAAAGCGATACTGTGCAAATACCAACCGTCAGTAAAACTAAATTACAAACACAAGTTAAGCACATAGAAACACAATATTGTTTGTCCTGATTCGAACTTGTTATTTTTCGTAACTATTCTAAATAAATTCTAGCCTTTTGAGAGACCTTAATATTGAATTTAATTGTATACTCGATTGTTTTTGATTTTGAAACGTTCGTTTATATAACCGACGACCGAACGGCCCAAGTATAATCAGTTACAAGATCGTGTACATGTGCGGATAAAGATTGTGTGGAACATAAAATCTATTCGTAATGCATGTTCCTGAATGTTTCCTATACACGTTATTTTGTTTATTGCTTGTTTGTGTATTCCACAGTGGGATTTAAGTTCCTTTGCATTCCATAATTCCTTCCTTAATTCCACCGGGAAATATAGTGAATTGTATACAAATAGTAATTTAACTAAATGTCGTATTGATGCTTAAAATGTAAAATTTCAGTTAGTTTTTACTTAAAATACTTAAGTATTTGTATTTAATTTTATAATAATAATGATAACCTGGGACAATATTCATACACGGCCACCTGATCCCAAATTAAGCAGAGCTTGTACTATAAACCAGATAACAGATATACTACATATACTACTTGTCTTTTGTAAATACATACATATATAGATAATTAAATCTAGACTCAGGACAAACAGACATGTTCATGCACACAAATGTCTATCCTGGGTGGAAATCGAACCCACAACCTTCGGCGCGAAAGGCAAGTATCTACCAATTACGCCAACAAGCTCATTTTATCTATGCTACTACTACCTACCTACTTGAATAAAGTTTACTATGATTTGATAATTGTTGTATTCCTTAAGTAGTACAGAAATTTTGAAAATATAAAACTGTTTTAATTACCTAAGTATACCTTCAAATACATTTCCTAGTTAGCTTAGTAGTTTCATTTGTATTTAGAAATGAAAAAGTTGCCTGTTTTAGGTTTAATACTTTCAGGTTAAATGCGTTTTTAATAAATATTTTGCGATTTTTTATTAACTGTTTGCGTTTGTATTTAAATTCTTAAAAAATATCAGCTATGTAAAGGAACATACAAAATGCTTAAGAACGATTGTAAAACTCATCGCTTTGAATAACCTAACTACGAAGCCAACTATTATGTTTGGAATCACAGTTTTATTATTCACGCGTGTTCCGACTGGAATATGCAAAGAATTTTCCTTTGCAGTTTGCGAACTCATGACTTTGCAAGTGTGTTTTGTTATCTCTTGATGGACTGAAATTACACTTTAATTGACTGATTAAATGACATTTAACAAGCGTCTACTGGCCAACCTTATAAGCTTTAAAAGATAATGCGTAAAAGAAAAGACTTTCATCGATGTTGAACTAATATCAAGTGTAGGAACACTAACTCAACGTGGAAGCTATTGGGTCTTCACAATAGTGAAGACCCAATAGCAATAAGTAGACAATCTTGTTTAATTGTGATGGTATGGACTAATCTATAAAGTAAACATTATGCTCTTAATTAGGAAACGTGATTTTTATATAAGCTAAAATTAATTACTTAAGCCGAAAAAAGCCGAGATGGCCCAGTGGTAAGAACGCGTGAATCTTAACCGATGATCGTGGGTTCAAACCCGGGCAAGCACCACTGAATTTTCATGTGCTTAATTTGTGATTATAATTCATCTCGTGCTTTACGGTGAAGGAAAACATCGTGAGGAAACCTGCATGTGTCTAATTTCACTGAAATTCTGCCACATGTGAATTCTACCAACCCGCATTGGAGCAGCGTGGTGGAATAAGCTCCAAACCTTCTCCTCAAAAAGAGGAGAGGAGGCCTTTAGCCCAGCAGTGGGACATTCACAGGCTGTTACGGAATTACGGAATTACTTAAGCTATCTATGAACGTATTGTTCAACTTCCAATACTGTAAATTACCATACATTCATACATCTTTAATAATATTGTGTGGGTTCGAAATTCGCTGCTTATTTTAATTAAATAATTTGGTCGGATTTTTTTAAACTGAAATAAGTTGTATTCCTAATTCTTTATAGTTCAGGAGGAAAATATCGTTAAGAAACCTGCGAGTGTCGGACGAAAATCACACAAAATCTCACATTGGAGCAGCGTGGAGGAATACAAAACTTCTCAAAAGGAGGGTAGATCTTAACACAGTAGTTGGACTTTTACTGCTGAAATGTAAAACGTTCGTGCACTTTGCGTTAATAGTATAAAACGTGTGTTACATACATAGACTCATCTCAAGTTTTTATACGACGTGTTGGAGGTATTTAATTAAGTAAAATACTAATTTCCCTATTTCCGATATGCCCAGAATCTGAATTTATCCTTGTTCAATGGACGCTTGGGAATTTTGTAATCCACTTCAATTATTCGGGGGTTTCAAACACATCTGAGCCCAATAATTAATGTGTAGAGCGTATCGTATTTATTTGAGTGACTAATCGCAAGTTTTTCAAACGATGATCAATGTAATATATTTTATAATCTGATTAAATGCAGAACGTTCATTGGTCGCCGATTGCGTCATCTACTGCGATTGGCAAATGATATTAAGCGTTAGAAACTTCAGTAAATATCATATTAATATAAAGTCCTGTTCATAAATTTAATGCAGTTATAATTTTTTTTGAAACAAACGAATTATTGTCACGGCAATACAACGGTTCGACGTCCGGTGTTTCTCTTTGATCCGCCATGTGGTTCCGGCGTACGCACGTGCCAACGTTAAGATGGTCAGTTATTGCTTTTCTGAGTACGTCATATTCTTGCAGAGAACACGCGCAGAAATATGTTCAAGCCGAAACGTGCTTTATTATATTTACATTAGTGTGAAAATTGCTTAAATCAATATAATCTTTTTCGATTCGATATGTTAAACTGTTGCACGGAAAAATATGCCATAAACCAATGCTTTAAGATGTAGAATCTTAAAAATAAAACAACGGTTAATAACGTTCAGAAGCAAGGGAAAATACGCTGAGCTCGTGAAGGTTTAAGTGTTGTTTTGGCGTGAAATTTTAAAATGAATTTGTAATACATTTAGAGCTTTCAAAGTATCAATGAGTCGCAGGTTATGAATGCGTCGACAGGGCATGTCTTTGTATTTAGAGGGGACCAAAACAGATCAGGCATTTGTTTAAAATAGGAATATTAAACTATTGGTCCGGGATATAACATAGGTTACAGAATTATTGAATTCAGCTGGATATTTTTTATGTAATCATTCTGGGTAATTTGTTGAAGAAATAAATGCTAGATCATGACCTAGTGATATAGCTGAAATGTTCGCAGTGTTAAATCGCAAATCAGGATAGCTAAGCTGAAAATGAATTAAGATAGAAAATAAATAGTAAGTGATAGTTAAACTCTTAGTGATAAAGCAGTATAGCAGTATTTTTTACGTGAACCACCGATAAAATAATGATAGGACCCACAACTAATACGGCTTCTAACAAACCTTCCATCTACTCAGTTATTTTATCGCGTGTTATTTGTTTTACTTGTATATAAATAGTAACAGCCAGTGAATGTCCCACTGCTGGGCTAAGGCCTCCTTTCCTTTTTTGAGGAGATGGTTTTGGAGCTTATTCCACCACGATACTCCAATGCGGATTGGTGGAATACACATGTGGCGGAATTTTAGTTAAATTAGACACATACAGGTTTCCTCACGATGTTTTCCTTCGCTGTCAAGAACGATATGAATTATAAACAAATTAAGCATACGAAAATTCAGTAGTGCTTGCCTGAATTTGAACCCACGACCATCAGTTAAGATTTACGCGTTCTAACCACTGGGCTATCTCAGCTTCTATATAAAACTTTTTTTAAGTAAACAATTAACAAGCACACATTATTAACAACTTGATCAAGGATATTATTAAAGAATGAAAAGCAGTATGTTAGCAATTTCGACGAGCCGGTTGGCGTGGTTAGTAGATACTTGCCTTTTCACGCCGAAGGTTGTGGGTTCGATTCCCACCCAGGACAGATATTTGTGTGCATGAACATGTCTGTTTGTCCTGAGTCTGGGTGTAATTTTCTATATAATTATGTATTTACAAAAGAAAAGTAGTATATGTAGTATATCAGTTGTGTGGTTCCCATAGCACAAGCTTTGTACAAGCTTAATTTGGGATCAGATGGCCGTGTGTGAAAAATGTCCCAGGATATTATTATTATTAATTAGTAAAGATATTTACAGTTACCCGCTAGTACTGTACTACTTTTAGAATAAAACCGCCGAAAATGTACTGCTGGTCTTATTGTTCTCTCTCATTTTAAAAAAGCCTTATTAAGCCAAGCTTTATTAAGTACTTACAAAAATATATAACTATAGCACGATTTAAAAGATAACTAGCGCCATATATTAACCAAAAGGAAAATTAAAATAATGTTTGACATAATGTAATTTGATATTGAACGCAAGAAAAATTTGAAACACCAGGTTTCCGTCACCGCAAAACCAATTTTTCCTTGTCATGGCTTTAAATGCTAATATCTTTGTCAATTAATAAGCTTAAACCACAAGTGAAGAAATTTTTGATTCATAAGCCGTATTACTTAATAAAGGATTAAATATATGATCAAAAGCGTGGAATTAGTATTCATTGATTTCGATACAGTATAAACAATAATTAAATTGTATATAATTAAGTGTCTTGCTTTCTTATTAAATTTACTTTAGTTTTGTAAAATTACGATTCAAAAGTGCTCGCTTATTCGTTCGTATGTAGATATAATATCGATTTGTAAACATCGTTCATTTGCGAATCGAAAACGTGTTTCCGATCATAAAATCAAAAAGGTATCAATAATCGATTCTCGGAAATCCAAATCGATATAATTAGGGTTGTTCCTTTGATGGTATTTAACAAATAAACATAAGTACCTCGATGCTAAATGGGTATAAAATATGATTATAACTGCAATAAGGATATTGTTTTTTATTTGAAGACTTGTTTGATTGACTTTGCACGTTAGGTGCATAATATTAAGTATTAATTTGTATTGGACTGACTTGTTGGTCGATTGGCTAGCTAAGCTTTAAGAGTTATTGGATCTGGCGGGTCTTTTTTTTAAATAATCTCAACAGCCACCCGGTGTCTGGAGGTGATTACATGCCCTTGCTCTGGTGATTACGTTATAATGTCCCTTTCGGTACCCCTGACAGGGTTAAGCAATATCTCATGATGTCGGTTGAGTAACTAATTAAGACATGAAATCGTAAAAAACTCACTTTCCATTTATTTAACTGGATAAGTGAAGCGTTTTGCGTGAGACGCGATTAGCACCAAGGATGCATTCAAATTCGATTTTAAAATTACGCCCCATCGCGCCAAAACAAGATTTACTTCACTTCGTGATGTGTGAAAGATTTAATTGCTTCTTATGTAAAGATTTGTATTTTTGCAGAAAAGTGTCACTCATTATTCATACTTGCGAGTTGCAGTAGAACACTAGCTAATGTGGCGTAACCCCAACTTGTAGCGAGGGGCATTTAATCGCCTTTTACTATCGAAATGCACTATTTAAGGCAGCGAACCAATAAAAGCGAAAATACCGAAGCTGTGATGCGCTTTACAAGTAAGATAAGTAAAAATTGGTATAGTCTCTATACCAATATTACTTATAGTTACTATGTCGACTATGTTAAAAGTATAGCAAACGAGTCCTAGATTAGTGACGTAGGTTCAGCAAACGTAGGGCACCCTCCAGCCAGGTGGATCGATGTCCTGGAGAAGTGGCCTATGTCCAGCAAAGGATTGCGATTGGGCGATGATAACGATGACGATGAGTGAATCGCACTAGTGGTACCGTCATTGACGTTGCATGAATTCTGGAAAGAGAATTTCCTATATGATATAGACTTTTGGAGTGTAAAAAATAGTTTTTGTTTTGATTGATATAGAATTTGAGAGTAGATAAGTAAAAATATGAAAAATATAAATTCACTGATTTCCACCCGCGACTGCGCCCGCATTTAAGAGATAGAAGATATTGGATACCCCGTGTCCTTCTTTTTACCCCTCACAACTTGTATGCGAAATTTAAATATAAACCATTTGATTAGTTAAGATGTAAAAGCGCAACAAACAAAATAAACTTAATTTTGCATGTACCTTTTTTTTAAATATTATAGGTAGGCGGACGAGCTAAGCTGATGATAAGTGGTCACCAACGCCTATAAACATTGGCAATATAAGAAATGTTAACCATCGCTTACTTCGCCAATCCGTTACCAACCTTGGGAACTAAGATGTTATGTCCCTTGTTACTGTACTTACACTTACCAACATACTGTTTTGCGGTAGAATATATGATGAGTGCGTGGTACCTACCCAAACGAGCTTGCACATAGCCCTACCACCAGTTAAAGTTACTACAAAATATTACAAATATAATTACTAGTCGGCTTTTCAAAGAAATTGAGTTCAAATATTTGACTATTAAGCATAATAAGCAGGCGTTTTCAAAAATATATAGTAATATGAATTTAGTAGACAATTGGCTTATTTAGGGGATAGATGGGGGTGAGCGGGAACCATTTGATCGCGGTTAGGGTTGCATTGATAATAATGTCCCAAAGCCAGTTCTAAAGAGACTGTCACTTGAATAATGCACAATTGTGGTAAAAATATTATCCATTCTGTGATATAGATGAGTTATTTTTGATTAAAATTGTTTGAACTACACTTTTTTACTTTTGTGATATAATAGGTAAACGGAAGAGAAATAATCATAGTAGTAGAATAAGTTGATAATTAATAACGAAACCTACCTATAACCGTGGTTGTAACGATTTTTAAGTACCTTATATTTATAATCTGGTACCCCTTTCGGCTTCACACTGTAGGATACCTAAGGGTCTAGATTTAACGTCAATGTCGTGATACGTAATATAACTCTTACGGCGCACGTCAGTAAATCTCCCAGTCCCTTTTGTCTTCCGACATATTCAACAACCTTACATCCGGTCAGGTAGAGAGACAAACAGACGCGGTGTAGGCACTTTCTTTTATGATATGTAATGTTATATAGTACTTAACTTTCATTAGAAACACTATTAGGCAAATATGTGTATTGCAATATTTATTAAAAAAATTAATTAATTATGTATATAATAAAAACATTACTTCAATATAAATTATTTAAAATAAGTAACATAATTAAGTATTTTATTAAGTATACGATGTACAAACATTGTTTTATGTATTTGCAGGAGAAAATAAACTGTAACGCCATCTATTAATACTTGTTTGAAGCGAGATTTATTTGGCAACGGACTAATACCAGTATTATGTGATAGATGGCGCTACTTTCTTTTCATGGTTTCGAGAGCTACTACCAGATGGCGCTAGCATACAATTACATTTTTTATTCTATGCGTTCAATTTTATTATATTGATAGATTATTATTATTATTATTTATATATTAGTTAACTAATGTTCATTGTACAAGATGTAAAATGGAATTGAAATTACATATCCAGAATATAGCAAGTATTTATTGAAATAAAACTAACAATTGCATCACCTCAAAGATTTAACCCATGTATCATTTACCCAGAGTACCTTCAGGTTCTAAAGTGAGCTCTGATACACGAACCCGACAGATGGCTAAGATTATTACCAACACCCTAGAACAAAGACTAAATTAGAAATTGTATATAATAAAATAAACTCGTATATGCAAGTCCGGACTTTATGATCCTAAGTCCATAGGCACCGTGACATTTGAGGCCTCCATCCAAAGTTATGTATCATATATAAATATAAATTTTTAAAAGTTCATATCCAAAGTTATTTATAATTATAGTATCATTTTTGGCTGGGTAGGGCCCTTCGGTTGTCCGGGCCCACCGCCCTAGGGGCCCTTATAGGCATAAGCATTAATTCAGGGCTGGGTAAATGCAAATCAAAGCTGTTGTTTAGAATTACATTTTTAACACCATTTTCTTAAGAGAGAAAAAAAAGAAGAAGTAATGAGATATTACGTGATGTGTGTACGACACAAGCACACATTATATTGGCACATAGAAAACACATAACCGTGCTTAGTTTTTCTAAATTATTTTTTTGAACTACAAAGCCAATGCAATAAAGTGTGTGTATAATATTTGTGCAGTAAAATATAAAAACCTATGCTAATATTATAAATGCGAAAGTAACTCTGTCTGTTTGTTACACTTTCACCCCTTAACCACTAAACTTAATTTGATGAAATTTTGCTTATAGAACTCCAAAGCACTCCTTACTAACGAAATCTCGGATAACTAGTAATAAATAAATAAATGTACTATATTTCATCTCACTATTTTGTTGTCTGTACAGTAAGTATAATCATTCGCCATTGCTAGCCACGAATACTTGCATAAATTAAATTGTTTCACTTCCATATTATTCTGTTCTGTGTCACAGATTCATCTATTACTCGGAGCCGTTATGCGGTCTCGGGGATAATAAATCAGTCGACTCTATTGTATTGCATTGCATCAAGATCTTAAGATCGTACGGAGCACATTAAGACCTGCATAAGTATACATGTATTACGTTTAAAACCAGTCTTGTTAATACCTAGACATTTTTTAACTAATCCTAACTATATTTTACGTAACCTAAGTTAGCCAGTATACGGGCACAAGGGGCCAAACTTCTTTGTTTCCAAGGTTTGTAGTGCAATGGCGATTTAAGGTATGGTTAATATTTCTTACAGCATCAATGTCTATGAGCTGCGGTGGCCACTTATCGTCAGGTGGCAAAATAAAAAAAAAATATTGCAAAGGAATAAGTAATTCAAATTAAAAAGGACACATATGAATATTTTTTCATAATATATAAAACTAGTTTTTGCATGCGGCTTCACTCGCGTGTGAAAGAGAGGGGGAAGATGTTAGGTACTCTGTCTGTGTCCTATCCTTTACCCCTAATAACGCGTATGTAAACAAACAAATGAACCAAGAAACTGAATTTCGCAATTATAGTATGAATAGGGATTGTACATTATAAACCAGCGGTCAATCGGTCAATTAAATCATTTAAAATATATATTCTTAGGGCTCAAAATTCAATTTAACAAATCAGACTCACATACAATCAAATCAAAATCACACAAATAACAGTGTAACTGCAAAGCCACACTCGCCCACAACATAGATTGTGTCGCCTTATCGGGTTTTATTTTTTAAATCATTATTATTTTGTTACATTTACATTTTATTACCTTCTCCTCAAAAAGAGGAGAGGAGGCCTTTAGCCCAGCGGTGGGACATTCACAGGCTGTTACGGTTACGGTACGGTACATTTTATTTGTCAAAACTGTGTCACAAATATAATTTAATTAAGGAATGAAATTGAAATCATTTTATAAAAAAAAATATTTAATAGTCAGACTCTATCTAATAAACATTAATAAAATATGCGTCAGTTTTGATATATGCAATATTAGATAACAAAACATACTAATTTTTAGTTCATTTAAATTTTAACATACATTTCAGACATAAATTTTAAATGATAAGTTTGTTCCCACTTTTATAATAAATACTGAAATCACTTATGTAAAACCTTCGTGTCTATAATTATACTGTTTAGGTATCATCTAAAATTAGTTTATTTGTTTATTTTTTATTTCAGGTCTGCATACTTCGATGTCAAACAGTAATTGGCTCTATTGCCTGTATAATGTATTTTTAATGTCAACATATTTTATATCACGCTGTTGTTTACCTTAAAGAAATTCAGAAGTTACCTACGACTATCCGTTCTAAAAATACACTCTCTCTCTGACACATTTTAAAGCCAATCGGAAAGGCATTCTGATGTACTTTAAAATACGCAATTCCGTATATCCGTTGTGACACACAATGCATTATAATTTTGAATCGGACGCGTCGACATAACGCAAAATAGACGTGTCCTTATAAACAGATGTTATCCATGGAGCATGCCAAGTAGAAAGTGCGCAATGGGTCACGTGCGCCTTACTAACATATTAAATTCTAATAAAGCCCGACGCATGTGGCAGAACAGGCTCACTCTCAGCTTTTGATTTTGAATGACTGTGATTGTATGAATTTTGGGAGAACTATATCGCTAGTTATAACGATCAATCAATGGTCCTCCTGGCTGGCCTAGGCCAGTCTGGGTACGGGCCTCGGGGTTGCCCCCCCTACCCGGGATGGTTCTCCCCGACGGTTCATCCGTCGTGTCAATTCGTTTAGGCCCATAGGGCCAGGGTCGTTGCGACCCAGCGGCTGTCCTTCTTCATCGGTAATCTTTTGTTCACGAGTAATGTCGTCCTACCGTGTCTAGTTATAACGAGTTGTTGTTGTTATAACATTGGTATAATTCGCTACTAGATGGCGCTGCAGCACGTTCTAATATATTAGTTTTGCTAATAACTATAATATAAAATCAATAATAAGGTAACAACGTGTTAATATGTAGTACACCTTTATGTGTCATTATAATTGTATTTTCATGCGGCACAATATGGATTTTTTTTTATAGAATAGGAAGGCGGACGAGCATATGGGTCACCTGATGGTATGTGGTCACCAACGCCCATAGACATTGGCGTTGTATGAAATGTTAACCATCGCTTACATCACCAATGCGCCAACAACCTTGGGAACTTAGATGATATGTCTCTTGTACCTGTAATTACACTGGCTCACTCACCCTTCAAACCGGAACACAACAATACCAAGTACTGCTGTTTTGCAATAGAATATCTGATGAGTGGGTGGTAGACGAGCTTGCACAAATCTCTACCACCAGTTAATTAAATTACTTTAATTGCCAATAAAATATCCAAAAATAATTATAAGAATTCGATTTTTATCTGACTGGATTAACGTTTGTTTTATATTATATAAGATGTGATAAAATATACGATAAAGAAATGAATTAATAAAATAATTCCTTCGCAGGATAATTGGGCTCGATCTCAACAGTCAAAAATGTTTTATTATCGATAACATACAAGCATAGCTTCCGACGTAAACCGCACTTCACTTGGGGGAAACGTGTAAAAGCGTTTTTCCAGCAAAAACAAAAAAAAGAGCAGCCTGATGGACCCCGCTTCAAATTTTCTCCACGAAAGAAGAGAACATTGAAATTAATTAAAAATAATTTGAAAACAATTGAATTACCATAAAATGGTATGGTATTATTTATTTTAATTTTTCCACTGCAGTCATTCGCATCTCGTATAAGATAGTATAAATTGTAATTCATTTATCTTTCTTGTAATCTGATTGAGAATATTGACATAATATTTCTATTATAGTATTTATACCGACTTCTCGCGAATACTTCAAGTTATGATGTGGTAAATTGAATATTTGCGGGTAAAATATTTTATTATACATAAAAAATATCATGTTCAATAAAAAACGCAATGCTTACGAAGAGGGTATCCTGATATAAGCAGTAATATGAACATTCTTTTGACAAATCTTCGAAAGGTCAGATATAAAATTGGATCTCATAAAAATAAATACCCAAGATATATAAGATAAGAAATATAATTCGACAATATGATGTTTCCAAAAACAATTCAATTTTATGTGCTTACGAGGCTGTTCTCTATATAATGATGTGGGATCATTTACACAATATCAAGATATTTTAGTAATAGCCTTCGTTGAAGGGAACAAAATGACAATTATCTCAACGGTATACGAGCTGTCTAGAGATTTGAAATTGATATTTTCGATCCTGACTTCTTGAGCTAATGTCGTCACCACTGTTAAAAATTCCTAAAAGCTTAGTTGGCGGGAAGAATATTTAACATCATTGTCATGTTTTTTCAATTCTGGACATGCTTTGTCAGGTCTGTTCTTAAAGTTCATTGCTTTTTCAGAGGTCATCGATTATAATTAAAATAGGCAATGTCAAAAAAAAAACATCTCATATTCCAATTTATATTTTTAAACCAAATCTCAATACATATTCTATCAAATCGATGTAAATTTCAAATGTTATTCTAGAAATATTCATATGAAATATCACATATTTTACCAATACTTTATTCAATATAGAAATCATATCGAACCATATCAATCTGAGGGAAATTTCCAGTATGATTGCTTACCATTGCTCAATTCCCTGAAGGCGATGTTAGCCATCTCATAACATGCGTTTCGATATAAAAATATTTGAGGTTGAATAAGGTCGCCGAAAATACTCACACTCGTGTAGTCCTGGTACTTTTATCTATTTATAGCTTAACATATTAAGTAAGTTGATCACGTGATTGTATTGTATATAATAAAGTAAAATTATACACTTGCCTATACATATATATATGCTTAAATACGACTATGTGTGTTCGTCTTAACAAGAATGCATTAAGAATTACATTTTGGATGGGTCAATTGGATGAGATTGATTGTATGTAAATCTCCTTAATTGATCTTTTAATACAAGTTTTACGTTTTTTTAATTTACAAAGAAAGATGGTCTTGTGCTTTGTAGCGATTAATTTGTGTTTGTAATTGGAAGTATCTTGTGGAATAAGTCTACTACGAGGCACAACTAAGGCTCGATCTTAGCCCAGCAGTGGGACATTCACAGGCTGACTTTTCTAAATTACCAAACAAAATTTTCACTACATTTCAAGTCACTGCCTCCTCGATATAGTGGGTTATAAGGCTGCTCATGTGTTGGGTTTAAAAAGCAATTTTTTATTGTAATTCTGCCTGGAAATAAAAATCATTTGGGTACATATAACTACAAAACTCTAAATAATAGAAAGATACATAAAAGGCACGTACACCACGTCTGTGGAGACTACAAGACATAATTAAAAAAGAAACGTAGAGAGTATATTTAAGTTTTTTTTTTCTTTTACGTCTTAAACTCTTGCAAAGACTTTGCCCGGTAGTTGAACAGTCACAGTCTCTTACTGTATTTATGCAGATTACCAGATATACAGCGTGGTATAAGCCCTGTATTCATCTTCTCAAGAAGCCTATTACAATTTTGCCCCTTAACGGTTACATTTTTGACAAATTCGTATCAAAATAAATACTAAGGACATGGTACTCGATCTCCCCACAAAAGGACAAACAGAAAGCAGCGTTTAGTATAATATTGTGACAGATGTTCGGTGAAGTTATTTTTATTGTGGAGGGTGTGAATATAAGGAGATCCCTTTCACCAGACGTCTCTGAAGTGTCAATTAGTCTAAAAACATTTTGCGAGTGAAATAGTTATTTGGAGTGATGGAGTATATTTTAAACTAGGGTTGGGAATCGAATAATTTCGTTAATTATAGAATAATATTATTATCTACCTCTAATAATACATTCGGAATTAAAAAAATAGCAAATTGTTGAAATAATTATTGACTTTAATGAATTAAATAAATTGTACTTATATAAAAGTATGTGATATAAAGACGACGATGATGGTAATGATGACCTGATCGATTTACGCCACGGCGGTCATAACCATAATTATGTCATAATCGCTGCAAGGTATACTTTATAGCTTTTAAATAAAATAGCTTTGCTTATTGGAGCAATTTCATTGACTCGGACTGTGCGGCAGCTTAATGATATATCAAAATTAAAATGTGTCAACCCTAATGTTTGGAAATGAATAATTTAGCTATTTCTCAAATTTTCAACGCTCTAATTATTTCATGTCTGTTTGCTGATGGAATTGTTGTTATTGTTATTAAAGGACAGTTTGTGGTAAATGAAAGAGATAGTATATATTTTATAAGCTAATTATCATAAAAACGACTGATTAAATTTTTACCAAAGCGGTATATGTTATAGTGCGCAGGATATGTTATAGTGCACCAGTGTTGCCATCGACTCGAATTCGGCACCACTAGAATTTGGAGCCGTATTTTCTAACCACTAAACTAGGCATGTGCTTTTATAATATAGGTAGGCAGACGAGCAAATGGACCACCTGATGGTAAGTGATCGCCACCACTCATAAACATTGGCACTGTAAGAAATATAAATGGCTACACCAACCTTGGGAACTAACATATGATGTCTCTTGTGCCTGAGAATATAATTATGAAATGGCGGTACCTATCTAAAACACAAAGCCCGAACACCAAGTAAAATCATATAGTTTATCATATAAATGTATAACTTAATAAGAAGATAACATATAATTTGTTATAAATGAAAGTTTAACGTAGAGAGTCACAGTACGGTCTGCGAGCCGTATGTTTACAACGCAACGATCCTGTAATCACATTGTGCATAGCAATTTAGTATAACTATCGTAATTTTCCTTACAAGACTAATTTTAAATGACTGAGTAATAACAGACTGTTAAATCTTTAACTAATATTAATAAATTTGAAGGTTTTATACAGTGCCATATTTCTTTTTTGTATCGCCGTAGACATTGTCTGAGCGTTTTGTACATCTTATATTTAATTTTTATATGTATTTGTATGTACTAGCAGGAAATATCACAATCTACATTTCAGGATTAAAAACTTTGACGCCGTAGAGTCCAGATGACTTCTTCATTGACTCGAACTGTGTGTCAGTTGACTTCCTTCAAGGGGTGTTAGTTGTCTTCGATTCTTGATTTTTCTGGTCTGGATGGTATTCGGCAAGTCATCATAATTCGGTCATCATTATAGTGAATAGCCGTTCTTGGCTTGTAATCCAGAATCTCCTTGGTAGTCACCATTCTGTACTCAGTACTGTATTTAAAAATTGTAAAATGTGTACTAAATAATATAATATAAGACGATATACATCATATAAAAAGGTATAAATTTGAACTGACTGTAATTATGTTTCTTTTCGATGCGTAACCTTCAAAAGTGTACACGAACAAACTGTGATGGATAATGTTCTCATAAAGTGGCATTATCAAAATACTTACAAGTGAAACCATTTTTCTTCACGAGTGTACATAAGATAAGTGACGTGAGAATCGTGTCTAAGCGGACCAACAGCTCGTGTCGTGACACCGCTTTTGGTCGAGCGAACAATCCTTATGTCTTGTTAGGACGACCACACAATGCTAAAAAAACTAGGATATCTTTCTGATTTTGGATTTGCTGCTTTTTAAATTCAAAATTCAGCCAAACTTACCTCATAGTCTAGTTTAGAATTTTTTAGGTTAAGACTACAATATAAGTAAAAGTCACAATAAACATTCTAAAAATTTTTTAATTTATTTCGCAGATGTAAGTTATGCGGTAGGAATTTCAAAGTTCAAATTTTAAATTATCTCTATGCTTACGAAAATATAAACTGGTAGAAAATTTTATATAAAATGTTTAGTAGTAACTAAAGTAAGACAATATTATACAATGTAATATTACAATTAGTATAAGAAAACAATAATTAAAAATACACTAATAATTTACCTATAACTACCTATTGTCTTAATCGAAGCTCCCTATTTCACGTATTTTGTACTTGGGAGTGCTTAGTTGAAACTCTCGGGTCGCAAGCAAATTTCATTTCGTCTCTGTAAAAGGATGCGTTAACAAAACTAAACGTCAAGATATAATATTTTAAAGTTCTTTATTAACAGCCGAGATGGCCCAACGGTAAGTACGCGTGAATCTTAACCGATGATCGTGGGTTCAAGCCCGGGCAAGCACCATTGAATTTTCATGTGCTTAATTTGTACCTATAATAAATCTCGCGCTTTACGGTGAAGGAAAATTTCGTGAGACAATTAGATTAGACACTTAGATAATTAGACACGTTTCGTGTTTTTTTTGGTCAAATTCTGCTACATGTGTATTCCACCAACCCGCATTAGAGCAGCGTGGTGGAATAAGCTCCAAACCTTCACTTTAAAAAGCGAGAGAAGGCCTTAGCCCAACAGTGGGACATGCATGGACAGGCTGTTACGTTACAATTAAAGTATCCCACAAACTCACAAAAGTGTGGTCACACATCACACGTGTGATGTGATGTGACGCTTACCTTCAAAAATATCTTATTGATTTCAGTTGGCTGATGATCTTTAAGACAAAAATTAAATTGCTATCTTACCTTAAACGAAATAAAGTCGTAATTTCGTTGAATAATTTGAAAATAATTGTTAATAGTTTTACAAGTAACCGTACCTCTAATAATACGCCTCTTTATTGTTTTGCTATGAGACATGCTCTGAATATGTCGTGCATTTGTTTCGTAATGTGAAATGTCAGGGTATAAGTTCAGACGGTGATGTTGATAGCTTCAGAACTGTCAAATGACGTATTGATATTGTATGACCTGGGGCATGAGAAATAGTTCAGCACAGAAATATTTGATAATAATCGGATATATTTAAATTTCATTTCATCTAAATATTTTTATATATTATGTTCTTAGCTAAATTTCTGTGCGATGAGAGAAATATATTAAGGTCATTTAACGTTTCAAAATTAAACGTTCCGGTCCCAACACTTCACTCAGGTAAATTGAGTTGTACGTCGTCTTTTTTGTGTAATCTGTCCCTTTATTTGTACACACACGTCACTTGAAAAATCCGGCAATTTTTCGAGACCGAATAACCTATATAGGTATTTTATCCGTATAATTAATATATAATATATCGGTATTCATATGCATAGTCTATATAATATATAATTCCGTCAGAATTAAATAATATACCAACAACTTAGTTTACTTTTATCATAAAAGTAATATCAGAGGGTAGATAGAAAAAAAAACACTGTATGATTTCTCTTTTATTGAAACATTAAATAGTTGCTTAGTCAAAATAATGTGTTTGAATTCCAAAAATAATAATAATCTTTCTAGATTATGTAGAGATAGATTCAACATAAGAATTATTTACATTTAAGTCTTAAAAATAGTGACCACTTGGAATGCTGGCAAGAATGCTAGCATTTCCCCTTTGAATCGCAATTCCGATCATCTGGGCGAAAAATTAACCAGCCCTCCTGTTACCTGTAAAAGATAAGACGAGAATATTTTTAATGAAAGTTTTTCCACTATTGCTCCAAGGTCCAAACTTTTCAACTGCAAACTGAACAATAATAATTTAGAACAAGGAATGAATATTTATAACATTTGGTCGCCTCAGCTTTTTCCGCGGCGGATCCGGTTTTTAACATTGTTTCCCTGATATGAGACGGGGTCAGTGTGTCAATACATATAGCGTCCCACACTAGGGCCCATCCTCGTTTCCAGGGAACCAGTGTCAGATTTACATTAATGTTATTAACTTCCTTGATCCTTCATATAATAAAGATAACGATTCATTGATTTTTTAGGTGCACACGAGTGTCTGACAATTTATATGTTATTTAGAATGTCATCTTGCTGTTACTGTATTTGTTTACTACATAGGTAAGTGGAATATGTTATAAAGATATATTTCTTGTTTATCTTAATACGACATTCAGTTTCCAGAAAGAGCCTCAGTGTAATCATAGGCTCTTTACATAAGCATTGGTTCTATTTACTTGAAATCAATTGAATTAAAAAGCATAATTTATTACACGTCACATCGACTTAGGATGTAATTGGTAACTGTAATGAGTCGCCCGGAGTCTGCAAGGAATATTAATAAGAGGGCGTAGACAGCCGCGGGGCAGTCGGCGTCTTAGCCCCGTGTGACCGCAATAACCCCTACCATTGCAATTATATATTTTAAGAGCATTTATCAATATTGCCGCTTCTCAAGACTTTTTTATAGTATAGGTGGACGGACGAGCATATGGACCACCTGATGCTAAGTGGTCACCAACGCCCATTGACATTGGAATTATAAGAAATGTTGACCATCGCTTACATCACCAATGCGCCACTGTTGAGGTAGAATATTTGATGAGCGGGTGGTACCTACCCCGACGAGCTTGCACAAAGCCCTATCACCAGTAGTAAGTATAGACATTTATAAGCTTATGTGCGACTTCTACGTATATTCTTACAATTACTTTAGTCTATTTAATAATCGAAATAAAACATCTCGATCCTATTATATTATTTATTATTTACTTTTACGAAGTTAATTCTAACTTATAAATAATTAAATAATACATTGAATTGAAATAGTTAACTATTTGACATGAGATAGTACATAGCAAAAAATTGATATATAAAAAATAGTTTTTTTAAAAATTTAAATCGGCCATCTGAAATTTATAATGGTTACGATTCAAATCCTCACAAAAATAAACCTCAATTGAATCGTGACGGGGAGACAATTCCTTTAATTCATAACGGCTACGATTCGATCCCGATTTTATTCCGATCCGACTTTGACGGTCATGGCAATGATAATGTTTCGATTCGATTGCGTTAAAGTGACAATTTGCTAGTAGAATTTGCATCCAGGATTCCTCGCTATGTTTTCCTTTCATCACACAATGGGTTCTCTCGATTAATTACTATAAGATAAATTCTAAACTAATGAGTTTTCATGGTAACACAAAACAGAAAGTTCCAACCTTACGCCGACAAACCGAACTATCCTTCGCCTAACGTGGTTACCGCTCAGGGACACGACTCATTTCCTTATTATATTTAATATCTTCATAGTCTGCTATTTCAATTAGCCTTCGTAGTTTGTTGGGATTTAACAATAAGTATTCTAACATACAAGTCGTTTTGTGTGACTTTGTCCTCTTGTATGAATATGCGCCACAAGTTATATTTAATTCATACACAAATGTATATAACTTTTGGTGCATGGATGAGTCAGTAGTTAATCAGTAATAGTCTTTATCTCTATGCTAGGAAAATATCTGATCTCCTGTTGAGGAAAAGACTTACTCCACCACGCCGCTCTAATACGGGTTGGTGGATACATTACGGCATCACGTTCAATTATTGTAACGTTAATTAATTATGCGGAAATTGTAGCCGTATATAGCTTTGGTCATTACATTCCCAAAGGTTGTTGCCTTTAAATGTCTGATACCTGGGTTTGAATAATTTTATTTATTTGGTTTATTGTTAATTTTAGTTTTTTCATTCACATTGCCAGGATAACTAAATAAAAACTAAAAAATTATTCAATTGCTCGATCTCCGGTCAGCACCGTTCCACCTTAATGCTCACCATCGAACTGGAATTGGTGACATTAATTAACGAGTACATGTAATATGTTGAAACATTGTTACGACTACTAGTTTCTCTAAGGTTCTTTCGGTAAATCTACATTTTGAAGGTTGGTGGGTAGCTCTATAACAGTTATCTTAATGTATAATAAAAAGTGCACGTAAAAGTCTACTTGATTAAACGATGCTTAAATTTTTTTAATAAACACGTGATAGCTGTAGCTGAGTATTATCGCTGTGTATTATAAAACAAAGTCCCTCACCGCGTCTGTTTGTCTGTATGAACGCGATAAACTGAAAAACTGAACAGATTTACCGTTCACCAATGGTTGAGTGGATTCATAAGGAAGGTTAAGGTGTATAATTCGTAAAGGTTTTGTGAATATTGACTGAAATGTGGCTTCAAATGTTGAAGATGTCGGAAAAAAACACATGACTGACTGACATGACGACTGGGAGCTTTACTGAAGTGTGTCGCGTACATCGTCAGTGTTACATATATGTATTACGATGTAAAGGTCCTATGTAGGCCTTTTATGGCCGCGGGCCATGCGAAGCCGGGACGGCTAGCTAACCGTAACCGTACCGTAACCTTAACAGCCTATGAATGTCCCACTGCTGGGCTAAAGGCCTCTTCTTCCTCTTTTTGAGGAGAATGTTTTGGAGCTTATTCCACCACGCTGCTCCAATGCGGGTTGGTGGAATACACATGTGGCAGATTTCAGTAAAATTAGAAACATGCAGGTTTCCTCACGATGTTTTCCTTCTCACGATGTTTTCTTTTGGGTAGCTAATTTCGTATAAATATTTATGTTTGCTATAAAAGGAGAAAATAAAGTAATATTTCATAAAAATCGTCATTTCCGTGTCCCATCTCAGGCGATCGGATAAGAAAAGAAATAAAAGTTGAATTCGTTAGCGCATAAGCGTCATAAATAAAACTGGCGAGCAAACTTTGTGCCATTTGCCTTCTGAGGTCACGGTGACCCTATTCTGAGTCGGTTTTTATATTGTACTGAGACCAGGGTAGAAATACTTTACTTAGAGTAAGCAATGTTTACGTTATACATTCTAAGTTAGCTTATAAGGGATGTAATATGTTTATAAATTTTATTTGGTAGTGCATTTTATAATTATGTTGCATATTCTTGGCTTCATATTTAAATATATATAAATTCTAATGTAAACAGTTTCAACAATTCAAACAATTTCAATGAAATATTAAATCTTTTTTTTCTTTAAGTACATAACTTTACTCAGTGAATTAGAATAAATTTGAATGTGCAACTTTTGGCAAATTGATGTTAAGATATTCTATTTCGCGATATTTCCTTAATACTCGCTATCGATCCTATCTAAAGTATGTATATGTGTTTCATTTACTTTTCTCATATATTTTGTTACATAATATATGTTAAAAAATGAATCTCCAAATAAATACCGAATATTCAGAATAAGGCCACGGCGGTGCAATTTGTCGGCTCGGACGTTTGGGCGCTCTGCGCAGGAAATGAGCGTATTTGTCTTACCTGTGAAGTACGCCGCAGTGATAGCGATTTATCAATATTGTCAACAGCCCTGCTATCACATTACCTACCCTACCCTACCACCAAATTGTTTTATTACCAATATTCGCACACATACAATTTTAGATATTAATATTTTTGCATGTTCTTTTAGTAAATTTAAGAAATCAATAGCACAAATACTTTCAAAAATGTTGTAAATGATAGTTAGTGTACTTATTGCGCTTTTTTTTATAGAATAGGAAGGTGGACGAGCATATGGGCCACCTGATGGTAAGTGGTCACCAACGCCCATAGACATTGGCATTGTAAGAAATGTCAACCATCGCTTACATATACAATGCGCCACGAACCTTGGAACTAAGATTTGATGTCCCTTGTGCCTGTAATTACACTGGCTCGCTCACCCTTCAAACCGGAACAAAACAATACCATGTACTGCTGTTTTGCGGTAGAATATCTGATGAGTGGGGGGTACCTACCCAGACGAGCTTGCACAAAGCTCTACCACCAGTAAATAAATACCACCAGTAAATATATAGCGCTATAATAATGCTGCACATTGTAAATTTAATTCAACCTTAAGCTATAATTTATTGTAATCTTTTTTTTAGTGATATGCGGGTTACATTATTCTCATCTCATTCTCATTATTCGCTTCTACAGAAGCGAGGCAAACCCATCAGCTTCAGGGATGTTCGCTGAATTGAATATAGACTGTTTTTACGCATTAATGCGAAAAAAGTGTGCATCATTGGTTCACAGGGTCCGGGCCAGCTCAAACAAAATTCTAATCATGGTAGCTAACAGACTAGACTTTATATTTATAAACCGCTGTTGTAAAGTTTCGGCTGGTCCAGTAAATTATATAAGTAGTAGATAGTAGTGTTTATTTTATTTTTTGTAATTTTGTATATGAGTTTTGTTACTTAAATAAATAAAATTATTATTATTATTATTAAAAGGATACATACAAAAACAAGATCTGCCTAGCCTGATGTATTTTTTACATATATAGAATAGAAAAAGTTTGTATATATAATCGAAGTATACGCCGATTATATTGATAATAGAATCACTCTGTTAGGGGCTCGACTGGATGCGGAAGGTGAACAAAAGCTTTGGCGCAACTTCAAAAAGGCCTACTTGTTTGTCCAACAGTGGATGACGATTGTCTGACAACCAATCACAATTAGTGAATTAACTTGATTATGTGAAACGTTGGCGTGCACAAAGATACCACGTGTAAGCAATATTTATTTATTTATTTTAGGGACAGTAAACAGTTACAATATTATATTTTAATGACAATGTGTTGATTTGTTGAAGAAAACTAAAAACCCATCAGCCATCTAAACCCATCTAAACCCATCAGCAATCTAAAGGCATTATTGTACTGGACACGAAGAGCATTGTATGATTTTAATGAATAATTAGCCCACAAACTACAAGTATAAAAAGAGGTACAGTAAGCGCGGAATAATGTTTCTTTTTACAGCCCTTGAAGCACGCCCAAATCTTTTGACAATCATGTTAGCTTTTATTGACAATGCTCTCCTCTCCCTTTCAATGTCATTATCATCTTTGAGATTGGTGGTTGGTATATGTCCAAGGTATTTAAATTAGAAAACTTGAGTCAAGCTCAGATTATTATTTTTACCGAAGGTATTATTTTTGGACATTTATTACCACTTTCAAATATCATTATCATGCTTTTTTTTACATTATATATAAGTCCATGTGTTTTGGCATAGCCTTCACAAGTTGGCAATAGTTTTCTTAGACCACAAACTGATGCGCTAAGCAAAACCATATCATCAGCGTAACTGATATTATTGACGTTAACTCCATCAATATGGCAACCAACATGCTGGTTTCTGAGTATATCAATGAGCTCGTTAATATAAAGATTGAAGAGCGTAGGTGAGCTTAGCCCTCCTTGCCTTACCCCACATTCCAAACTATATGATCGAGATAGCGCTCCATCCCATTTGACATTGACATGATTGCTATACCAATGTTTTAAAATTCTAGTAACCTCTGGTGGTATTTGTGTTTGTTCCAGCTTTGTCCAAAGGATATAGGCAACCAAATCAAATGCTTTCGACAGATCGAGAAAACATGCATAAATAGGTGTTTTACGGTCCGTATAGTAATATAATGGTGATTACAAAAAATAAATAATATCGTTTCATAGTCGGACATGTAAATGTAATTCCTATTTGCGAGAATGTTTTTCTTATAAAAAGTTCATTTCATTCATTTTTTTTGTACTCAAATAATTTGTCGAAGATTTTTGTGATACCTTGTATTCTGACGTAGCCTCACTTTTTTCTTTAGATACTTTTTGACCCTTATAAGATGGTCGTTAAAAAGTTTTTCAGTCTGGACGAAGTTAAAATCAAGAACAGAAACATATAGATATAAATCAGTATATATATATCCAGTGGATAAAGATAAGACGCTAACACTCACACCCGACCCTTTGCTACGAGAAATATATTCATAAATTAACTTACTAACATTTATGAGTGTTAATTATTAAAGGGGTTGGCTGATAATGTTCATATTTTATGGTTGAATGTGATATTTTTATATGAAAATTGACGACCGCCTTACTTCTTACATTTATTTTGAAAGCTTAATGGTATTTAATACATTCTGTTAGGTGTATTAAAATCCTTTAAGAAACAAAATTTCTAATATTTTATTAACAATTGGTTTTTCTTAAAACATTTTCGATTTCTAAAAGTCTTGATATATTTTATATATCTCGACCCTATATTATGGCAATAGGTATGTATTAATATATTAGCCACGCTCTGTCGTGATTGTCGATGCGATAAAAGCAGTGTGACTTACTTCGTAATGGTGATAAAGACCAAGGTCGTAGTGCTACCACCCACTCATCAATAGCTTTACCACCTAAAATGCTTAATATTGCTGTGTTGTTTCAAATAGGCCAGTGTAATACAGTCATAAGGAATATAACATTTTATCGCGCTATGGCGGCGCATTTCGGTGTAAAGTTCGAATCACTTTCTGAATTTCAATACGACATAAAATTAACGAATGATCTTGAAATAAAAGTAAAGACATGAATCTTAAGCTATGATTTAGAGTCAAAGTCAAACCCGGTCAAGTATCACTGGATTAATTTTATTTTAATTTTTAAAATCTTGGTTTTTTTCCAGATCGACTTTACGATTTGTCGGATCGGACGCTTCGTACAAACTCAGCCAGTATGAAATGGAGGCGCTGAACGCGGTAAGTTATTATTTTTTGTTATAAGCAAATCCTATTTAATTGGATTCAAAGATTTTTAAGGGCTGTAAATAAATTCTGATATAAATAACTCGTGATGGCACAGTGGTTAATCTTAACCGATTATTTTGATCTGCGCTCCTGTAAGTGCTCGTTACGCGCAATGCAATTTGAATGTAATTTGAATGTGAAAGGTTATTGAGCCTTATATACAACAAACGTTACATCTTCGATCTCATTGCTGTCCCATCTTACAATGCAACCTAGGGCTGTACGTGAGCACTGACTAGTGGCCTATCAGCCCGTCGTGCGTATATAAGGAACGTTAAAGCTTATATATTCATATCATAAGATGCACCCCTCATGTAAATACGTGAACATATATACAAGCTTTGTGAGCTTCGTCATCGTCTAAGCCGAGCTTGATAAGGATCATGATTTTTTTATAGACATTAGGAAGGTGGACGAGCATATGGGCCACTTGATGGTAAGTGGTCACCAATGCCCATAGATATTGACATTGTAAATTTTAAACATCGCTTACATCACCAATGCGCCACCAACCTTGGGAACTAAGATGTTATGTCGCTTGTGCCTGTAATTACATTGGCTCAATCACCCTTCAAACCGGAACACAAAATACCAAGTATTGCCGTTTTGCGGTAGAATATCTGATGAGTGGGTGGTACCTACCCAGACAGGCTTGCACAAAGCTCTACCACCAATAAAAAAATCCCTTGAGCCCCTTGGTATAACTATTATTTACTAATATCGACAACATGACGAAAGCATTGAATTTATTTGAATACTGACATAACTAATTGATTCTAGATTTACTAGGAAACAAACGGAATCCAATAAAATTCTACACATTTTTCTAGCGATTTAATATATTACTTAAATGCGAAATCGCCAATCGAATGATGATAGTGATTATAGAGAAGATAGAGATGTGTATATACATATTATATGAGCTAGTGTAATTACAGTCACAAGGGACATAACATCTTAGTTCCCATGGTTGGTGGCGCATGTGATGTAAGCGATGGTTAACATTTCTTACAATGCCAATGTCTAAGGGCGTTTGGTGACCACTTACCATCAGGTGGCCTATATGCTCGTCCGCCTTACTATTCTATAAAAAAAAATACACGTAGTTATAATATTATTTATTTTTTATTTATATATAATTGTCAATTTTGTCAAAATTGGTTCATTGGTTTAGCATTTAAAACGTAACAAGCTGTATATATAAAATATAATAATTTCAATGCATTATCATCAGTATATTCTTAAAGTTAATTAATATCTTCTACACTAATATTATAAATGCGAAAGTAACTCTATCAGCTTGTTACGTTTTAAATGATAAACCACTGAAGCAATTTTGATAAAATTTAATATAATTTAAGCTTGAACTACAAAGGATAATAGTTTACTTACTTTTAAAACCTAATATTTGACCCTCTCTCCCTAACGCGTGTGAAGCTGTGGGAGAATACTAGTATTTAATAAAACAACGCCCTCCAGTCACGGACAATACTCGCCCAAGTAACAAAACTTAATTGTATAAAAGGCATATCTGCCGTGTAAGGCGTCAGAGCTATTGTTTACAATTTATGGTAATTACCGGCAGGACAGGCGCCAAACCATACCGGTAGTGTATTTACTATCTAACAAGGTAATGCTGATATACAAATACCGTATTCGGTAAACAAATCGACGATAATTTCGACCGTGAAATGTTTTTATTCGCCATTCATTGTCCAGATATTTCGTTTATATACATTATTAGCATCAATGCCATTTTCCATAACTGTTTCTTCAAAAGTGAAGGATTCCATATTAACTTTTATCCTCTTTACTTATTTAACACCTTAGTTTAAATTCTCAAAAATACTTCCTTAGTGCGTTACTATTGATATAAGATGCTTATGTGCCGTTTAAGCCTTTTTAATAATAATAATTTATTATTATAGCTTGTTATGAAAGTCAGTAGACTTAAAAATAAAACCTTATAATTGTTGGGATGTTGTGACTCATAGCGGAGTGAAATCTATGGTCGAGTCTGATGCTCTAAGGCATATAATTGCAGAAGTACAAGAGTTGTAGCTCCCTTCCAGATTTTAATTCAAAGACAACGCACAAGAGCACAACTTACCAGATTCAGAGGTAAGCTGGTCTGCATCAGCACCTTGAACGCGTTAATAAGCTCTTATTGAGTTCGGATTCCATAGGTTTTTAAATAAGACGCCTTTTGTTCTCTTACGATTGAATTCATTGTTAAGTTATAGAATAATCCCGCTTAACGTTAGTATAAAATGGAGTTTCTAGTTTTAATGTCAGTCTAACGATAATCTTACATATATTTATGATCATCCATTTCTTTTAGTTATGATAATAATATTACATATCTAAATGAATTGAAATAAACTTAATTTATTGAGAAACCAAACAATTCACAAAATACCTTTAAGTATTTTTATAACAAAAGTGTACATTCATTGGATTAAAAAAAATGTTCTACGAGTTTATTAGAATCTTAGTCTTTTCGTAATAAACAGAGAATTTTTAGACAAAAATTATAAATGAAATAAGAATTTTGAGTTCATAATGATAAAGATTTTATCTATATTATCAGCTTTATCAAGCAAATGTTTTTATTCGATTAGAACGATTTTTGTTACAGATTCGTAAACAAATGAGAAATTTCACGGAAATTGTTCGCTTATCAATTTCCTCTTAAATAAGTGAATCGTTGTATTCAAAGACGCGAAACTGCCGTTGAACATGTTCGTATCTATTAACAGATGGTGTAAAAAAATGTTAAAGACTATACGAATGATACATTTGTATACTGAGAAAAAAAATGTAAAATAAATATACATGCTTTGTCTCTTTTCCACTTTACATAACTCATATGTGGGATAGTGATAAATATAAAATCGAGTATTCGTCATTGTGGGTTATCTATTAAGACGGTTGAGATTTTGCCGAAGATTAAGAAAGTTTTAGGTGAGATACTGACTAGGCATTCCTACATAAGGTGTTTCAACGAGCGATTATTCATGCTAATCCTTCAGTTTCCGCAAGACAAATCTCGAATAGCTATGATGAGATTCGTCAAGCAATGATTTTAAGTCGCAAATAGCAGGTACTACTTCAATATATTTAAAGAAAGCCATAAGTTTGTGATACAGATTTTAAAATCAAAATATATAGTATTCAAATAGACATTTGTTAGCATTTTTTATCGATTTTGGACTAGATTCTAAAGAAGAACCGTAAAGAAACTCAAACATGCTTATAACCGTTGCTTAGTAACTGATTAGTTAAACATGCTGTCGAATTAATAATAACAGAAAGAGAAAAATCAGTGTTCAACTAAACACCCGCTAATCAAACACTTTTCATCACTCATTTACATGTAATAATAATATACATGTAATATGTATATATTCTGTATGATAATTAACGAATACTAAGATAATATGTGCAGTATTTTGAAAGTAATGTGAAATTATAATTTAATTAAGGAATGAAATTGAAATCATTTTATAAAAAAAATATTTAATAGTCAGACTCTATCTAATAAACATTAATAAAATATGCGTCAGTTTTGATATATGCAATATTAGATAACAAAACATACTAATTTTTAGTTCATTTAAATTTTAACATACATTTCAGACATAAATTTTAAATGATAAGTTTGTTCCCACTTTTATAATAAATACTGAAATCACTTATGTAAAACCTTCGTGTCTATAATTATACTGTTTAGGAATCATCTAAAATTAGTTTATTTGTTTTCATGATTGATGGCAGGTGAAGATTTAATCTAACTTTTGAATGCCCATTCTCTTTTACGTCATTACGTTAAGATAAATTAAATGTTCAGTTTACCCCATACCTACCACATACCCCACCGTAATTCAAATTGCAAAATCAAAACATTAGTAAAGGTTGAGAGTCATCCTAGATAGAGGGCGTTCTAGGAGATAATTTACACGCTATTAGAGGCGCTGACTCAGCTAATAGCGCCCAGACCAGAAGCTGCGAGACGGCGCCATACCGGTAGACTATTCTTCAATCTTTGTTTTGTTTTAGACAATCTATTTTATATGAACACGACATCGAAAATTGTCGTACGTTTCTTTAGTAGATAATCACTAAGAATTTCGGACTCACGAGATACACTCTATTTTATATATAATATATACGACATGTATAAACTGTTAAGGAGTGTTTCCTAAAATATTCCTAATAATTTAATGTAATATTTCTCTTTTTTCTTTAATACGAATTTTGCTCAAATAAAGTTAGCTAGCGTTACATGCGTTATAGTAATGTTGAAAGTCAAGTTATATCACGTGAACTTTAAATAAAGATCACAGGTTCAAGCCCGGGTAAACACCGCTGAGTTTTCATGTGCTTAATTTGTGTTATTTCATTCATCTCATGTTTGGTGATCCACCAACCCAGATTGGTAGCGTGATGGAATAACCTCTAAATCCTTAAAAGGTGGTCATAGTTCAGCAGTGGGACATTAGTAGACACTGAGTTTGTAAGTTCTTTATTTCTGTATATGATTAGTCTGTATTACGTGTATAATGGTTATGGAATTGTATTTCCGGCTCATGCCAAAATTGTGAACATTAAACTTTGGTATCATTAATTTACCCGTTTATTCTTATATTAGTTCCCCTAATATTAGTTTGAATATAAAAGTTTCGCGGTGATTAGATTGAATTTGATAATTTTAAATGACGTTAAATTTTTTTTAATATAAGTATACTTTTATTTTGTATTAATTCGACCATGTATTAAAATTAATAATACATCATAGCACATCTATGGTACCAACGGTTAGTGTCAGATGTGAATTTATATCTTTTATAGAATAACGTGCTTGGACACGACTTTGCCCGCGGAATGCTTAAAAATATAAATGACCGTTTTTTAATGCACATGGGATACCTGTTTCACCTAATTCCCTCAGTCAACCTTCAAACCAGAACACAATATAGTAAGTATTGTTGTTTGACGATAGAATATGTGGTTTGCGGAAAAACTTCTTCCTCCCTAAAATCATAATTTCGCAAAACTATATAACAAAGCGCAGGTTTCCTCCAGTGTCTGTTAAAAGGCAGCTCAAACGTTCCCCATTATATACAATAGAAAACAACGAAATTCGTAAGAAATATTTACAATATTACCGCGCTCGATTGCTTAATAGAATAATTATATCAATCTATTACACCTTAATACTCGTTTGACTCCTGCCTTTAAAAAATACATAAAAAGCACCCTAATGCATCGCGAGCAATCTTAAAATCGAGGGGTGCATAATTTATCATGCAGCCACTACCTCGGATCCAGAGCTATTTTTATTACATCACACGTTTCGTAAAGAATGAATTTCAAATGGTGTCGGAAGTTTGTGTTGGGGGAGTAAATCCTTGGCCCTACTTTTGGTTGGCGATAACGATCTTATTTGAGCATCGAGGAAGGAAATAAGGCATCAAATGGTTGCTTACTGAGGTTCTTTTGTTTTATTATGAAAAATACAATGTTGACTTTTTTTTTAGAATTACTTGGTATTTACATATGATATGATATCTCAACATTATTGAATGTTAGTGTTTTTGAGAATGGTTTTATTGAATAAGGTGAGTACGACAGTCCAAAAAAAAACTTTTATTTAAAGCAACTATATATTATTGTTACTTATTTTGCATCAGGAACGATTCATTCACAAACTTTGCACACAAATTCGAATATAATTTTAAATAAATAATATAATTTTAAATATAATTTTAAAGTTTAAATTTTTGTATTTGAAATAATGTCTTTTCGAGTTCGCAAGACTCATGGTTATATCGGAGGTGTCAGGGACTATAAAATTCTCGTAAGAAATATACCGGCAGTGTAAATCGACTTGGAATATGATTTATATGTACTATGAATGATCATCATGATATTCACTTTAAAATTCACAAGGAAAAGCGTATGTCGGATGTATAAGTAGGCACTTGAAAGTGGATAGTTGACAGTGAAATAAATTAATAGTAACGAAATATTTTCGAAGACAAGTTTTTTTATACAAAAGTTCTGATTTTCTGTGCTGATTACCGTCACTGTAGTATTGAGTTCCTTTATGTGGAGCCAATACTGGATACATGATCCGGTCAAACTAACAATAAAAATGCATTGGCATCGGAATTAAACCATTATATAAAGTTTCAATTTCGTAAAAGAGAAATGGTTCTAATTAAGCTTGCAAGATTTCACTCATATCCAAAACAAACCAACAGAACTTGGGAAGTGTTGTTATTATTACAGCAATAATTGAAATATTTATCTAATATCAAAATATTTTTCTTTTTAAATGATAGTCATATGACATGACCTTGGTTTATAGTTGACTGCCTCATTGACAGCCCCCGAGGTCCTGGGTTCAATTCCCAAGTTGGGGCAGTAAAAAGTCCGGATATCGGCCTCATATGGGATTATAAGAGCTAGGGAGTGCACCTGTGGTTGCGCACACACTTGTGCACTATATATGTCCTGCGTAGTTAGCTAATCTCTCTTGAGATTGACCGTCGTTATCGAAATTGGTCAGGAGGGCATTATTATTATCATTATAGTTATAATTGTACATAGACATTACTATTGTGGATGTAAGACTTCCACAATAGTAGTAGACTGACGGTTGACACGGAAGGTTGAATTGATTTCCTGACGTCACTGAGATGCCTTGATTCCATGTAGAAACTTTAAGAAATGTCTGTGGTCTCTGACATATTTTTCATAGTACACAAAAAAAAAGTTCTTTTAATTAGCAATTTCACAAACAACCTTTCTTATAACAAAATGTTTGCGGATACGGTGAGGATGATTTATGTTATTTTTTCAATTAGGTGTTATTTAGTTCATGATTTCATTCTAAAATTAAATACATAATACACGTATAAGCAGATAAAGATGATACCTTGTAAGCAATAGATTATCGTCTTACGCACGTTCCGAAGTTACTCTTGCCGATAGTTAAACCTACAACTCCGAAGTTGGAATAAGTATCCGAAGTTCGAATACGACAAATGATCGTTCTGCATCAATTTGTCTGTTCCTCGTTAAAATCGTTTCCCCTTATTAATTTTTGCTCCCCACGGCACGCGGTCCGGAAACACGTTGTTATAGTCAAATTTACGATATTGATAGATGTTATATCGATTTTTGGGGACGGCATGCGGTGACGTGTCGCAAATTGTGGTAATACGGAACCGTAAGGGATGTGCAAGTATTTGCGGATAAAAATCTGATTATTCGTGATGTTTTCGTTGTAATGAGAAGGGGATTGTCGCGTCGGTATCCGACTGACGTTTTGTTTGTGGAGCAGATATAAACATCGGTTAAGTCAGTTACCGAGTTTCATGAAAATAATATTAAAAGGCTAAGACAGTTGTAAAATAATTTATTGAGCTGAAATGTTTTAGCAAAAAGTATACATGATTCTTAGTGTTAATTTTAGGTTCAAATCTGCATAAATACGACTGTCAATAACTTGTAATTCACCTCATTCTCGGCGCTAAAGGGAAATATCATAAGGAAAGCTTGTATCGAATTAAATTTTGGTATTTATGTCCACTCACAAATTAGGCAAAACGTAGTCAGATAAGCTGAAAAACTTATCATTGAGAAAAGCTGACAGTTGGTCAGCTGTGGGACAATTACGGACTGTTAATTATATTGATACGAAATAGCAAAATTAAAACTTATTTACTTATAGTACGGATATAGTATATTTTTTAATATACGACAAACATTAAACGATTATAGTTGTTGTGCTGATAAATATAAATGTATTGATGAATATTGGTTGTCGTATTTCAAAGTGTTCTGACGAACATTTGCCTCTGGAACAGAGGTGCAATTAACGGCAGATGTCCCCCCCTTTATTTCAAACAAGGTGTTCGATACAATACGCAGACTCAACATCTGGTAAACTAAACATTTTACAGTAACTACTCCCCGATGTAGAATTTCTATTATTGCTACAATATTCTATTCGAAAACTTTCGAATAGTTTCTATTTTATTACGATGTTAGAGAATATTTATTGGCAATTTAGTCACCATCCTACTTGTTGAAATTTTATAATAAATAATATAAATTATTTTTTAACTCTCCCGGACAGTAGACGCCTCAGTAAGTAAGTAGCAGCCTGTAAATATCCCACTGCTGGGCTAAGGCCTCCTCTCCCTTTTGAGGAGAAGGTATGGAGCTTATTCTACCACGCTGCTGCAATGCGGGTTAGTAGAATACACATATGGCAGAATTTCAATGAAATTAGACACATGCAGGTTTCCTCACTATGTTTTCCTTCACCGTCAAGCACGAGATGAATTATAAACAAAAATTAAGCACATGAAAATTCAGTGGTGCTTGCCCGGATTTGAACCCACGATCATCGATTAAGATTCACGCGCTCTAACCACTAGGCCATCTCGGCTATCTAATCTTACAAATCTAAGTAGACGCCTATAGACGTCAATTCATTATTATTTATTCTATTATTATTCTAAGTTTATTTAACACTTTGATGTGATATATGTATCCGTACTTGATATGTAAACAGCCGGGTCTTCTGACACAAGTCCAAACATTTACAGGATCGGCATACATCTTAAGGTTGAAGTAAGCCAGGTACGATCCGTCAAATACGCTACAAATGAGTAATGGACGTAATTCGTAACTACGATAACTCTTAGTAACACTTATATTTAAGCAGATTATAATGACGAATGAGTTTATATACTCGATTCATCAAATAGAATTGAATAATGAATTTCAATTTAAACAACGAGTTCAAATCATAGCGAGCAGAACTAATATAATAATAATAATATCCTGGGACATTATTCACACACGGCCATCTGATCCTATACTAAGCAGAGCTCGTACTATGGAAACCAGTCAACTGATATACTACATATAAGACCTTTATTTTACAAATACATACTTACATAGATAATTACAGCCAGACTTAGGACAAAAAGACATGTTCATGCACACAAAAGTCTGTCTTGGGTGGGAATCGAACCCACAACCTTCGGCGTGAAGTATCTACCAACCACGTCAACCGGCCCGTAAGATATATATGTTTATTTTAATCGATTTATTAAAATAGATATTTTATAAACTAATAACTTGTATTACACTTATAAAATCCAAAAAGGTTTGACCTCAATACACAAATGCATTATTATATGCTAATTAATTTTTTAATTGTATCATACCTTGGATTAGACCAGTGTTTTGGAGTAAGCTCTAAATTTCCTCAACAGGGAACAGCCTTGGTCTATCTGTAGGATATTGACAGACAGTCTGTTAATCAACGGAAGTGAATTAAACTTTTTTGAAAAATTAATTTTTAATTAATTTTTTAAATAGGTTTCGTCTGACTGTGTCTACTTTAATGGTACTGTAGATTCTTCGATATATTAAATTATGTAGTCCTTTTTATTTATTCATTTTTAATATCAAACATAATGTTATTAATAAAAGGCTTTCTCCTTTAATAATACGTACTAATACGTACGAAAATAACCATTCATTTTTTATATACGACAATAAGACTAAGCTGTTTGATCATAATGAAATGTACACGCGTTTTTTGCAGTAAACATGCGCTTACATTTTAAAAATGTAGATGCAATATTATAATATTAAGCTTACATTTCTCACATACTAGTTTGCATGAAAGAAAATATTTTATATAAAATATAAGCTTTTGTTAAATGTAAGTCTGTATGCTTTTTTGTCATCTATATAGTCTTGTACAGAATATGTTCCTTATTAATTTATATGATACTAATTTTTGCTCGCGGTTTTGTTAGCTGTTAGATATAAAAATGGGGCTTTCTTGGACTTCAAGTTTGCTTCGTACCAAATTTCATCAATATCAGCTCAGTGGTTTAGCCCTGAAAGGGTAAAAAACAATTTACTTTCTCATTTCTCTTGAGACAATTTGTGCAGTCCTTATATAGTGTTCATCCTTTACCAGTTATTCAACCGCCATTTTGCTACTTTGTAATGCTGTGATCTGTATAGAGTCAACGTAATTACAGTGTGCAAGGGACATAACATCAACGTCATCAAGGGTCAGGCCATATTTGTCGGCGCGTTGACAATATTTTTGCCATATTTCTTACAGTGGCAATGTCTATTTGCGAAGACAACATTTACAAACAGTTGGCCAGATTTTCTATTCAACTCAGTTCTTACATATAGCTTTTTACATAAACTTTTTGAGTAATAAAATAATAAACCACAAAAACTATTTATCCAAGAAGCCTCTTCGATGTCATATTACAGGACTAAATTGAATGTCTACCGGTTCAGATGTAGGTTCTACCAAGAGATCAGTAAGGAACTCGGAAGTTACTCGTTTCCTCATATGAAAAAATAATTTCATAAAATAGTCTATAATAATGCCGTCTGAAACTGGCTTTACAAATTTTTCATCATCAATGCGAATATATGCACATCTGGCATAAGCCAGGTACATTAAAAAAACAACTAGAAACGTTTCGGGAGGTGTCACAAAAAGCCGATAAAGATTCGATACAAAGCGTTCCCCGGCTGCGCTGCCCTTTGTAGCGTAATGATGTATGCTGTATCGTTCACCGCACTTATTACAATTGTAGATGTATTCCTGCTGGATGTGACAGGATAATGTAAAATGAACAAAGTTAATATTCAAAATTTTCAAAAGTAAATAGTTTAGATACAAATATTTTTTTTTATATAAAATAGGTAGGTGGACGGAGAAATGGTGGTAAATGTTCATTTTCCCTCGTATACATTGGCGCTGTAAAAAATGTTAAACAATCCTGCCATAGCCGATGCGCCACTAGCCTTAGGTGCTAAGATCTTTTGTCCTTTGTGCCTGTAGATACATTGGCTCACTCACCCTTCAAACACAATCTGATACGGAGTACTAAGTATTGCTGTGTAGCGATAGAATATCTGATAAGCGGATGGTATCTACCCAGACAGCCTTGCAAAAGTACGTATTCATTTATTTAACAACAAATCATTATTTATCTTTTATTATAAAGTATAAAAGTGGACTAAGGCATTCCATTCGTGTCAAGGCATTAAATATATTCATGACAAAAACTTATGGCGTTTTCATATATTTTAGTATTTTCTATAAACGAATTCGTCAATCGGCAATTCGGCAATCGATAGATAATTTGTCAATATTCTCACTCATATAGCGGCAAAATCAAAATAACCGGAGATAAATTAGATGATCTGTTGATTTCATAGCTTTCCGAACCTCACGTTTGAAATACTTATAATGCCATATTACAAGCAGAACTTTTCGACTGAAGAGGTCGATAGATTGTGTACGATTTAGTAGTAAGCAATAATATCTAAATTACCATATTGTGAAGTAATCAAGAATTAATAAATGTACATAACATCGGTACCCCATCCACACACCGTATCTCGTCGACAAATAATCACCTTGAGGAATTCACCCCTCCCGCATTGTCCCTTTGATCTCTGTTTTGGTTTCCATAGTCTACATCGATGTTGGTTTCAATTCGAGATCTCTTCAGTTTGAGAATAATTTCTGCTCGCACTGTGGGCATGTCATGCAAATCTCTGTAATGTCGCTCGAGTGTCATGTCTGTCATGAATATAGTATTTTTGATTACATGAGTAATTACATCTAGGGAGGGTCTTTTAAATTACTCTTTAGTTTTTCGTCGTATATATTTCTTTTTGGATGAACAATTTCATAAATTTTCAGAATATACGACTTTTCTGTTTTTGAATTGTAATCTGCTTTTTTAAATTCAATAATCTCTAGTGTAATGGTATTAAATACTATGCCAAAAAATTACATATAATTTAACTTTATTCAAAACTCAATCTAATGACGTACGCTTTACGCAAAATATTAACATATTTTAAGTTTCATCCTTTTTTTTAGTACAATTATTATGTAAACAAATTGTTTTTAAGCTCAAACCATTAATGTATATTATCCGAAAATGTAAATCAACAAAAATGAAATCTAGTAGTATAATTTTAGTTTTAGTTTTTTTGCATAACTATTTAAAATACTTGAGATAAATTTCAAAATATGATCAATTATCTCTAGCAAATAAAGCGTGGTAGAATGTGCACCGTTTCCGCGCGGTCTCGTCTGGAGCGTGGCTGGGTAAATTGGATGCGAAATCAAATAAAAAATATTCACACTTATCCCTAAGAGGGGACGCTTAAGGATATACACGATATCATTTAAATCTTTATATAAATTACGGTGCAAAATTACTGTAAGTAAAAATAAATATATATAGGTACATTTATTACTGGTGGTAGGGCTTTGTGCAAGCTCGTCTGGGTAGGTACCACCCACTCATCAGATATTCTACCGCAAAACAGCAGTACTTGATATTGTTGTGTTCCGGTTTGAAGGGTGAGTGAGCCAGTGTAATTACAGGCACAAGGGACATAAAATCTTAGTTCTCAAGGTTGGTGGCGCATTGGCTATAAGTGATGGTTGACATTTCTTACAATGCCAATGTCTAAGGGCGTTTGGTGACCACTTACCATCAGGTGGCCCATATGCTCGTCCACCTTCCTATTCTATAAAAAAAAAAAATGTAGCTATTATTTAGAATTTTATTTAATTACAACAAGTATTGTGTATTATTGCATTATAAATGAATTAATTATTAATCAAAGATCATTTTCTGTTATTCAGTTTTGTAGAATCAAAGGCAAATGTAGAAGCTTATATTTTGTTATTTAAATCCAATCTACTAAAGGTATAAATACACTCAGTGGGTTTTTTATTATTACATTGTGTTGTTATGAGGACTAGCCAACTCATCTTGTTCATCTTGCAAGTTGGAATTGCTTAACTTAATAAAAAACTTAAATTAATTCACTAGACATAATACTCCTCTATCTGATTCTATGATTTATTTTGTATGAAATATAAAGATAAAGGAACATTTATTATTATTAAAATTTTACAAAAACAAATATTGCATAATTATAGTTCGTATAAAACAATTTATGTATGTTTGTGAATTGTGATCGTGTTTTGTTTATAGATGAATTCATAATCATATATTAATATATAGGTAGACTATATGCGTGGGCTGCACCGTTCTCGCTTATATACGATACTCTCATTTAAAAAGTCTTTCTTTTAATCGTTTAACTGTCAGAACAATATTCTCTAAACTTTTATAAATACGTTTTCCATGTCATATGGATAATTAATGAATTGTTATAATATCAAAAAATCTTCCATTATCAATAGCAACATTATCAAAAGACGGAGATTTTGCGAGAAAAAGGAAAACCAGGAAGATTTTTTTCTTTGCTTATAAAAAGCGAAATGACTGGTACGAAGGAATGACTTGTCTCAGAGTTCTTTGTAAGACTTGCAATCAAAAACAATGATCGCATTATGTCTTTGTAATCTTAGCATCGAAGGGAAACATGAGTACGCTATATCCCTTGCACAAACAAACACATAACAAGTATGTACCAACACCATAGCATATTAGAAAAAGTATCTCAATCGTCAAGTGTCTTGAGCGTGCGATATTTAATTTCAATAAAAATGTCAGGTTTTAAAATAAAAATAATATCAATTGCAAGGATTTCAAGAGCGCTTCATAGAACTGTTAACATACCGAATATAATAAAAAAAACAATCGACAACATCCAACTGAGCACCCTTCAGAACACAATACTTAATTGAGACTCAGGTGCTCTCTTTAGCGAACGGAGCGGGCTGCGAATCACTCACACGTCGTCACTTGTGTACACTAATCCTTAGCACGTGGTACAAGTCACTGTTATACTGTATTATTCATATTATTTGGGGCTTATATATTATTTAGCCCAGTTGAATTAAAACAAATAAAAAAATAAATGTAATTAAAAATTAGCACCGGTGACGCGCGACACCCAACGCGATACAGCGTTCATTGGTGACGTCACCATGGTCTCTATATGATATATGTTCGTTCTTATTATGAGCAAGTAAGCATTATGAGGTTATAAACATTAATTGCGATTTATTTGGTGGTAGGGATTTGTGCAAGCTAGTCTGAGTAGAAACCACACACACGTAATATATTTTACAGCCAAAGAGCAATATTTAGTTTTGTTATGTTTCGGTTTCAAGGGTGAGTGAGCCAGTGTTACTTCAGACAAAAAGGCGGCACATTGATGATGTAAGGCATGGTTAATATTTCTTACAGTGCCGATGTCTATGGGCAGTGGTGACCACTTACTCTCAGGTGGTCTGGTATACATATATTTACAGTTAACAGATTATAATTAATATTAAACTGATTTAATTGAAGTTTTAATATTACAAAAAATAATTCTTTTTTTAATTCCGCTTAATTCTATAGCTTGGATCTAAATTTTATCCCGCGTATTGAGATATGAAAATATAAAGCCACCATTCATTCGACGACGAACTCCAGTCATTTAGTATATTAATCTAAAAAATACCAAGTTTATGATTAATAACAAATAACTTGGATACTAAAATGTGCGTTGGGTGCAAGGTGTTAAGTAAAATACGTTCGGAATGACAATTTCTTATACAGACATGATTGTTTCTTTGTTCGTTCGAACGCAGCCGACCGTTTTTTGTCCATTATCATAATTATATTTGATATGAATCAATCTTTTTAATTACGCTTGTGACAACCCACCTCGTCTTACCTATGCGTTCGCATCGCCTTTAATTTCGGGGTTGTCTATGATCAGGTTATATCTCGAGATACAATACATTATATAATATTGCATAATGCAAATCTTACATTTGCTAATTATTCACCAAAATTATCCAATCGATTTGAAAAGAAATACCGGAGAATAGACTTTTATATTAATTTTTTCCGTTCAAAAGCTTCCATGTCAACCAAAAGATTACTAACTTTGTGTGACGGAAACAAAAATCTGTTATAAATAGTACGTACGTCATAATTTCTAGTTTTAAATATATAATATTATGTAAACATAAATAAATAGTACAGTGAATGGCAATAATGATTTATATACGTCATTTATATGTTTCGAGATAGTTAAGGGTGTACACACGCACGCATCACGCTGACATGTTGATCAATATGTGTGCACCCTACAGAATCCGTTGTTTGATTGACGCTCAGGTGCAAATTTTTGTATCAAGTGATACTTGTTAGTACTAATATATGATAAATAAAAAGCAATTTGCAAATTGCAGTTGGTCGTGGTAGTCTGGTGGATAGAAGGAGTGGTTCTTTGCTTAAATAATGTTAGTTAAATTAATGTCGTGTTCGGCGGTCTAATCGGCGGAATAAATGTGGTCATTTGTATATGCCAACCCGGATTGATTCTGTGTGGTAAAATGTTTTATTTTTTCAATATAAAAGTGGGTTTATGTCCAGCAATGGTATATTTTCTATTTGTTACATTTTTTTTATTAGTCGCAAGAAGTAATCGTAGATTTCAATATTGTAAACAGTTTCTTTTAAGTATAATAAAACTAGTATGTGTCTTGTGATACACTGACTAATTCATCGCTTAAACAGTAACCCAGTTAGGGTTACTGTTTAAGCGGTGAATATTGATGTCAAGCAAAAGGTAAGTTAATGAGTGGGTGGTAGATAACCTCCAAGGTCATCGACCTGTCTCCCACTAAAAATAAATGGCGGTTAATCAACTAGTTATTAGAGTATAACACTCTATATGAAAACTTTTCATCTGTTAGAATATAGGGAAGAACAACCTATTCGAGTTGAACAGCTATGTTAATAGAAATATAACATTCCGTAATTATACCAGTACTACGATTACTATATATGGAAATTTTGTACGTTTCCGCAACAGCCTGTGAATGTCCCGCTGCTGGGCTAAGGGCTCTCCATTTTTTGAGGAGAATGTTTGGAGCTTATTCTACCACGCTGCTCTAGTGCGGGTTGGTGGAATACACATATGGCAGAATTTCAGTGAAATTAGACACATGCAGGTTTCCTCACGATGATTTCCTTCACCGTAAAGCACGACATGAATTATAATCACAAATTAAGCACATGAAAATTCAGTGGCGATTGCCCGTGTTTGAACCCACGATCGTCGGAGGAAGGGCTTCACAGATTTGAATGAAATTTGGAATATAGATAGCTTAGCTTTGCCTTAATACATAGGCTACTCAACAGTTAACACCAGCACGCTGGCGGGAAGCCGTGAGCGTGAGCTAGTAATAAGGAATCCTTGAAAAATGTCAACTCAATAAATGAATTACAGTATTATCACGTGAACAATCAATACATAGAAAGATCGATTAATATATTATTTTTTTAATATTTTATTGAACATGCCGCCTGTAGGCTGTGTCAAGGTGCGATATGCGGATTAAGAGTAGATTGGAAACGTGTCTGCGGCGCCATGTCAGTGCCAATTAATATCTACTTGGCTGCTGGTGTCTGTCATAAATATGTTTTTATATCAGCGAATAAACCCTTTTTATAAGAAACATCTAGAAACAGTATTCGAGGAGATATTCTATAAACAAAATTTAAGTTCAGTTATATCCATGTTTTTTTTTTACAGCTAATAGGCAAGCGCTTGACCGTTGACATGCCTGATCTTAAGCATAGTCACGGTCTAGGATGTAGCGCGCCTGCACAGTCGTGGCCCCTGGGTGGTGCTAAATGAGCAACATACTCCAGGTGGTAGGCTTCGGCCGCAGCTAGCTTTACTGGTGGTAGGGCTTTGTGCAAGCTCGTCTGGGTAGGTACCACCCACTCATCAGATATTCTACCGCAAAACAGCAATACTTGATATTGTTGTGTTCCGGTTTGAAGGGTGAGTGAGCCAGTGCAATTACAGGCACAAAGGACATAAAATCTTAGTTCCCAAGGTTGGTGGCGCATTGGCTATAAGCGATGGTTGACATTTCTTACAATGCCAATGTCTAAGGGCGTTTGGTGACCACTTACCATCAGGTGGCCCATATGCTCGTCCACCTTCCTATTCTATAAAAAAAAAAATAGCATTACCACCCTGCGAACAAAGCCGCGCCGCCAAGCGATCTGTCGCGACGCCAGATTTACCTAGTCATGTGGCACGTCGTGATCCGGTGCGATGTAGTAGTTTATCTTGGGGGATTGGGTCTGTATAGTTGTGCTCTGCATTTGTCGCCAAGCTCTGACCGTAGTCGTAATGATGCCGGCCAGCTCAATCTGGAGGGCAGCGGGATCCGAAGCACGGTGCACCGCTGGCCGACCGCAGTTAGTAGGGGGCCCAATTAGTAGGTTCGCCATCTACGAAAGGCTGCCACGCCAACTTGCGAAAAATCCTGGGATGGCTTCCATCGTGCTGGTTGGCGACCAGAGATAGGTCCCGGTGGCGATTTCCAGGGGGGTTCGGGCGTCTCCGCGGTCTCCAGTTGAGTCTACCATTCCCGTCACTGCGGTGAAAGTCACGGTGTCTAAAATGTAGCACCTCGTACAACTTCCATTTCCCCCCATACCTGTTCACACCCACACGCTTATGATTTTAAGTCTAGAGTGAATAGGCATCTTCTAGGCAAGCGCGCTCCATCTTAGACTGTATCATCACTTTCCATCAGGTGTAATAACAGTCAAGCGCTAGCTTATGTATAAAAAATAAATAAAAAAAAAACATAAAATCCATGTAGTTAAATGATTACACATGTAACAGCAATGTGGGTCTGTAATAACTTCGTTCGTACCTCACTTTTGAAATGATAACTATTAATTGTGATAGGCTATTTGTAGCGTGTAAGCTTTAAATTTTATAATTTGCTATCGTCAATACCTTTTGGCATTTCACGATTGTTTTCATTGATATGTTTCGAGTTTGTACTTCAAGAAAAACTAAACGGATCCGAATAAAATGTTAGCTTTTATCATCAAGTTTTACAGTCAAGCACCGCCAAGTTTACTGTGCTTTATTTGTGTTAATACATCGTGAGGAAAATTGCATATCACACGTTCTTTTAAATAAACGAGGTATTTGCCCAGCTGTGGAACATTTAAAGAGTATTTCATATCAAGAACATTTAAAGAGTATTTCATCATTTTTGTTCATTTGAGTACAAACAGCAATATTCAGTATTGTTGTGTTTCGGTTCGAAGGGTGAGTGAGCCAGTGTAGTTATGGGTACAGGGGACATAACAACTTAGTTCCCAAGGTTGGTCGCGAATTGGTGATGTAAGGAATGGTTGATATTTCTTACATCGCAAATGTCTATGGGCGGTGGTGATCACTTACCATCAGGTGGCCTATTTGCCAGTCCGCCTTTCTATTTCATAAAAAAAGTACGAATACATAAGATAAATATTCCGTTATATAAACAAACACTTTTCCAGTAGCTACAGTTTTTAAACAAACTAATCAATCATCACTGAATGCCATTGTATTCAAAACGTAAAACGTATAAAAAAATGAATCAAAAATTTACAAGCTTGGGAATATTCTACTAACAAATTGTCACTTTACCGCAATCATATCGAAATGTAATTATTACCGTTTAACCGTTTTTCTATTCTACTCCCATAACAATTCAGTTGCGTTCGATCGAAGCTAGATCGGAACAGAATCTGGAACATATCGTTGCCATTATAAATAAGTAGAACGGACTCAGTTACGATTCAGCTAAGGTTTATTTTTGCGATGAATTGAATCGTGGAAATTAGTAGAATTGGCCCCTGTTCGTACAAAAGTATTATTATATTTGAATGTATTCATTAGTAGGTTTCACGAAACATCGATGTTTATACATCGCGATGTTCGTGTGGACGTGGACAGTGACGGAGCGAGTGACGCGGAGCCGGCGACAGGTGCGAGCGATTATAAGGGGAAAATGTGCCGTGAAACATGCGTGTGAACGATTTGTGTGGACGTTTCTGTCATTTTTTCTTTTTTTTAAGTATTTATTTTACAGTCATTGGACTGTGGTCTAAGCCTGTGATTACATGCTTAATTTGTGTTTATAATTCATCTTGTGCTAGTAAAGAAAGCATTTAGAGAAAATAGTGACAGTAATGCTTAGTATTGTTGTGTTTTATTGTTGTTGTTATTGAGCTTGAAGAGCCAATGAACCAGTGTAACTACAGGCACAAGGGACATAGCATCTTAGTCCCCGAGATTAGTGGCGCATGGGCGATGCAAGGAATGTATATTTCTTGCAACGCCAATGTCTATGGGCGGTGGATCACTTACCATGAGGTGGTCTACTTGCCAGTCTGCATATTTATTTTAAATAATAAAAATAAGACTGCAGTGGAGCAGTGTGCTAGAAGAAAATACCAGCATGAATTTGAAATTGTTAATTATTATAGAGGTTAATTAGGTAAGAAGTTTAATAGGATTTAAGTCGGTTTTCATCGAAATGCTTAAAAAACTCATTTTATTCCTACATTTGGAAGCGTCTTTCTGAGCTTAGACAGAAATACATTGTTTTCATTTTAAATTATCGTTACGCTATAAAATAATTAAATTCTTTTGCCGGTTCTTCGCAGGTCTGAGATCGTATTTTCAATACAAATAATCATTAAATTGTATGTAACTAAGAAGGCTTATCCATATATGGCTGTCATCGCGAACGCGTAAAATAAAAAAAATATTTTCATTACTGGTCGTTTGGTATACACGCGGAGGCTTTTATTTTAGCCAATCGAGCCGTGAAACCGCTCGGGTGGAATGTGTGCGATTTATATCTCGATGATACTCGAATGAGGTCGATTATAATTGATTAATTTCACCCGCTCTTTGCGCTTTCGGAATAATGGAATTTTTGTAAATGGGTTTCTATTTTGTTTTTTTTTCTTTTGTTGCTCAACCTTTGACTAATTTTGAATGGCTAAAATAATTCATTCATGCGTATAACTCGTCAAATATAAATAAATATATGCATAGATTTATTTTTAACTTAAAATATGTATGTTTTGAATTGAGTTAGAAGTAAATTAATTTAATTATAATGTAATTGAATTTAAGTTCTGAAGCACAGTGCCTATGTACTAAGTTTCTTGTCGGTTTTTCTCGGTAGAATCTAATTTAGAAGTTTATTTGAATTATGTAAATTTTTGATTCAAATGTTACTTAGGTACTCTAAGTAAACCATTTTGAATAAAGCATGAAATAATTTTTAGTGTGTTTTCTAGCAGTGCTTAAAAGATAGTTCAATTAAATTCTTGCTTGCTGCTATTGTGGCTAAAATTTTGATGGGAATAATTTTCTGTTTAACTTCAACTAAAATTCGTATCCATAATCAATCTCACATATTTTTTCACACTTTTGGTGGTTGAGTGGGTGGGTGGATGATGAGGATTATATCCATTAAGTGGTGCCGCTATCAGTTTCCAGTGATTAAAAATAATACACCCTTACGATGTCGCTCTGGGTATTTAGCTTGTTAAATATAAAATCAAAAGTTCCGTATGTATTAAGAAATAAATCCAGTGTAGAGCAAATTAAATTGCCACGAAATACGAAGATAATATGCCAGTCAATACGCAAATCGGTATCAAAGTCCGAACAAACGAGCACCCAAAAGCCCCTCATATACCATCCTGTCCAATTATTGGTATAATCCACGAAGCTCTTTAAAAGCAATTAATATTCCATTGATCCCAGCCAGCCCAGGACGTAATACGCCATGATGTCGTCTATATGTGGCACCTGAGGTAGATTGATTTTAATATCTACCACTGTTCGATCATTCACACTTTTACTGGAGGGGTCTTTGTAATATAATTTCAATGATGACTTTTTTGTGTGAATTATCTTTTTTATAAGTATACAAGCTCTTAGCCGTTCTAGCTAGCGATTTTGTGCTTGTTAAAACTTAACCACGTTAACGTTTGCACAAACGTTAAAACAAAGATCAAAATCGACTCGTATATTGTTGCAATTTACGTCAGAGAATTAATTAATTTTATTAAATAATATTTGTGTTTCTTGTACTAATAGCTTAAGTAACTAATAGTTAGTACTTAGCTTGGTATAAAAAAAAATTCGATTGACAGCAAATAAATATGTTTGCGGTCTTAAAAATCATCTTAGTTAAATAATTATGTATTTAATATTATATTGATATTTTTATTTTCTACTCTAAATTATTATTAAATATTTGTTTTTTTTAATGAGAATACATAATATTTTACAACTTTTTTCTCAGTTTCTTAATTGTCCGGATAAAAAAAGAATAATCTTATAAGAACTTAAAGTTCGCATCGCCTTTTAGCCGTCGTCATTTTTAATAGCAATATAAATGAACAATTAGCTTACTAAAATGTCAATTAATTATAATCTTCGCTGAATAATTTCGGAACAAAATCCATTTAGATAAAGAAAAGTGAAAATGAAACGAATTTGAAAATTATAAAAGCGATAGCACCTCAAAGAGAGGCTAAATAAACTCTTCACAATGCCAAAAAATCTCACAAAAGGTGCCCAAAATGATATACCGCTATCAATACCGGCGCTCTATTGTTAACGGAAGCGCTCTTATAGCTTTAAAAATAAGGTTGAAAATCAAACTATATCGTTTAGACTTTAGATAGTGATGATAGGTTTGTTGTTAATATCGCGGTCCACTCGAGTGCAAAGTCTACAGCCCTGCGCCCTGCAGTAAATTTATTCGAGGGTTTGCTTAGCCCTTACTATAGATTTATTATCGAGCTTTTTAAACACAGTCATTTTTTTATTGGTTTCATATACAAGACAGAAAAGTGTGGAATCATATCAGACATATAGTATTAACTAATTAATGATGGGTTTTACTGTATAATTTTACATTATTATGTGTTTCATTGTAATATCGTTATTATTTATATTATTAATATGTATGTATTTTATTACCATCTCGACTGACTGCCTCGTTGGTCTAGTGGCTAGATAGGACCTGGTCGGGCCAATAAAAAGATATTGGGTTTTTCTATCAGAAAATTCTTAGTACCATCCCGGAGTCTGAAAGTTAGAGGTGTGTACACTCTCGTACCTCAGAAAGCACGTAAAGTCAGATTGCCGTCCCATCGGATTATGAGAGCTAGGGAATAGAGAGTGCACCTATGTGCACTATAGTATCTCCTGCGCAGTTGGCTAATCTCTGTTGAGATTGGTCGCCATGTCCGAAATCAGACTGGAGGACATTATTGTTATTATTAATACATAAAAAAAGCCGAGATGGCCCTGTGGTAAGAACGCGTGAATCTTAACCGATGATCGTGGGTTCAAACCCGGGCAAGCACCACTGAATTTTCATGTGCTTAATTTGTGATTATAATTCATCTCGTGCTTTACGGTGAAGGAAAACATCGTGAGGAAACCTGCATGTGTCTAATTTCACTGAAATTCTGCCACATGTGAATTCTACCAACCCGCATTGGAGCAGCGTGGTGGAATAAGCTCCAAACCTTCTCCTCAAAAAGAGGAGAGGAGGCCTTTAGCCCAGCAGTGGGTCATTCACAGGCTGTTACGGTAATACATATTGTAAACTTTGTACTTAACGGATTTTAATACGTTTTTACCAATAACCGGAGTGATTTATGAGAAAAGTATTGGTATATAATTCATAATTGTTTTGTGAACATGAGCTGAAATATTATGTTAAATGTGAAAATATCTTCATGCCCACAGTTAGAGTAACATATATTACGATATAAACATTTTATGTTGAACTATATTCTACCCTTGCGAAACCGAGATGGGTAGCTAGTATAATTTATATAACATTTAAGTCGTTCTTTATTAGAAGTTTGAAGTTATTTCCCTCGCACGCGGCGCGTCTAATACAATCTGAATTCCGTTCAGCGTGATTTGTTAAGTTGCAATTTCACTGATAACACGCCATATGGTGACACTATGACTGTAATATTACTATTTCTATGTTTGATACTTTTTACAATACCTTAGAAACTCACGTGGGCTTCTAAATACATGTATTTACTTTCTTACATTACTTATAGATTACGTATTATATATTGGTCAATTTATAGTTTTTTATAATGCCAATATTTATGATGATCATATATTCACGTTTTTGGATAATGATTTTTTGATATATCGTTAAACCTGTATATCTAGGTAGGAATAGGCTGGGGCGCATATGTGTCCCTCACTATTTATCACAGCCTACGTATTTTCCCAGATCAGACGAGGGTATTAAGACGTCGGCACATAATTTTTCAATTTGCCCAGTTAAAACGCGTTAAGGAGATGGATTAATAAATCTCCCGCTTGCTTGGGGGAGATATTGAGTTAGCGTTCCTACGCACCCCTCGTTCCAGGAACTAAATGATCTCAGGCGATAACCGTGGCAACAAATACTTGCGTTGTTTTTTCAACTTTAATATTCCTAAATATGTACATTAAATTATATTAGTTTAAATATAATAGACGGTTAATTTGTGGAAAATTCAAATCAAATATGCTCAATCTGTCTTAGTAGGTAGAAAATGCAGTTTAAAAAATAATAATAAAAAAAATCTTGTTTATCCAAATCCTCAAAAAGGAAAAGCAGGCCTTAGCCCAGCAGAGGGACATTCACAGGCTATTACTGTTACTGTTATCTAAATCTAAAGCGTCTATGTATATATAACAAATTTCAATTTCTTGTTCGAAGCTAGAGATAAAAAATAATTTTAAGCTCATTTAAATTTAAGGGTATAAGGGCGATCGTATACTCATAATCGTTATATAATTAATTTACTGATGGTAGAGCTTTGTGTAAGCTCGTCTGGGTAGGTATCACCCACTCATCAGATATTCTACCGCAAAACAGCAGTACTTGGTATTGTTGTGTTCCGATTTGAAAGGTGAGTGAGCCAGTGTAATTACAGGCACAAGGGACATAACATCTTAGTTCCCAAGGTTGGTGGCGCATTGGCGATGTAAGCGATGGTTAACATTTCTTATAATGCCTATGTCTATGGGCGTTGGTGACCACTTACCATCAGGTGGCCCATATGCTCGTCCGCCTTTCAATTCTATAAAAAAATAATTTGGATTTAGAATTAAGGGCTACCGATGTATGAAGTTAAACAATGTGTATAATACAATATATCTATATATACATATACAATATTTTAAACTGGGTTTAACCGTCGATTTAAAACTGCTATCCCCAGATATCATCCCCTCATTCTTCCGATGTTTAAACTGCGACATTGTTTAATTAAGCAGTTTGTCTTGTTGATCGTGTTCTCGGCAATTATAACTTCGCGTGTGTCTGACATTGATTTGTTATGACAGCTTGGAGATCCTTAGATTCTATGTGAAATGGTTTCTCAATCAAAACATCTCTTAAGTATTTTTAATTTTAATTTTTATATTTATGTACAGACATTTTTATAAAATTAAAATAAAAAGAACAGAATACATATTACAAATTTAAAATAAAAACTAAACTCAACTAAACTAAAAAAAATAACATAACTAACTAAACGCTTAAGTTATGTTTTTTATAAATAAAAGTCCTTATATTTCCAATTTCGTATATATAAATAAATATGTATAAGTATGTATGTTCGGGTTTCAGTTTTTTGTTTATGAAACGATTTTGTTAATTATTTTTACATTGGGTTCAGTATAACTCCAAGTTGATAATCATGGTGTTATTTTTATTTATAGCTTACGTCTCCAGGCAAATTTAAGTCAGTTTTTAAACTGTGAGAGTATACGTTGACTATTTAGAGATCTTATGTTGAATGACTTTAAAATGAAGTTTTAAATTTTTGAAAACATATAATATATTCCCGCTTAGCTTTATTTGGTGGTTCTTCTCAGGATGTATTTCTAGTTCCACTTTTGAGGTTTCACTCTGGTCAATAGACAATTAATATTCCAATACTCCAGAAACTTACTACAAGTTCTGGATTTCATAAAGTAAATACATCCTCCCTGGGGCAGGGTGTTCGATTCTATAATAAAATTACATTATACGCAGAGCATTTAACATTTGTCAATAACTTAATCTTGAGTTCATGTTAATTTTTTTCGTAATTAAATAAGGCTATTACTATACTAAATAATTAATTTACAAATGATAGAAAAGCTTGGAGTGAATATTCGTTTATATTCTACAGGACATATAAATATAATTATATATTATTATATTTAATTTTTTATTTCTTATAAAGAGTAGTTAAGACTTTGACATAGTAAAAGTAACATATATATTTTTAAAAACAATCCTTGAAACTTCTACTAGATAAGAAAATGCAAGCCACTTGTAATATTATACAGTAAGTTCTAAAGGATATCGAGAGTATGGTTCGACCTTATAACTTAATATTTTCTAAGTTCAGTAATTAGTTGACGAGGTGGGGTTCGTTTGTCATTAGTTGAGAAAGAAACTTCGTAATAACTGGGGAGATTGATAAATGGTCGAGGTGAATGACCTTTTGATAAATAAAAAAAATGTTATATTCGTTTATTCGTTAATTACATTTTATTGATATAAATGTTTTAGACGTTATCATTATACGAATAATAAATAGATTTTTATTAAAATACTCAAATATTTAACATTTTATACGTACAAATTACACAGGTAAATTGCATATGTGTGTGTTTATTTATACATTTACGCCTTTTTGGATTGTTATGATCGTAATACATAAGAAGGTATAATTTACAACAAACAAACAAACGTATAATTAAACACATAATAATAGATGAAGTATTATCATTACATCTAAACAGGCGATGTACGGAATGCCTAATGAAGATGCAGTTCTAGTCAGATCAGAATTGATTAGATGTTTATATTAATTAGGAATCGGGTTTGATAAGCTTCGACCGAATGCTGAGAGGAGGGAAGGGGGGTGTTCTAATCATTAACGTTGCTTGCACCTTGTGACGCTTTCGACGGAGTCTCGATCTTGTGATACGAAGGTAATAGAAGTCAAGTCAGGGTACTTGATATGATCAGCATAAATAATGGGATAGAAACAAACATTATAATAACTATACAATCACTATCGACTTATATATCTGATAAAGAAATAAAATAACTGACTTGGTTTAAGACGAGATCTCAGTTTCCGGTGGAAGGACGACAATGGGATTTATATATAGTTATAGTTTATGGTTTTACGGGATTTGTAATATCATCCGTGGTCGAAACGATCTATTAATAAATGAAACGAATTAATGAGCAGTATGACTATGATACAAATATCAAAATATATATAGTAATTTTAATATTAATGTAAAAAAATGCTGATAATAATTTGTATGATTGTGTATTATATGATTATGTATTTTGAACTGTGTGACAAATAAATCAATGTTTTTGTTTTTTTTACTTCCCGACATATCGACAAGAGAATGTGTTTTTTGTTTTTTATGCACCCATTACCACTAATGTAAGTGTAGTTTCTTTGTATAAAAGATTGGTATACAGCTCTCTCGGAAATATTTATAGATTTTTTGTTTATATACAAATATTTCACATTAATTTTAATGAGGGTTACAATGCACACATATATTAATTAATTCAATAACCGAACTATCATGGATACATAATATGTTACACTCTCCTGTCACATCATGCTGACCACGGTCCAAAACTTCGAAAGCATTAAATATAATAACATATACAAATACGATTGTCTGTAATAGTTACAAATTATTTATTATATTTTTCCTTATAAGCTTCTTTTAGAGATTAAAAATTGTTTTTCAATTAAAAAAAACCATCATTTTCAATATAAATGTTTTGAACTAAATTTTTCAAATACTCTCTCAAATTAATTAATTTTTTTTTAATTCTATTAATTTATATCTAACAAAACTCAATAAAAATTTAATAATTGTACAGAGCTTTCGTCAATATTGCGAATTACATTTGAACTATATAAATTCGGAGCACTTCATTGCGTGTGTAGCGTCAGCATTAACAGAACGACTCAGCATAAAAACTGCCTATAATTGATTGAAGACCACGTGATCAGTTTGTGAAGAGAGAGCTTAGGGTGTTATGTCGATTACGTTATTGAGATTTGGGGAGAAGCCGGCTATTTTATCAAAACTGTATTATTATATACTTATATTATGTTTTTTTTACTGTATAGTAAATTTTCATATTATAATAGCTTAGAGTTGTAAAATGAACATAATTTAACAACTCTAAGCTATTATAATATGATGATGAAAATTTTAAATTCGAATAAAAAAAACTTAATGCTATTTTAAACAGCAATAATTAGAGTGACACAAAAGTAGATTTTTCCCAAACACTTTTTAGGATCTAATATAATATTTGTAATAAAATCAATTGCTATTTAGGTACAATGTAAATCAGTTTAAGTTGTAATTGAAAAAAAAAAACGGTTGCAGAATTGTAATACAAAAGACAAGGAATTTGAACACCGGTGTCTAAAATTTCGTCTTTGTATTTTTAAATCCAGCGTAAGAATGTTGCTTTGTAGACATGAAAAGCCAAGCATCACTAACATTCCTACAATAATGTTGAACGTAACTTGCGACCACAAAGAGGGAAATGTTCTTTACTAGCTTAGACAGCACAAATCAGCTTTGAATATGTATTTCATCTTATAAATGTTAATACTTCGTAGACAAAATTTAATATATATTTTTTGGTTTATTTTGATGTATTTATTATAGTAATTTTACTTATTATTCTACCTGCCTATATTTCATTAGATATCTCTTTGGACACATGCCGTTTTCAAATTAAAATGGCAAGATGAGAACCATCCGGAATCCAGTAGTGGGAACACTCCAATAAAACCTAATCAAAGACATTTGGGTTCATACCAGTCATCTCGGTGTTGAAGTAAAATATCATTTAAAAATCGGCATGCGTTAAATAAACTTTGCCACTTGTGTTACCACGAACATCCATTTAAGCATAGTGGTGGAATAAGTAAGCCCACAAGACAAGAGAAAGCTTAGCCAACAGTTTGATATTTACAGTACAGTATAGTAATAGTACTATAGTTATTGATAATCGTGAATGTAAGCTGTAATCAGAATTTAAATCATCAAAATTGCCAAAAAATCCGGGGTTGTATAAGATATATAACCATGTCATTTTCAGAAGTCAACTGATATCTAAGAACCTTTTAAACCCTTCATTTGCCCTTAAATTACAGTCTTGCATGAGGTACGAAATAATTACGGTAAAACGACATTTACAAGCTGACATTATCGTTAAATCTATCATAATATTTTCAAAATATTGCTCATGAACGCTAACGTAGATTGCGACTTCCACCGCTTCTATCAAATTGCCCATAAAACTAGTCTACGAGTGTTAAAGAACAAGACATAGGCAGATGACACATTAAAAGACATCACACATCTTTCGCTTTGTACAATCTATTTACCAATAATATCATTGGAATTGCATAAAGCTGAATATTTGGTTAGTTATGTATATATTAAATTCAAACGTTTAAATGTCAAAATATTCAAATGTTTAAATGTCAAAATTGTAGTTAAGCACTGTGACGACGATGGTCATTTTGTTCTTTACCAAATGTTTCGTGAGGTTTGAAGTTGCATATATGTGACCTATAGAAACAAATATAACGGTCCGTTTGTTAAACAAAAACAGTCGGTTACTGATGTATAATAACGATCCGTTAAATTATAGACAGACTTAAACGAATTTGTAAAATTTTAAGTAATTATTTTAAATTTGTTCTTTGACAAAGCACCCAGGAGAGCGTTTTAACCACACACCTTTCATTACTACATAAAGCTCGGCAGTAAAAATGTACTTTCCACTATATATTTTTCATATTCTGTTTTTCATGTCCGTGCTTCGTAATAAAAGAAATCACTTAAAAATTGCAGCTGAGAAATGACGGAGGGTCGTTTCTTACGAATGGTTAAACACGGCTGTGAAAAAATGTAAATTTGGGAAATTGTGTCAAGCTTATCACGATCGCTATTTAATCATAAATAATCAATGACTCATTAATACCACATTTATTTTTTTACATTATTTCTTTAATCATTATTTATATTTTTATTATATTACTAGCTACTAATAAAAACTAATTTTACATAGTGTGTGAAATTAAATAAAAAATGTTGTATACATTTTCAATCATTTAAACATATGAAAATATATAGCAAATCCCGTAAATAGGGTAAAATCCTAGTTCGCCTCTATGGCCATTGTGATTATCTTCTATTTTAATTTCATTTAATAATAAACAATACTTACGTTTTGTTTTTATAACCATTTTAGTTTTTAAAAACCTTGTGTAGCATTGCCCATAAATTAATTAATGTATTATTAAACATCAAAATTTAAAAAATATTTAAAATCAATATATAATATAGTTCCTCACGCTATTCTTATCGTCCGTGTGTCTCGCAACAGGGTGAAAACAACGCGCAGCAGTGAATAAAATCTGGTGCCTCACTCCAGGGGTCGCTGGTTCGTTTCAGCAATAGAAGATTAATACTTGTTTCCTTTGTATTTCCTTGACAAATAACGTGGGGACATTCCCTTAGCGTTAGACGTCGATGCATCATTATTACGGATTATTCATATAGCCTGTAACATAATACTTCAGCTTAGAATACCTTAAAAAGGCTTTCAATGTAAAATAAATATTTGTTCGAAAAAATATACGAAATGCGCTTTTAAACAATTTCTGAAGAACAAACTGGTAACTGAATTGGAAATTCAAAATCTAAAAGATGAAAATAATACAGATAAGTTATGATTACATCATTACATTGACATTAGAATAATTTACTAAAAGTTATATGAAAATCAAATTTTAATGAAAATAACTAGTCACTGAATTCAAAATATAAAATACGACATGTTTTATTGAAAATAGTTAAATTCAATATAATTATGAATATATAGATAAATAATATGTGAATTTGTATGTCTCACGGTCGAATTCGTCGTCGTATCTTGGTATCTTGAGTATCTTACAGAATTACGCTATTTGATGTTGTACAGCGGTGTTTATATATGAAAGCCGAGATGGCCTAGTGGTAAGAACGCGTGAATCTTAACCGATGATCGTGGGTTCAAACCCGGGCAAGCACCACTGAATTCTCATGTGCTTAATTTGTGTTTATAATTCATCTCGTGCTTAACGGTGAAGGAAAACATCGTGAGGAAACCTGCATGTGTCTAATTTCATTGAAATTCTGCCACATGTGTATTCTACGAACCCGCATTGGAGCAGCGTGGTGGAATAAGCTCCAAACCTTCTACTCAAAAGGGAGAGGAGGCCTTAGCCCAGCAGTGGGAAATTAACAGGCTGCTATTGTTGTTGTTATTGTTTATATATGGTTTCCTTATTGGAATTTTAAAAATATATACATATTGTAAAAGATATACTAAAAAAATTGCAAGTGTGTTATTTGACAAATATATACCTATATCTACTTTTTCTATCTACTATATATATTGTAAAAGTACGAACATAAGCATGTGCTTAAATTGTAAATACGCAATATTTAGAAAACCTTGACACATCTACCTTCTAAAACGCAAAAGAGCAATCCAAAGTATTGCTGTTTGATAGTAAACGTATAAAATGCATGGGTGGTAACTATCAAGACTAAAGTCTCTCGCTATACAAAGTTTTTTTGCAAAATATATGCGCGCCATGATTAAAAACTAACTTCTAAAACATTTTTTTACCTATTTTAATAATTATTTCTATTTATTTTAGTAGCCATAACACAAATTTTCCCACTGTTTCAAAGAGCTTATATTCTTAAAGGGGACAGTTTTGGACTTTTGTGTAACACGCTAATCAACTGCGCCCACTGTAATACACTTAGTGGATATATGTGGCCTCTTAGGTTTAGTGAGTTAAGGTCAATAAGGTCATCGGTTCAAATCCCAGGTCGGGCCGTGAAAATGTCATTGGGCTTTACCGTCGAAGATTCTCAATTATAGTAGCGCGGAGTCTCGAAGGTGGAAGTGTATACATTCCCGTGCCTCAGATAGCACGTAAAGCCGTTGGTCCGTCCTGTCCTTTGCAATTGGCTAATCTCTCTCAAGATTGGACACCATGACCGAAATCGAGCAGAAGAACGTCATACTCGTATATATCAGAATTTCATATATAAGTATCCTTAAGATGTTTTATCCCCAGATTTAGCACACTAAAAAACTGTGTAATAGCCGGAATCCAAATCGCGATTCTCAATTGAGAGCCACATGTCCTATTTAATTTTTATTACAACTTGATTATTTATTAAATTAATTAGTCGCAGAACTTACTCCTGACACGCTTAATCTCGTTACACACACTCAAAATAATTAGATACGTCTGTTCGTTACTCATACATAAAATAACTCGTTAAAAATAATTGAATTATTTGATGTAGGATTTGTTTATATTCAAGTGTGAATGAATTCAATTTTTTTACTCCATTTCACGTACGTTTTCACCCGTATAAAAAGTTAAAGGAATAAATTATGAAATTCAATTTTTGTTTTGAAGATTCGGTCAATATCAAAGTCGACTAACATACTGCACAGGACATATTATGGAGCACAGATGTGCAAACACAAGTACAATCATTTAATCCGATGGGACGGTAATCCAACATGACTTGAGAGTGTTTAGGTGTAGACTAAGGTTTCTGTAATAATAATAAATTCGAAAGTAACTCTGTCTGTGTATCTTTGTACGTTTTCACGGCTATACCACTGATTTTGGTAAAATTTGCTGTAAAACAAGCTCAAATCCCAAGGAAGAACATGGACTACTTTTTGCACTTGTTCCCTTCCCTCAGCACGCCGGCGAAGCCGCGAGATAAAACTATTTAATAATAATAACATTATAAGAATTTTACAGCATTACATTATTTTCAACAGAAATTATTTCAAGACTCAGTTTTATGATTTAAATTACAATAAATAAACAACTGAGTGAGGGAAACACACTCATAACTATCGAACTCGCATTTATCCCTACAAATGACAACTTTTAAACTTCAGGTTGCTACTGATTATTTCTCGAAAAACGAATTAGCCACTAAACAAACGTAATGACAAAAAAATTAAATAGGATCTTTAAATTAATACAATTGTTTTTTCCTAAATTCCACTTAAATTAATTCAGAACATGTCCGTATAAATGTCACCTTGTTCAATCATTCACCGGATCTACCCCGCCCTAACATTGTACCACTTAAACTCCCTCTGAGGTCTTGAGGTAAGAAGAGCTAATCTTCTCATTAACATGCCTCCCTTGAGGGTGTGTACTCGCTATTTCACATATTTTAAGACGAAGCTTTATTTGCACTGCTATGATATGCTATTGTATAATATTACTATATTTTATAACTAAAGATTTTTCAATTATACAGCATCATTATTTGCGTATTGTATAGGATATCTATTTATTCGGGATCACTGTTTAGGATTTGATCGAGTTTTACCACACGGCTATCCTGTAGCAGCCTGTTAATGTCCCAATGCTGGGCTAAGGCCTCCTCACGCTTTTAAGGACAAGGTTGAGATGAAGGTTGAAGCTTATTCCACCACGCTGCTCCAATGCGGGTTGGTAGAATACACATTTGGCAGAATTTCAATGAAATTAGACACATGCAGGTTTCCTCACGATGTTTTCCTTCACCGTCAAGCACGAGATGAATTATAAACACAAATTAACCACATGAAAATTCAGTGGTGCTTGTCCGGGTTTGAACCCACGATCATCAGTTAAGATTCACGCGTTCTAACCACTAGGCCACCTCGACTTTCTATAAATATATAATATCCTGTATAAATATCATATTGTAAAGTTAAATATTTACTTAAATATTTTAGAACAAGATAAAAACATGTTTCGTTTCATATTATAAATATTGTGACCTCGACTTTATAACAGCAACTAATTTATCAAAGTATTTTATTAAATAATGTTATATTTTATATCAAAAAAATTATATCAATTTATGTAATGGATTCGATACGAAACAAGAATGTACTATGCAGAAGTTAGGTTGTTAATACTAGATTACATATACGTATTTATATATTATATATGATTAATAGTTAATTTAATTGATTAAGTTAAACAACAGAGCTTGTTGCTGGCTTTTACCGGTAGAATCCATAATCCGAACCAGTGGTAACTTCTAAAATAACTTGAATCACATTAAATACTAACATAAATATATAAGGTTACCAATCTACATGAGTACGACATAATAAGTAGAGTAACATTCAAATCAAATTAAAAAAAAAACAAAGGTATGGACGCACATGATTGTGGAGAAATCTTATAATGATAAAAAAAAATGCTTGCAAGTCTATTCGAATGAAAGTTTATTTTGTAACATAGCATCAAAAACAAATGTCTATACGACCTTAAAATATACCAAGTCTTATTGATGTCGTAAGACACAAAATAACATTTATGCTCATTAATATAAGAGTTATGGCATTAATTTCAAGTGTTGCCGTATAGCCCTTTTTAGACTTAAAAATGCTTAACTTGTAAACGAGATCTTAAGTATTCGCGTATAATGAAACTGTTGAAGGAATTTTCTAGTATTTGCACATTAGATAGCTGATCAAAGGGCTTAAGAGGGCAGAGAAAAGATTTTAAGAGGGCCTTTAAAATGATAAAAGTGGCTCGGGTTATATAAACTATTATGAGATGTAGTTCACATTTTTTAAAATTATTATTCGAGCCAAGAGAGTTTATTAGATGACCTTTAAGATTTGTTATTTAATATTGGACAAGCAACAATATATTAGGAAGGTTTAAGTATCAATAATACATAAATCTTAACAAAATGGTCGCGGGTTCTAATGGAAGACTTCACTGAGTTTTTACGTAAATATTATATTTGTATTCATCTAGTGGGAGGGATGAAAATCAGCAATGAAATTTTGCCACGATATGTGTATCCAACAAAATGCATTATCGTAGCGTGATGGAATAAGGTAATCAAATTTTTTTTTCCAATATCAAGTACTTATGAATCGTTTAGCGCTACCACCGGTTAAGAAAGTGAATTCTACCGAGAAGAACGAACAAACAACTGAGTTCCGACAAGAGATCCAAACCGTCCATCCTCAAAAGGAGAGGTGCAAGGCACTATCCACTCATCAGATATTCTACCACAAAACAGCAGTACTTAGTATTTTTGTTTAGTAATGAGTGAGCCACTACAGGCACACGGGACGTAACATCTTAGTTCTTAAGGACCGTGGTGTCAATATCTGTAGCAACCAGGTAGCCCGTTGTGGCCCCTTCGCCTACCTTTTTTTATATAGAATAGAAAAGCGGACGAACATATGGGCCACCTGATGGTAAGTGGTCACCAACGCCCATAGACATTGGCATTGTAAGAAATGTTAACCATCGCTTACATCACCAATGCGCCACCACCCTTGGGAACTAAGATGTTGTTCCTTGTGCCTGTAATTAATACCTATAACATACAAAAAGAATGGAAAACTTTGAAAAAAATGTTTTTAGATCATTTAGAACGATAGCGGTAATCGTGCTTAGTATAAACGCCCCATTGGGAGTATGAATTGTTTTGAAGGTCCCTATTGTTTTCCTTTTTACTTATGTCTAATTACATTCTTGCGCATCGTTTTACATTTACAAAGAAATAAAAGAAATTTATTCTTTCATGTTAAAAACCTTTTTGGTAATATTTGTCTGTGACAAAATACTGAAATTAATGATTATTTAGGTATGTGGCTCGGTACAATGTAATTTTAAGGTTTTTATTGCCGAGATGGTCCAGTGGTGAGAACGCGTGAATCTTAATCGATGATAGTGGGTTCAAACCCGGGCAAGCACCACTGAATTTTCATGTACTTAATTTGTGATTATAATTCATCTCGTGCTTTACGGTGAAGGAAAAACGTCGTGAGGAAACCTGCATGTGTCTAATTTCACTGAAATTCTGGCACATGTGTGTTCCACCAATCAGCATTGGAGCAGTGTGGTGGAATAAGCTCTAAACCTTCTCCTCAAAAAGATGAGAGAAGGCCTTTAGTCCAGCAGTGGGACATTCACAGGCTGTTACGGAATAAGGTTTACATTAGATTAAGTGATGTTTTTTACTATCAATCTGTGGTTGAGGATCAAGACAAAACAAGTCAGAAGTAATCATACTGGCAGCTGAAAAATTATGAATAGTAAATATATGTTTCATATATATCATTTCAGTGAGGTTTCACCATATTTGGACCTGTAATCTTCTGTCGTAATATTTCCGTATTTTATCCACTGAGCTCTTTAGATTTCAACGAAATTAAAAGCAATTCTTTATTTTACAATATTTAATATCCATTCTCCATTCGTGGATGTATGTATCTCTTGAATTTACACAAATTTTCTTTTAACTTACCCTAATTACTGAAGTTACCAAGATAACTTGCTAACCATATCAAGGAACGAACGGACTAAGCTAGCATGACTACTGAAAACTTAAACTCGCTATGTAAATAGGTACTATCATTAGCAAGCTTCATTAATTAGAGTCGCACGTTTTATTTTAATTACTATATTTTAATTTTACTTACTTAAAATGTGAATGTAAATTATGATAAAGCTTGATATTGATAAATGTTTCAAAAATCAAAATATGCTTTATATATGTAAGCTTTTTCAAGCATATTTGAGTCCTCATATAACAAGATTGTATTAAATATTAAGTATGACTGTATACGGTAATTAAATTAAATTTAATTATTATTAAAGTGTACCCCGTGACGTAGAAATGTCACCTATTTCTTTTATATATTATAACATAATTACCATCACTTAAAATTTAATCTATTAACGTCAAAAGAATCAAATTTAAATCGTAGTTGTGAAGTAAATCGGTAACACATTGCTAGTTAAAATGTTTCATGTTTTTACATCACGCGAAATAAGCATTAGCGAAAGTGCAGTCGTTGCATTTTAACTAATCAATCACCTCTTTACTTTAAACCGTTTATTACGTTATCTTGTTGCAGTAATTACACTTGAATTTCTCAGAGTAATTTTTAATTTTTTACATAAACATAGCAAATACATATACAATACACATTTTAGAACATAAGACAATCGTAATCATTATCTGATTTGCATATGTAAATATAGCCAGCGTTCATAGCGTGAATTGAGATGTGGATACGTCGTGGACCTTGCTCCATTTGGTATTACCAATGAATATGTTCCGCGCCCCTTCTGTGCCCTGTGTTTGCGAAGAAATTTTCGCAGGGTGCAGTTCAGTGCGTCTCATCCTCCACTTATTTATCAGGCGATGGAAGGGTTGCAAAGCGATTTGAGCGTATTACGTATAAAAATCGTTAAAAAATATGAATTATATTTTGAAAATAATAAGATGAAGGTTCCCTTGGTGTTTTATTGTTTAATAGTCGCAACTTGTTTTGATCTATTTGATCTTTCAGGATCATCAGCATGTAATGATTTGAAAATTATTTAATTTTTTATATTCATAATATGAGTAACTGATCCTTTGTATAACATTTTTTAAATTATTATTTATATATTTTTTCTTCATGATGTGTTTCATTTAAAGTACAGAAACCATCTTGTTGTGTTATCAATGTTTTACAAAATTTGTTGTGTAAATTTCTAATAAGCTGACTCTATTTATTCCAAGTTGGTTTCAACGTTCTCCCTTATTCGAGGATTAGGATCCGGACAGTTTACCTTTGTGCTTACTCTGTCCACTGGCGAGTGGTTTGCTTACGACTATTGTGATAGATTTGTGACCATTGATGTCGAACATTAAACTTTATTTCGTATACAGTAAGGTGTGTTTTACAAGTTTTGTATTATTACTTTATTTTGTTAGGTATGTGAATTGAAAGGTATATGAAGTTTGGGACCGAGATTTTAATTATATTTAACATATATTTGAGTTCAATTTATCATGGATTTAATTTAAAGACATAAAACATATTTTATATAGAATAAATTAATAATTTGAAGTAGTTTTTCTGGTTTTATTACACGTAGCAATTATAAGTTTTTATTGGTATTGTTAAGTATAACTACTCGGCGCAACCTTGCCCGCTAAAAGTTAAAAAATATATATGCTAGTTCAGTTTTCAGCGCGACACTATATTTATTTGAATTAATGAGAAAAAAAGAAGCTTTGATTTCGATTCGATGGAGTGAAGATTGGGGCTTGCCCCTCCTAAATATCGTTTAGTACGTCTCTACATTACGAAACGAATGTCTCGTTCGAATTTCAAATCACTTTCTATTATAGTTAGGTTGTCAATCTAAGCGTGTGAGTAGGTGTCGAACTACAGTCATTGTTTTATATATATATATATATATATATATATATATATATATATATATATATATATATATATATATATATATAATTTTTAATATTATTTTATTATTATATGTACACAAAGAAATGATATTTAAAGTTTATTATTCCGTTTTTCCTCTCACTTTTTTATTGAATATTTTTTTTTAAAACATCAAATCTCTTTTAAATGTCATTTCTAATTTTTTTTTTATTATCAAATGTAAACTATTACACAAAACTGAAATGTCAGTATCAATGCAAAGTTATGAAACATTTATGAAATATTACAATTATTTCTTTACATATATATAAAGTTATATATTTTTAGTTATATATAAATAATTATATTATCAAGATTTTTATCAACATAAATAATCTTATTAAGGACAATATAATTCTATTATATGTATGTTTCTTATGTACACATGATAATGATTAATATAATAAAACTAAATAATAATCACTGCGAAAATTATGAAATTAGTATGAAAATGGCCGAGCCATTTGTCAAGCCCTTTGCTTTTACTGAAACTGGCGAAGAGATGAGACATGTAAATTGTTACGGGAAAGCTTCAGGCAAAGGGATATCAAAGTAGGGATCGCAACGCAACTACAGTCAGCAACAAAAGTTGATGAACGAAACTAGAATTGAAAAAGCGAGAGAGACCTACAGATGTTGATGGCTCGGTTTATGCTGTTTCGTGGCCGCCTGTACGTCGCGTTGTATTGAGCGACCGGTTAGTATTCAGAAAGCTGGAAGCGATAGTGATAACATCAACGGTGACATGACGAATGGTATGAATAAACTTTGGAATTGCTAGTGATGAGTCCGATTGAGAACTGGGCCAGTGGGTACACGAATAACATTTTTCTACTTTAAGTATAACCCTAAGAAACACTATTAGAAACTTTAAAGCGAATCAAATTTTCAAACACTTTGTCGTCGTTCATATTTTTTGTAAAATAGGTAGACGGACATGCAAATGGGTCACCTGGTAGTAAGTCACTACAACCTTTAGAAATTGGTGCTATAAGAAATATTAACCGTTCTTTACATCGGCAAAGCGCCACCAAGTTCTCAAGGAAAGATTGAGGAAGATGTTATGTCCCTTGTGTCTGTATTTACACTGGCTTAGTCACTCTTCAAACCAAAATACAACAGTAGCAAGTACTGCTGCTTAGCGGTAAAACATGTGATGAGTGGGCGGTATTTATTCAGACAGGCTTACACAAAGTCGTTCCATATAACACCATATAACACAAACAAAAAAATATAATAAATTAAATGATTAAAACAATCGTCGTAACAGCTTGTGAATATCCCAGTGCTGGGCTAAAGGTCTCCTCTCCCTTTTTGAGTAGAAGGTTTTGGAGCTTATTCCACCATGCTGTTCCAATGCGGGTTGGTGCAATACACATATGGCAGAATTTCAGTGAAATTAGATACATGCAGGTTTCCTTACGATGTTTTCCTTCACCGTAAAGCACGAGATGAATTATAATTACAAATTAAGCACATGAAAATTCAGTGGTGCGTGCCCTAATTTGAACCCACGATCATCGGTTAAGATTTACGCGTTCTTACCACTGAGCCATCTCAGCATAATATTAAAACAATATGACATAGTTAATATCTAGCACTATACGAGTGTTGTGTTATGTTTGTGTTCTGTTAAAGTTATTTATATTTAATACATTTAATTAGGTCAGTATGAAGTACCTAAAACTCATAATTAAGAAAAGTATAAAGTGTGTCTTAACTGCATAGGAAACTAACTATCTAACTAAACTAAAACTAAAGAAAAACTAAAGAAATTCTGACTGGGGAATCAAAGCGGTCGATTTCAAAAGAAGCCTTGTTTTTTAAATATTCAAAATAATACATAAATTTATATTATATTTACTACTCCAGATTTAAATCGATCTTAGCTAGAAACTAAAAGATAGATTGATCTTTAACCTACGACCTAAAAAGAAATTGAGCTGTAAGATCATTCTTACAGTTTTTTATTGACACGCATTAACTGAAACCTTGAATCCGATATCCATTTAATTCTTTTAATACTTATTTTAATTTTTTTTTTTCAGTTATTATCGATTTTTTTATTAATACATCTTTATTTTTTTTTTTTATAGAATAGGAAGGCGGACGAGCATATGGGCCACCTGATGGTAAGTGGTCACCAACGCTCTTAGACATTGGCATTGTAAGAAATGTCAACCATCGCTTACATATCCAATGCGCCACCAACCTTGGGAACTAAGATTTTATGTCCCTTGTGCCTGTAATTACACTGGCTCACTCACCCTTCAAACCGGAACACAACAATATCAAGTATTGCTGTTTTGCGGTAGAATATCTGATGAGTGGGTGGTACCTACCCAGACGAGCTTGCACAAAGCCCTACCACCATAAAAATTAAACCCGTCATTAAAAATCAGATCAACGAGTCAATCATATACATGTATGAAGTAATATATAGTACAGTAAACCTAGTACTGCGTTTCTATAGATACAGATAACACTGGGAATGAAAAACCCAGCGCAACAAAACAATTGTGCGGCTACACAAGGGTTTTATCTGAATACCTCACTGTCAATCGACTGACAGTATTGTTAACTCGATTCGCTTTTCACCTTTCAAACGATAGTTGCTTGTACTGCAAAGTTCTGTCAATATTTTTTCACTGAAAAACTGAAAAGTTGATTGGCTACCTGATGGGAAAAAAGATAGAGACGAAACTTGCTCTAGATATCGTGGATTTGAGAATTTTAATTATGCCGATATTATAAAATGTTTGTGCCTGTTTCGGTATTTTTAACTTGCTAATATAATACGGCTCTGTTGCATTTGAGTAGCGTGTATGAAATGCATATTCATATTTAATACATAAACCTTTAGCACTTATTTACCATAAACTGAAACAATATTGACTTTAGAAATTTTCAATCGTGTATATTTCGACCAAACTTACTTCCAAAAGTAACTCATTGCCAATAATAAATATTTAACTGAAAACAATTTGTCTTTATAAACTTTTCGTCAATGTAAAAAGAAATAATATTATTTATATATTGCGAAAATATAAAAGTATATTGACTTGTTATGAAACAGGTAAATATGAGCGAACATTTTTTTCTTATTCTGAGAGGAAAAAAAATATAAATAAATTTTTACGTGGCGTGACGTATTTTCAGCTTATTTTTTGTGCGTCCTCAACACAATTTCATTATGTTACAGTTAATACTGCTATGAACGTTCAGCAAACATGTGATTCAACATGCTTGAGCTTCTCGTCAAAATAATCATCAAGTTCTTCAAAATTAAATTTCTAGCGTATGTTGTATATATTGTGAATAATTTAATCATAGGTCCAAACTACCTTGAAGTATTATTTTATACACACAAATTCACTATAAATTCACTATAACTCAGAATATATGAGTACAATAAATATTTTAATACAATAAAAAAAAATCACTAATAACGTTAGCTAGATTATGTGACTTGTAGAATGTTCGAATCACGACTTAATAATAATAATAATAAATATCTTTATTGCACACGCAAACAAATGAAATATATATATATATATATATATATATATATATATATATATACATAAAAGAGAAAAAAATCTCCATAATTATAAACACTTGTCAAATTTCTTATATTAAAAAGCATTGGTTAGTCAATATTAATAAAATATTTACCAAGGTAAACTAATTATTTTGAGTAATCAAAAATTAAATACATGATATTATAAAATTTGTATTTTTAATAGGAGAAACCTATAATTAAATTAAGTGCATTTAAGGTAAGTTCATTACTGATCTATTTATATTTTAAATTTCTATTAACACAATTAGAGTGAAATTTCAGGCAGAAGTGTTAACAGTTAAGTTATTACTGGTGGTAGGGTTTTGTGCAAGCTCGTCTGGGTAGGTACCACTTATCAGTTATTCTATTCCGACACAGCAGTATTTTGTATTATTGTGTTTCGCTTTGAAGGATGAGCGAGTCAGTTTAATTACAGGCAGAAGGGACATAACATCTTAGTTCCCTAGGTTGGTGGCTCATTGACGATGGACCACTTACCATCAGGTGGCCTATATGCTCATCCGCCCAGCTTTTCTATAAAAAAATATTGAAAAAGCGGCTAAGAGTGGATAAATAATTCATTTTTCATTTCAGTATTGAAGTTTATTTTTTATTGAAAGAATAAATAACTTTTTAAATGGTATTCATGTCATATCGGTACTATACTGATAAAACACCTTTTGACTGGAAGCGGACCTATCGGGTCGAAATAGGAGAAAATTTATGGAAAATTTAAGATAAGGGAGGCAGCTGTCTCCGTGGTAAAAATTTTCCTTGAACTTAACTTTTAAAAATATCAAAGTGATAGTTGTGTGTGACTCAAGTTTATATTCATGAGAGGAAAATAATGGTTTTAAGCATTGAATTCAACGTTTCACTTTAGCATACCTTAAGAGTTGGAGGTACTTCAAATTCAAAAGATACTTTGCATAAATTGATTTTAACGGCACCTTTTAAATATTGTTTTCATAGATGAGTAGTTGAGTGGGTACTTATTTTATATTATGAAGTAATTCATTAATTAATCAATCTTCTGTCATTACTTCTAACTTATTCTGTCATTAAGCGTTATGTTTTATTAACCTTGTATAATGTTAATTCAGAAGTGTTTGTAAAAGTCAACTTTATATTTAATTTGATTGATTATATTATCTTATCAATTCAACCCACTGGGTAAATAGTTGCCGATTTTTACACGAGCGCCCTAAAAAGAAGTGTTATAAGGTTCATGTATGAGTGTTTGTATGTGAGTTATTACTCTTATTAAATTTTTTGACAAAAAGATGACGTCGTTTTTAGTTGTATTTATATTAATTAGAGTAATTGAAATATATCTTTGTTATCAGGTCAAAGCGACGACACCGAAATTGGATCGTAACGGCTACTACTTCTATGTGACCTCTACTGCTAAGAAGAAAAAGATCAGCCTGATGCAGCCGAAGCCGCCTCGGATGGCGTTTGAAGAAAAACGTCGTCCAGGGGTAGCTGAGAGAATCCACAGTGTGGCTCGAGCCGCCACGGAGAGTGGACGTGGGGACTCTATGTCGCAGCGGGTCCCGACGGACGCGCCACGCGCGCGTTTATACACGCAACTCGAAAGTTACCAACCAAGATATCATACAATACGTGATAATAGTGATAAAAGAGTGGATAGTGAGTGTAAGAAGCGCAGGAGTGAACAAAGGAGGTCCGGACATCCGCAGGTTATCAGGTAGGTTTGTTTACAAGCTCAACTTGTTGAATGTTTTAGAGTCTGTATCATCGGTTGTTGGTGTATCTTTGTTTTCATTATTAAATTTTTTTAAGGTTTCACCAGTTCTAGCCGGGTTATCTCGGTAGTGTAATATTAATCCGCCAATTTTAAGCCTATATTAAATATTGGCCTTATCACACACACATCTTCAAAACAGTTTTAATTATAACTAATAAACTTTTAAAGCAGTAAATATTTTCGTACACTTAGTAAATGTACTAAATATATTTTTGACATGTTAAACGACAACACGGCTCCCATGAGCCTTATCAAACAGGCTATTAACATATCTTTTCGTTTTGTTTTTTATTTCCGTTTCTGCCGACTCAGTAAATATTTTTTGTTATAAACACAGAAATTTTATTATTTGTCACTTAATAATTTATAAGCGTGAATTAGACAAAAATATATGGCTATAAAATATAATAAGAAACAGTGAAATTATTAGTCTTTGCTTTATCTTATTTATTTGCTAAAATGTTATTGTTCTAACATTTGCATGATACAGGAAACGTTACGCCATCTAGGGATTCTCTGTCAGTCACCCTTTATGCTAAGCAGTTATTTACGGTGAAGTGTTTTCATGCTAGAAATCCATACATTATTAATGCACGTAATACAATCCCTATAAAAGACTGCCACCATACACTTTATATCATTAACCGGTTGTTTTACCTTTAAATATATTGCAAAATAATATTTTTTATAAGCCTAATTGAATTAAAATGAAACCATGTAAAAATTTAGTGGTCTAAATGGATAGAATACATAAATCATAACGGAAGTATTCATAAATGAATACGTAATTATTCACAACCAGGCAAGGATTTTTCCACGTTTTTAATTTATGTTTATAATTCATTTCATGCTTGACGGTGAAGGTGAAAACATCTTGGGAAGCCCTGATCCTTAGTTGAAACAGAATCAGCTTCAAGCCAGTGACATTTAAGAGACAGTTAATATAATTAAATTTGACAAAATACTGTAGAGCATATTTCATTATTTGCTCTACTCAAAATGAATATTTGAATAGCATTGGAGTATAAATTTAACTTATATTATAAATTCCGTTTTCGATACATAATGTATAGCAACATCATACACACACATTTACATCTATCTATCAAATACCGTCATTGTCCAATCACATTATCAGTTTTGTTTGTGTTTATGCAAATGCAATTAAACATTTGATTTTAGAATACGTTATGAACTAACAATTGCTGATGGGAATTAACGAAAATGAATATTAATAAGCAGACGTTAGGTTTGTCGCGGCTTTATCAGCGCTGTTATTTTAAAACCTTTTTTCTTGCCTTTTCTTAAGCTCTATTGGTTTATAAAGCTGCAATTAGAGTCTTTGATTCAAATCCCTGGTCGAGCTATATTTTTTTAGCTCGATTTCTAAAGAGTGGAGATTTGGAAGGGAGAGGGGTTAAAGTCTGTCAAGAACCATCTCATAGTTACGAAATGGGCAGTATTGCATTCCGGTGTAGCAGTACACAGTAACAGTAGTAACAGAAAATTGAGCGGTGCTAGCATGGGTTTGAACCCGCAATCATTGATGAAGTTAGCGCGACATAACCATGTCGGTTTTTATTTTTCGTAATTAAACATTGATAATTTACTTATTATTATTTGAAATGTATTACAGTAACTTTAACAAATATTTCGAAACAACGAATCAGTTGTCTTGTTTACGTTCGGATATCGTTTTCCTGATAATATTATTCCGGTAATGATATGTGTAATTTGACGATATGGCGTGCCTAATTGCATATGAATTATTTAATTAGAAATAGCGCGGATAATATGCATAATAATTTATTAATTGTAAAGCTGTAATACTCGACTAATTTATCTATTTAACTTTTGTGCAATGCATTAACAAAATATTTTGCATATTTAAGTTGTGCGTATATTTAATAGCCGAGGTGGCCTAGTGGTTTCGCGTGAATTGTAACCGATGATCCTGTGTTCAAACTCGAGCAAGCACCACTGAATTTTTATGTGCTTAATTTGTGTTTATAATTCATCTCGTGCACGAGTCTGATTTCATTGATATTCTGCCACATGTGTATTCTACCACATGTGTATTCTACCAACCCGCATTGGAGCAGCGTGGTGGAATAAGCTCTAAACCTTCTCCTCAAAAGGGAGAGGAGGACTTAGCCCAGCAGTGGGACATTACTGATTACTGAAAGACAGGCTGTTACTGATTACTGAAGTTGTGCGATGGCGGAAATTGTAACTAGTGAGTTCCTAGCCAGTTTTCAGTAGATTCTATAAATCGAGCTACTTACTTATATTTAACATTAAACGGCTTTTAATGGTTAAAAGTTTTTGAATGTAACCGGTGTTTGTTTTCATAATGATACATTGTGAGGACAATATAAGATATGACTCAGTTGATACAAAAAGTAGTTCCTATTAAATTGTTGTGAGTTGAAAACCGTGTTGGTACAACTGAATCTTAAGTTTTGAAGTATTTATTTTTAAATAATATTAGATATACTATCATATACTATCATTTACATGTATATATTATCATATACATAATGACGAGCCGGTTGGCGTGGATGGTAGATACTTTCGGCCTTTCACGCCGGAGGTTGTGGGTTCGATTCCCACCCAGGACAGACATTTGTGTGCATGAACATGTATGTTTGTCCTGAGTCTGGGTGTAATTATCTATATAAGTATGTATTTACAAAAAAAAAGTAGTATATGTAGTATATCAGTTGTCTAGTTTCCATAGCATAAGCTTTGTACAAGCTTAATTTGGGATCAGATGGCCGTGTGTGAAAAATGTCCCAGGAAAAAAAATTATAACGCGCGATTGATTGTACAGGAAAACCTCGTGTGGAATCGTCTATTAAGATTAAATCTGATGATTATACGTATATTTACAAGCCCACATTGGAGCAGCGAATAGCTCCTGAGCTTTCTCCTAAACAGCAGAGTGAGAACCTGCATTCGACCTGGGATATTTATTTAATTATTTATTCGGACAAAGTAGCTTTATTCCACGACTTTACATATATGACATTTGTCTTCTTATAATTACAGCGAAATATATTTTGACATGAAATAGAATATCTATTAATTTCTTTTAGAAATAAAATGTAGCTTTTATTACGACGCCCGACAGAGTATATAAAACACTAGCACTTTATCCGCGGCTTTGCTCGCTTTGTAATTCAGAATTGCCAATAGAAGATAGAATATAGGTACAATGTTCATAGCTATTTACCTTATATATTATCTCAACCCTTATATATTACCTTAACCCTAAGGGTTACATTTTCAAAAATCCTCCTTAGTGCTAACCTACCGTGTAAGAGGAACCTCTACGCAAATTTTCATATAAATAGATATGTCAGTCAGTTAGTTAATCTTTTTATTATACAGATAAATTTATATAATTTAAAAAAAAACGGTAAATAATTAAAGAGTAAAATTAATAAAATATGAACATTGTTTCGTTTATAAAATAAATATATTTTTCTTTTTATTACGATATGCAACGATACATATGATTCTTGTTATTATGATATTTTTCTTTTTATTATGATATAGTAAACGCGTCATGCACACTCAAGGGAGTAGAGAACGGCGACGGAGAGGGGGCCTGACGGAAAAAGAGAGCGTCATACCATTTGCCGTCACGGCATATAAGTCCGTCTTACACTCGAGGCTTGTTGTTAAATATCTATGTTGTCTTATTCGAAATTTAAAAACACCATGCCTATATGGCTGTGCTAATTTTTTTTTCCGAGGAGAACTGAGTTATAAATAACGCCAGTAATAGACGTGGTCGTATGAACAACGCGATGTACCAACTTTACTATACGCGAGTTTCAAGTATTCGCCTATTGGACATTTCGTCATTTGCAACTGTATAAGGGAAAATGTCAAGGAAACCTCCACGCCAATCAAGAAGGAATATTAGAGCATAGGAAAAAGTATGGCGGGTTTTACTTTTACTAATAATCAAACTAAGGAACCAATAATAATGCATAGAACTCACGGATGATATTAATTCAAAAATTAGCTTGCAATATTTATTTTACTCATAACCAGTGCTTGCCCGCGATTTTAACTGCTTGTCAGGAGGGAAGAACTTTACTGGTGTTAGGGATAAAGTGATCCATGTCCTTCCTCGAGGTTCAACCTTCCTTCATACCGATTTCATCAGACTTTTCGAATTAAAAATAATATAGTATATGTATTTATATGACGTAGAAAAACTATTTTCCTCTAACGGAAAACCTATAAAAACAATCACCTCCACGTTTCGTCAATCATTCGCGATACTGTTTTCATTCAATTTTTCCTCACAGTTCATAAGTTCTTATCTCCAAGACCAAACGTTAAGATCAATTCAACCAAAATTGAACTTTATTACATAGCAATAAGAATTATAACTTTTATAATATATAAAGGGGAGTTTATGTTCGTTATATACCTTTTATGTTAAATTATTTGACAATCAATACCGTTTTAGTTACTATGATTGAGTCATATTAATATAAAATCAGTAACCTACGTCAGTAATATTTATATAAAACTCGCTTTTTTCCTCACCTTCTTACCCTTCCTTTTTCCGTTATATAATATAAAAAATCACATAGATCCGTTTTTCCATTGCTATATAAAATACAAACCAATAAACTAATAAATGTACTTTCATAACATTAGCAGGGATGAGTACAAGCGAAAATGGATCAAAGCACTTTTACATAAATGTAAAAATGCGTTGCACGTGTAATGTATATGATACTTTAAAAATAATTTGATCGATGAGTCTGCGGTGGCTGTACGCGATCTCGATACAAGAACATTATGACTTTTAAATTATTGTTTTATAAATTAAAATCGAATGTACTGAATGAATGTGTAAAGGGAACCTGTGTATGATATCACTGTGAAGGTATTCGTGTGGTGGATGGAATTAAATTTAACAATACCTTGTTTTTGTATAAATATTATTTATAGTTTGCTTACAATAAAAAATAATAGGCAGTCATTAGGACTGCTGATAGAAGTAAAAACTTGAAACTGCACTCCAGGTAATAGTTATATCTCTTTTTATTATATAGCTTTTTATTCATCAAAATACACAATGTCGCAAACTCGGAACAAAATATGAATACAGCTTAAGTTAAATAAATAATATTTAAAATGCACTTAAATTATTTGTATATACTGTTACTATTTACATAAATTTCTATCATTATTATCCTCATTAATTTCCTCATTACTTATATTATTTGTACTTTCAACGATTTCGTTATATTAACATCGTCAGCATGTCGTTGACGCGAAGCCACGAGTCTATTCCCTACGATAAACGAGCGCAACTTAAAAAAGTATTTACTTAAAAAAAAAGAAGAATTTAGAAAAAAGGAACAATCGTTTTTACAAGATATTCTATTTTTTGAACTGAGTTCGCCCTGTCGCTAGAACGCGTGAATCTAAACCGATCATCACGGGCTCAAATCAACACTGCGCCACTGAATTTATTGTGCTTAATTTGTGTTTGTAATTCATCCCGTGCTCGGAGGTGAAGACATTGTGAGGAACTACTCGCAATAGAGAATGGTGGAGTAAGCTCCAAACCTTCTCCTCAAAGGGAGAAGAGGCCTTGGTCTGAGATGCTTATGTCCGAACTGGTAGTAGATATTTGACAATCAACAAGTTAGTCAAATGATTTTTGCTAAAAGAAGATTTTTAATTTGAATGACATACATATGTAATATTAACATATCAAATATTACGTTTATAATGAAATGTAAAGCGATGTTCGATAATTAATGCAATATAATAAATATTTACAAGAAAAATACGTATCTCGAAATTTTAATCGTAACCACGCGACGCGTACCACGTATATTATATTTTTATGATATTAATTTCATATTTTTGGTTTAATGAATATGTTATATAAATCTTGGTAACATGGGATTTTTTTCATTTTGACTCAGGAAGCTGTTTATAAGCTTCCTGAGTCAATAGACTTCTCTAATCCACGCTAACGAATACACGCTTCATTATAAATATTTAATACACCTGTTATTCTCATACATCATATTAAATGAGAACTATACAATTCTACAAAATCAAAGCTAACCGTATTTATTGTTACGTTTAATTATAAAACGTTTTACAAACCTTTTTTAACTATAATGAAATACATTAAGTTCCAAGGGGTGAAATGAAAATTAGTTGTAACACCATTATATATTAAAGTATATATAATATATTTGTAGATATAATTCTAACTTGAATTTATGTAGTTTATTTTGCGGCTAAACCGCTGAACTGATTTTTATGCATACGGTTTGAAGCAATATATACATATATGATAGATCGCTATGTATAAGGTCGCCAAAGTTGTATGATATTCAAACTGAGGTTGTATCCATGTTTTGTATTTTTTTAATTTTTGTGGTGTACAATAAAGTGTAAAGTATATATTACTAAAACGAGTGCAAGTTTCTTAAAATAATATATTTTATTTAAGTAAATTGATAACGCCGAAGCCTTATTCATGAGATGAGCTTATTGCTCCCCTATAACAAATGAAAATATAATTATGTATCTATATATAAAGCTGTAATGACCCAATGGTTGGAGAACGTATCTATCCGATTGTTGCAGGTTCAAGACCTGGTTACCACCACAGAATTTTTATATGCTTAACTAATGCTAAAAAATCATCTCGTGCTTGGCAGTGATAAAAATATCGTGAGGAAAGCTGCATGAATGCTGAAATAATAATGAAAGAAAGGTTATATTGGTATCCACCAATCCACATTAGAGCAGCGTGGTGTAATATATTAACTATTAGCCCAGCAGTGGGACTATTACAGGTTGTTACTTTTATATATAGTAAATAATATAAGCATTTTTGATTCAATTCTATTCAATAGCTTAAAAGTAGCGCACTTAATTAACGTCAGAGATAAAGTCTGACATACGTACATACACTTGAGGCTTGTAGTCACGAACAATATTGCTTTCAACTGTGAATTAATGAATTGCTTTCGAGCTTTTCTATTTGTTTTAGACTTGGATAAGTTAACTTTGAATACAGGAATTGAATAAAGTAATATTTAGTTATAGCTATTTAGAATTTCCACCTGTGGTTGGACAGTTTGACTTTGTTAAGTGTGATCGGTTGTTAAGTGTAATTCAAAACGTCTATTTTCTTAACAATGAAATCCCTAGACAAGCAAAGATAAAATGCAAGCTGTAGTGCCAATTGGTGATAATCGAACCCAAGGTTGGTGTTGCATTGACGATATAAGGGATAGGTAATATCTCTTACAGTGCCAATTTCTAAGGGCTGCATACAATTTAAAAAAAAATACTAATAATAACCTCGGTGTAGCTACACCCAGCTGGATCGTAAGTTACAGCTACTAAGTAAATACTTTTTATTAAATAGAATAATTTCCTAGTATTATCCCTTGTTATTTAAAATATAAATACCTAACATTCCGTTAAAAACGAGGATTATATTTTGCTAGCGATGTATCGAAACCTTTGGAAAAATTCAAATATTTTTTCATTCCCCGTATCACCGACAACTTTGTGAGGGTATTTGAAGAGTTTACAGGTTTAATGAGGATGTGGGCGGGTTGGGACGTTGGGTCTTATTTAAGTATCTATTTTTCGGGCTTTTTGCACGAAATATATTGTTTTATATATGAAAAAAGATACTTAATACAATCATTATTCGGAATTTATATTCTATACGAATGTTATTGCTTGGTTTTGAATGTAATGACAAATAACTTAATTATAAAGAGGTATAGGTTTGTATGTTTGTTTTTTTAATAATTTACCTGAATATTACGTTGTATACAATTATACTCTGTTAATATGTTGCGTATTATTATAGATATTATTTTTATTTTATTAGTCCAGACGCTTTCGATGAGAACGTTGCCAAAACTGTAACAGATATACAATAACATTAGAGATTTATCTCCAAAATGACTATAAGTCAACAATAGTATTCATATTTCATTTTAACTAGCATATTTATTCATTCTAAGTATCTTTAATAGATAACTCGCAATATAAACTAAAATAAAAATTACCCGTGCGAAATCGGAACTGGGTGTCTAGTATATAAAGAGATATATAACTTTGATTATTCCCAAACAATGATTATACGAAAATCATGAATATTGAACATAGTCAAAACAACCCAGTATGGTCTGAGAACAAGATCTTTCTTTTTAATCAAGGATAATCACAATACTGGTACTTCTACCAGGACTTATTATAAATATATTCTGAGCCATAACATAATAAATTAGTGTTGCGACTTGGATCGGCTCAGATGAATGCAAAATTTATGGAAATGATTAACTACACATTTTATTGGCTGTTTTCTCCGTAGGATGTATACTCTGAACCAGTTACTTTAAATTTTATTTAATCTTGTAAATTAACATTTAAAAATGTACGGCTTGGTACTTGAATGAGGTATATTTCGATTTTGTATCGAGAAAATAATACCTCACAAAATCTACAGCCCAAATTTCGTTGGTGGTATTTTAATCTTGTTAAATTATTCCAAATTGCATGAGAAGTTTTTTTTTAATTTAATTATGTTTTATAATCTTGACGTCTCTCGGACAACAAAATATAATCTTAGAATTGTGTATTAACCAACTATGTGAAATGGTATCAAGTAGCACACGTTCATAAATAATATTCTACACATACGAATTCAATGTTCTTTGTTGAATATGTATGTACGAGATGAGTAAGGCGTAAAAGCGGACGAACCGTACTTTATCAAGTCGCCAATTAAAAAGCCGTAAAATCATACGCCAATATCATGACCGTATTTCTTATTATCACGCACACAACGAAATATTATGTCGTAAAAGTTAATGCATAAATGAAAGTTGACAATTTGTCGTTAATTATAATGTATTTAACGTCGTAAATTGCATGTAATCGTGACGGGAGCGTCGATTAATCTCGTCACGAGGTCATTTTACATAATTCTTAAGATTTCACAGAGATAATTTGACATCCTTCACGCTATAAATTCACCATAATAATAATATGTCGCTCCACGCAAAGAACTTGAGGCGCGTCTTAAGGTCTCCGCTGTGAATTTTTTCAAAGATATACCATAAATTACAAGAGCGACTGTCAAATTATATTCATACTTGGAAGGTTAATAAAGTGGAGCTCCCGGGAATAATAAGCATTTTTATTAAATTGATGTTTTATGAAGTCTTAAGTGCGGCGCAGGGTTCTAGAGAGCTATTTACTGCTTCCCAGCAGGTATTATATATTAATGTTATGTACTTATATATAACTACCGCGTGGGTTCGAATTTGAGTATTTTTTTTATAAGAGCCGGGATGGCAAATGACTCTACTCCATCTGTTGGTAAGTGGTAGTAGAGTCCAAACACGACGACGGCCAGTACAGTCGAGAAGAATGTTCTGTACTAGCCGTCCCCGCCTTGCCGGCCCGCAAGATACCTCTTCACGCCTCGTTTGAAGGAACCCGGGTTGTAAGAGGAGCGGAACACGTGAGCTGGTAAGGAATTCTATTTTTTGGAAGTGTGACAAAGAAAGGAGTTGCCAAATTTCTTTGTGCGCGATGGAATTGATGTCACAGTTAGGCGGTGACATCGAGAATCAGCTCGCGTGGACTTAAGAAGGAAGGGGGAAGCAGGAATTAGAGAGAATAATTCCTCAGAGCACTTGCCGTGATACAGTCGATAGAAAGCGCTCAGTGCTGCTATCTCACGACGCAATTGTAAAGGTTCAAGGGTGTTTGTGTCTTTTACGTCGCCAATAATGCGTACTGCACGTCGCTGCAACCGGTCCAAGGCCTCCAGTAGGTACTTAGTATAATAAAATTGTATCCTAAATAAATATTATTGTAAATAAAAAAAAATAGAAAATGTACGTACATCAAAAATGTATCTAAAGGTCTTTACTAATATTATGAATGCTAAAGTGATTTTGTTTGTTTTGGTTTTTTTTTTCGAAAGATAGAGCTAAGTGGGTATGTGCATAGTTTACGCTTATATTTATAATTCATCTCGTGGAGAAGCTTGATGGTTAAGTTCAATCTTTGCCCAGCAGTGGGGGAGCTGTTACTTTTTACTTTAGGGTCGGCTGGAAGCCTTTTGGTATTATGAGTACGAGTGCATAATTTGTGCAAATAAATAAATAACTCTTTTTTCTATATTTAAAAATAATAATAATTATTATATTCAATTTTATTACTTGGAGTTTGTAAATCAGTTACATCTTAATATATAAAGAACAGCTAAATTTGTGGGTCGCGAAAATTTACATTACAACGTGATGAGAATAGTTGAAAAATTCGACCGATTTACTTTAACATAATCGAGTACCATTTAGGACAAGGGTTTATCGCATCATTAGAATAAAAGAGTCATTCGAAAATACCTTACCTGGTGAAAAATTTACATATATAAAATAATTTATGTAATATATAGCACACAGATTATTATTGGAACCTATTTTATCGTCTTTCATTTTTAAAATACTAGGCCATTCATTATTAAACAAAATATGTATGTGTTTTAAGAATATTGTTGTATAGTATTTATACATTACATTTCAGTTCGCTGGCAGGGAATGCAACATTATACACGCACATCTTCTATCCAATTTAGTTTTATACAATTAAAGACTTAAATTATCTTCCACGTGGTACGTCAGAACAATTGACCCCATAAGAATAAAATAAATATTTCATCAAAACCGGTCAAGCTTTTTACGACAAGTATTTCGAACACACGCACGTGTATTTAATCTTCATATTTTAATTAAAAAGTAAAACGTTTGTATGTTTCTCCATGTTGCTAAGCCATTCATCCGATTTTGATGAAACTTTAACGTGTTGTTTACCACATGCCCGCGAATGATTCTAGCCCAAAAAACAAGACATTTTCTTTATATGTGTACCTTCAATATAAACCTACTATACAAACCCTAAAGCATGCGAAGTCGGGACTTACAATAAATTTAAGAGATTACGTTACTTATTTAAACTGTATATAAAATTAATTTATCTTATACACGCGAAAATTTCATACTAACTTTGCCCTGGTTTTGAAATTATAGAGGCTTCAAACAGAGCAACCTCATCTTAACGTAATAAAATATTTCAATTAAGATTTTATTTAAAAGAATGTACAAACCTTTATTAAATTTTGAATATAATATTACAAAGCAAGAAACAAATCATGTTTCATATTCTCATAATTATATTCGTACAAATATTTTTATATCTTAGTACTATGCTTTATGAATATCTTTACATATATAGTACTGCCTCTTTGGTTTAGTGGCTAGGTATAAGGCCGCAGATTCCAAGGTCTTGGGTTCAAACCTCCAGGTCAGATAAATATTAGTTCTGCGAGATATGACAGCTGGCCACAAACTAAATATGTGCAGGGTATCTTTTTGCAATTAATAAAGTTTGGAAGGCTTGTCACTTCGTCAGAACAGTGAATTTTGAGAAATATCAGTACGATGTTGAGAAAATATTTTCAGCGTCAACGGTTTTTATTTAAAAAAAGAATATTGTGCAGAAATGTCGGTACACTATTTGAAGTAGACGTAGTTGACCACACCGAGTCACTGCTTCCAAACAAATTACTTAGCGAACGTTTCTGCCAGTTTAGTCGGTCGTAAAATACCTCTATGTTTCCTCTCAAAGCTTTCACCTGAAACCAACCAGCAAAATATCAAAGACCCTTAGAATCACCATCACGGATCAGAAGCTTCACTAAGTAAAATATAAATCAATAATTTCTCAAATTCTACAATTTGATTATCTCGCTCGTGGCATCACGTTCGTAACTGGCTTCATTTCAATCTAAACTAAATACTAAGGGGTGATCGAACCATACTAATTAATTAGCTCAATGCATGCATCGCTTCTTGATTGACGTGACAATATGTGGACTATTCACTTCGATTGGCTCTAATGACTTGAATGGATTACCACCTCGGATCATGTATTTCTCGGTATATTATCTTTTGGTTAGATTAGTCGTATTATGCACAAGACTGCCTCGTTGGTCTTCTGGCTAGATATAAGGCCACTGGCCCGGAGGTTGTGGGTTTAATTCGCAGGTCGAGCCAATAAAAAGTAATTGGGTTTTACTGTCAGAAAATTCTCAGAAGCAGTCCGAGTTGTGGAAGTTGGAAGTGCGAACACTCCCGTGCTTTGGAAAGCACGTAAAGCCGTTGGTCCTGCGCCTGAACTCTTTCCGGTCGTGTCGGATTGCCTTACCATCGGATTGTGAGAGTTAGGGAATAGAGAGTTCACCTGTGATTACGCACGCACTTGTGCATAATAATTCCTGCGCAGTTGGCTAATCTGTCTTAAGATTGGCCGCCGTGACCGAAATCGGTCTGGAGGACTTTATTATTACTATTATGCACAAGAATTATTCAATTATTTTAGTCGCATATTTTGTTATTTATATTATAAAGCACTGTAATATAAAAATAAGATTGTATTGATATTCCACATATTCATTTGTGCCATAAAAACAGCGCTTTAAATAAGTATTCCTACGTCATGTAGATTGTATTTCATGGAATTTGATTATCTCATTGGTCTAGGTATAAGGCGATCACGTGGTCCTGGGTTCGAATCCCTGGTCGGGAATGTTAAAACAGTTAATGGGTTCTTGTTTCAAAAAAGGGGAAGAGTTAGAGCATCTGTGTCCTCCTGTGTCATGTTTTACACAGTTAGCTATTCTCTCTTCAGATTGGATGCCATGGCCGAAATAGCTCAGAGGAACATCATGTCGAGACAAACATAATATGACATGTTACGTTTTTCTTGTTGACGTGGTATTAATATGACACTGAATGGGTTTATTAGATTTAATTAGAGAAAGATAACATTAAATGTATTATACACAGTTTGAAATTTTACAAGTATGTTTATTCCATTTTAGATAGTAGTTAATAATTATTCGATTACATAAAAATCTTGCAGACATATTGGTACTGACATATAAAAAAATTAAAACATCTTAACTAAAAATCCTAAAGATAGGAACTTAACAAGGATATTCTTTATAATACTGAGTTGTTTACGAAAAAAAGTATCTTGAAAATAAGCTCTCAGGGGGTGAAAAAGAGGAGAAGGGTGTCAATGATCAAAACACTCCGGTTTATCAGATGTAAGTCTGCAAGAATTTAAATTTAGAGGTATGTTCCTTATTCTTCAAGCAACTTCAAAGAGGCGTCATTCGTCAAATATAATAAAAGTCTTATTTGAATTTAAGCACACACACATACACACATTTGAAAGAACGGGTTGAATGCGTGTTACTAATATTAAATCTGCAAAAGAGTGCAAAAGCTTTAAAACTGTACATGTATCACTCTCTGCGAAACTATAAGTATAATATGCTCAATAAAATTAGAGTTACATACATAAAAAAAACAGATTATAGTAAAATTTAACTTTAATTAATATTAAAATGATTAAAATTGTATTCCTGTAAGTAATTACTAAGTTTATTTATGCCTTCTGCACCAAATACATTTGGAAGTACGATTTTAATCTTCGCCGGGTATTCACATCATGTTCGAGATTACCAGAAGCAGAGAGTCGGGAAGCAAGTTTTATTGGGAACGACAAAGTTGCCGAACCTACTTTGGACTCAATCCTCCTGACATACAAATGTTAGCATTCATTTTAAAATTGACTCCCAACTGAAATGGGAAAGTTTCGTTACTCCAGACTTGACTGCGGAGTGTATTAACTTTGTAACTTTTTAGTTGGATAGTTAATTTGGGTAAAGGGCATACGCCAATAGTTTTTTTCAGCACTTTTATAGGGTAACCACGACGTGTAATAAATCTGTGTCGTTCCTAACAAAGACATACGTAACTACTGCTTATAGCGTGTTATTATTTATACATATTTTCAATGTATATGTTATTTATTGCTTTTATTTATATGGTAATTTTGATTGGAATTATTTTTTTTGGATAATTTTTATTTTTTTATATGTTTGTAGAGGACTCGATATCTGGCTTATTGATTAATTTCCTTCTCAACATTTCAAAGGTTGACAGGAAGAGATCGTTTCTTGAGATAAGTTTTTCTTTCTTTAAGTTACTTCATTTCTTTAAATTTACTGTGTTTTGATAATTTGAGAACAATAAAGTATAACAACAACAGTTGTGTACAATAACTATTCGAAAGGTCCATGTGATAAATCATCAATTAAATCTGATAATAATATACTGACTTAATATATAAATATTTTTTAGTACACTGGTCAATGCTAGCAGTGTAAGAATTTCATTAGTACAGTAATATCTAAATTATTTGTGAACATCTTGTTCACAAATAATTAAAACAAATATTGCTTAGTACGTAAATACTTAATACAGCTCCAAATAATATTATAAAAATTGTCATTAATAATTATACAATACTATTTTACCGCGTGTATTAAATTGTTTATTTTAATAATTATTTTAGATTTTATTAAGTTACAAATTACAAAACTAGAAAAAGGAGAGGCGGATAACGTGATTGATGAAACTTTGTTTAAAAACATCGTGAGACTTCTTGAGGGAATCATTCGAGAAAATTGAGTAAATATAACTCTGCTCTCTGTTTCTTTATCATTCGATTAAGTAAATATATTAAGCATTAAAGTATAATTTCACTACATTATTGATTGTTGATTTAGGTATATATATCTTATGCCTATAATTAAGTCACTGACATTTGATGTAATAGTGTTTAACGAGTATTTTATTTATAAGAATTATCACTAGGAAAAAAGACTTCAAGCTTTTAATTTTACATCTAAACTTTACCTGTGCAAAATTTCATTCATTTATGTCCACGCAATTGTCGTAAAAAGGGATACAAAGTTTTTGCTGCACGTATTTATATTATAGATTGTCTATACCCAAAGTCCCAAGTCTAATGCAAATATGCAACCACTTTATCAAACATTATACCAATTGATTAGGTAAGCAGCTGCACTGAGCAAGATATTTTTTCACGAGTTCTATTTGAAGTTAACTTGTTTGTAACTATGTTTTTCTTGGTGGTAGGGTTTTGTGCAAGCCCGTCCAGGCCCACCTATTGAAGATTCTACCGCTAAACTGCAATACTTAGTATTGTTGTATTCCATTTGGAAGGGTGAGTGTGAAACGTCTTAGTGCTCACAGTTGGTTGCGAATAATGTACAGAATGGTTATTATTTCTTACGGCGCCATCTATGGACACCAACTAGTTTATAAAAAAAGGTGTAAGTCTAATTTGCAACTCAATTAAAAACCAGTTTTATGCAATAAGTTAAGTTGACATTTTGCAAACACTTTTTGTGATGCTTGTGATAACAGCCTGTTGATGTCCCACTGATGTGCTAAGGCCTCCTTTCATTTTGATGATAAGGTTTAGATGTCGCAGAATTTCATCCTATACCTGAAGGTTTCCTTATGATGTTTTCCTTTACCAACAAGTATGGACGTGACAGTTTACCTTTAGTCAAATAAATAAATAAATTCACCCATCAAGCTATCTTGGGTCTTCACAATATAATCTAGTACTAAATTTGATTATTTCATTATACGGATCAATACTTTTTGTGTATTTTAATAAAAGTTATTTAGGGGTGATAATCCAACATTCAACTTATTGATGAGATATTTTTGGTTGGTATGCGTTACTCACGACAGGACCACTCGTAAAAAAGACTTTAACATGTTCAGGAATGCTCAGAGTGAGCATCATCTGTCTTCTTCTAGTACCTTGCTTTATAGTTTTTAATAATGAAACTGTATATTACACTGACGTATATTATTTCGCATTACATTAATGAAAATAACAATGTGTGCACGGTTCTTGCAGTGGAATGTTCTCAAGCGCTATAATAATTTTAATAATGCATTAATATATCCGTTGAGTTTATTTCAAGATTTCGCATTAAATCTAAAAGGCCTTTTTAAAGTTTTCTTTTTATTTCGTTTGGTACTTTATTTCTAGGACATAAGTTTGATCTTTAATGTTTAGCATTCATTGTCAATAGAAAACATTGCAATGTATTTGCGCCCTTATTTGTTACGATCGCCGTTATTTGTTACGTGTGAATTTTTAAACTTGAAAACTTATTTAAGACATTTGATTTTTTATCAGATATAAGTTAAATGTTTATATGAATTATTGACGCCGACTGTACAAAATGGCGGCACCATACGTCGACTTCAAAGGTACTCGCTGTAATGAAAGTGCGGTGTTGGTAAATTAAAAATATTTTCAAATAGCAACGCTCGAGTGCTTGCTAACATTGTTTTCGGTCTATACGAAGTGAAAAGGAATTTTTTATATACTTTGACGGAATTTAGGCGTGTTCCTGTAATTAATTTTCATTTTTATGTTTTAAAAATAAACGCCGACTGACCACGTGTTACGGTGCGCTATAACAAATTCTATTAAAGAGTTAGATTTCGTGGAAAGTCTAGGAATATTATTTTAATTTATGAAATATTTTAATATTACATTTATATTATTATAATATAATGTAGTCTTTATGGTTTGGTCAATTGAGTTTGGTCTCATTAGGTTTGCGATGAAAAATGATTAATATGTATATTTGAGAACATGTGTCAAAAATGTATTTTTTGCTTTTTTTAATATCGTTATCAGATACTTATAGGACTCAAATTTATCCGTTTGTATATATTAAAGCAACGTATTTTAAATATTACAGTTATAAAATATGATTGCTCGCTTTAAGATCTTTTGGTGCTGATACGCCGTGTAGTTTATCGAATGTTTTCCTAAATCGAATAAAAAGTTTCCCAGTCGTTTTCTTTTAAAGCCTCTCATTCAACTAACTACAACAAGAAATTTGCAATTAAATGCATCGCGCGTGGCTCGAAACTTCTGATAATTCTACTTTAGCTGAGAAACTTAGCTAATAGTGTCTTGGAAGAAAAACAGCGCTCGATATTGGACGCAGTCACAGAGAGCAAGATGTGGCTGACCAAGACTATGTACAATAGTCTTAACTTTAAAAATAAATTAACTATTTAAATCAAGTTATAAATAAATTTGACTCCATCGATGATAAGATGGCTAGTGGCTAATAAGCCCTCAGATAACGAAGGTTCAAATTCTAGGAAGCGCCAATAAAATGTTATTTTGTTTTACTCTCAAAAAATTCTCAGTAGTAGCCCGAAAGTCTACTACAATCTGAAAGCGCGTAAAGCGGTTGATTCTGCGCCTGATAAATATTTTTTTTTGAAATACGAATATTTCAGAAACACAGTTTTAATGTGACATGACATTTAATTTGAAACTCAAAAAAAAAAATGTTGTACTCGATAATCATATAACCTGAATTAATTTGAAGTTGGTTGAAATAAACAGAGACTGTGTCAAATTAATGAAACCAAGCAGATAACTTAGCTAAAAGACAAACTAATAATAATCATGATCTTGAAAGTTATGAAAAAAAGGTGGCGTAAAATGTATTTATAAATTATTTTAGAAGTGACAGAAAGCTCATGTTTTTAATTTCCAATTTACTTGCTGGACTTATCTAGATGACTATACATCCTTGCTAAGCAATTTATTTGGTCTTTGCTTCCAGTTTTCGTTTTGCGGCTAGCCTTGCCTTATAATGGAATATTAAATTGATGGAAAAGTGAATCCCAGAGGTTAGTTTACTCAAATAAAATGAAGTTAATTCATAAAGATATACATGAAATGATAATAGTACTTTCCAGGTTAAAATTGAAAGTTTTTAGAATTGATTTTCCGTTTAACGTTACCTTTATAAGACTTGATATGATAATGACTGCGTCATTCATCTTCATGCCTCAGTCATAGTGGATGACTTAAAAGGCTGAAGAGGTTTTGGGTCTAAGCCTATTTTAGGGTAATAAAAACAGTTATTAAGAAATACTCATTAGCCTCGTAGAATATGTCAGTGTTTATGCCTCGGAAAGCAGGTAAGGCCGTAGGCCTGAACGTGAGCAGCTTTCAGATTTGTACGAGCAAATGCTCAATTTTCTTGAAAACTTCTGCTTAGTAAAATCTTGTGCTTAGGGTGACGGGAGTTTTATGAGCATAACTACTTTGTAATTAAATATTATATATCTAATAAATAAGTTCCAAACCTTCTCCTCAAAAAGGGAGATGAGGACTTTAGCCCAGCAGTGGGACATTCACAGACTGTTACGGTATATCTAATTTTATTAACAGATATACTATTGTGTTTACTACTTCGCTAATTAAACCTTCATCTAATCTTTTTTTTTTTTTTTATATTCGCCGGGAGGGCAAATGACTCTACTCCACCTGATGGTAAGTGGTAGTAGAGTCCAAACGCGACGACGGCCAGTACAGACGGGAAAAACGTTCTGCACTAGCCGCCTTCGCCTTGCCGGCCCGCAAGATGCCTCTTCACGCCTCGTTTGAAGGAACCCGGGTTGTAAGAGGAGGGGAACACGTGAGCTGGTAAGGAATTCCATTTTTTGGAAGTGCGACAAAGAAAGGAGTTGCCAAATTTCTTTGTTCGCGATGGAATTGATGTCACAGTTAGGCGGTGACATCGAGAACCAGCTCGCGTGGACTTAAGAAGGAAGGGGGAAGCAGGAATTAGAGAGAATAATTCCTCAGAGCACTCGCCGTGATACAGTCGATAGAAAGCGCTCAGTGCTGCCACTCACGACGCAATTGTAAAGGTTCAAGGGTGTTTGTGACCTTTACGTCGCCAATAATGCGTACTGCTCGTCGCTGCAACCGGTCCAAGGCCTCAAGTAGGTACTTAGCGGAGCCATCCCAAAGGTGCGAGCAATATTCCACGCAAGACCATACCTGTGTTTTGTACAGCAGGCACAGTTGTTGTGGCGTGAAAAAGCGCCGCACCTTGTTCAGAACTCCGAGTTTCCGTGAAGCTGTTTTTATAACAGCCTCGATGTAATCCCTTGGACTAAGGTCGCAGCGAACGTCAATCCCCAGCATGGCGATTTTGCTTCGCATCACCAGCGGAGTACCACAGAGGGAGGGAAGAGGGGAAAATGTTGACTTTTTCGCCGTGAGAGCGCATACCTGTGTTTTCTTGGCATTAAACTCAACAAGATTATCAGAGCCCCATTTGGCGATGAGCTCTAAAGTCCTATCGAGTTCAATGAAAAGATTCTCCCGCCTCTCCTCAGTTTCCGCCCGCCCAGCCACTGCGCGTCCGTGGTATCCACCATGCACTGTACTATCATCTGCATAGCAATGTATGTTCCCAAGGGAGAGCATATCATTGATATGCAAAAGAAAGAGTGTGGGAGATAGCACAGATCCCTGGGGGACCCCAGCATTCACTACATAGAATTGTGAAGCGCAACCATCTACTAAAACACGAAGGCTACGCTTGTGTAGGAAGCTGGCAATCCAGGTGCAAGGCTGAGCAGGCAGACCATATGCCGGTAGCTTGGAGAGAAGACTTCTGTGCCAGACCCTGTCGAAAGCCTTGGAGATATCGAGGCTGACAGCCAACGATTCTCCATGCTTGTCGATAGCTTCACCCCAGAGGTGTGTTACGTACGCTAGAACATCACCTGTGGACCGTTGGATCTTGTAAGCCAGTCGCCTGAAACACAAAAATAGTCATTAAGCGACGTAAACTTTATAATATAGCTTCATATATAAAGGAGTTCGAATAAGACCCAAGAAAATAAAGGGTCCGGGGGAAACGCCATCGACCTTTTTGTGATTTATCTACAAGTTACCAAGTTCGCAAGTTTTATTATGCGCCAAACTGTTTTGAGGAAATCCGACTTTTTCACTTCGAGTTAACTTTATCGAGCGTGTGAACGCGGCTTGAGTCGTGTAACTTTTATTGAAAAATAATATTCCATTAAGAATGCGTCGATTGACTCAGTTTTTGATTTTCAGAAGATTACATAAATATTTTAATTGCAAATTGATAAATAAACGATGATGATGACGAAATAAACACATAAGTATAGTCTGTGAAAAAAAATATTAAACTTCTTTTGTTTATGAAATAGGTAGGCGAAGTCGCAAATAAGCCACCGCCCATAGACATTAGTGAAACAGAAATACATCAATAATAAATTCTGCTATTACAGAAGGGCTTTCACAAGGCCATACAACCAACTAAAACTACTACATTAAGTCAGGACCGTACCTCTGAAGTCAACTCTATCTAAAACCTAAGATTAAGTTCTTTTGTATAATAGGTAAAAATATATAAATTAATTATTTACTTTACATATTAAAATTTTCAATAAAATAAAATCTTTTCAATAAAATTATTGTAGTGAATTCCCTAGACTCAGTATCCAACAAAGTAGTAATGGCAAAGAGAACATATGTTTCGTAAGTAACCAATAGAATTTAATCAGACTAATTTCTCCACTAATAATCTCTCAGTGTATATCGAGGATTTGGAAAATTTTACATTTTCTAGCACATTTTAATCCGATTGAAGCCTTTCGCTTGTTCTATAGTATCTGTCATTTCTTAATACATCTTTTCTAATAATTACTTTTTGTTAGGCTCAGCATTCACAGTCTAGTACCATTCAGGTTAACTAACAGTAATGAGTTCATAGTTTGTGCTTACAGTTCAATTTAAAAAAGACGATGACAGATGTATATCACTAGGAAACCTGCGTAACTCGGAACGAATTCTAAGACACGTACTAATTAGAAGTGGAGAATTGTGGTCCTGCGGTTAATGAATGGATTCTTAACAAATAATGATGTATGCTTTAAGGAGGAGTATTAAAAATTACAATTAAACATAATTTAATAATAATAATAATGTCCTCCAGACCGATTTCGGCCACGGCGGCCAATCTCAAGTGAGATTAGCCAACTACGCAGGAGATATTATAGTGCACAAGTGTGTGCGCAAACACAGGTGCACTCTCTATTCCCTAACTCTCATAATCCGATGGGACGGCAATCCGACACGACCGGAAAGAGTCCAGGCGCAGGACCAACAGCTTTACGTGCTTTCCGAGGCACGGGAGTGTACATACTTCTAACTTCCAGACTCCGGGCTGCTACTGAGAATTTTTTGATAGAAAAACCCAATAACTTTTTTATTGGCCCGACCTGGGAATTGGACCCAGGACCTCCGGGTCTGCGGCCTTATATCAGGCCACTAGACCAGCGAGGCCGTTACATAATTAATATTAGAGGATGAAAGGTTAGAGAACAAAATGTTCTATCTTTTAGAAAATTTTATTTATTTTTCTGATCTGAGGATAATCTTATATTTTATTTTTAACTTTGGGTTGGATTTCTCATGCAAAAACAAATAAAAGATTTTACTTTATACTCACCTCCTCTTAAATAAATGTAGTTAATTAAATTTAACCTTTAAAATCAAAGTTGCAAAACATATAATTTACTAAGAAAATTCCAAAATATTAAGTACCTTCTACTTACTATAATAATTCTGTTAAATTAATCTTGCATATATATTTATTCAAATAACTATATATACCAACAAAAAATATTATATAATTAATGATAATTCTATAATTTATATACTATATACATACATATGTATGTAGCGGTATTAAAAGGTAGCGGCTACTGGTGGTGGGGCTTTGTGCAAGCTCGTCTGGGTAGGTACCACCCACTCATCAGATATTCTACCGCAAAACAGCAATACTTGATATTGTTGTGTTCCGGTTTGAAGGGTGAGTGAGCCAGTGTAATTACAGGCACAAGGGACATAAAATCTTAGTTCCCAAGGTTGGTGGCGCATTGGATATGTAAGCGATGGTTGACATTTCTTACAATGCTAATGTCTAAGAGCGTTGGTGACCACTTACCATCAGGTGGCCCATATGCTCGTCCGCCTTCCTATTCTAAAAAAAAAAAAAAAACTAATCAGCAAAAAGCACATTAATACATGAGTATTCATGGAGCTTGCGAATGAAATGATGGTATTGATTCATATCATCGATAAGCATACATATAAAAACTAGCTTTGAATCGCATCTATGTATTGAATCAGCCATATTAAATTAACGAGCAATTAGCTCCGTGACATTCCTTGCTCGGGTGTGGATACAAAAACACATTTGGATTTCAATAAAATATTTTGTCAATAATCCGCCTATGACTTGGTCAAAGTGAACCAAGTCATAGGCAGATTCAATCCCGATCGCTTGGACTATTGTTGACCATTTCTAGCACAAACTTTAAGCGGGACAAATGTATGATTAATTTCTTAAATATTGGGCTATGCTATTATAGTGAAAATGTATTTGAAAAACCGTTCGTTTTATTAAACATTAAGGCTCATGTTGACTGAAAATCGTGTACATAAGGATATTATGTATAATTACATATCTTTAGAGTCAAGCCATAACAATAGGAATCCGCGGTAAGTATTCAATACAAAATATACTATGTACTCTGACGCTACATCATAATAGTTATTTATGATTACCTCATGGCCTTAGTCGGTAAAATGGTTTCAAATTACGTTCAAGCCAAATTTGGTTAGAATTGATATAGATCACGTGAACAGATAGACGACTTATTCAGCACTCGTTTATAATTAGGGATATTTATATGTTATCGCAATTTATAATTTCAAAGCGGATTATTTGCTATAAAAGGAGTATTTTCATTTTCATATTTTTTGTAAGCCTTCCTTGGCTTACTCTTCTGCTCATAAACACTTGCGTTTCTTGTATCTGTAACCAAGTGAACCAGTTCACAGACCCTTGGTGTATGGTCGTTTTTATTGAATATAGCCTGATATTTGACCATAATCATATCTGGTACGTACTGATGAAGTCTCAGATAGAATACGCTTTTCTAGAAGATCACTAACCATTCTTTCCTTGAAAATACCCGTATTGTAATGTAGGAAATAAAGATGCTCGGGGTTCATTCCACATTTTTTCTGTATGCATGTAGGGGTATGAGCGGTCCTTACTATTATTTTGTTAACGTAAGTTTGAGTTTATTTGACCTACTTTTACACCTCGATGCGTCATTTATTCATCGTGTTCAACACTTGGATCACTTGAAAGGAAGATGAACTTCAAATGGTTAATTACCGATCAAACAATTGATTTCAGGCGAATAAAGTCACGATTGCTATTAATTATTTATAGTCTTATATCTTATAATATATTTGGAAAAACTTATCATCAATCATAAAATAATGTATGTATACACTGGTGGTAGAGCTTTGTGCAAGCTCGTCTGGGTAGGTACCACCCACTCATCAGATATTCTACCGCAAAACAGCAGTACTTGGTATTGTTGTGTTCCGGTTTGAAGGGTGAGTGAGCCAGTGTAATTACAGGCACAAGGGACATAACATCTAGTTCCCAAAGTTGGTGGCGCATTGGTTATGTAAGCGATTGTTAACATTTCTTACAATGCCAATGTCTATGGGCGTTCATCAAGTGGCCCATATGCTCGTTCGCCTTCCAATTCTATAAAAAAATACTACAAGATTGCATAAAATTAATCTGTATATACCAAAGTATGTTATTTTGATACCTAAGAACTAATGTCATGAGCTATAACTCAATCGGTCACCACAAATGGTTAGGCCGCGATTAACAATCCCGTGAGTCGTTTTTGTGACGACAAATGTTTCAAGAGTCAAGGCTAGCCATCCATAGCATATGTTCCGATTTGTTATGCCATGCGATTTTTTTAGTATTGTAACTTTTTTTTATGAAAACAAATCCCTTGACAGAAAAGCTGAAACGAAATTTATTATAATATAAATAAATGTCGTATTATGAATAATGTATGAATGTAAATGGTTATAATGTTAAAAGATGAACGAAAGTGTAACGTCATGTGCAAGAGGAAATTATTAACCGAGGATATGACTTATAAAGAAAATACGAATTTGGAAGAGAAAGAAAGAAAATACACGCTGCGCATATATCAAATACTTTAAGTAACGACGAACGAATGATGTATGTTGTTTGCATCTCTTAAAATAACTAAGATTAGTTTAAAAATATATATTTGTTAATTATTATTATATTAAGCATTATAATTATATATATCCATTGCAATTATTGAAACATGCTTCGAATAAAGCATCACATTACTTTAAGTCCTGTGTACATTATTTTACAAGGTTAAATTTGTTTCATTATTTCGTAGGTGTTATATCAATTTAATTTTTGTGTTCAAAAATTATTATCAGAGCTATATAAATTTAGGTATTCAACGGAAAACAATTAAGATTCCAGTTGAATTTAATTTTCTGTCGCCAAGCTATTTAAAGAGAAATCGCTTTAGCCAATGGAGGGTCTACTTTAAAATCAATAAATCTACAAATTGCCTTCGCGGCTCCATAGCTTTTTTGTTTCGCGCGATATTTCACGACGCACGTTTCGTTTATGACAAAATTTGATTAATACGTCTGTGTCTGGTTGTAAACAAGTTAGGTGTTTGTGACTCAGTACAGCGTTATACTTAACTGTTCACGTTAAATTATTTATCAATTTTAGCGTTTTCTGTGCTTAGTGCGTTTTTTTACTTATTCGATAGCGTTAGCGCTTTATATAGAATGAAAATAGTGAAAATAATCAGAATTATATACAAACTTTTTTAACGTCAACACTATTGAATATGGAGAAAAACTCCACTTGCATTAGGTACACATTCATGCTCGACATCGTGTAGTAACAGCTGATCTATCGCGTGACATCACTCTTAAGCATTGATTAACTTTTTGAGATAATTAATTTTTGACGAACCGGTTGGCGTGGTCGGTGGATGCTTGCCTTTCGAGCCGAAGGTTGTGGATTCGATTCCCACACAGAACAGATATTTGTATGCATGAACATGTCTGTTTGTCCTGAGTCTGGGTGTAATTCTCTATATAAGTATGTATTTACAAAAGAAAAACAGTATATGTAGTATATCAGTTATCTGGTTTCCATAGTACAAGCTCTGTACAAGCTTAATTTGGGATCAGATTGCCGTGTGTGAAATATGTCCCAGGATATTATTATTATTATTTTGTTTATATTACTCTATTTTATTTTATTTGTACTTTTAATGTATGCTTTGCAGTATATATTATTATTTCAAAGCATATATTTTATTTATTTTATTTAGGCCAAAAATAAAGAGATGCTTATTTTACAATGAGTTAAACATGGGATTGCCACGTACGGCTTATAAAGAAATATTATGGAATAAAGTGAATTTATTAATACTTTATTGGATTGGTAATCATACCCTTTGTTTGGGCTTATACCCTTTTTGAGGAGAACGTTTTTAGATTATTGCTGGTGAATACAAATAAATGGCAAATATTAATTTCAAACATGCAGGTTTCCTCACGATGTTAGCATTTTTTCTTTTATCTTTTATTTAATATTGTATTACTAACATTTGAAACATTAATGTAACTAGCAGTGTCCCTATGGAATTTTACATCGGCGTCATTTGACTATTCTCGAATGTTAAAAGTCTTAGGAAAACCCACTCTGCCTCTTTTTTATCTTTTGGTCGCGGTGAAAAGGTAATACCGCGTAAATAATTAGAGGGTAAAAGACCACGCGAAATTCCACTTTTCTTAATGCAAAAATTACGAACTTCCACATAAACCTTTAAGCCTTATATACTCCATCTAAATGATAATTTTATTGAAGCTGATATTATTTTTTATTCATAAAAATTAACCTTGACACCTTCGTACTAACATTCATTTCCAATCACACCACATGGGGATGAGTTATCAAAAAAAACCTTTATTAATGCTCACCTACTTTGCATAGATGTAGGCTTTGACTATGTTAGTCAGTGAGATTTAAAAATTTATTGAGAAGATATGTCATAAATGAGTCTATATTATATCAGAACCGGATCTATATATATATATATAATCTGCACATCAGCCATTATGTTCGCGGATCGCATGCTAGAGAAAGGGTCACTATAAAGTGTATCTCTATAGCATCTATTGTGCGGGTAATTTGTCTGAGAACAATGAGGGATTTTTGCTTCGAGCAAAGGTATTGTCGGTGAAGACCAGTAAGTCAAGCGTTTGCGTAATTTTATATGGTTAAAGTAATAAGTGTTTAGCGTAATTTGAATAAACAAAAAGCGGAGAAAAGTTTTAGACGGAAGCGAACCTGATGTCAATATTATGTATAGGCTAAAGAACAACAAATAATAATGCATAAATGTTTACTCTATCGCTAAATTTCAATACATTACGTTGCTGTGCTTCCAGTACACACATCTACATAAGAAATTTCATGTATTTGATGTCAAGGTCAGTGCTGTGTTGATGATGTGAGGATTTATATTTCTTGGAGTTCCACTGAGTATGGATAGCGAAAATTACCCAGATGCCCCGTTTTGTCTTCTAAAGTAAATAGATTAAAGCTTTTTCATTTTTACCAAAGCTAGAAAACGAAATGGTTAACTTAGAATTTGGATTTAAATAAACAAGTTACAATATTGGAATTTATAATTATAAAATTAAGCACCTATACTTCAACTTAAGATGTCCTTCTTTGCAAGAACGTCTAGATAAAACGCCTTCCTATTCTATAAAAAACTATATATACTTTCCATTAGCTTACATTTATACCATGCATGCAGAAGAGCGTATAAGGCGCCCGATAGCATCAGTCGACTATCGCTCGTAATCGTCCATTGTACACCGATAGCGATCAGTTTGTTGTGACATTCCCACGTGACATATTAGATCAGTCATCTTGCATAAATAATAATCTTTTGACATTATCAAAAGAACCCGTTTCAAATATGCTTAGATTGTAAAGAATATGATAAGCTAATAACATAAATTTGCGGACTCTGAATAGTCAATAAATCTTTTCTCAAGCAAATGGATTTCTATGTCTTAATTGTATTATAAATAGTAAATGTTATTGAAAATTTTTTGTATATTTAGTAAGTTATTATCTTACTTATCTGTTTTGTAAAAACTAGATCTCAGCACGAAATCTGCAATGCTTCTAAAGAGAATTCAAGTCTATCAGTTTCCCGCCAAAAAGAGTACCTGTCAATATTCTTGTTGTAAAATTAAAAATATAGATTATTATTAATTAATATAAAAAATTACAGATACTTTCCAGTAATATTTAATATTAATTCGAATTACATCTTATTAGATTCGAATTAATATTAAATATTACTGGAAAGTATCTGTAATTTTGTATACAACATTGACAGATTGTAATATATAATATTTTATATATTACAATCTGACTTAGACTTACAGTTTATTGAACATAATATAGCCATAGAGCCATACATAGAGCCGAGCTGGTCTATTAGGAAGAATATATCTTAGTCAAAAAGCATGAGTGGAAATCCAGACAACCACAGCATGCGAATTAGCCGAAACTTAAATGTTCCTGGGCAAGCACTGCTGAATTTTCATGTTCTTCAATTTCTGTTTGCAATTAATCTCATGGATCATTATTATAGGATATTATCATATACATATTACCATAGTAAACTATATATAAAGTAAACTATAATAATTATACTATAACTTCACTTCTTCACTTTGCTGTCGCTCATTGAGCTATATAACTGTTTTACAACTCAAAACGTCGGCTTTAATGCGTGGCTTCACATTAAATACGGCGTTAAAGAAAATGAATCGTCACTAAAAAGACATTCAGATTGAGCGATTAATTTTTTAAATTGACATATGTTATATTCCGTAACAGCTTGTGAATGTCCCACTGCTGGTCTAAAGGCCTCCTCTCCTCTTTTAGGGAAAGGTTTGGAGCTTATTCCACCACGCTGCTCCAATGCGAGTTGGTGGAATATATATGTAGTTGAACGTATGACGACTTGTATATTATATACACATGTAGACGTCGCCGGTAATTTTTTGACAGAAAATCTCAATAACGTTTTCATGGTCCTAGGATTTGAACCCAGGCCTTCCAAATATCGAGGCTTATATACAAGTTATTAGACTATAGAGGCAATTAAAACAAATAAACAAGTACAAGTAAATTAATCAAAATTTGGTATATACGTTGTCAAGGGTACAAAAAGGAATCCTTTCCTCAGACACGCGCGTAAGCCCGCGGGTGGAAACTAGTCGAATAATCTATGTCGTGAAGTAATCGTGTCGTTGGATTTAAAAGTATTAACTTAGAACAGCTCAGTTAACGATTACTACGGACTAATAACGATATAAAACGTCTTTTATCTTACAACTAAGACCAGTTTCATTTTAAAGTAAGACTAGAGAACGTTAAGTTGAAAATCGCAGCTTCGTTGTACAAAGTTTCTCGTCCGTCATATTATTTTATCCATTCATTATCTTTTGTATTTAAATTATATTTGTTATAATTTTACGTGAATTTTGTTTTCTTTTTATATTTTATGTATTGGGCCTACTCTGTAACAGAGTATATTAGAATTAACTAATTGTTTTTAATTAATATTAATTAATAACCAAAGTTGAATTAATAATCATAATAATCTCCGACCGAAAAACAAAACCACTAAAAAGTAAAAAAAAATGTGTGTTTATTTTTAACTTTATTATTATGAGTTACTAATAATAATTTAATACAGGCGTCGGTGCTTCATGGGATCGCTATTTCAAATCTATTGGACGTATTAAAGTAAGCAAGACCCTTATGTCAAATAGGAAATGAGCAGATGACCTTCATTATTCATGGCTAATAACCATCTGGATTACATCAAGTTTCTATCAGATAAAACCGCATCAAAAGCGGTCTATTTTTGGGAGTAACGATGCCACAGACAGATACAAATACACACGTTAAACTTATAATAAGATAGATAGATGCTAGATAGATGAATAATACAGATTAGGCGCTTTTAAAATTAAATTGTTAAGCGTTCTCTCACGGATGCAATCCCAATGAAACCGTAATGGTGCAATAACCACGTGGCACGAAACATTCTCGGCTCTCGTGAAACGTACGACACTACTATATATACGTCGTAAATATATAATACCTAATCGCTTTATCTTAAGGAACCTGTAGATTTATTTTATATAAAATTAGAAACTAAAAAGTGATATGTGAGACTATTATAGTCATTTAAAAAATAAAATATACTCGCCTTTTTCTTATAATAGGAATATAGTAACAGCCTGTGAATGTCCCACTTGTGGCGTAAGGCCTCCTCTCTCTTTTTCGACGAGAAGGTTTTGGAGCTTATTCCACTACTCTGCTCCAATGCGGATTGGAATACACATGTGGCAGAATTTTAATGATATTAGACACATGCACATTTTCTCACGATGTTTTCCTTCACCGTCAAGTACGATATAAATTATAATCATAAATTAAGTACATGAAAATTCAGTGGTGCTTGCCCGGGTTTGAACCCATGATCATCGGTTAAGATTCACGCGTTCTTACCACTGGGCCATCTCGGCTTTTATATATAATAGGAATGCAAATTGGAAAACCTCACACCTAATAAGAATTGGACCTATAGATTATAGTACTGTAAGAAATAATAACCATCCCTTACAACACTGATGCGCTACCGATTTTAGCAACTAAAATGTTATGTACCTTTCCATTGCAGTAACACTGGCTTACTCATCCTTAAAACCGAAACACAACGATACTAAATATTGCTGTTTGGCAGTGAGGTGCATTATAAGTACCTACCCAGACGGTCCTACCACTAAGTGTGTGTCAAAATAGCGTAGCAGTTTTCGACATTTCACGAACACGATACGAATTGTTTTTACAGCATTCTCTAGCTCGCTTTCCATTGTGTGTTAGTACTTGTGTGACAGAATTCCATCCAATACATAGAGGTTTTGACGATACGGACGGCAAATCCGATACGACTGGAAAGAGTTCAGGCGCAAGACCATGGTCTTTATGTGCTTTTCCAGTTACGGGAGTGCATACACTTCCAACGACCACGCTCCGGGATGGTACTGAAAATATTTGGAAAGAAATCTCAATAACTTTTTATCAACTCGACCAGGGGTTTGAACGCTGGACCACGGGATCTGCGATCATGTATCTAGCCACTAGATCAAAGATGAAGCCATAAAAATATAAACATTCCATCATCTAACAAACTACAAACACGTTTTAAAGGAAATATTAGTGTCTTTAGTTATATCTCTAAGGATATAAGCTGAAAGTATAGGGATGCGAGTTCAAGAATTTAATGGTCCATAAGATGAGAGGTGAAGTGGGGGACGTCGTATATATACCTAGTTGGTGCATACCTGAGCTCAGCGAGCTTACGTTTGGCTGTAAAATTCATGCGATGTACACGTTGCACGCGTTTAGATATTTATTAGACCATATATTTACAAATGTAGAGTTTATATTATTAAAGTTTTGTTTTTGGAAAAATATCAAGAAATATTTTTGTAACTGCACACAAACTCCTTTTGAATAAAAAAAAATCCCTCTTTTATTAAGCAACGCAACTCATAAAATATAAGACAACATTGAATTTTCTGTATTATTTAGATATGTCATAACGGCTATGATTACATCACCATCCACTGGAAAGCCTAATTATTTTGTGAACATTAACTATGAGACAGTTTAAGTGTACCAGATATTCACCCAGCACACACGCTGTTTTTACCGCAGAGTGCAAGTTATAATTTATCTCATCGTCATAAACACAGGTTAAGAATTGTAAAGCTCAGTGGACCTCGACTATCGGTAAATTATTATAATATTAAAAGCCTTTATTCTTATTCTTTTTCCTTGAATGAGTCAAGGAAGAAAACTGGCAACAATTATAAAGAAGCCTTAAGCTAAAAAAATACTATATTTGCATATATACTAATAAATCAGAAGACAATTATTTTATTTTTTTTAATTCTAAAAATTCGATTGTGGACTTAAATATCTGGAAATTAAAAATATGCAAGCCCCTAAAGACACAAAAAGTTGGAATAGTCATAACTGGACACTTACACGTATAAAACTATCTATAATTGTAATTTAGTTTTTATTTGGCTGATTTCATTTATACTGAGAAAATGTAAAACAAATTGATTTAAAAAAAATTAAAAAAGTGAACATAGTGTAGGTAAGCACAGAGCTCATAAATAATTAAGCAACGTCTTTAGTTTGTATTGCATTGGAGTCGAGACGCGGTTAATTTAGTCAAATACACTTTAGTCCTGCGACATCCCGAGGCGATGTGTTGCGAATGCATTTTGTTTCAGTAATGTTGATCTCTATAGTATATTTACTCTGAGACAATTATTTGGAATAGTTTCACTTATGTAAGACTATAAATGACAAATATAATTATATACATTGTTACAAAGACGTCATTGTTAAGACTTATCTTTAACTGTTTTTTATGGGGTGATTAGTTGATCAATGCTGTAATTTGTGTTTTGATTTTTTTTTCGAATATCAAACCGAAACCAAATTTGTTTATTTATTTCTTTAAAATTAAATTGTACAATATTTTATCCATTATAATTTGAATGTAAAAATAATCGACCATTTCCTTCAAACCATATTAACAACGAGAATATTTTTTATATATATTTAGAGACAAGGAACGTAAATCAATATTTCGAACATAAACAATTCTGAATATTGAATGAAATGTATCTTCAACGCTGACGTCATAAGTTAAGTTCACTATTAATTTATTATGCCAAGAGTATGGAAGTTTAATGAATTCGCGCACAGACTCAAAAATTCTCCCGAGACGAAGCAGGAGCAACAGTAAATATATGAACATAGACTCAGGTGAAACTTAAAACCTAGATTAGAGTCTGGATAAATTCTAACCGACGGGAAGAGCAACCCGCATTAGCTTATATAATATTTTATATTATATTTCACCCAAGAAGTTGAGTAATGTTTCATATGCTAAAAAGACTTACTCTGTAAGACAGGATCCCGCATACATTATGCACATTCGATTTATTTACAACGTGTTTATGTTGTAAATAAATATTATAATATTAAAAAAAATACTATTTTTGTAATTGTTATCATTTTTATATATCAATTAATTTATTTTTAATCAAATATCGGTCTATATTATAAACGCAAATTAAACACATAAAACTTATTTTTTTGTCATGACATTAAAAATTGAGAGCGAGAAGTTAATGCTTATAATTACGAGTAATGCTATGTACTGCATACATATAATATAATTTTAAAAAAGAGAATCATACTTTATTTTTGTTTCAATTGGTTGCTTTATAGACCCTTTTATTGCATTGTTTCTGTTGCGAGCGAATCAGTGTAGTTTAGTGCTGGATATAACATCTTAGTTCCCAAGGTTGGTGGCGCAGTGGCGATGTAATAGATGGTAAACATTTCTCACAATGCCAATGTTCATGGGCGGTGGTGCCTATTTATTTATTGTATGAATAAGATAATATACTTGAGCTTAGCCTTTCGAGAGCGTTTCGAATGAAAATCATGTCTAGGAAATATTTGAAATTATTTACAATCGATAACGTAATATTTCCACACAAAGTACATTTTTTTCAATTATAATATATGATTTAAATTGCATTAAATTTTATATTTAAGTGAGTATAAAATCATTGTTTCATTATCATGCTGTAAATCTAAATTTCTTGCATAGGTAATTACAGAAAATTAAAAAAAAAGAAGGCTGTTTGAATCTATAAACATATGAAAATTGAGTATATTTTTTATGAAACTGTTAACATATAACAGTAATATTTAAATGTGAAAGTAACTCTGTCGGTTACACTTTCATAGTTAGGACACTAAACTGATTTTGATGAAATTTCATAAGAAGCAAGTTTATAATAACAAAGGATATAGGCATGCGAAGCCGCGGTCGAACACTAGTTATTTATAATTAACGATGTAAGCACGTAAGCACCTCATCCACCCGTAAAGCAACAAGGAATCAATTTACCCGCACGAGCATCCCCAAGGAGTGTTGGCGTCATGCAGGTGGCCGGCTGGAAAGTCAAATACAATTTTATGCAGCTAACACACTGTCCCCAAATAAATGGTATAAATGTATGTGAATGGTGATTACCTGTCTGCCTCATGTCTCTTCATATACCACGCGAATTAAATGAGCGCTTTTTAATTGTTGCATTGGGGTTTGCATTAACAAACATTATTATTGTTACAATGAATTGTTTAAGCGCGGCAGCGTAACTTGTAATCATATTTAATATACCATACCATTAAGGTACCGCATATTCATACCTCCCATTCATACCAAGAAATAAAAGGACAGTAAGGGAAACCTAAAGTTTGAAGCATAATTTTGAACGTCTAAGCGAGTCAAATGCAGAAACTGTAATATTATAATTCACAGTTAATATAACTTTGAATATAGTTTGACGATGAGTGCTCAGAGACGCTAATGAATAGTATTAATAAAATAATTAAAAATTCACAACTTAAAATATGCTCTAAGCACACTTCAAACTAAGAAAGGGCTAACTCGTACTCTCGACTAGTATATACATAAAAATGCAGTGAAAAGACATTTTTTTTAATAATTAATGTGTGGAAGGATATGCCTGAATCGTACCCAGAGTCAATTAGAGCGTACTAGACGACGATTCATTATTTAATTAAATTAACATCCACTAGACACCTTATTAAAATTCAGATGGCGGGATGAAACCTGTTTTTATGACTCCTAAGTGCTTCGGGTGTTGTACGAGTTTGTTTTCTTTCGTACTGATTTTACGAATGGAGGGGTCCAGTGGTAAGGATTTAGATAAAATCTAGGTACCACGCAACCCGCTCATCAATGTATCTTAAATTTTGTGTCGTATATCTGTATTGTATTCTGGTTTGAAGGGCCAGTAGCCAGTGCATTTAGTGACGCAATGGATATAATATCTTGACTTAGTAATTCTTGAATTATGGAAGCCACTTATTGTCGATTATTATTATCTATTTGACAAACTCGCCGTTGCCATATATATAAATATATACATTAAAATCGATAAGCTCTCCCCAATTGTATGTATACAGATAATTCTAGATTATTCCACAACTTGCTCGATGATCGACTGAATTATCAAAAAAAATGTTAAAGAAAAACTAGAAATCTTTATGAGTTTCATTCACCGTTTTGTCACAAGTCTGGTATAATTTAAGCCGTCGGTACATTTTTGATAATCAATAAGCAAGTGTAATCTAAAAACAAAAATTTATTCTTAACAATACGTAGCTCAATAAAAACGATTGAGTAAAGAAATTTAAATTTTGCCAATATCGCGTAGTAAAAATTATGGACGGTACCTAGTGTTCCTCTAATAAAGTATTACGACAACAGCTTAATGTTTTTATTTAATTATGACGTTTTATGATGCTGAGATTATAATAATGCGCTCAGCAAGACTAATGAACTCGGGACGAGCATTAAAACAAACTTACTGCTATGTATAATTAAAACTTTTAGCTCTAGAGTTAATCGTGCAAGGTGCTTTGAGAGTATTTGTGAAGCTATTTTGACCACAAATATGGTGGAATATGCGACAGCAAACCGTTAATAAAAAATGACTAAACGTTTATTTAACACTATATTATTCGTTCGTGTAAAAAGCATGCTTATTATCCCTTACAGTATTTTCATCTGCAGCACGCACAGGGATGAATAAAAAAATTGAATAATTATGAGATAGATTATAAATACAACATATTAATCGCATTGAAGCATAAAAATTCTGACATATCCTTAGTCATATAGCTATATAATATTACTTTGGGGAAGCACTACAGATATTAAAATTCTTTTTTTTCTACAAAAAGTAGCTGTCCGGTTTTCTCATAATGTTGGAGCTCGACTCCCTTGAGGATGTTTTTAACGAAATTGGAATACATACAGTTAGGATATAATATATTTAAATGTATTTATGAATATTCACAATAATATTGATTATTTTTTATTATATACGAGAAGTAAAAGTAAATTGATATCACCAAGCTACCGACTCCGCAAAGTCAATGTATCCTTTACCGAAAATCATTAATAAATAAAGGTTATATTTTTATTTTTTTTTTCTTGCAGAATAAATAAATTTCATTGTATTTTATTGACATACTTATCTTCTATAATTGCCAGAAAAGATTAACAACTGCTTGTTTTCGGTTTTTTTAAGTAGAATCTACATTTCAAATCGATGGTAGCTTTACATTCAATTTGATTCTGTAAATCGTCGATTAAAAAGTGCTTATAAGAGCCTACTTAAATATAAGTTTATTTTGAAAACAGACCCTCAGGTAATATCATACAGGAGACTTGTCAGCTATGAGTTATAAAAATTACCGTGGCAAAAATTTGGTCAGGACAAGGTTTTAAATATTTAAAGATATATTAAAATATATAGCAATTTGTGTATTCTTATTTTGATTTTATTTACAAATTTAATAATATGTAATGTAATAATTTTATATACAAGATGTTGGATTACATAGTAAATACACTAGAATAACATAATGAAAGAAGCTAAATAACACATCTTGAACTACGTGAGATGAATTTTATATGAGATTTATTTGATGTATATTAAACTGAGTACAGATTGCAACTTTAAAATGTTATGTATTATTAAAGTATACAGTGTGCTACATGACACATTACGACGCACAAAATGTGTAAACTTTTCAGAGGATCCTTGTAAATCCATTTAGAAGGATGTTTTTGAAGTATCAGCGTGTTTTCGTGCGAAATTGGAGGGAAACAATTATCTAGCAACCGTTAGCCTTTGAGTGTATTAAATAAATAATGTGGAGCCTCCGGCGACTCGACCTGATAGTATTTTTGATGCCCCTACTCATTGTTTTATACTCTCCCAAAAACGATATTGCTTCTAGATGAAGTTAAAATAAACAAGAATTTAATTCTAAATAAATACTACGATATGTTTAAAGAATCAATCTTTATTTTAAAATGTTGCTAACTATAGCTTATGTATTTTAAATAAACTTTAAATTATATTAGTTTACAATCTTTATTTCCGATAAATGACAAAAAATTACGTTAAATCACTTAACTCTTACAATATTACTTATACATATTGCTAAGCGAATGATAAGTTAAACAGTGCTATGCCTTCTTCTTTCATATGTGAAATCAATAATGACAGAAATCGCGAAATCAGCGTACAATAAATAGCCCATTAGCATATAAGTAGGGTTTTTATAAGTAAGGCTGTTACTTTTGAACTTGTAGTTTCGCTTCTGTAAATTTTTCCAAGGTAAGGCTATGCGAAAAAAAAAACACGTTGCTGCGAGAAATAATAACCAACAAACACGCTTTCGCATTTATAATATTAATACGGATTTAAGCTTATCGTTAGCTAATCATTCTCAATTAATGTTAGAGTATATCTAATTTAGTTCACTTTTCCGCTAAAATTTGACACTTATCTAATAAGCTCATTTTGACATATGTGCTTATTTTGAGCATAAAGTATAATTTTGGGCATCCTTGAAACTGCAGCTTAAGTGACATTGACAAGTGACAGTGACAGTGACACTTTTGATCGAAGGTGTGACATCTTAATTTAGTCGCACTGTAAGGTATCATTTATAAATACTAGTAAATATTCTTTCTTGTCGCAAAAAATATTTGTGGTTATATAAAATTATACTTTTTTTTCGTTATTCAAACAATTAAGCAGGTAGGATTTTTAGAATATTTAATATCTATTTTAATGCAATAATATACTTACTATTAGTTATTTAAAAAATATATATTTGAAACAAAGAGTACGATCAGCGTTTATTTAGGCCACGATCTAACTCCCATTTCTTTGTTCTCTTTACATTCGAATGAAATATTCAGCGCATCCCCACGTTCAAGAGCGGCTGCGGAAATATTGAGAAACCGCGTGTTATTGATAAGCTGAAATGGAATGGAATACATTCCATTCCATCCAAAAATGGGCAGAAATACCGTATATGATATTTCTGCCCATTTTTGTTATTACTAAATCTAAGTTATTATTTTATTTTTTTATTTTATGTTCATAGGTCTATTAAGCAAAATAGCAATCAAAAAATTCAAATGATTACATTTCTTAATAACATGCTAAATATCATATTAAGAATTTATTAATCAAGTACTACAAATTAGTGGAATTTTAGTGAAATTTCTCAGAGTATATAAGTATATCCTTAAGATAAGGAAAGGATTTATGTTAGTTGCCAGTATGACATTCAGACTGGCAAGTGGGTGACGGTTAATGGTCATCACCTATTTACTGGTGGTAGGGCTTTGTACAAGCTCGTCTGGGTAGGTACCACCCACTCATCAGATATTCTACCGCAAAATAGCAATACTTGATATTGTTGTGTTCCGGTTTGAAGGGTGAGAGAGCCAGTGTAATTACAGGTACAAGGGACATAAAATCTTAGTTCCCAAGGTTGGTGGTGCATTGGCTATAAGCGATGGTTGACATTTCTTACAATGCCAATGTCTAAGGGCGTTTGATGACCACTTACCATCAGGTGGCCCATATGCTCGTCCACCTTCCTATTCTATATAAAAAAAAACATTGGTATTATAAGAAATATTGCCGATGGTTCATCATTTGTGCCTGCAATTACTGGCTCATTCCCCTTCAAATGAATTCAGCAGTACATAGTATTGATATTTGGCGAATTAGAATAATTGATGAGTGCTCGGCACCCGGCCAGAGGGGGCGGGACAGAGCCTTTTTACCTGGGAAATATAAAACTGTATTTAAGTATTAATGTAGGTTGTCTTACTAAAATATCTGCGACGCCTATGCACATATAAATGGGACTGCGATCGTGTGTTACCTAACTTTTTAATGATTATATTAGGTAGACAGACTGGCAAGTGGGCCGCCTGATGGTAAGTGGTCACCACCTCCTTTATACATTGGCGCTGCAAGAAAATATTATCCATTCCTCACATCACCAATGCGCCATCATCCTTTGCAACTAGTGTTATGTCCCTTGTGCCTGATGATCAGAACACAGATATAGAATAATATAGAGTGATTGGTACCTAACCAGACAGGTTTGCACAAATCCCTACTACCAAGTAAAATGAAACACTGCCATCTGTATTTTAGCAGCGTAGTAGTAACTACTCCAAGCCCCAAGAGGGCACGCCTTTACCCAGCAGTGGGACATTTACCAATAACTGATTTAATTTAAAATGTTCATGATCAAAAGCCATTTGAACTATTTGACGAAGCTAGAATTAATATTTATTAGTAACTTACACTCTATTACCGAGCCACGGCCTATTTACAGCATACCACTACAAAAGTCGTTGGAAAATTAATTTTATTAATTTTAATCAAATAGCGTGCGGACACACATTACGTCTGTATGAAACATGGCACCCGATAAAATAACTAAAGAAACGCAGTAACGCCCTATTTGAAGTATCATTAAAGTATGTTATGATAAGGATGTTTAATGAGGTAAGGTATGATTAATGCGATATGCTTTCGAGTTGTTTATGAGTTTTTATGGTAGCTTCTATTGTTATTTATATTACTATCGCTAGTTTAGTGGCTGAATTATATGGCTGCATGTCCTAAGGACCTGGGTTTTAATTTCGGATCGAATCAATAATAAATATTGGAATTTTTCTGTCAAATATTTTTTTAGACTCAAGAAGTTTATTAAAAATCGAATTTTATGCTTCATAGTCTCAAAATGGACGTTAAGCCATTAATTTTAAGTGATATTAAGCCATTAGTCTTACGTCTGATCTGCGTATCATTAATTTGGCATTTCAGTGACACCTCGTGATGAAAATGTCATAAAGTAGTAACAATTTTGTTAAACAACGCTAAAAGGCGATAAATAAAAATCATAACGCATTTATATTATATACATATTATTTCGGTGTTTTACTGACTACGCGCCCGAGACGAGTACGAGGTACGAGTTTAATTGTCTTTAATTGTATTATAACTCTGGCTGAAATCTGAATATGAAAAGTATAAATACATCGCAAGAAAGAAAAAAATTTAAACTAGAACAAAAGGAACACAAGACCACCACGTGCTTAGCGGTCAACTATACTAGAAATTAAAAATCAAAACATACCGTTATCAAGGCTCCACTAGGACTTGAATCGTATTTTTTACTATTTAAAGTATTTATATTTATGTAAATATTGTATGTATGTATTTTAGTATTCATTAAATTAAAAGTTACCAGTTCAGAAGAACCGGCAAGAAGCTCAGTAGTTTATTTCAATTATTACTTATCCTACATAAAATCAACGACTTCTAACTTGCTTTTTATCGTCTATATAATCTTTTATCGAGTAATGCGTCTTACTTTTCAATGTTTTTTAAACATATTGTTTAACGATATACATATTAACTTAAGCTTTTAAACTTATAATTTATTTCATAATCGGTTATTTAAAATATTTTAAATAGGTAAAATTATAAATTATATAAAACCATTTTCAGTAAAGGCTCGTTGGTCACGCAAGCAAACTTGTTTATATACAAACGGTCACTGAAGTTACATAACATCTTATACATAATAGTGTATAATTCATTAAAGTTTTGTATAAATTAGGTGAAATATGAAGATGATTATATATGTCCGAAAATATCAGGCTGATTGGAAACTACTGGCGTGCACCGCGTAAACCAATAGATTTATATGTAAATGCTTATGTTGAGGTCGGGATTGGTAATTAGTGGATATACAAATAATTATTATACAAGTAGCGTATTAGTCTTTGGAATGCTTTTATTCAACACGTTCCAATTACGTAATCACACTCGTAATCATGAAACGTTGTACCGGGTAGAGAGAGTTCTTTATCACCAATAATTGTTTATTTGTTTTAGTTAATAACTTTAGTCGTCGAGATGATGATGAACCATGTGTATTGGGATTGGGATAGCGTGGTGGATAAGTTCAAAAATCTTCTTCTCAAAAAGGGGGAGAGGCCTTAGCCCAGCAGTGGGACATTCGCAAGTTGTTACTGAATAACTTTAATTATTTGTGAAATATGAAATAACAAAAGTCGAGATGGCCTAGTGGTAAGAACGCGTGAATCTTAACCGATGAACGTGGGTTCAAACCCGGCCAAGCACCTCTGAATTTTCATGTGCTTAATTTCTGTTTATAATTCAACTCGTGCTTTTCGGTGAAGGAAAACATCGTGAGGAAACCTGCATGTGTCTAATTTCATCGAAATTCTGCCACATGTGTATTCCACTAACCCGCATTGGAGCAACGTGGTGGAATAAGCTCCAAACCTTCTCCTCAAAATGGAGAGCAGGCCTTAGCCCAGCAGTGGGACATTTACAGGCTGTTACTGATTACTGATTACTGAAATAACAGTTTTTCTTAAGTATATCCTATTCAACATTTAGCTAATTAAATGTGGAAAGAGTACTTTGACGAAAGAGCTAAGGAGAAAGGTATATGGTACCGTACGATCCAGCCTCATCCATGCAGATATCCTTGGATTGAGAATAGTAACATAAATTTTAATGAAACGAAATTAATTCTGCGGCTTCGGTCTGGGCACATCCCATGCAATAAGTTTGCATTTCTGATGCGGAAATCAACTTCTCCAAACTGCTCAACTTGTAATGTACCTGATGATCTTTTGCACGTATTGATGGAATGTGCTCAGAACGAATCTCTTAGAACTAGACTTAATTTGGATATAAAGTCTGTTGGACAATGCAATGTCATTCTGTCAGATCCGACGTCAAATCTCGCAAAAATGTTGTCCAAATTAAGTCTTAGATCTGTGATTAATTAAGGTATTTTTAAGTTTAATATATTATATTTTGTACCCTCCTAAGAATTCTCAACCAGGGCGGCATGTTCGCTTATGCGAAAAAGCCTTTTTTTTTTAGAATAAAAAAAAAAAAAAAATGTGGACACGATCTTAAAGAGACATTGATGAAGTTGTTTTGATATCGTGAGAATTATTAGTCGTATCTAAAAATATCTTAAGCATTATAACACTTTAAAGTCAAACTTTCTTCTAACATGATGTATGCTTACATATGGAAGGTTAGAATACTAATCGAAGTTCACTTGTTAAAAATCGTTGAAATATAACTGAGATTTAGGTTTTACTATTAAATGAACCGTAATTTTTTTTTTTTTTTTTATAGAATAGGAAGGTGGACGAGCATATGGGCCACCTGATGGTAAGTGGTCACCAAACGCTCTTAGACATTGTCATTGTAAGAAATGTCATCGCTTATAGCCAATGCGCCACCAACCTTGGGATCTAAGATTTTATGTCCCTTGTGCCTGTAATTACACTGGCTCACTCACCCTTCAAACCGGAACACAACAATATCAAGTATTGCTGTTTTGCGGTAGAATATCTGATGAGTGGGTGGTACCTACCCAGACGAGCTTGCACAAAGCCCTACCACCAGTAAAGCCCTACCACCAGTAAAATAAAATAAATGCTCAATATATTATTATATAATCCACTTTATTAATGTTACTTATCGAGCAATGCTCAAATTGTTCAATTTAATTCATTTGTTTATAATTCACCACATCCTCGATGGTGATGAGAACATCATATAGATAGAATAGACCCATTGCTGTGCAAAACCCTCTTCTATCAGTGAGAAAGTTTAGAAATTATTTCACAAAACTGCTCCAATGCGGGTCAGTGGATACATTGTTATGTGACAGACATTCATCCGACACATAAGGTTTTCTTAGGATGTTTCCTTCGCCGTATAGCACGATATAAATTTTAACATAATTGCATATGAAAATTCGTTGGTGCTCATCCGATTTTAAGCCCGCAAACTTTGCTCAAGATTCACAGGTATCCATTGGACCATCTCGTCTTTTATAAACAAACGACCATTCAACAATTTCATAAAAAATTGCTTTGTTATTTTCAAATTACAAATAAAGTACGAATTTGAAAACGATATCGACAGAAGCCATCCCAAGCCCCTAACAACATTACAATTAAACTTAAAAACAATTAATCTCGCACCAACTCGCTTATCACGTCACAGAATTTAACCTCGGCACAAAAAGATAACAGAAAACAATCACGCTAAGGTACAAAAGGCGTTGTAAATGAAAGACAAACTCCATTTGCCAGACGAATAATTAAATTTGTATAATAAAGCATGCTTAAAATTCACCCTTTACTTCCAACCGTTTCAGATTGCTTCGTGTGTATGATTTTAATATTAACTTTAATCCACTCCTGTGATGAAAATCAAATGTTATTTTAAATTACTATCTGTTAAATAACTTTCATAGAAATTATCTCACAAAGCATTCACTCTTGCTTTATTAACAATTGGGTTCTGAAAATGTTTTAAATGTTCGGTTAGTATTTTTTTTATAACATAGGAACGCAGGCAGGTCATCTGATGGTTAGTGAACACCACTGCTTATAGACATTGGTACCGTAAGAAATTATAATTGTTCCTTACATCGCTAATACTCCACTTACCTTGGGAACTAAGTCAGTCACTTAACCTTCCAACTGTAGCACAACAAAACTAATCTTCTCATAAACATCTCATTAAAAGGCAAAGGCATATCATATTAAGAAAAACGACATAGTCTATTCCATCACGCTGCTTAAATCTGGATACACATGTGGCAGAATTTCATCTTACACATGCATTAATACATAAATTTTTTTCAACGCCATTTTCGAGTTCAATAAATATCGAAATTTCTTAATTTTGAAAAACAAATACACATGTTTATTTTAATAGTAGTTGTCACCCGTGGTTTCGCCTACGTGAGAGGGGGGGGGGAGTGTTAGGTACCTTATGTATTGTACCCCAGACAACATATATGCATATATATGCATGATGATCGGTTGAGTAGTTAGGAAGCAGAAGCGTAACAAATTAACTTTGGCATTTATAATAATTATAACGATTAGATCAACTAATAATAATAAAATAAGTAAAAAGTAAAAATTATTTTAAAATAGTAGAAAAAATAGTATGTTTTATATAATTTAACATAATTTTGACGTTGTTTGTTAGCTTCAGCAACGAAATCAACTTAGGATTACTCGTTTGAGAGATAACTTAAGTAATACTAAATGAATTGCTTAATCTTTCAAATAAATGGGTGTTATCAGTTTAAAACGAGCTTTCCAATTAGGACGTCACCACAATGGCTGCCCGCATCGAAAGCGATCCCAAATGTTCACGGATTGATAATTATTTTCCTTTGTCTTATTTACCCTCGGAACGATAAAGCTTGGAGATGAGGGACTGCAATAGTTTCAACAATTCTTATGTTGTATCGTTTGTTTAGAATTCGCTGATGGTGTTGAAAGTAAGGTGAACAAATAAAATATGTATATAATCTTGTAAGAATAAGTAAGAAACAATATTATAATCTGATAACAAAAAACAATATATATATATAATATTATAATCGGATCAAAATATAATTTATTAAAGTAGACCTTAAATAATAATGTATTCCAGACCAATTATGACCACGGCGGCCAGACCAATCTCAAGAGAGATTAGCCTGCTGCGCAAGAAACAGCACTGTCTATTCCCTATTCTCATGATCGGATGGTACGGCCGGATGACACGACCGGAAAGAGTTTAGGCGCAGGACCAAAGGCTTTACGTGCTACTTCCGAATCACGGGAGTGTACACACCTCCATCTTCCAGACTCCGGATTGCTACTGAGAATTTTCTGACAGAAAAAGCCGATAACTTTTTATTGGCTCGTCTACCTGACTATTATAAATGACAAATAAACTCAGCTACTTAAACCAGAACCAAGATAGCCCAATGGTTAGAATACATGAATTTTAACCAGAGATTGTTGGTTCAAATTTTTATCTGTTTCTTTTGTATATCTAACTTATCTCGAGCTCTGAAGTGAGTGAAAATCTGCCAATTGAGTTAAATAGGTATTGATAATAAAATACGCTCTAAACATCCTACGTAATAGATATTTACAGATAGTTTAATTTTACCTAGACCAAAACATAAAAACATAAATTTAATACCTTTAACCGTTTAGAACGAGTTTAGCGTTTCCGTTGTAGTGCAGTTCTAATATTGACACGCCTATTATAAAAGTCATTACTTGTTATATGAATATGACCCTTCACTGCAATAAGTTCTCTCGTTTGAAGTTTTATGCAAATCGTTTTTGTAGAGTTCAATACCAAAAGTAATAAATAAAAAAATTATGATCCGGAGTTACTATAAATAGTGTTTCATACTATAAAAATAAACTATTTTTGATGGTGACTTATTTACTACTTCGTTGCTCTGTAGATGGCATATAATGCTTCATATTACAAGGTCCTGTTCCTGGTTGAATCCTAGGTCACGTCGAGATAACTTAATGGCATATTGCTTAATATTATATTAAGCAAAATATAATAAGACAACACAAGCTTATATTATAAATGATAAAAAGGCATTGAGTTAGTATTTAATTGATTTCTAAGCAGGATATGCACATATTTGATTGACTCTGTAATTAAAAATGAAAAAGAGTAATTACTGTGCTTATCGGTTAGTCTGGTGATAGTTTTACATTTAATTCAATGCTGTAACATGACGATTTATAAGTGCCCTTATGAGTCTACTTGAATAACAATTATTTGATTTAAAAAAAGGACTGATCTTCCTTTGGTCATATTTGAAGGGAATAGAGAGTGCACCTGATTTACTTAAGTGTTAAACTTACTCACATAACTCGGATTTGAATCGAGGACTTCAGGACCGTGGCCTTATATAACAGCCAGTAAGACAACAAGACATTTATGATGATATTAATGATTGTATCGCAATTAACTTTGTGGGCTATCTATGTTCATTCGAAACTAATAACACAGAATATTATCATCTATCATTACCATTAAAATGATATCATATAGAAAAATCAATAAAATAAAACTTTATTGAATATAGATGCAGCTGTCAACGAATGAAATAAATATTCAATAGTGCTGCTTTTGAACACACCGAATTTACGGCGAACAAAAAGCTGAAATTTCATAAACCTAAACGCATGGAGCTATTTTTAATATTTCATAGACTTTGACGTTGCAAAGGGAATACCAAAATGCATGGGAATAATTAGTTGGGAAGCGAACGCGATATTTGAGACACACTGCCGTCGAGTGCTGGTACTGCAGCGCGAAGTGGTCTTTGTGATTTTGAGGCGCTACTCATTCCTTCTTTTCAATTTATTTGTTAGTGTAATTTATGTAATAATAATAAATTTTCCAATGTTTCAAACTCATCCGGTTAAATACAAAAAAATACAAATAAAAAAAACACTAAGATATTAAAGTTAAATAAGTACAAAAGGTACGTATAAATGTATAAGTACAGGTAGTAAGCAATAAGCTGTTAAATACATACTGAATCTAAATGGCGGGAAACTGAAAAGTCAGACATACATAACTTTTGATTTTTCATAGAATTGTCTGTTTTCCACGGCCGTACGTCGTAATAAAGGATGCATTTATAATGCAGCGACGCGACGAGATGGGGGGTGCCGGCCACCAATCACATTAAAATAACCCCTCGGCTTAGTTCACTCATTGTTGTTTATATGTGTTTAGATTTTGCTACAGCATCCCGTTTGTCTGTTGCTTGTTGATCGATATACCATATATTATATATTTGCGGGTTCATCTTGTGCTCGATTGTAAAGGAAAATATCGTGTAGAAACCTACCTAGTGCCTAAATAAATGTCTGTCATATGTGTATCTACCAACCCGCATTGAAGTAGCGTGATGGAATATTCTCTAAAGCCTCTCTTCAACAGGACAGGACGCCTTAGCCTAGCAGTTGGACATGTACAGCCTGTTAAAATATTTTTTATATATATTTTACACAATCGTATCATGAATATGCGTTATTATATCAGTATTATTTTTGAACGTTTCATAATCAGATAAAAAAAAACATTAATTTTCTCTTTTAATAAATAATTAATCATATATAACTTTCGTCCTGATAATGATTTCATTGGCACAATGCAAGACAGTCAAAATGACAATCCAAGAAAAGAATTACGATTCCAAAAGTCGTAGAGTTGTCAGTCAATATTACTAGTAAATGTAACTAATCAAATCAAATACACGTAGCTTAACTTTCTACAACTAAAATATCTGGAATCAACACAAAGGGTACCTCTGTAACAATGACCAAAAATAGCCGCCAAAGAACTACTGCTAATCCGTAAAGAATTCATAGTAATGCATAATAGACGTACGTCACGAGCCGACCACCAATGTATTCGTTTAAATTCACGTCATGATGTCATAGAACACTCGTGAAGCTGGCCGGCGCGTGGCGCGCGGTCCTTTGACGCTGTGTGTCACGGTTCCGCACGGTTTGAATAATAATTTGGATCTCAATAGCTTATTTAAACACAGCCACATCACTGACATTTATACACGCACGCAGCAACAGACTGCGGTTTTACAGATTACGAATTTTGAACGGCCGTTTTTTTTCAAATATTTCAATGTTGTAATAAACGCTAGTATAAATCATGACTTTTTTATTGTACCAAGTCGCATTGGAGCAGCACGGTGGAGCTGCCAGACTTCTCTTCAAAAGGGAGAGGAGGCCTTATCCAATAGGGAGACCTTTATAAGCTGTTACTTTATTT